>NC_140454.1:17906877-18506877 GCF_963576455.1 Neolamprologus multifasciatus | reverse complement strand
GCTGAAGTTAAAGAAATGTCCGAGCAGCTTCAAGGCAGGAAAGCGACGATTGATAAGATAGAGTGGGATCTCCAATGCATGGACCAAAAGAATCAGCTGCTCCAAAGAAAGCTTGATGAAGCTGAAGAAAAAAATAAAGAAATCCTCCAACAGAAGGAAGAACAGGACACAAAGCAAAAAGACCTGCAGCGCGAACTCCAAGGCATGCAGGAAAAGTACAGAATGGTGAAGGTAAGGTTGGATCAAACACTGCGCCAAAATGAAGACCTCCTTCAAGAGAAAGAGCAACAGCAGGAAAGACTGACAGAAGAAAAGTGCATTATCAAGGACTTTGAGAGTAAAAATCAAAAAATGCAAGAATTCTGTAATGAACTGAAGGTCAAAACAAGTGAGCTGGAGGGAGAAAAGGAAACACTGGAAAAACGATGCTCACATATGCAGAAAAGGATCGATCACATGGCAAAAAACAACTCAGAGCTCATTAAGGGGATATTGTTGGAATTCAACAACTTGAAGCGGGAAAACACAGAAATGCAGGCCCAAAAACAACAACAAGACAAAACGCATGAAGACCTGCAGTGTACGCTCCGCGACATCCAGAAAAGAAATGAGCAGCTAGAAGGCATGCACAAAGAAGATCAACTGAGAAATGCAGACCTGCAGAAGGCAAAGCTAACACAGGAGGCAACATCCAAAGACCTCAAAGAAAAGCTTGAAGAAAAACAAGCAACATTAGAACAGGTGGAACAGACATGCAAGAAACTTGAGAAGCAAAACACAGAAACCATCGATGAGTTGAGAACCCTCATCCTGGAGAAAAAGGCGCTCGTGGAAAAGTCCATGAAAAAGAAGAAAAGATTCTTCAGCTTGTTCAAGAAGAGGGACAATACTGCTTCTTCAACTGATGTAGCCTCGTCTTGCTCCACCTCTGTTCACCCCCCCAACCAGTCCTGGCAGTTGACTGCCCCCTCCTGAGCCTGGTTCTGCCGGAGGTTTCTGCCCGTTTAAAGGCAGTTTTTCCTCCCCACTGTCGCCTAGTGCTTGCTCAGAGGGGATTGTTGGGGTTTTCTCTCCTCTACCTCGTTTCTTTATTTACTTGTTAACTTTTTGCTCTTACTTCATTTAACCTCGTTTCTTTATTTACTTGTTAACTTTTTGCTCTTACTTCATTTAACCTTGTTTCTTTATTTACTTGTTAATTTTTTTGCTCTTACTTCGTTTTACCTTGTTTCCTTATTTACTTGTTAACTTTTTGCTCTTACTTCATTTAACCTCGTTTCTTTATTTACTTGTTAACTTTTTGCTCTTACTTCATTTAACCTTGTTTCTTTATTTACTTGTTTGTTTAACTTTTTGTTCAACTTATCGAACAAAATAAAACAGTTGAATTTATCCTTTGAGTTTTGTTCATCTAATCTTTACAGAATTTCTCCAAAACACTTTCAAACATTCAGATCTATCTTTCATTTTCTTCTTGAAGCCTCATGAACGGTGAACTAAAAACTCTGGAACATGGTTTGAAACACTGAAATTGTTTCAGCTGAAACTGGCAAAGTCATACGTGTGTGTGTGAGTGTCACAGGTGACACGGTGTCATTAGTCCGGTCATCATGTTTAGGCTCATTCACGCCAAAATTATTTAGGCTAAATCTTTAAAACGGTGTCATTGCACACAAAATTCATTTCAATCACACAAATGCAGAAATAATTATTTGCAGTATCTTATCTGATTTATTATGAGAATGTCATGCCTGATCATTTGCACCCACAACATCAAAAATGGGGGCAAAAGGGAGGAGATCACGTTTAATTGATTATAACACGAGGTCAGAAATATAAGTGCTGACATGAGTAGTGTCCACAGAAACCTCTGAATCTCAGCTAAAAGCTCATGTAAACCAGTTCAAACACCAAACAAAGCAAAGACACCAGACAGTTAAAAGAGCAGTTACGTCACCATGAATCTGTGGACAGGTAATATCCATATTTTGATTTATGATTTTCTGGAGTTAAATGTGAACCGGAGCATATTTTCAAAGGTGTTATATGATATAAAATACTTTTAAATAAATTAGGTGAGGGAAATAAAAAATCAAATTTTTCTATGTTTGAGTCACAGCAACTTTGACAGTAACATCTGCAGTAATATTCACAGCTCTAATAGAGATGGACAGATCCGATATTACGTATCGGTATCGGTCCGATACTGACGTAAATTACTGGATCGGATATCGGAGAGAAATAAAAAATGTAATCCGATCCATTAAATATCAAAAAAGCACCTCACAAAACTTGCGACACGGCGTAACTCTTCTCATAACCGTAGCATGTCGGAGCAGTATGCGTCACGTGATAGAGCGGCTGTGTGTATTTGTAGCCTTGCTACCAATCCGGCATTTCATCTCCGAGGAAGTGATCCCAGAGAGAAGTAAAGCAAGTGTGTAAGTTCATCTCTGAATGTTTGTAAATCATTCCCGCGTTAAGCTTAACAACCGATATATGGAGTGACTGCCTCTTCTCTCCCCCTCCCTCTCCTGCTGCTACTTCAATCATGAAACTGATCAGAGATCAGCTGATCGGCTTTTCTGTCGCGAGTCCGTCTCTCTTGTTTGTTTATCTCCCACTTTGCACCAGAAAGAGGAAACCAGCGGCTGAACAACAGCAGCACGTTTATGCTTGATAATCTGTTGTTAGAATTTATTTAATATTACTTTTTACACCAGGATCCTTTTTCTACGCAGCTGACAGCTGGTAACTGTGCAGGGGCGGATCTAGCAAAGTTTAGCCAGGGGGGCCGATAGGGCATTCACAGGGAGAAGGGGGCACAAAGACATACTTTTCTTTCTTATTCTCATTTAAAATGTCTAGCTTTTATTAAATAATTATCTGAATCTTACACCCAAAGTTTTAATCTGATGTAAAATGAATAGAAGTCCATTACTGTATATAACTATTAAGTCTAATATACCCTAGTAAGCTATACTACTTTTTCCTTTGGGAAGATACCATCTGTGCAGTCTGCAGTTCTGTTGAAGAAAGATGTTGAATCTATTTAATTATTCTTGAAAAATAATTTATTTCTGGGCATTTTTTTTTCACACTGCATCAAATTAAAGTTGATTACGTCGATTAAGCATCATGAGGTGGAGGGTGGGGGGTGGTTCCCTATTTTTTTTTTTTGCTGGGAGTTTTAGAGCCCTGTTAGTTAGGTTGCTTACTCTTTAAAATACCAGAATAGGGAGGATGGAGTAGATTTAAGTTTATTAGATTGATCAGTGTTGCTGAACTATGAAATATTTTGGGTGCAGTGCATTTTTTTCATACAGGTATAACAGAATAGCTTTAGTGTTTTTTTTGTTTTTTTTAACTTGAGTTTGAACTTATACAAGAAGCAGCAAGATATTATAAAAAAAACAGTTTTATTTATTAAAAAACAAACTATATCGGATTCATATCGGTATCGGCCGATATCCAAATTTATGACATTGGCATCGGTATCGGACATAAAAAAGTGGTGTCGTGCCATTTCACATCTCTAATGACATCTCACAAGCGTTCGCTTTTTTTTTGATACAAAGACTGTTTACACACAGTTTGTAATTGCAGAGAAATACATTTATTTTGATCATTTCATTTTCGAGCAGAAAGCTCACCCTTCTTGTTATACCTTTAGATGAACAGAGAGTTTTTTTTAATTAACTACATATTCTTTAAATAATGTTCCCTTATATAAAAAATAGGATAATTATTTTAAAATTATTATAGCTCTATTACATAGGAAAAAACTGTCTTTTTTCTGTTGTCTTTTATTTAACATTAGGGACGTTTGTGGTAATAAATTTCTTAATAAACTAAACAGGTCACTTAAGAAATATTAAGTTAAATTTGAAAACGGTTTAAAAAAAAATATCCCCATTCCAAAATGTCATGTGACAATTTGGAATGGGGATGGGCTTAGGAGTGATGATGTCACAAGGATCTTTGATCCTTTGAAGTTTTTCCTTAAGTAGGGGTGAGAAACAGCAATTTTTAGTTCGTTTGTTTGCAGCCTTCAAACGTTCACTACAGAAACATTCGGAAACCTCTCAGAGTCATCGGATACAAACGCCAACATGTATCCAAGATTACGGCAACCAAAACAAAAAGATTACGCCGCCTCTCCTTCCACGCGTGGCCGGCCAATTTCTCCAAATGGCCTCTTATCCATCCAAAGGGCATTACAGGAGAGTAGGAATGAAAACAATCATCTCCAGAACAAAGTTCAACAAATTGAAAAAGAAAAACTTCACCTGGAGAAGAAGTGCTTACAAATGGAAGCACAAAATAAACACCTGGAAGAAACACTACAGCGCCAGCCCGACATCAACATTATTAATGAGGGCTGGGGGATCAAGTTTGCTCAAGCCAGAGAGCAGATTGTATTCCTCATCAAAGAAAACAAGAAAAAGAGCGCTGAAGTTAAAGAAATGTCCGAGCAGCTTCAAGGCAGGAAAGCGACGATTGATAAGATAGAGTGGGATCTCCAATGCATGGACCAAAAGAATCAGCTGCTCCAAAGAAAGCTTGATGAAGCTGAAGAAAAAAATAAAGAAATCCTCCAACAGAAGGAAGAACAGGACACAAAGCAAAAAGACCTGCAGCGCGAACTCCAAGGCATGCAGGAAAAGTACAGAATGGTGAAGGTAAGGTTGGATCAAACACTGCGCCAAAATGAAGACCTCCTTCAAGAGAAAGAGCAACAGCAGGAAAGACTGACAGAAGAAAAGTGCATTATCAAGGACTTTGAGAGTAAAAATCAAAAAATGCAAGAATTCTGTAATGAACTGAAGGTCAAAACAAGTGAGCTGGAGGGAGAAAAGGAAACACTGGAAAAACGATGCTCACATATGCAGAAAAGGATCGATCACATGGCAAAAAACAACTCAGAGCTCATTAAGGGGATATTGTTGGAATTCAACAACTTGAAGCGGGAAAACACAGAAATGCAGGCCCAAAAACAACAACAAGACAAAACGCATGAAGACCTGCAGTGTACGCTCCGCGACATCCAGAAAAGAAATGAGCAGCTAGAAGGCATGCACAAAGAAGATCAACTGAGAAATGCAGACCTGCAGAAGGCAAAGCTAACACAGGAGGCAACATCCAAAGACCTCAAAGAAAAGCTTGAAGAAAAACAAGCAACATTAGAACAGGTGGAACAGACATGCAAGAAACTTGAGAAGCAAAACACAGAAACCATCGATGAGTTGAGAACCCTCATCCTGGAGAAAAAGGCGCTCGTGGAAAAGTCCATGAAAAAGAAGAAAAGATTCTTCAGCTTGTTCAAGAAGAGGGACAATACTGCTTCTTCAACTGATGTAGCCTCGTCTTGCTCCACCTCTGTTCACCCCCCCAACCAGTCCTGGCAGTTGACTGCCCCCTCCTGAGCCTGGTTCTGCCGGAGGTTTCTGCCCGTTTAAAGGCAGTTTTTCCTCCCCACTGTCGCCTAGTGCTTGCTCAGAGGGGATTGTTGGGGTTTTCTCTCCTCTACCTTGTTTCCTTATTTACTTGTTAACTTTTTGCTCTTACTTCATTTAACCTCGTTTCTTTATTTACTTGTTAACTTTTTGCTCTTACTTCATTTAACCTTGTTTCTTTATTTACTTGTTAATTTTTTTGCTCTTACTTCGTTTTACCTTGTTTCCTTATTTACTTGTTAACTTTTTGCTCTTACTTCATTTAACCTCGTTTCTTTATTTACTTGTTAACTTTTTGCTCTTACTTCATTTAACCTTGTTTCTTTATTTACTTGTTTGTTTAACTTTTTGTTCAACTTATCGAACAAAATAAAACAGTTGAATTTATCCTTTGAGTTTTGTTCATCTAATCTTTACAGAATTTCTCCAAAACACTTTCAAACATTCAGATCTGTCTTTCATTTTCTTCTTGAAGCCTCATGAACGGTGAACTAAAAACTCTGGAACATGGTTTGAAACACTGAAATTGTTTCAGCTGAAACTGGCAAAGTCATACGTGTGTGTGTGTGAGTGTCACAGGTGACACGGTGTCATTAGTCCGGTCATCATGTTTAGGCTCATTCACGCCAAAATTATTTAGGCTAAATCTTTAAAACGGTGTCATTGCACACAAAATTCATTTCAATCACACAAATGCAGAAATAATTATTTGCAGTATCTTATCTGATTTATTATGAGAATGTCATGCCTGATCATTTGCACCCACAACATCAAAAATGGGGGCAAAAGGGAGGAGATCACGTTTAATTGATTATAACACGAGGTCAGAAATATAAGTGCTGACATGAGTAGTGTCCACAGAAACCTCTGAATCTCAGCTAAAAGCTCATGTAAACCAGTTCAAACACCAAACAAAGCAAAGACACCAGACAGTTAAAAGAGCAGTTAGAAATAAAAAATCCATTTTTTTTTATGTTTGAGTCACAGTAACTTTGACAGTAACATCTGCAGTAATATTCACATCTCTAATGACATCTCACAAACGTTCGCTTTATTTTGATACCAAGATTGTTTACACAGAGTTTGTAATTGCAGAGAAATACATTTATTTTGGTCATTTCATTTTCAAGCAGAAGGCTCAGAAAACCCCTGAAGGCCAAATAGGTTAAAGTTAATTCCCAATAAAACTAACTGTGAGATGTTTGACTACATTGCTGTCTGTATTATTGTTAAAGTCATAAATGATCACCTTTAAAGTGTTTGTGCTAATAACATCATGTACAGTAAGACAGGCATGGAGAACAGCACTGACCGGGAGAGGCTTTGAACAGATGACATACTCAGTTCAATTTAACATATAAGACTTTAAGAATGCACAAGCACCTAAGTAAAATCTATTTTTTTAGTCTATCATCTGTGATATGATTATGTGAAATTATAATGTATTGTTCATCTCCCTTAAATAAACAGGCAGCCTTAATGTGTGAAATATTAATTCATTAAAACAGTCAAATTTGTCTGTTGTCTCAGTGGCTGATAGTGCCCCACAGGCCTCAATGTGAGCTTGAAGCCATTTATATTTTTTAAGTTGTTTAATGTGTAGGTGCTCAAGATTTTGAATGAAAGCCTCGGAACTTTGGTAGCACAAAAAAGTGGCTATTCTTTGTGCCCGTATGGATCAGTCCCTCTTATTACCATTATTTCCTTAAGCCATAAGTTGTCTAGTTAAGTATCAGACTAACGTTTAAAGCTTTTACTTGAGTGAAGTAATTCACATTACTGCTACTGCTAAGTAATGTTAGCTACGTTTACAGCATATTCCATAAATCACCACGCCATAACTAACTACTATACAAGCGCTGCCGTACTCCATCACACTCAGTGCATTTCAATCATTTCTCCAGTACGTTTGATAGCTAGCAAAATAATAATAATAGTTTTAAAAATTAGCACATGTTATGTACACATACTCGAAAATTATTTACTAGGACTCACATTGGTGTAACTTTGTGCTGAACATTTGTGTGGTCAAGATCTCTGTCTAAATAAATAAATAAATCTGGGCAAATTTCCAGATGATTAAACATGCAACTATTTTTCTGGTAATAACTGAAGTGAGTAAAGAAATCAACCGCCTTATTTATGCAAGATAATTCATAATTTTATCGGTTATGTCTGATTATTGGGGGCGGGGGTCCATAACCCCCCTGGAAATTACGCCCCTGAGGACTCACCTGTCATGTGACTCAAGAGTCCAAAGTCCGCCAGTGTCGTTTTCTATCAAATACTCGTTAAAACAGCAAGTTAGTGCACTCATCCCCGACTGTTCGGGGGAGGGGCGATGTCACACAGTGGTGCATGGCAGCCCAGGTGGAGAAATTTTGCTTTTACACTTATTTCTCTATCTCATAAGAAAACTATTCGGTCAGATAGTTATTTGCAGTGAATGAAATACGGCTTCAAGCATGTTTCAAACCTTGAAAAGACAATACTAAAATTCAAGAACTTTCACGGATTTCAAGCACCCGTACGAACTCTGGGAAGAGCAGATAATTCAAGTCTTATTGACACCAGCCTCACTGTTCAGTCACCTATTCTCTTTCTGTTTCACTCTTTTCTTCTGTCTCACACTAACTGTGAATAGTTGGCATAAGAAAGGTTTGCTTAAAAGGGACTGTTGTTTTTTCCATTTCAATATAAACTGCCTTGAGTTGACTATTGTTGTGATCTGCCACTGCATAAAGATAATAGGGCAGTACATGAAGCAGGACAAAGCTCCAACCATCTCAAACTGGTTTCTTGAGCATGACAACGAGGTCACTGTACTCAAATGAACTCCACAGGCACCAGATCTGAATTAAATAGAGTGTCTTTGACTGTGGTGGAACAGGAAATTCACATCATGGGTGTGCAGCCAACAAATCTGCAGCAACTGTGTGACCCTGTCACGCCAGCATTGACCAAAATCTTAGATGAATGTTTGAAGCACCCTGTTGGATGTATGCCATGAAGAATTATGGCAATTGTGAAGGCAAAAGGCATCCGATCCGATCCCAGGTGTAACGTAATGTATGGAAAATGTCTTTCGCCAACCTCACATCTGGGTTTTTTTGTTGTTGTTTTTTCTAACACCCTCACAAATGCCCCACTACTATGAAGATTTCTCAGCATTAACCACTGGAGCGGTACATGGCCTCATTTGGGAAAGCACAACTGCATAGATGACCCAGTTTTATTATTTTAAAAAGGGATGAAAGTTGAGGATTTAATCAAGACGTTAAATGCGGTCTATGATTAGGGCGATGGGAGTTTTTCTTTGAATCTGATGTGAGTGAGGGAAGCTGGGAACCACATAATCTGAATGGAAGGCACCAGTATTGCTAACAGAAAAATACAAATGCAGTTTGTTTTCTTACCAATATCAAAGTATGTGACCTCAAAGCCTTGTTCTTTGGAAAGGTCCAACATCATCTGAATGTAGTCTGTGTTGGGAATGCTCAGTGGGTTTCTCCTCAGTAAAGATATCTTCTCTGCCATCGAGTTCCTTAGGTTTTCAAATCGCACACTTGGTTTAGGACCCTGAAAAGTAAAAACATCACAACACAAAAGAAATTGTCTGAAATGTTGAAGTTGCCTGTAGACGTCACACAAATGAGCCAAGAAAGATCCGACATACCCATGTGATTTCAGAACAGCCTGATAGACTCTGAAGTTTTGCCACAATTTTCTCTGCAGCCACTTTTTTTGCAGCTTTTTTTGAATTTCCTACACCTGTCGCAAAAACAAGACAGAAAGTTAGGACAAATGAGCAAAATTTTAGAAAATTTTCTTTACACGTGAAAAATAATCGCACCCTTCTCTGACAAGGACTCCAATCGACAAATAACCGTGAACTCTCTCTTATGCGGTGGACCAGCCTCTGTTAAAACTGTGTATTCAGGAAGATGCCATCCTCTTTGTAATGCTAACTCCTAATGTGAAAGATAAGAAAAGATCATGAGGGAAACACAGTTCATTTCATACATATGGAAGAAATGTTCTTGCATAAACACAGCCATGACTGGCACACCTGGAGTAACCCCACAGAGTTAGGATGATTGTTTGTCTCTGCTGCCACACCATTACTGTCAGACGTCCCAGGAACATTCCTGCTTGGAATTAAAGAGAAATCACACGAGTGTCGTAGTATTTAGTAGGCGCTACAAGTTACAAGCACAAGATTTAATCTAAGATTTCTCAGGCTGACTTCCCTCCTGCAGCATAAATACAGAGCTGTGCTAAAAGTCTTAAGTTAACCCTCATTTTTCTAGGAAAATAGTAAATTGGTACAACAAATGTACAACCAGGCATTGACATACAAAACGTACAAGGCAATAATAGAGTTCACATAATTCTAAGAAGCTTGACAGTCAATATTTGGTATGATCACCTTGAACGCATCTTTCTTCAGCACAGCCTAAACTCTTGTCAAGCTTTCTTGTCATTTCTATAAGTAGTCTTCAGGAATAGTAAAAGATTTCTGACAGATACTCAGACCTCTTTGGGTGTTGCTGCCAGATGTATTATTGTAATTGCTAAAAAAATTAAGCGGTTGCCAATCCGATGCCCATTCAGATGGTACTGCTGGGTGGATCAAAATCTGATAGTTGACAAGATCCCCAACACGACTGGCTGAAATGCAGCTCCAAGCTAGGGCTGTTCGATATAACGATATATATTGGATGACGATATAAAAACGTCTATCGTTTCATTTTACGCTATCGTTTGTTTCGTGGTGTCGCAAAATAAACTGTTTACGGCAATATTTTTTCATGGTTTTGATGGTCACTGTAGTGGCTATATTAATTTCTTAAAGTTCTCTCTTTCTCTTATATTTAATATAACCACACTACGGACGGACAAGCGCCTGTTTTTATGCCTTTTGGTTAGCAACAACGACGGTAACACCATCGCGTGTCCGCTTGTTTATGTTCCACATAAACCTTTCACAATAAAGCTCAAGATCCTGTTGAGACTTTTCAAAATAAACTGAATCACGTGAAAGAGCAGATTATTTACGGATGAGAAGTAAAAAAGAGCCGTCAGGTACTAAAAAATAAACCTTAGACTCAAACGTTAGAACAGGCTTTTCCCCGCAGCACGCCGTGTAATAAATACTCACAAAGAAAACGGTGGCCATTCCAACTTATGTCTAAAAATGTATAGTTTCATGCATCGGTTAAAACACTCGACTCCAGCTACATGACGTGCAGGTGGAAACACTTCCTGCAAGTCGAGCTGCCCGAGATTCACAGAATTTTCAGAAAATTTTACATTTTTGTGATTTATATCGTTATCGGACGATAGAATTCTTATATCGGGATATGAGATTTTGGTCATATGGCACAGCCCTACTCCAAGCCATGACAGAATCCCCACTGTATCTTTCTGATGGCTGTAGACACTCACCATGCCTCTGTCGTGGCCTTCTCTATACATAGTGATGACAATTTAAACCAAATATTGTTCATATGTTTGTTTGTTTTTTCCAACCTTAAGTTTCCTCAAATTTTATAATGACACAGAGATACTTAGAGTATCTCAGACTGCACACCAGTCTGAGATACTCTAAGTTTTTAGCAAATAGGTTTTTTGGAATCATCCAAAATTGGTCCTTTACTATGTTATCTGTTAAGTGTAGCCACAAAAATGCTTTATTTTTTGAGTTATGTAGCTTTTTATTGCTTGAATGATTCATAGGTCAGTGTTAGGTGGCTTAAAAAACAACAATCTTCTGAAAGTGATGACATACAAGGAACGAACTGAGTGAAAGAGCAGCCAATGTTTAAAAAAACAAATAATTCTGAATGACCTTCAGAAAGACTGAGGAACTATTGCTTAAAACCATCTTAAAAAATTCAGGAAAGTCTGACTCCTTGATAGTAATCTACAAGGAGTGTATAGTCATGGCTTTTCCACAACACTCTATAAACAATCCTTTCACAGATGCCACTATAACAAGATAATCAGCATTATTTCTATAATTCTAATTACTGTTTTGACTTTAGTGTTTAAACAAATGAAAATAGTAAAAGATTCCTGTCATATTCTTAAACATTTGTGTTTTATGCTATAACAGCCAGTGTGAAGTCTATAAAATGTCCAAAATGATTCAAAATGCAGACAGATTGAGTTGTTAAAGTTCCACAACACTGGCATGGTTTTGACTGAAAGTAATTTGGGATGCAATTAATTTTTTCATTGCTCATTAATCTAATTATAGCCTTGACGATTTACCCAGAAAATGAACATAAATTATCAGAGCGTTGCTGTTGCCAACTTTATTTGGCAGCACAAAGTCCGCTTGCTATTCAAAGAGGCAAATATTCATTATTTGCAAACCTCTAAGGAGTACAACTTTTATTTCCAACCAGTAATTTAAATAATTACACTCTACTTACATGACTCCAGCATCTATGTTCATAGCTTTTAGAGCAGCCTCTGCAGCCTGGTGTTTAGCAGCCTTTTTACTCGGACCTTGACCTGAAAAAAAAAGACCAATCAGTTGCCTGTGTGTGTTATACAATATCAAAACAGCAATAATAATAAACCTAACTGAAAGCCACAGTATCCTAATCAAATGTAAAGTGTGAGAGGCTAGTTGGAAGAACAAAAAGACTTCAACTTTAAAGCCTTTTCCCCCTAAAGCATAGGCTTGGTGACAGATGTTAAATACAGACACTAAGTCATATCTCATCACCTCAACATGAAGAGCATTCCAACTGCTTCTCACCCTTTTTCTCTGGACCGGCAATTTTCTATGCCTAAAGTGTGATATCTTTGTTAAAAAACAAGGGATACAGAGGGTAAATTTAAACACTTTGCTTCAGCAACAGAAGAGAAATTCAACAAAGTGACAAAGAACATGTTGCAGCCTGAGGCACTCTCTCTGAATTACCACGGTGCAATTTTCACCTCAAATAAAAGCCCTCATTCGGTGACAGCCAGCTATCAGCACAGCAGGGGTGACAGCGTAGCCTACCTGTGCCGCTTACGTCACCGACTGTCACGCTGAAGACAAAGCTGGGCTGGTGAGCCTCTCCTTCAGCCCTCTCCATCACGTACACAGGAAGGTTTCCGCTTTTCGTGCCATATTCATGCAGGATCTGTATCGGCGTTTTCCCCGAGTTGCTTTTCTGTGATTCGTTTGTATCCAAGCTGCACGTAGTGAACACAAGGACAGACAAATTATGAGCTATGACTGTAATAACGCACACGTTAAATTTGAATGACAGAATAACAAATGAAAACAGGATGACTGAGTGTGCACTTAAACTGCTTATAAAATGTAAGAAAAAAGTGAAAACGCCCATGTTTTCCCAGTTTTATCAGCCCTAGTGCCGAAAATGTAATTATATCTAATTTTTGTCTTAAAACAAACAACAAAAGGCTGCCAATACCCAAATGTTAATGAACAGAATTTTAGTGGCCAGAATAAGTCAATTTCTCTAAATAATGAACTAAACCTTTAATCAATGAAATAATGGTTTAATCAAAGAACTGTTTTGCAATTTCTTCACCTAACCATGGCAGCGACACAGATCATCTGAGACATTATCGACTGACAAGAACAGTCTTAGTTTGTAAATGACTGGTTCTTATATAGCGCTTTTCTACTCTGTCCGAGCACTCAAAGCGCTTTATACAGCTAATTCATTCACCCCATCACACCCATTCACACAAGCATTTCTAAGCTTAAGTCAAGTCAAGTCAAGTCATCTTTATTTATATAGCACATTTAAAAGACATCAAGTGTCGGCCAAAGTGCTGAACAGAGGGATAATATAATAAAAGAATTAAAATAGAAAGAAAACATTAAAAAAAAAAAAAAAGAAGAAGAAGAAAAAAAGAATTGTAAGACATGTGAAATCAAAGAGATCCGAAAGCCTTGGAAAATAAGTAGGTCTTGAGATTCGATTTAAAGACTTCCAAGGATGAAAAGAATTTTATGAAGGGGGGAAGACTACTCCAGAGTCTCGGTGCGGCAATGGAGAAAGCCCTGTCACCTCTAGATTTGAGCTGGGAGCGTGGAACCCAGATAAAACCATCTGACTGGAGGAGCGCAGAGATCGAGTGGGTAAGTGCAGGCTAAGAAGATCTGAAATGTAACCTGGAGCCAAACCATGGAGGGCTTTAAAAACAAACAACAAACAAGCTTAAGTGCTAAGTATCGAACATTCATACACATTCACACTCCGATGGATGCATGGGGTTAGTATCTTGCCCAAGGATATTTGGCATGCAGCCTGGGATTGAACCACCGACCTTCTGGTTAGTGACTGATCCGCTCTGCCACCTGAGCTACAGCCACCCCCAGGAAATGTACAGGAAATGTATTTAACAGTGAGGATGGTAAAGTAAATGGAGCAGTTACTTTCAGAGTAATGCAGTCTAGTGAGTCTATTAAAGTTTTAATTGCATCTATTATGTCTCAGACTACACTCTATTGTAATTCCTGTGACATGCCACTTCATTTGCCATATTAGAGCCCGACTGATATATCAGCCGGTATTAGCTATTTTCATACAGTGTATCAGAAAATAGCCATTTATTGGCTTTTACAAACAGCTAATACATGAAAATTTTAATAAATAAATAAAAGAGTAAAGAACAGACAGTAGAAACATCTTTCAACTATAGTATGAGTGTTGATGTTACAGAGTTTTGCAGCTTTCACCTTCACTTTGTTGTGTTGGCAACACAAAAACCCCAAATACAACAAACAGTGGAACCAAGCAGTCTTGAAGAGCAAAAACAAGTAATCCATGACTTGACGCAGAAAAAAAACTTCTATTAAAAGTGAATTGTCATATTATCCTATTAAGAACAATAAATAACAAATAAATACCACACTTAACAAATGTTAGAAAAATCTGTTCATTTCTTCAGTCTGAAAGAAAAAAAAACAAATATGTTGTCCAGTATATTGTTGTTGACTTTTTTAAAAATCTCCTAATATTGGCATCCTATATCAGTCAAGCTCGATCGGAGAAGACTCATAGACGTAGTGAAAGAGGACATACAGATGGTTGCTGTGGCAGGTGGCAAAAGATGAGCTGTGGAGACCCTTTAAGGGAGCAGCTAAAAGAAGATGATGATGATGATTCTGGCATGGATTGCTAAAAATTAAAATTAAAATTAAAATTACATTGAATTAAATTAAATTAAAAGCTCTCTTTTTCTCTGCTTGCACACACTATGTACAGCAGAGGTTTTCCCAATGTGCCACATGAATTAACAAAGCAGCTTTTCAGACTATATACATTTAAAACTGTGAGTGTCAGTCTCTTTGTTTGTAGACTGTAAGGAAGGTAGTGGGCCTATGGAGAGTCACATCATGGACGTGCAGCCAACAAACCGGCAGCAACTGACTGTGCGATGCTGTCATGTCAGTGTGGAGCAACAATCTCATTCACCACCTTGTTGAATGAGAGTATCATTCATCATCTCTTCCATCAGCATCATCGCCCCACGTTTTTAACCCTGGAAGTTGTACCTCTACCACCATCTTTGTTATGACTGAATTCTCCCATTGATTACAGCTCTAAGGTATTTGGCTACCACCTCTTTCTCTCTGATGATGATGTCTCCTTTTCATACAGAGCGGATAGCTGTGGTGAATCACTGCAGACATTTTTTTTATTATTTACCGCCATTTAATTTAAAAGATTAGTGAAAGAAGCAACACGTAAATACAACTTAAGACCAAATACTTGGCACGACTTCAGCTGTAGCTTCTAGCTAATATACCATAATATGCACCTTAATTTAACTACATTATTATTTGACATAAACTAGACATACAAGCGATTTGGTTGATTGTGGACCGTTACCTCTAATCACATCAATAAAACACTGACCTCGCATCCTCGCTTTTCACTGCTGGTGATTGAGACATGTTTGCAGCTCACGGTTCCTCACAGGTCTGATTACAGACTCTGTTCTGGCCAAAAAAACTTTTAAACACGACGATGAGATATTTTTCTGGACATAGCAATAATTCTGTGAACATTAAGTGGCCTGTCAACGTTAGCAACTCCTCACTGTACTTTCGCCGGGGAAACAATCGCCAGTTTAACATTATATCAACATCCGGATCAACGCGGGTCAAACGCACGTCAGAATGTGTGAGCTAAAGCGTTTACTGCCACCTACCGGTGAGTCGTACCTATTCATCTGGACGGGACAGTGTCCCCGTAAAACATGTTTTAGATCATTTTTTTAATAAAAAAAAAAATCAAGATTAAATTGTAAAAAAAAAAAAAAGTTGTATTACGTTATCTTTAAACATTTACAGTTACTATTTCTACTACTGCTACTAGTGTTACTACTACTACTACTTAATAATAATAATAATAATAACACTAATATAATAATAGCTGGCATTGACAAAAAGAACACAAAGAACAGCAAGGCTTGTTTAAACAGCAATATAAATCAAAACAACAGGAAAATAGGTATCATAGATTGAGAATGTAAATGATAACATTTTCTGCTGGTTAAAGCCTGGCTATAGAGTAGAGGTGGTTATGGTCTGTCCCCACAGTAAGAGTATGATGCAATTAAATCTAATGCAGTTGCAATGGTAGCACTGTAATTTCCCAGTTGCTGTTTTTTTGTTCTAGTTTTTCATTTGATGTTTATTTTATTGTTCGTTGATGATGTTCTGCATGAAAAAAGCCAGTTCAAAAGAACAATCCTGCTTTCCATGTGGGTACTCCAGAAGTCTGTTTGAACAGTGTTTAGTAGATGAATCATTAAATTAAATTTACTGGGGTAAATAACAAGTGGTTTGGGTGGATAAGGAAATGCATTCCAGACAACCTCATCCCATTTGTGAAACATGGCGGTGATGCTGTCATTGTTTGGGTGTGTTTTGCTGCATACGGGCCAGGACAGCTCACCATCACTGAAAGAGCAATGAATTACATGCTACGCCTCCAAATTCTAAAGGAAAATGTTGGGAAATTTGTCTGAAGTGAATCTCAACTGAAAGCAGGTTGTGCAAAGCAACGGCCCTAACCAATCAAGTGGTTCTACAAAAGGACGGTCATAGAGAAATTGAGTTATTATATTTAAACCAAGAGAAATCTCATGAAAGAGCCCAAAGTAAGGAAACATACCAAACACCCAAAGCTTCAAGACAACTGAGCTTAAAGCTTTAAGCTTAAGGTTGTGTAAGACTGATATGACCGTCTACTGTTTTCCTAATAATGTAGACTGATACAGTGGGGCAAAAAAGTATTTAGTCAGCCACCGATTGTGCAAGTTCCCCCACTTAAAATGATGACAGAGGTCAGTAATTTGCACCAGAGGTACACTTCAACTGTGAGAGACAGAATGTGAAAAAAAAATCCATGAATTCACATGGTAGGATTTGTAAAGAATTTATTCGTAAATCAGGGTGGAAAATAAGTATTTGGTCACCTCAAACAAGGAAAATCCCTGGCTCTCACAGACCCGTAACGTCTTCTGTAAGAAGCTTTTCTGTCCCCCACTCGTTACCTGTATGAATGGCACCTGTTTGACCTCATCATCTGTATAAAAGACACCTGTCCACAGCCTCAACCAGTCAGACTCCAAACTCCGCCATGGCCAAGACCAAAGAGCTTTCGAAGGACACCAGGAAAAGAATTGTAGACCTGCACCAGACTGGGAAGAGTGAATCTACAATAGGCAAGCAGCTTGGTGTGAAAAAATCAACTGTGGGAGCAATCATCAGAAAATGGAAGACATACAAGACCACTGATGATCTCCCTCGATCTGGGGCTCCACGCAAGATCTCATCCCGTGGGGTCAAAATGATCATGAGAACGGTGAGCAAAGATCCCAGAACCACACGGGGGGACCTGGTGAATGACCTGCAGAGAGCTGGGACCAAAGTAACAAAGGTCACCATCAGTAACACACTACAACGGCAGGGAATCAAATCCCGCAGTGCCAGACGTGTTCCGCTGCTGAAGCCAGTGCATGTCCAGGCCCGTCTGAAGTTTGCCAGAGAGCACATGGATGATACAGCAGAGGATTGGGAGAATGTCATGTGGTCAGATGAAACCAAAGTAGAACTTTTTGGTATAAACTCAACTCGTCGTGTTTGGAGGAAGAAGAATACTGAGTTGCATCCCAAGAACACCATACCTACTGTGAAGCATGGGGGTGGAAACATCATGCTATGGGGCTGTTTTTCTGCCAAGGGGACAGGACGACTGATCCGTGTTAAGGACAGAATGAATGGGGCCAAGTATCGTGAGATTTTGAGCCAAAACCTCCTTCCATCAGTGAGAACTTTGAAGATGAAACGAGGCTGGGTCTTCCAACATGACAATGATCCAAAACACACCGCCCGGGCAACAAAGGAGTGGCTCCGTAAGAAGCATTTGAAAGTCCTGGAGTGGCCTAGCCAGTCTCCAGACCTCAACCCCATAGAAAATCTGTGGCGGGAGTTGAAAGTCCGTGTTGCTCGGCGACAGCCCCAAAACATCTCTGCTCTTGAGAAGATCTGCATGGAGGAATGGGCCAAAATACCAGCTACTGTGTGTGCAAACCTGGTAAAGACCTATAGTAAACGTTTGACCTCTGTTATTGCCAACAAAGGTTATGTTACAAAGTATTGAGTTGTATTTTTGTTATTGACCAAATACTTATTTTCCACCCTGATTTACGAATAAATTCTTTACAAATCCTACCATGTGAATTCATGGATTTTTTTTTTTTTCACATTCTGTCTCTCACAGTTGAAGTGTACCTCTGGTGCAAATTACTGACCTCTGTCATCATTTTAAGTGGGGGAACTTGCACAATCGGTGGCTGACTAAATACTTTTTTGCCCCACTGTATTTGTTAGATCAATTTAGCTGGGTTCACTTTATTACCTTTTACAACTTGCAAATTCTAAAATAAATAAAGCACACAGTAAAATGCCACATTTGGAAAATCAGAACAAAGGCTAATTCCACAATTATTCATAATTTTGGAAATAATATTCATTGGTGTGTATTTCTTAGACCATATTTTTCTCATATATGTATTTAATGTAACTTTGTATGCATAGTGTATTGTGGTTTTATATAACTGAATGCTGTAAATCTTCATTGTGCGTTGTGGATGTGAAACACCAACGAGGGACAAGGGTTTGGAAATTAGGGTGCATTTTGATTCACCACTGAAACACATGAAATTGCCTGTAGAAGCCAAAGTTGGTCAGGCCACACTGTTAGCTATGGTTGAATTTCATTCGATCCTGACCTCAACTCACCAGCTTGCCTCTATAGATGTACTTCTTGCTGACTTACTAAAGCAGGCAGCTTTTTTAATGTCAGGGGGTTGGTAAGTAGTTAGGAACCAGATTAAACCCATTTGCTTTTGTATTTTAAGTCCTTTTATAACTTTTACCCTGCAGTACTTTAAACTGGCTGACCATTTCAATGAGCAGAGGACACACTATTTCAGTTATAGTCTACAACTTGCTTAAATTGCAGTCATTCAAACACTCTGTCCATTCAGAAAGAGCTCCAGTGTGGGCTGAAAAGTTATGCACAAAAAAGTTACATTTAATTTTACCATAAACTCATATAATACACACCTAACATCCTAAAGGCAGTGCAGGGCAGGGAGACTGATCTGGGTGTCTGTCAGTCGGACACAAGCAAATCAGAGAAGTAGTTCAAAGGACTTGTATGGAGTCGACCTGAAGGTGGAGACAGAAGTTCAAGTGCTGGGTTTCTGCAGCTCAGACATGGTCAATAACAACAGGAAAGTCAAATCAAACCGACAAAAAACCCACAGCCATGACTAGTACGAAAGTCATTCTTGGGTTTGTGTCATAGTTAATGTTTTGCCTTGTTTGTCTTTGTGCCCCTCCTTTCTGCTGTTCCCTGAGAATTTATTTTTGGAGGGGCAGACTTTGTTATATTTTGTTGTAATTCAGCCACCAAAGTTTTGACTTATCCTTTTACCCCCAAAAAACAATTTTAAAAAACTCACATAGCAGCTTTCTCAGTGTGTTCCCTGGCCACATCTCTGTAGAGTTGCACTGGCAGTCCCTGTCAGACCTAAACATCTACTATTACTTTCAGCATGTGAGCTGCTCAGCTCAAAGGAAATTACTGAATGCTAAGTAAGAATGTTCTCATGTTTTTGGCACTTTCAGTATATGGTTCAGTGTCTCCCGCTGCAGTCTGGTTCGATAAACAAGACTCAGAGCTAAAGTTGGTGTACTGATCACTCCATTAGTGAGTGAAAATTGTTTGCAATACACATAAATCTCTGTCATATGGATGCATTGTTGAAACCATTTGGAGACAAAACAAGCGAGTGAAGTCTGTCTAAACTGTGAAAGAGGAACTCTTATTTAGTAAATGTCTATGAGCTCTATGTTGCCATGGTAATGTTACCTGTAATGTTTTTCATAGCAAAAAACTTCTGCAAGAAGTCGAGCATTTGGAGGGAGAAGCAACAAACAATGCAGTAAAAGGAGAAGGCGGTTGATTGACAAGTGTGACTGGTTGTTACAGAGAAATATGGTTTCAACAGATTATCAGTATGTGGAAAATACTTGCGTGCTGAGGTGTTGTAGCGATAGCACGAGCGTTTAGGCAGCCTGTCAGAGCAGGTACAGGAACAGAGTGAGGCCTTTCGCTCTGAGTCACACATTCTGTAGGCGTAGCTTTGTCACATTTTACTTTTAATTGTTGCAATTTTTGTTGTAGAGATTTGGACTCCCGATTATTAGACAAAGTCAAACGAGGCTAAATGTCAAAAGGTTCATTTTAAATCTTAACACATTACTGACTACAAAATATACACAGTATACATCTAAAGCGTTAATAATTGTGGGAAAAGCAGCTGTGACTCACTGTCATGAGGTGGATGGATCACTAAGGAGGCTGATGTTACAAAGTTTTTTGTGTAAGGCAAGTCTTTAACCTTCACTGTGTTTGTCTTGTAAGGAGTGTGTTAGAATTACAGTGCTTGTTGACAAAACATTTTTATAAAGAAACTGAGAAGTATTTTTTAGTAGCTTCTGTATTTTTGATGTAATGTAGTATTCCTTGATTTTCACTTTTCACTTACAACAGTTAATTAATTCATTAGCATCAATGGAGAATCTCTATGGCACTTATAGAATGTTGTTATAATCCAACACTAACAGCAGAATTAACATTTAACTCTTAAAATCATCCTGATCGAGAGCATGTTAGCATAAGTAGCATAAGTTACCACGGTGACCTGGTGCGATTATCGTGAGCCACATTTATTAAGAACATTAATCCTGATTTGTATCACAGAGGACTAAAATTCAAAATATTCTACACAAAACTGCATTAAAAATATTTTGATAGAAAACTTCTGCATTTCAACAAATTGTTGCGTTTAATTCTTGATCTGCATCCACAGCTCTGAAGTAACGTAAAAATCAAGAATTTGACAATGCTTTGTGAATAGATGGAGGAGGGACATTGGGAACCGGAAACACCACCTTCTTCCTGAGTGAGAAGGCTGGCTGAGGCATCTGCTTTCTTTGACCATACTGATCACTCTTCTTGCTAACATCTGCATTCACTTTTGTCAGGATTGACATAAGATCAAACTCCCTAGGAAAAATAAGATACAGGGTGAGCTAATGTACAACATTTTTGTAAAAAAAAAAAAGCATATTTGATATTTTGGTTCACTAACCTGGGCACCATCTGAACAAGGTTTTGGCACAAAGACTGAATAAACCAGGTGCCATTGGTTCTGTCTCTGAAGGAAACATGAAAAGGAACTGTGGCCATTCCCAGCAGGAAATCTGCACTATTTGGGATACCCTGTTTAGCCTTTATAGCATCGGTCCAATGAAAGCTGTATGCAGAGCTATCAGATTCAATGAAGACAGCTTGCTGCTCGCTGTTTCCCTGGCAGGCCTGGATGAAAAACAGCTTGGGCTTGCCCACTAAAGACGGGCAATTTAATCCATTGAAAAGGTCCGTCAAATCACTGATCTTGACAGTGGATCCATCCACACCGTACACGCTGCCTTCCACACCATGACTCAGAACACAGCACACTATGCAATCAAACCGACTGTGGTCTCTTTTGCCAAGCTCCTTGAACACAGAGAGCATCTTGTTCGTGTCACAGTCGTGGTGGCTCTCCACTTTAAAGCCGAGCCACTGAAACACACTCTGCAGACATTCTGGAAGAAACAGACGATCTAAGGATGATGCAGGACCACAAACATGCAGCGTATATTGACTGTCAAAATTTGCTTACTTTGATCCACTGCAGTTCCTTCCCGTTTCTTTAGTTGGCTGGAGTTACTGAAGTTATCGTTGTTAACAATTAAACAGATGCCCCTCTTTTCAGATGTCATGGGATATGTTCCCAAGCCCTACAGAGATAAATGACACAGATTACAGGGAAGACATGATTCAGTGCATTACTTGTAAACTTCTATTTGATCCACAAATTAAACTCTGAAATGAAAACTAAGTATACAAAGGGAAGAATGATCCGCCTGGAGGGCTCCAGCTCAAATTAAACGTAGTGCCAGGGCCCTAACCAGTGATTACGATTACGCATGTCGCATATATAAGAAAAAAAGTACACACACCTCATCTTGTGTGTTTGTAGATGGCGATATCGGCATGGTGACGGACTCCTTTTCTTGAGTTGATATAGCATCAGTTGTCATAACAGGACAAGTGACTGCAAAGAAGGGCAACAATTGCGAGGGGAACAATTATATTTCAATGTTTTAAACGTCTGGTATTATTTCACAAAAAGATAAACAAGAGTTTAGCTATTGTTTGAATCACGACTGCTCGTCTCAGTGCTTAACCCATTCGATTCAGTTTAATTTATACCAAAGACATGCTGTGGAAGAGAGACACTGTTTATGTGACTGACACTCATGTTTTATCTCCACCATAAGAGGAATGCAGGAAAGTCTAATTCAAAGATGATTAAAAATGATTTAAAACCAAATCTTTGACTAATTCTTGACTGAAGCTAATGATTCTAACAAACTGATTTAGAGTATTAAATGACTTTGCTTGTATTCGTATGCAATAGTGATACAAAAATAACCTAAGTAAACTTTGATAGACTTAAAAAAAAACAAACCATAATAATAGTGTTTCAAACTGTAAGCTTAAGACAATTTTGAAACCCGCTTCGAACCAGATATGGCTATCCAAGCATCTAAATGGAATGCAAACGGAAATATGTTGTTACTGGACTTTTACAGTTAGCTGGTTTTCCAAATGGGCCCCTCCCTACTAAAGATCGACAATTGGCCTGATAAGAATCAGAGCAAACAGAATACTAACTTCGCTCTAGTAAAAACATAAACAAAAAAACAGAACCGTTAATAAGATGGAATGTGACTGTAAAGAGAAGTGAAGATAAGACACAGCACCCTCTATTTAAAGCAAATGGTCAAAGTGCATGCCTGCCCTGCTTTAAGGCTATGGTTAGATAAACTTTATGCCTGTGAAAAGACATAAGTAAAGTCATAAAGCACTGTACAACAGTTAATAGAATGGAAAAAACAAACAAACAACCTGAAAAAGCAACCTGTCAGAACAGAATAAAAATAATGAAATAGGATAATAACATTAATAAAAAGAAGATGTCAACAGAAGGCCTGGCTAAACAGGAAAAATTTAACAGAAGGTTTTTGACTCTTCAGAGTCGCAGAGAGAAACGTAGCTGAAGTGGTAGACTGCTCCAGAGTCTTGGTGTCACAAACTGAAAGCCTCTGTCTGCAAATGAACACTGTGAGAAATAAGATGTTACAGTGAAGAATAAAATATTACAGCTGCATTTAATCATTTATTCCAGGGTTAGTGTTTTGGTCCATCTTCCTCCCCTCACCCTGTTGGCATCAGACAGCTGCCCCTCTCTGAGCTTCATTCTGCTGGAGGTTTCTTAATTCAGACGTTAAAAATAACTTTTTCCTTCCTGCCATCACCATGTGCTGCTCATATGAGGTTGTGTGATTGTTTACGTTTATTTCCTTATTATGTAGGATGTTTACCTTACAATACCAAGCGCCGTGAGGCAACTCTTGTTGTGAGTTGTAGAATAGCAATGGACCTAGAATTGAACCTTGTGGAATCCCACAGATTAGAGGACCTGTGTTTTTGTCCCAACAGAAAAGTAATCTAATTACCTCAGCATAATTAAAATAGAAAAGAATAGAACTTTGTTTCTTTTCCATCTTTACTTACAAAACAAAGTAAACAGAATGGCAAATAGACTCAAAAATAAAACCAAATGAAACTGAAATTACATTCAGCAGGAGAAGTTTTGTGAATAGCTTACCTCGCCGTTTTTTAAACTGGTTGATCTTAGCATTCAGCATTGGACACACCTCCTTCACTATGGTCTCCAGGGTGTTTAGATTACTTTCGCTAAGGAGGTCCATGCGCTCCATCTCCAGGAAGACTTCCAGTGTAGTCTGAAAATGACACAAGGTCTTTGCACTGATGGAAATATGAAGTGTATGTGCGGAAGTTCTGCAGGTTTGTTCAAAGGAAAATGTGACAACGTATGGCAGGCGATGCTACAGGTAACAAGTACACATACATAACACATTGTTATAAAGAAGGACTAGAATGAAATATTATGGGCTACATTTACCACATTTCTGAAGGCTCACTTACAATATGTTCCTCCAGTTTTCTACGTGGGATCATCGTGTTTAACAAGAACTTCACTTCTCTCAGATCGTCATCAGTAATTTCTTCAGAGAGACTATAAAGAAGCTTCCTGGAATTACAGAAAAACATTTGATAGAAATAGCTTTACAGATTAAAATAAATTTGTCAATGTAAACCTAAATCAGAAAAACTAAACAGTATGAAGCAAAACGTGGACGGCTTACCTGTAGGGATAAATAAAGCTCGTTGTTGTACGTGGAGCGAGACAGAGATCCCGGATCAGGGCATGATGTTCACTAGTGACCAGAAGCTCGGTCAGGAGCTGTGGGTTCTCAGGTGAGAGATGGTCTTGTTTCATCAGGCAGGAGAAGAGCTCACTGGCCGTTTCCACCTTGTTTGGCTTTTGGTCCAGGAGGTCAGTGCAAAGAAAGACCAAGGCTTTCACTTCATCTTTAGACAGTGCCTTGCCCACCTTTAGCAACAAATTTTGGAATTCCATTTCCTGTATTTAAAACAACGTACAAGACTTTCAGAAACCAGAAATGTAAATATGTAGCCTAGGTCTGTTGTTTAACTATGCAAAGTGGTCACATCATGCAAATTGCTCCTTGGAGAAATGACTCAAACATAGTCATTTCAATAATACTTTTTTGCATTCTAGATGATTTTACGTCTCTTACAAAAAGGCAAATAAATAGGGCTGCTGTAAGGATGTTGGATGTTTTCTCCGTTATTATTATTATTATTATTATTATTATAGCATGTCTAGAATATCTTATTTGATGTCTAGAATACAAAATTTATGTATCCATAACTTAACGAGAGCTGCCCCTTACTACCAACTGCGCCATGGCCTCATAATTCCGGCTGACCATGTCACCCACCCCTTTATGACCCCAGTGTGTCTATCTTCTGATGGTTGCATCCAGTGGGATATTACACCGTGTTACAAACATCAAATCATCTCAAGGTGGTTTCCTGAACATGACAATGAACTCGTTGCACTGAAAAGCCCTCCACAGATATTATGGTCTTAATCCAACAGAGCACCTTTGAGAGGTGGTGGAAGTGGAGATCCATATCATCGGTGTGAAGCTGAGAAACCTGCAGCAACTGTGTAATGCCATCATGTCAATATGCACCGAAATCTCAGAGAATGTCACCAGCACCTTGTTGAATATATGCCATAAAGAATTAACACATTTAATATTTACCCATATTTTTTCAACGTAATTTAATACTGAGGCTATATACCCACAAAATGCCCCACACATTATCTAATATTGGTTCACGACTAGGGTTGCCAAACTCTACATGGGAATGCACAGCATTTTTTTTCTTAACCTCCGTCTCATTCCTTGAGGCCATGTATGTCCATTTAGTCCGGATCTGGAGCACACACATTTTTCTGAAGTCGAGCTTTCACCCAATGCATATAAAGGGAAGGCTTTTTATTGTAGACAGAAGAAAGTTAGTCTGTCAAATGTAATAATCAGGGAACGTTAGAAATTACCAAAAGTTAAAAAACGTCACACATGGCTTCAAAACGTAAACCAACCTATGATAGCATCCCTACTGAAACCTCAAAACAACTTAGGTTTCGTTTTAACCTTATTGAATAACATGGTAACACGCAGAGTTTACTGTATTCTCATTTTTCACTTAGTCTTATGTCCCGGAAAATACATTGCATAACTTCAGCACACTTAAAGG
Source organism: Neolamprologus multifasciatus (assembly GCF_963576455.1). NCBI lineage: Eukaryota > Metazoa > Chordata > Actinopteri > Cichliformes > Cichlidae > Neolamprologus > Neolamprologus multifasciatus. Next base: position 18,481,022 of record NC_140454.1, on the reverse strand, counting down.
TAACCCATGGTAGCCATCTGTGCTCAAAAACCATCTCGTGCAGTTGTACCTGTATGGACACGCGTTGGCAGCTTGTCTGAAGGACGACGATGATACTGGTTGTTTATGTCCACATACTTCCAGCGTACTTCATGTTGTCGGTGGCTGCTGAAAATGGTTTAACTCGCCATCGAGACGTCATAGACTTCGTAGTGCAACGAGGAACTTTTCAGTAGTTAAAGTAAGTCCAGGCGAGTAAGCAGGAATCGAAAGTGAAAGAGAGTCTGCCGCATCGACAAGCTAGTTACTGTGCGGATCACTTAAATGTAAAGGTGAAAATATAGCAACCTGTTTTCACTCAGTGGGATGTGCACTCTAACCTGGCATTATGTTAACAACTACCTGTGTGACGCACGTGGCCTCGTTTGGGAATCACCTCTGCGTAAGCCTGGAGTCATGTCTGGGCAAGTCCCCGACGAGGCAGGTTAATAATAAATCTAGATTGAGTAACTACTGTATATAAAGTCTGTAGACTAATAAAAGAAAAGTGCTGACTCCTGTCTACCTTTAAAATATTATGATCACTGAAACATCAAACTCTGCCTTGTGTCTGCTAACAGGATTGTCTTTTATACCCATAAAAGACAAATCTGCGTTGCTTTCATCGTTCATTTCCTAATGAATTCTCTGGAAAAATGTAGTTTTGAAGTCCATTTTTTGTTACAGAAATGTACTTGGACCTTAAGACAACTCTAAAACAGTGGCTCTCTTCAAACCCAAACGAATTAATTGTCTAATGGCAGAAACATTCTCACTCCCCTGTTCCAGCTGCTTATATTCTACATGTCCTCCATTTCACCTGGCAGAAAAACCTCAGATCAAATTAGTGAGCAGTTTGAGTTTGGAGGAAATTCTGCTTAAATGTAGATCAAATCGCATTTCCTGTGAAGTTAGAGTCTGACGGCCAGGTTTTATTTGCTGGCTGATTTATTTTTGACATTCAGTGAAATACAGCTCACAGCAGTAAAAAAGCATTTCTGCCTAAAATGAACAATCAGGCACAACTATTCTGATGAAAAGACAGCCCAAACATTATAACAAAATCACAACTCTTGATATGAACAGTACATCAGACACAATTCAAATCTTAATTCAAAATAATAATTTTAATAATAATTAAAAATTAAAACTGCATAATCATAGCAGCATGATTTGAGATTGATAAAAACAAGCTGTAGTCATTAAAAGGGTGTGGGGTGGGGTAAAATTTTATGTTGCCAATTTTTTTTCGCTTTGAAGTGTTGGATAAGTGGGATAACAAAGCTCAGTGTCCTAAAAGTAATGAGGTCTCACCTATTTATGTTTACATAAACTGGATCCTATAAGTAAAACTCACTTTGAGAAAAATCTAGTTTTTCCTCTGGGAAAGAATGTTTATAAAAAGCTATCTACTTTGAATTATCCTTAATCTTTTCTAGTAGTTGTGCGTTTTATTTTGGGTCTGTCTTCAGGGTCTTGATTTGCCCTCTACGTCTCACTCTCACATGGAGCCACGCGTGGGACTTTGCTCCTGAGCGGTTGAATCTGAAGGATTCTAAAGAAAAAGAAAAAAAGACAGAAAATGCTAAGCATGTTACAAAATTCAAGGGGCAATAGATGCTTGTATCAAAAGTCAATTGCATTAAAACAATTTAAGTCAAAAAGCATTGGTTTAAAGCTTTCAGTGCAAGAGATGTAGTAACTATGGCACTTTGGCTCCACATTTGACGCTTCACTAAACAGCTAAAATGAAACAACAGAGAAAAGCCTGCAGTGGGAAGAGTGATAATGGGGTCCCGTGACTGACCAGAAAGCTAAAAAGAGAGGAAAGCAGAGACCAGGCAGCCACAGGGAGCCGTTGTAGTGAACGGGTGTGTAAAGCTTTGCAAAGGTTGAATCCCAGCTACAGTCAGATGCAGGAGCTGTAACAAGGTATAAAGATGCCCAGATGGTTAGGAAAGGATAAATCCAGTTGATTTTTATAAAGGAGAAATTAATCGGGATTAGCAACGATTGTTATGTCCCAAGACTAGGGTTGCCAACCGTCCCTTGAAAAACAGAATCGTTCTGTATTTAGAAACAAAAGTATTGAGCTGAAAAGGGACGCACTTTGTCAAATGGTTAAAAAAATAATTTCACACACAAAAACAAGAGCTAAAAAATTCCCCACACTGGGAAAGGTGAAGACAATCGGGTCGCCCAGCCCTGGCCATGAGGTGTCCCTTATTTATTTATTTATTTTTTATTTATTTTTCAGGGAGTTGGCAACCCTACCCAACCCTACCCAAGACACTTTACTGTCTGTACTGAGAAAGCACGGCATTCCTTTCCACTTTTATGCTGATGACTGTCAGATCTATGTCCCTCTAAAGAAAAAGGGCAGATACCTTACACAGCCATTACTTCAGTGTCTCGATGACATTAAGGCTTGGATGTCTGTTAACTTTTTAAAATTCAATGATAAAAAGACAGAGGTGATGGTTTTTGGTAGCCCCACTGAGACCCCCAATGTGTATGTAGATTCCCTGGCACAGTATGTTAAGCCAACTGTCACAAACCTGGGGGTCAAAGTGGACTGTGATCTGAAGTTTAAGTGATCTGAAATTAAGGCAGTGGTAAAATCAAGCTTCTTTCACCTCAGGCAGCTGGCAAAAATAAAGCCAATTCTTTCACGGCAGCACTTTGAGACAGTGATCCACGCCTTTGTTAGCACTCGGCTGGATTACTGTAATGCACTTTATATTGGGGTCAGCACATTATATATTAGTCATCTACAGAGGGTGCAAAATGCCGCAGCTCGTCTTTTAACTGGCACTCGAAAGTTTGAGCACATTTCCCCTGTTTTAGCTTTACTTCACTGGCTGCCCATTTCTTTTAGGATTCATTTTAAAATTCTTTTATTTACTTTTAAAGCTCTCCATGGCCTAGCCCCATCTTATCTCTCTGAGCTGCTACAGCCTTATACACCCACCCGCTCTCTCAGGTCAGCTGATCAGCTGCTCCTAAAAATACCCAGGACCGGGCGTAAACTTAGAGGAGATCGTGCTTTTGCTGTAGCAGCTCCAAAACTGTGGAACGAGCTTCCTTTAGAGATTAGACAGGCCACTTCTTTACCTGTTTTTAAGTCACTCTTGAAAACCCACCTCTTTACCCTGGCCTTTGACGTGACACGTGAGATGTTGGTTTTTTAATTTTTTATTTTAGTTGTTTTTAGGTGATTCAATGCTGTTTTATCTTGTTTTTGTTTTAATATAGGGCTGTTTTAATTTTCTGTTTTATGTGTTTTATTTATTTATTTTGCTGTTTTCTGTTATTCTAATTGTTTTAACTTATTTTCTGTACAGCACTTTGTTCCTGTGCTGGGTATTTTAAAGTGCTTTATAAATAAAATTGGATTGGATTGGATTGGAATGTTCATTTCTCCTTTTAAGTTTCACTCTGTGCTGTCAGTGTATGACAACTTTAAGTAGAAAAAGACCCCTCGTGGGAAGGAAGAGTCACAGTGAAACAGACTTCAACACAGCAGAGCTGCTATCCAACAGGTTCCAGACGCTGTGGATGTTATTACAGTCACCATCCCCACTGTGAAGCTTCCGATTACCTGGGTGGTTTTCTCCTGCTCAACAACAAAGCTCTGGTTGTCTGTACCACAGTTGTCTCCCCCATGTCATCTATTAAGAGAACATGTAAGCGAGTCTCACTGATGCGGGGGAGAAGAGGTTTGACAGAATTCATACGTCGACATTTACTGAATGAAGGAAAGGTGTACAGCTACACCTAATCAATTATAAATGCACGAGGAGCATTTTAAGGAATGAAAAACTACATTTGATAACTGCAGGTGAGTTGTGGACTTTAATCTTCAATTCTCCAGTATAAATACAATTTAATATTCATTTTTCTTTTATTGTAAAGAAACTAAATGATCCTACTTATTTGTCTTTGCAAGGAGAAGTGTGTGGTTGAGTACTCACTGTCAGTAATGAGGGACTGGACAGCAGTTATGTGTCGACGGCCCAGCCCATGACTCCTGGACACAATGCAATTTAGATAGATGTCCCAGAAGACTTGGGCCAGGTCCCAGAACAGTGCAGTGTGTTTGCTGTTGTTTGAAGCCCTGAGTGACTCCATGAGGTCCCAGAAGGCAGGTACTGTGTCAGCAATCCTCGGAGAGCGCATCTCCAGCAGCAGAGCCGAGGAGGCCTCCCAGCATTGCAGATTGCCCCGATGGGCCTCCAGGGGGTCCACCTGACCTGGCTTCTGACCTCGCAGTGGCACGGCGCACATGCAGGTCAGTATGAACACTGTGGCTATGCCCATGTTATTTAGCACCAGGACCATCTGCAAAAGAGCACAGAGCAGCTTTTGTATTAGATTGGTGGTTTTGCATATTTAAAATATTAAGAGCAGTCATAAACACTTTCGCACAGCATATTTGAATATGCTACATTTACAAGTGTTCAATCTTTACTTTGACTATTTGTTTTTCTGGCAAATAAAAACATACTTTTTGGGTTTATTATTCATTTTACACTCCTCAGATCTTCAAATAAATTAAAAACAAAAGAAAAAACTGGAAACAATTTCAATATTGTACTTAAAGCCTTGGTATTCAGCCCAGCTTTAGCAATAAGTGTTGAAGGGGGTTTAATAAATATCTGTTTTGGTCTTAACTGACGCCAATGCCTCCCTCCTTTTTATGCAGTGTTAGACTAACACTTGTCATGTTTATTGACGTTTCTTAATATTAAACTTGGTTCATTTCCAGTCTTTGCTAAATTTTTCACTATGGCTTGCATTCTTTGTCGCTTTCAGATCTTTGCCATCAGAAGAAAAACTGCAGCTGGCTCTTTTAAAATAAAAGGAATGAATAATTAAGCGAATTGTGATGACAGTCTGCTTTTAGCTCAGCTGCAGGGGAAGAGGAAGTTTAGAGAGCAGTGCAGTTGACACACCAGTGAAGTCTCACCTTTATTCAGTAGCATGCTGGAACCTGTTAGGACGAACACCTGCAGCTGTTGCATGTCATACTGAAATTTTGTTTAGAGAAAGCATGACCTGAAAACCTGCTGTGCACAGTTTGTGTTGTCCAGTGTGTTTCCTAGAAAATAAAGTCAGTAGTGCTGAAGCTTTAGATTTAGGTAGACTCATGGGCAGTGGAGTCGTTTGCTGCCAAACTATTGGAGAATGGATTTTAATTTTTGTAAAACAGCACTGACAGAACCTAACTAACAAGTGCTTTTAATACTCAAGAAGCAGAAATCTGGTTGAGATTTTCTTTCAGAATGTATACACGTTCATTGATGCAACTAACTTTGTGTACCCCAGGACTTTTCCTCAATCGACTCATACTTTGATATGACACAATATACTGAAAATGTTAATCATTTTTTTAAAGTCCTCGTTTGAGTCATCCCATACATTTTTACATAATATTCTAACTACAGTAAGCAATAAAATATAAATGTGTAGAAACTAGACTTTCTTAAAAAAATTACATGCATTTTTTAGAAGGAATTAAATAAAGCTTTATGTTTATAAATCAAATTAGCTTTAGAATAATTGTCTGTTGAGTGATATGCATGTACACGGAGTGGAAAAGAGTTACTAAAGAAAATCCAATCTAGTTTGTGGCTTCAGTAAAGAAAAAAAAAGTTTTTAAATCATTACACAAAGACAGATTAGGCATTTTTGATATTTTTAACAATAATCATTTATCCAGAAAAACAAGTACAGAATAGCTTTAGTGAAGTATAACTTAAGGTGATACGTATGATTAAAAAAAAAAAAAATCCACACTTTAAATGCCACGTTCATGCTGCTTGTGATGAAGGCATTACGAGAACCTTTTTCTGTAGTATTTAAGATGCGATAACTGAAACTAAAGCCTTATTAGCTCCCATTATATTTTTCCCTATTCAGTTTTAAAGATCAGCTCTCCAAATCCAAACACTAGGCCTAGAAAGGTCTTACTCTGCCTAAAAATCCAAACCTAAACAAGTTATTGTTAAATAAAATATTGTACTTACCACTTAAAGCCTTGGTAGTCAGCCCAGCTTAAGCGTTAATGTGGGTTTGGTAAATATCAGGTTGGTCTTAAGTGACGTCAGTGCCTCCCTCCTTTGCGTGCAGCGTTAGTCTAACGCTTGTCACAATTATCAATCACCTTTTTTTTTAAGCATCATTTCTGCAGATGAACAGTGGCAGTTTAATATTAAACAATTCTGAAATTATTAATTCTCTTGATCACATTCAGGGAAGCATGGGAGCTTAATTTAGAAATATTTGTTATCGTTTATTGCATACTTTAAAGTAATGTGGTTATTTGGCTGATGACTGTTGCCGTATATACAAAATGTGTAAAAACTACAAAAGGAAACTGCTGAAATGCCATTTAAAAAGGCAAGACATTATAATTCAGTGGGAGGTTATTGATGTTTAATGCACATGTACTGTAACGGAAAGGACATTTCTAATGATGCTGGTTATGTGGAGACAGAAGCCACTAACTCATCATAATACTTGAGTTAACTGTCTAATGTTAGTTTTTTAAAAACCAAGCAATTTTAGTACAAGAATGTTCAGGGGAAGTTGCAGTTTACTTCCTGTCCACCTGCTGCAGACTGACCACACTTCAAAGCAATATATTTTGCTTACTGCACAAGTTTAGTTCAAACTAAGAAGAAAACATGAGCAACCAGATCTCAGAAACTTTGCAGCTTCTGCCAACTGTGAAAAACTTGAAGACCAGTAATCAAGAGTGGTGAACGAGTTGCGTTTCTATGCTTTTACTGAAATGTCACAAGCATACCTGATCTCAAATGCAATTACTTTCACAGTGAGAAGCCAACACTAAATGTCCTGGGTGGGTTTCTTACTCATTCATCCTTTTCAGGATGTAAAGAAGTAGACTTTACAACAGTTTTACTGCAATGGCTAAATTATAGCTTTTAAACAAATACCATTTTCACATTCATACAAGAAATGTATTATTAGATACTTCTACACAGGAAGAGATGCAGCGGAGTGAAAATCATCATCATTATGAGAAATTACGTGAATCATGAATACCTCTACAAACCGGCAGGGAACATTTGAGTGACTGCATGTTCGACATTATGGTATACACACCGGGGTCCCTCAAGGGGACGGTGTGGTCTCCCAGCAATATGGATCCAGGCACAAAAATCCCAAGATTCAGACGCTACATGCTCGGTTTTAGGGATTTTTTTTTTCCTTTTCTTCATTTAATATCAAAGAGTGGATATACCCAATATGGTCATTTCAGGCATACAGCTCTGAACATGTTTAAGTACTCCAGAATTTGTACACACTGTCTTACAGAATCAGTCTTGGACAGAGTTTTGTGTATGTTTTCTACTCTGGTCAGAGGTTTGAATACACTTATGGGCACTGGAATCTGTAGTTGTCATCAGTCATGATAACTAACGAGAAGTTAATAGGCACTGACTTTGTCAGGTTATAAGACATCGCAGAACTTTCAGTACCACTTTTTGAGCCTGTGTATATACACATGCTGATTGTGTGAAAATGAGAAAATCCTAAATAAATTCAAACTTGTGCAGCCAGTTCTTGTTTTTAAAGTCCTTTAAGAGGTACGCTGTGCAACCATACCATCCTGGAAAAAGAGCAGTTCAAAGCAATCATTCAAAGCCAAAATGACTATGACATTTCTTCTAAACTTCTAAACTGTATCCACAATCACACAATTGAAATACAACTTGGGTGCATTTATCCACTTTGTTTACACTAAAAAATACAGAAGACAGGTTTAAGCTTTCACTTTTTTGCTGCTGTACCAAACTTAAGTTAATTTGCAGTCTCTGGAGTTAAATAGTAGCGTCTAGGTAATTTGGTGAATTTAATTAAAACACACTTTACGGTTGATGACAGGCTCATGTTAGGTTTGCATTGTTTTGTATTAATCACTTTTGTCTAGTGATGGGCAGATGAAGCTTCATGAAGCACTGAAGCTTTTCATCCAATTGGTTCACCCCAGCGCAAAGCGTCTTGAAGCTTCATTTGCTCTAGTAGGACATCTACTGGACGTAAAAATATTAGTTGGCATGAATTTGAAGAGTGTGGCCTTTTGCACACAGCCTGTAAATGTCAACAACAAAAGGAGTGTGTAAAACATGTATATTGTAGTGATGCAGTATACTGTGTATATTTATACTGGCAGTATGGAAAATGATTATTTGGAAACGCTTAAAATGGAAATGATCATTTACTGTGAGGTGAGGTGTGGTTGGGGTGTGGACAGTAGTTGTGCTTTTGTAACGTTGAGGTTTGGACAGCTACACACTGAGCCTCAGTCCTGCCCACATTTTATTCTGTAAAAGCTAAATTTTCACTGCTTTTATGACCTTTTTAGTGGGGAGAACATAGCTAGAATTTAATGATTTAACAAATCTTTTAAATCCTTTGTCCTCCACAATGCTAAATGGCTGGGAGTCGTCAATCACCATGCTAACCAGGACTTCATCTATTTGAGATTGTTCTCCTGAGGAAAGACAATAAAGACAAAGCACAAATATAAATATCACACACGTAACTTATTACAGTTGTATAATATTGTTATATCATTTAGTAACATTACAGCATGCTATATTATCATGGCATTTGATGGCTCACCTGGTCTTGCTCCACAATCGGTGTTCCCCTTATTCTCATGCAAAGCTCTGTAGTGCCTAAGCATGGATGAGATGTTGTTGTTATATCCCAGCTCCCTGGCACATAGCAAACACTTCACCTTGTACAAAAGTAAAGCCGATTAACATAAATTGTATTGCACCATCAGTATTATGAAAATACATCTTCTGTAGAAATTTACATACCTTGTTGGGAGGAATAAAATCACAATGTTCCCACACAGGGGAGGACATCCTCCTCTTCTTAGCTGGCTCCATTCTCTCCTGACTTTCTCCCCTCACTCTCCTAAACCTCCAAACTGTCTCCAAACTCTAACTAACCGCAACTCTCCATCAAACACCCACATTTTGAATGAAGTCTGAGGGGTTTATATCTCTGTCATAGCTCGCGGCAAAATTCGAACCACTTCATGAACCAGTCACGTGGTACAGCCGGGCAGCGAGGCTTCGGACGTCATCATTTTCAGCTCCTCCCATAAATGAAGCAAGCCTCGATACGCTCATCGCGGAAACGCACCCTCAGTTACTCGACACAAGCTTCGAAGCCTCGATACAGAACGTCACATCACTACTTTTGTCACTTGAGTTTCCTGTGAAAGTCCTTCCCAGATTAATAAAAAACCAATTCATGTCTACCTGAGCTTGACGCATGACAAACAGACGACCTGACGACGATGACGAACAAAGGGACACTAACACAATATGTCTGTGAAGGTTCTCAGTCATCCAGGTCTTCGTAGTCAAAGGAGCTTGCAAAGAAAAGCGTCTGGACTTCTTTAAGTTACTTGAAGACGTTTCACCTCTCATCCAAGAAGCTTCTTCAGTTCTAAGGTCAAATGGTGGAGAGTCCCAGATATAAACCTAGTGGGAGTGTCCCCCCACAGAGGGACAAAAGGACCCCCTGATGATCCCCTAATCGCCTGAGCCAAGGTGTGGAACTGGGTGTGGGTCCCAATCAGCCAGAGTTTCGGGTGAGTTCATTGTGAAACCTGGCCCCACCTTATCATGCGAATTCCTGAGGTCAGATGGCCCAGGATGTGAGTGGGCGTTAAGGCGTCTGGGAAGGGATCTCAAAACTGGATTATAGATGGCAGAGAGTTGGTGTCGTAAACCACCGCCTCTGTTCAAAGATGGTCGCTCACAGTGGACATAGATGGCTTCTTTCACTCCTCTTTCAAACCATCTGTCCTCTCTGTCCAAAATGTGAACATTGGCATCCTCAAAAGAGTGTCCTTTATCCTTAAGATGCAGATGAACTGCTGAGTCTTGTCCTGTGGAGGTGGCTCTTCTGTGTTGTGCCATGCGCTTGTGAAGTGGCTGTTTGATCTCTCCAATGTAGAGGTCTGGGCATTCCTCGCTGCACTGTACAGCATACACCACATTGTTAAGTCTGTGTTTTGGCGTTTTGTCTTTCGGGTGAACCAGTTTTTGTCTGAGTGTGTTGCTGGGTCTGAAGTACACCGGGATGTCATGCTTGGAGAAAACCCTCCTGAGTTTTTCTGATACACCGGCTACATAGGGGATGACAATGTTGTTGCGTCTGTCCTTCTTATCCTCCCTCGCTGGTGTCTGATCTTCTTTTCTGTGCCTCTTTGCTGACTTTAAGAACGCCCATTTAGGATAGCCGCACGTTTTGAGTGCTTCCTTTACATGTGTGTGTTCCTTCTTTTTTCCTTCAGGCTTAGAGGGAACATGTTCTGCCCTGTGGTGTAGGGTCCTAATTACTCCAAGTTTGTGTTCCAGAGGGTGATGGGAGTGAAAGAGGAGGTACTGGTTCGTGTGTGTGGGCTTCCGGTAAACTTCGATGTTGAGGTTGCCATTCTCTTCAATGTGCACAGCGCAGTCCAGGAAAGGCAAACAGTCGTCCTTTGTGTCTTCCCTGGTGAACTTGATGTTTTTATCCACAGCGTTAATGTGCGCAGTGAAGGATTCCACTTCTTGTGTCTTGATTTTGACCCAGGTGTCGTCTACATATCTGTACCAGTGGCTGGGTACTCTTCCTTTGAAAGAGCCAAGAGCCTTCCTTTCCACTTCCTCCTGTAAAGGTTGGCTACAATAGGTGACACGGGGGAGCCCATGGCACAGCCATGTTTTTGTCTGTAAAAGCCTTTGTTGTATTTGAAATATGTAGTGGTGAGGCAGAGGTCTAACAGTGTGCAGATCTGATCGGGTGTGAAGTTGGTCCTGTCCTCCAAGGAGCTGTCTTCTTGTAGTCGTTTTCTGACAGTCTCCACTGCCTCCGTGGTGGGTATGCAAGTGAAGAGAGAGACTACATCAAAGGACACTATGGTTTAATCTGGATCCAGGGTAAGTTTCTGGACCTTGTCAGTGAAGTCGGTGGAGTTCTTGATGTGGTGTGGGGTGTTCCCCACGAGAGGAGCAAGGATGGTAGCAAGGTGTTTTGCAATGTTATAAGTGGCTGAGTTTATGCTACTGACTATGGGTCTAAGTGGGACAGCTTCCTTGTGGATTTTAGGAAGTCCGTAAATGCAGGGTATGGCATCCCCTGGGTAAAGGCGGTGATATGTAAGGCGGTCAATGATTTTGTCCTTTTCAAGGTCTTGAAGGCAAGCTATAACTTTCTTTTTGTAGCTGCTTGTGGGGTCTCGCTTTAAGAACTGAAGAAGCTTCTCGGATGAGAGGTGAAACGTCTTCAAGTAACTTAAAGAAGTCCAGATGCTTTTCTTTGCAAGCTCCTTTGACGACACTAACACAAACATACACAGGCTGTAATGAGGGAATGTGCAACAGGAGGGAAACACAGCTGGACCTAATTTGACATAACGAGATAGGGAGGAAACAAACTAAATGCACTAATGCAGGACTATCAAAATAAAACAGGGAACAAGACAAATACTGAGACGAGGACGAAGAAAAAACGTGCAACACAGTGAAAGCACAGTGACAGAAAGCTAAAGCCTAGAATCTATAAATATAACATAAGTCCACACAATACGAGAACCAAAACCATGAATGACACAAAATCAAGGAATGTTAAAAAAATCCCAAAACACATGAACACTAGGTCACGGATCCAGTGCCATGACAGTGACAGCATGGGGCAGGATGGAGTTTCTTTGCATTGGTGTTAGTTATTGACCCCATAGTCGTCCCCCCCCCCCCCTCCCCCAGGGCCGGTGTCCCTGCAGGTTTTAGATCTCACCCTGGGTCAACACACCTAAATCACATGATTAGTTCATTACTGGGCCTCTGGAGAACTTCAAGACATGTTTAGAAGGTGATTTATCAATTCAAATCAGCTGTGATGGATCAAGGATCTGCATCTAAAACCTGCAGGGACACCGGCCCTCGTGGACTGGGATTGGGGACCCCTGATTTAAAAGAAAAGAAGACAAACGCTTGGATAAAATTTGTCCGTAGTTTATTAATCAGTCCAACTGTACATGATGCAGTGAGAGAGGGACACCAGACAATGATTAACATGGAGGATTACAACAATGCCAGTGCTATGGCAGCACCTGGAATACGCCAACAATCAGCTGGACTGGAAATGATAGCCCTGCACAAGGAAACTGTTCAGGCCTCGATATGTACAGGCACCATACAGAGTGTGTGTGTGTATAAGTGTGTGTGTGTGTGATTAAAAATATCTGTCTGGATGAAAAACACACAAAAATGATTTTCAGTTCCACAAATGTAAAAGGGTGCTCTCTCTCTTATCCTCTGAAATACTAATTCAGTTATTTTGATGATTTCTTTATTTGTCCATCCACAGTTTGAGTACACTGAAGCGAAATGAAAGGAGACATAGGAGTGGCCAAATACAAAAGATTAGCTGATTAGCAGAGGTTGTTTTTTTTTTTCTTTTGTAAAACCATGTCTACACCGATATCACTATTACCCATACTTTTGTGCAATATCTTTCTTTGCATAGTAAATAAAAGTTAAATTTTTTTATTGTTGACATGCACCTATCTTTTGTAGCATATTTTCCTTGCAGATTTTGGGGACTCCCATATAGAATTATAAGCCCACTATAGTGATTTGCATGCAGCATTACCTGTAGAGCTGAACTTGATTTCTACTAAGAGTTTATGAGAGCAAAAAGGCTTAAGCCAGTATAGTGGGTGTTGATGAGGACTGTTAAGTGAGACCTGGCCGGACACGTGAGCGCCTGCATGGACAGACTTCATGCCCTCAGCATGAGAGGCACCACTGGCTGCAGACAGAGGGGAAAGTGCTCCGTGTGCAACAACATCCACATGTTCGGGTGATTGGTTCTTTGGCTTTTGAGTCAGTGTTGAAGATACTTCAAAAACGGGGGGGCTAAATCGGATCACAGTCTGAATCTCTCCAGAAATGACGCGCTTCTCCTCGACACCACAGCTTTTTCTCTCTGTCCTCGAATCTGACTTTAGATTTTCTTCTCTAACCATTTTGGCCCAAATCCTAGTCTCAGTTTGTTTGTTTTTTATTTTAATAACATTACCAAAAACACCCGCTATACAAGATGTTAAGATAAAAAACAAAAGCAATTGATGTCCTTGGAAAATATGCTGTCAATTCCAACCCTGAACTCCTTAAATATGTACAGTGGTGTGTGCATGTGTGTATGTGTGTGTGCGCATTCACTACATGGCCTGCATTGCCCTTATAGGTCCTCACATGAAGTTCTGCTTCAACAAGAGCTTCAACAGGCTTGTCACTGGGTTTGGTTTTTAATGAGGCTCTCTCCTGCGCTTTTTTTCTCCTCTTTCTGTGTTTTTTTTTCTTCTTTTTTATTTTTGCGGTATATTCATAGCTTTGGTAGCCATGCAGAGCCCCGCAGAGAGGGCTCTTCATGCCGGGCGCGGGCGGGTTGGGTGGGGGTCGGGCGGGCCAGCAAGCAGCAGGTTTTGTTTTGATTTTATTCATGCCAGGTGAGAGAGTGGTGTGGATTCCGCCTGTGCACTGGCACTAAAGAATGGAAAGAGGAGCTCTGTCACTCTGGAGATCAGGGTGGAGGGGCGTGGGTGAGGTGTAGTTGAAAAAGGCTGCATTTATAATGTCACTACGATGGAAATTTGTTAAATGTCCACTATGTCTTTTTCAAGTAAATCTAATGCCAAAGAATCAGCAGCAGTAAGTGCAGTCCAGCTGTCAGGTAGCCAACTAAGGAAGCCTTGGAGCAGTCCCTGTGTGATTGCCATCTTCTCCTTGGGTTAAATGGCTGTGGCATTGGGGTCATACCGCCGTTTCTTCACATTTCTTGATGAGGAGATAAGAAAAAGAAGTCAGCATCTGCTATAATTATATATGCAATGGAGCTAGTGCAACCTGGACAAGCAACCACGCTCTCTTAAGGAAATGCTGTTAGTTGCAGTTTATTATGTAAGGCTGTGTGCAAAATCCCATACTTACGTACTTTTTAGTAGTAGTACTAGTAGTACGTGAGGATTGTTTGGTATAACACATTCTCAGTATGTATCCAATAGCATGCGAGGTACATACTATTTTGGGTAAGCGGGACAGTGAGCTGAAATCTAACATTGATAACTCTTGAACTTGAGTGTTTAAATACATGCTTTCACTCTGCTGTTAATAAAATTTCAGCAAAGGCACTGGAATGTATCCTAAGGTTTAAATCTTACTGTTTAAGTGATACATAGTATGGGATTTTAGACACAGTGTAAGTGTGCCTGATGAAAATGTTCCAAATGTGCACTTTTTGAGGGCTTCAGGATCAAACGCCGAGGACACTGAAGTGAGGACAGGCTGGTCCATGTTGGCCCGCTCAGCCTTGACTGCAAAGAGACAGTCAGAGGTATTTACAGTCACAAACCTGAGGTCTACAGTGTCAGCGATGAGAAAACATCACATCTGCTTTACAGTTTTTGTAGTACTGGCCAGATCTGAAATAAATAAACATGTTTAATTTTTGGACTCAAAGAACAATAAAGTCTAAGCCATATTACATAATTTTTAAGGTGTTACGAATATAAATATACTCTGTTGCCTTCTTGCAGATGTGCTGATCGGCTCCTTCGTGCAACATCAGTTTACAAGGTGAAGTGTAGGAGACACGTGTCATTACCGGTATTGATGGGAAACACATTAGTTCCACTCAAAACAACCATCTGGGAGGAAAGAGCTAACATAACGTGTACTCTACAGCGGAGAGGAGGAAAGAGGAGACGAGCACAGAAATAACGATCACAGCGGTGGCAGCAGCAACAGTAACTACTACCACAACAGTGGGACAACAATGAGTACAACAACAGGAGTGATGCATAACCTCCCCGTACTGTGGCTTGCTGTGGGGCTTCTATCACTCTGTCATGCACCTGTTCCAATAGTCGGCCAGTTGAAGGTGGCACTATTGCTGTGCGTGGTTCATGCAGTGCAATGCGCCGTGTCTGTACCGGGTCTGCGAAGCAGGCAGCAATGGCAGCTGGTGTGGGCGGGTCCGAGAGTCCTGCTCTGCTCTATGGCGGAGCTCAGCCATCCAGGTGGGTGTGGCCAGCCATGGCACAAAGGCTGCAGACAACAAAAAGGTCCTGGCTTCTCTCTCTCTGTGTGTCTGTGTGAGTTGTTCTCATAACTCCATTTAAAGCCTCGGCCTCAAAGAGTGACGGAGTGAGAAAAAAACATCATGGAAGTGATGAGAGCACGACAACCCTCGGACCAAATTGCTCAGGGTTTGTCTCAGCCTTTGTGCAATGAACTGACCTCCTCCAAATCAACAAGTCAACATGCAGAAATGTTTGGTTTCTTATTCTATTTTCTTTCTCTTTTTTTTGTTTTTTTTGCTGTTTTAGTGACAACCATGATGCTATCTGGCATGCTTTAGTGGCTGTAGGACCATATTTATTATTTAGTCCTTAGGTCTGTTTAGATTAGGATGCGTAACACCCCTGTTGCTCAAGACAGCAGGCTAATCAGCGGTGGGTAGATTTCCTAGCCATAGAATGACACTGAATGGCCTAGTTTAAGATTTTAAAGGGGAGTCATTTCTGTAATATAAGTACAAACAAACTTTTTTAACCACTTAGCTGTTATAAAGTATTCTGTCCCCTCTGTACTTTACTATGAAATGCATGTCAAACATTGAACTCTGCCCGTCTAATCAGTTTGAGGTTCTGCTACAGATGCACAGACACCCTCAGCGTTTCCCAAAGTCAAATTTACTCATACAGTATCAAACACCTGAACGCTTACACACCCATATGTGTTCTGCATGTCTCCTCGTCAGTGTGAGCCTAAGTGTAATAAGTGTAACATGTCCACCCTGGGATGCTGTATTCTGTAGCAGGAGCTCAAACCCTGGTGTCTAGAAGCAGCAGGGATGCTAGAGTTAGAGCAGGAGAGGCATGCGGCGTGTTGCTTACTTAAAGCCCCATCCAGTCCCCCCCAGCACTATGGCAGCCACAAGGATGGCTCCGGCGATGGAGCCTATTATTAGATTGGTGGCACTAGGACCTGTAAAGGGTTATGGGGAAAAAGACATGAGTTCCTATACTCATTTACTGTATTAATAACATTTAGCTATACAATGATGATTTCACATGGAACAGAAAACATACCATAAGTATACTATTACAATAAAATGACTGAGTTTGAGAATGCATTTTTTTGCATGCTTTTCAACCCCCTTTTAGTGTTATAAAGAGAATGTAATCAAGCAAACGCCCTGGAAATATTTAAGTTTATCTGGTGTCAGTTGAGGTAGCGATTATCAGTGGTTTGTCTGTTAAGGTTGTGTAGACCCTGGGTATCCATCACTGTAAAGGTTTACAGGTGACATGTATGTGTGATCTGCAGTGTGAGCAGTACAAAATGTTTTTAGGGGTCCCAGTCACCACACAGCCTACCACTGACTGACAAGCCAGGTCACTAACTGGACACTTCTCAGGACTGTTTTCATCTAAATGCCCCACATGCCCCAGAAAGGAGAGGATCACAGGAGCAACCACATAACGACTAAGAATAAGATAAAGGAGAGGAAGTAGGGAGGGAAGAGGGAGGATGAAGAAAGAGGCTTGTAGTAATGGGGAACGACAGGAAGTGACAGGAGAAGGAGAGGAAGGAGGGAGGGAGGGAGGGAGGGAGGGTAGATCCATCAATCAATCACACGACACTGAAAACATCCAATCACATGACAATTATATGGTCATCACCAACACACAAGAAAACACAAAGCCACCGGGACGCACACACGGGCTCAGGCCGGCTCACGAGACCGCCCGCACACTGAGGCACCACTATGAGAGGAAGAGCTGTGAAAGGGTTAAAGATGCTTACTCTATTCCCCACCCTGTGCCTCCAAAAATCACCCCCAGGGCCAGAATGGTCCCTGCTACTGCCCCTATCAGCCTGTTAGTGGCCACGCTCACTGTGCAGAGGGGAAAAGGAGCATTATTACCACCCTGTCAAAAACAAATAGCAGGCTTCTGCTTCAGAGTCATGGATGAAGTGACCACTGCCCCGTAAGCCCCTCCCCCTGTGGTCAAAGCATCATCTTCAGAATCAGAGCAAACAAATCTTACACTGCTTTTACATTCTCCTACAATCAAAGCCTTTATGTTCCCCAGTAGACCTGTGAAACTCAGGAATGTGCGACTGACTCAGATCTAGCAGTGCGACTGAGAGCGACACTGTAATAACATTTACATTAAACATACGATCAATGTGAATCTGGGCTAAATTAAAAAAGGGTGGATATATTCATTTTTGGATGGCGGATGGCGGGAGTAGAAAGGTTGGAAACCGACCCTTGGGTTCTTCTTCTGGAGTGACATCGGGCTCTTTAGGCGGGTCAGGCATGCTACAGTCTGTCCCGGCCCAGGTGGTGTCACAGGTGCATGTGGCTTCATTGTTGCATACCTGTACACAGCAGACATACAGAGGTAAACAGAATGAAAGAGCCTCAAATCAGGATGCAGCAGCTATGGCTTTTTTCAATCTATCCACAGGATTACGTTTTTTTAAATTCCCCTCTAGGAACTTTTTCTCTTCCATTTTTCCCCCAACATTATACAAAAAAATCTGGCATAGGTTTTGACGTATGATAGAAAAAACACAATAGCTATGTTTTATTCAGCTCCAGTAATCCAAGCTGGTGTGAGCATCACAGAAAAGCATCACAGCGAGAAAAGTGCAGGATGGTGTAAAAAATGTATTTAATTTAGGCAAGCTGGTTTTCGGCTGACTGGCTTACTGGGACTCTTGAAGAAAATCAATCAACCGACGTGTAATTTCCCAGGCAGCTATAGCCCCCTTAGGAGAACTCGCTTGGGAAAAAAACTTCTTTAAGAAACATCTTAAGCTTCATTTATAGTGCTGAACTAAATCCCTGAAGAACCTAACACTGCAGTTAGTTAACGCTTTGCATTTATACTTGTGCACTGGTGTGTCTGCATTACTTCGTCGTCTCAAGTGAAACTCATCCAATCATGTTGGACTCTGAGATAATAAATATTGAACATTGGCTACATGGAACATTTTGAATTTGGAAAAATAGTAGCTACTGCATTAGTAATTAATAGCAAAATGCTATTATTGGTGTCATAATCACATATTGTAACCATAGGAATTTATATTTCTTGTCTCAATGCAGTATAGAGCAAATCAAGCTATTATCTATTATTATTGTTTTGTGTCTGTGTGTTTATTTTATCATCAAAAACAATTTGAGTTGCATTTAATGCAGGAAATATAAAGCATTGTATTTCCTGCAGAAAAGATTACGATTTTTGATTATTATGTATTTACATATTTTTAATTGTGGCAATTTCTACCACATCAGCTGAGAAATGATGCTGCACATGCCGGGCCACTCAGAAAGGAAGCACATTTAAAGTTTGAAAAGACAGCTGGGATAGACTCGAGTTCAACCCTGAATGAGAAGTATTTTATTTATTTTTATTTAAATACAGAATTAAAAAAGCTTTATTCTGAAACCTCTTCTTAAAAAATCTAAATAAAGCCAGTTTGGCTTACTGGTATAAGAGGTATTTGACATTTCCATAAAAGGGTAGAGGTTTTCCCCAGTTTCCAGTTTGTGTTGACACCTGAATAAAGGATTGCCAGTTGCATATTTCCCTTAAGCCTGAGGCTTTTGTTTGACTTTTTCTACTGAGAAAAAGAAAATCAACAACCCTGGGCATTTGAAATGCAATGAGCCTCCTTATTTTTCCTCATCCCTCCAGAGTGAGATTTAATAAACAAAGAGCAAATACTGGTGTTTGCTGAACAGAAACTCTAAGTTAGAGCATAAACAGCCTTTATCCATGACTCAGTAAGCACTCTTTTCATCAAAGGTGTTGGAAACGTTCTGCAGCTCTTACAAACTAATACTGCACGCAGTTCATGCTTGCTAATCTTCTAAAAATGAGTGAACACCCTCTCAATTTGTCAGTGAGCAAAGAGTAGGTGTAGGTAAGTAAATACTCACCCCATGGCCCGAGCACACATGTCCGTTAGGTCCAATGGGGCAGGTGCTCATGTTAAGTGACTGGATGGGCAGACACTTGCGGTCAAGGCACATCATTGACGGCCCACAGGGAGTCCCATCCTCCACGTAGCCTAAATCAGTTTCATCATCCAAAAGGACATGGGCACCCCTGAGGAGAAGGATGGAGTAGAGGTGAGGAGTGTTGAAGTCTCCCAAAAGATAAAGCTACAGAAGAAACACTGCCTATAGGCACCCATTTTAGAAAGAAATAGAAAAACTTCCAGTAACAGCTTGCGTTTTACGAGAAAACGGCCCATTACGACACAAAAAATCCCCCAAATTTACTACAGAGATTTTCTATTTATTTCCCACATGGGTAAAGAGCCCCCAGGTATTATATTAAAGTAAATGTGTTTACGTGCACTGTATGACGTTCCCTTGGTGGTTGAAGGAGGTGGGGGTACTGTCTCCTTTCATGCTTCCAATGCGAGGGACACGCCCGACATTGGCACACAAAAGGAAACCACAGAACACGTCACTGTAAAAGAGAGAGATAAGCAACCAAAAATGTGTACAGATAGCACTCTTCCATCTGTCTAATAATGTAATGTCCACCTCTGCACCATCAATTACCAAAATGCACCAAAAAGATCTATTAGTTTGGTTCAAAGCAACATCTGTAAAGATCTGAAACCTCGTACTGATAACTTTGATTTAATCTGTTACAGTCAATGTTTGGTCTTTAATATTAAGTGCAATTTTAAAGTCACACTGCTTACCTTTAAACATGTTTTACAAATACACTGCCTGGCCAAAAAGAAGCCTGGCCAAAAAGAAGTATAAGCCTTTCATTAGATAATTACTGCAGTGATTACTTAATGCAGCTGGCAACATGTCATTTAAATGCAGAGAGCAGCTTCTTATTATTTAAACAGCCACATCACAAAACATTTCCCGTGGTTGTGGAAAAGATTTTAGTTTGTTTCAGAAGGTTATTGGTCTTTTCTACTGTCACTTTTATATTGTTAGAGACTCGCAGAACTATAGAGAAACCCCAACAATGAGACAACACCCTATGAGCAAGCACTTGGTGACAGTTGGAAGGGAAAACTCCCTTTTAATGGGACGAAACCTCCAGTAGAAACCACAAGTAGGCCCACAACAATGTGTGGGGGGCTTGGATCCATGCCATGGGTGTGAGGGGAAAGAGAGAGCAGAAGGAGTTAGGACAAAAGGCACACTATGAGAGAGCTAGAATTTAAAATGAATTACTAATAATTAAATGAAATATCCTTCTATAAACACATGGAAACTGAAAAAGAAAGTGAGTGAAGGACATGGGACTCTCCCAGCAGTCTAAGATTACTGCAGCATACCTAAGGAATGGTTCAGAATCACCTGATCCAGCCTTAACTATACGCTTTATCAAAAAGGAAAGTTTTAAGCCTTCTGTTATCTCCAGCAAAGAAAAACTAAAACAAAAAAAGAACTGTCATTGTGTAAAACCTGGAAGGAGGAACGAGGTCATAAAAAGAGGTGGATGAAATGATGGACCCATCATACAGAGCCCTTGTGTACAAGCCTGCAGAGGCACTTTTACAATCTCTGGCTGCTTCAGTTGGTTCTAGTGTCCTGTGGCCTAAAATAAGGTCAGCTGACTACCTGAATATACTGAATGACCGGGTTTTTCCATAGTGGATGTTTTTCTTCCCTGATAGCACATTCATGTTCCAAGATAGCAATGCTTCGATTTATCAGGCTCAGACTATGAATAAATGGTTCAAGGAGCATGAGACATCATTTTCACACGTGGGTTGGCCAACCCAGACTTAACTGACCTTAACTGTTATTGGGAATATTGCCTTATTGGGAATGTGCCGGAGAAGACTTTACAAAGCGTTCTGATTCTGCCGACATCAATCGTGTTAAAAAATGAATGCCACTCTGGACAAGAATACATATTGTGAAACTGCATGAGCTTTTTGAAACAATGCCACTGCAAATGTGTGCTGTCATCGAAGCTAAAGGCAGTCCAGTTAAATATTTCAGGGTTCGGCTTTTTTTGGCTGGGCAGTGTAAACTGACTTGACTTTTACCACCACATCCCAGTTAAAGAGAAAAGCCAGGAAGACTGAAGACATGTGTGCTGAGGTGGTTTCCCTGGAATCTTTTTTTAGTAATTGATCTGATTGGTAAAAATACATTCCTGGCATTTGATGGCAATTATCCATTTTAAACAGTGTCCTTTGGCGCCCTCTGTTGGATGGCTGTAAAACAACAACAACTGAGAAACCTGATGCTGAAATTCCACATAACAGGATTAACTTGTACAACATGTCTTTGGAATACCACAACAAAAATTTGGAGATCCTAAAGGATCTTGACAGTAAAACTTTCTCACCTATGCACAGCTGGCTGCTTGGTGCACAAAATGGGTGTAAATGTTGGCCGATCAGTTTAGAAAAGTTCAAAATATGCTTTCAGGCACTTTATTATTCAATGAATGTGCGACAGTGTTATTATTTTGTGCTCACTGTTTGCTACACTGGATCCATTTTTCTCCATCTTTTCCACAGTTGCCCTTCTCTGTGCCCTCCGTGTTCAGCTTCTCATAGCAGAACTTCTCCGAGCCTCCAGCCTCTAAAACAAAAAGAGGGGCGATGAGCTGCACGCTGCCTCTCCTTGTGCAGAACACGTGCTCAAATTAACCCAAGGAGCATTAAACCTTACTTGATCCCCAGATGTATTTACACTGGTTCTCTCTGGTCTTACACTCTCCACTGTAACAGCGACCCTTTAGATAGAGATGAATAAAAAATCAGAAAACTTTGAGCCCATGTTGGCATTTATATTTTTTTAAATACCCATTTCTTACCTGGTTTACCTGGCAGATGTAACCATCTTGTTTATGAAGGTTTGGTGGGCACTGTAAAAATCACAAAGAGAACAACCTTTCTTTTTTAACAGCCAAATTTGTGTTCAACGTGTAAAAACATGAACTAATTAAAGCTATTTAAAGCTAAATAAACCATAAGCTCAACCTGTCCCGAGTCCCCAGAGCAGGTCTCTGAGATGTCACAGTCGTTCACAGCATAGCGGCAGCTGTAACCTCGTGGGTAGAACTGGCAAGAAAAGGAGGATAAAACAGCGTTAGATTTCAGAAATCAACTACTAGTTTTTCAGAGCTTTAAAAAGAAAGAACCAAGCTTGTACCAAGCATGTTTTATTGCAGCATGGTCCATCGCTGCAGTGTGCCCCATTGGCAAGGGAGCACTTCTTGCAGCACTCCTTTTGGCAGTCCTGAAAACAAAGGGAAACGAGCTTCAAGCATCTGAACAAAGAGAAGATGGCAAATGGGCGTACGTGACGTGGTGAAGTAAAAAGACCCTCACTGTTCTCAGTCCGCAGTCGCACTCCTCTCCCAGTTCTACAAATCCATTCCCACAATTTGCTGCCTCGAACAGCTGCCAGGAGAGGACAAGACAATGTAAAAGGAGCATGTGTGCGTAAAAGTTTGACATGTTGAGAGAAGGGGCGACTAACCTTGGTTGGCCTGTTGAACAAACAAGAACCTCCACCTTTCAGGAGGAACTCCTTGTAGTCTGAGATGCTGCATTTGGAGAATTTTTGAGGGTGTTGGACTCTGCAGAGAGACGACAGTGATATTTATAAGTTTGTTCAACCAAACAAGATACAGTCAAAAAAAATATGGCTAAAATGCTGACTTCAAGTAATCTGAATGCATGTAAATTTGCCAAAAGTCAATTTTGATTAGATATCTCAAAATTTCAGCTTATTGACTAAAATGTATCACTAAGTTTAAAATCTTGAAATAATAACCTGAAATTTTGACCAATGGAAGTCGCAAAAACGAGCTTCCATGGAAAGATGACTCTGCAACTATTATTACTGTGTTTATGTTCTCAGTTGCAAGTTTCAAGTTAAATTGAATACAACATGATTTAAATTGTGGTCTCAAATAGAGGCGTGTAGAATGATAAAGCTGGGTATGCTTCTGGTCACTGACAAGTCACTATCGTAACAGCATGCTTTGTCCCTCGGTTTTTGAGTCAGAGCCACTTGTTGCTCATCCTGTCCAGTTTCAAAACAACAAGATGGTGACGCCAAAATCCTCTCTAGGAACATAACTAACCAATGGGGGACACCCTGGTGACTACAGCTACCTTTTATATAACCCAATCCTACTTTAGCTAAAAGAGTTGCTTATTATTCACAAAACAGCATGCCGAAATGACAGTAGGTGCAACTTATTCATTTTCTTACTTGTGTACTGACTGACTAGGTGGTTAAAAACTGTGTAACTGTATTAAACAGTCACTCAGAGTTAGTTAATAACAAGCAACAATGAAAAAAGCTGAACGAGTACTGATTACTACATTACTGGGTGCACACAAATGAGCATTTGTAATTGCTCCGCCATGTGAATGAATGACTGTGTATGTGTGTTTCCCGGGGGTATGTTGGATCTTACCCAGTATCCTCCATTATGCAGCCAGCCCACTGGCTAGTACAGCCGCATTCCTCTGCAAAACAGGGCAGAAAGTGTAGAAACACCAGAGAAAGAGGAACAGACAGAGTAAGAAAAGATAGCATCCACAACTTTCATTTTAAATAAAGACTTAGAGTAGACAAAGTAAGCATGTTAGCATGATTTTTATTTTTGTAATTTCAAAGAAAAGCAGTCTTAATCTGTGGATTTAATGCCTGATATCCAGCTTTCTGCTGAATAATGAAGAATCCTTTCACTTTATTTTACACTGACATTCTCCTAGGCAGCTTTGGGGCCACAAATAGACTTTTGCTGATGCTTAGCATTTTTTCCAGCTTGTAGTTTCTAACCTGGCAGCTGCCTCATTAAGCATGGCAATCTCAAACCTGATGGCATAAATTCTTTCTCAAACGGACATTTTCTGGTCTACTTTTCTCAAATACAGTCAGTCCACCGACGGTGACTTCTGGCAACAAGGTTGCAAAGAGACTTTTTGTTTTAGAGGAGGCCTGTGAATGACATCTAAAATATCAGTCAAGACTTTCAAAAAATGCATTGTATCCTGTATTTAAACAGTTAAATGCCAATAGTAACAGAATAGTGAAATGTGAAAGTTCACTTAACACAAAACACTTCCTTCTTAGACCTAAAGAGTTGAGAGCAGAAGTATTTGTGGTGCTCAAAGTACTAAAAATACAATTTCGAGAAAGAAAAACACCTACATTTCTGCTACTTCTCCAATTTCCAGATGTGAGATTACATCCAGTTAGCAGTCTTAAATAAAGTGCATTTAAACACCTGCCATCGAAACATTTTCTCTCCTTTACAAACAACTTTAACCGTGCAGCAAAAGTATTTCAGTTTTGTGTGTATGTCTGTTTTAAGAGTGAAAAATGTTCCCATCCTGACCTTAATTCAAGCAAAGCTGGATAATGTTAGAGAGGCATCTGAAACCAGTGAAGGGATCACAGGGTCTTCAATAAAACACCAAACGGATCATAACTGACAGGTGCATTTTTGAGACCGCTACATAAAAACTGTTATTTACTATGTGCCATGAACTTTGTGACTTTAGCCTGCCATCCCTATTGTACTTATAGCAGCTGTGTGTTAAGAAAAAGTGTTTCATGTTTACTTCTCTTGGATGCCGGATCCCACTGGATGCCCAGGTTCTGTGCCAGGCTCTGGGAAAGAGACACTACCATGGACGAGGTGGTGCCGTACTGTTGGCACAACAGTGACAAAATATTATTCACCGCATAAACACACTGCGATACGTCCACAGAGCAATGCTGGATGTGTGACAGTAAATCTGACCTCATTGACGCCTACTCCACGGCTCACAGAACACATGCCTCCAAAGTACGCAGTGCTGCTTCTGCGGTAGTGGAAGGTGGCGTTTCTACAAGAATGATGGAGATGAAGAATAAGACCGAAGATATAAATAGCACAAAGCAGGTAAGAACACAGCAGCTTTAGTTACAGGCAGGCAAACAAAGTGTACTTCTATCAGAGCAAAACCAGAACAACAGAGACCACCCCAAACGATCTGTTCAGCCCCCGAAGGGCGAACTTACGAGAGTAGCTGCACAGAATCGGCATGGTGCTTGATGCTTTGCTGCCGGTACTTGGAGAAATCGCGCAGCAGTTCCAGCGGCTTCACACTTATGGGGATGTGATCCCTGTCTGTCCAAATCTCCACAGCAACAAGCACCACACGTGTATGGAGTTGCTCTTTGAAGATCTGCCGTCGGAAGCAATGAATGCAATGAACACAACAAAACATGTGAGATAGAGGCAGAGAGCAACAGCAAAGGAAGCGGAGACGGGAAGGACGGATGTAGAATAATGGGAGCGGGGAGGAATACAGGGGAGTGTTTACACACATACAAAGAACAAGACAAGGCTAACACTGATGTTTAGCCATGATGTTTGCCCTTTATTTTTGGAGTTTTGAATTCTTAGTTATCTATCTGAGTTTGGGTGTCTGTTTTGCTTTCTCTGTTATTCTAGTGTTTGAAGTTTTGATTCTTATCTGTGGCATGATGAGTTTTGGATTCCTGATTTGATCCTTTACAGTATTATTGAAGATATGTTTTTTATGCTTAGATAAATTGAAAACAGAAGCCTGTTCTAGTCAAATGTGTAAGTTTTTTATGCTTCCTTGTATTCCAGTTGCTGTCTTGAGGTATTGTAGCTCAAGACTAACCAGAGTGAGTTTCTTGTCTGTGTTTAGAATTTATCTTTTGAGTTATTTCCTGTTTTACTCTGTCAGTTGTCTCTTGTGTCTTGCTTTGACTTTTACTTCCTCCCCTGTGATTATCTTGTACCTTCACCCATGTTTCATTTCTCTCCTTCCCCCAGTTTGCTCTCAGGTTGTTTATATGCACTCACTACAAACTGCATTTAAATGTTTAATTCTCCGGGCATAGATTCAACTAGATGCTGGAAACATTCCTCAGCAAATCTGGTCCATATTGATGTGACAGCCTCCCTCAGTTGTTGCAGATTTGTCAGCTGCACAATAATGATGTGACTCTTTCATTGCATCCCAAAGGTGCCAATGTTTTAGCAGCACTGTCACTTAAATAACCCCTTTTCCCCATTCTGACAGTCAATGTAAGTTTCTGCAGGTCATCTTGACACCTCTACATGCCTCCATACACTGAGTTGCTGCCATGTAATTGGCTGATTCAATGGTTGGGCTAATGAGCAGCTATTGAACAGCTGTACCTAACAAAGAGTCTGGTGACTGTATACTGCCTTTCTTTTAATTAGTCTTTGTCTTCCCTGGATGTGTGCTTGCTGTTTACCCCGGTTCTCTGTGGTTTCCTTGGTTTTAGTTATTGATCTACGACGCCAACAAAATAAAAGGTTTGCTTTGCATTATTTTGTCTGCCTGGAGTTGGTCATTTTAGTCCTGTGACGGTCCTGTGACAATGTTTACCATTGTAGTTTAAGCATCAAATGCAAATTACACACGAGGGTGAATGAAATGTTAAACATTTTGCAGATAGTGAGCACTGAACAAAATCAAATCTTATCCAGCTTGTGATGCCAGAGAAGTCATGTGCTAGACCACAGGTGTCGAACTCCAGACCTCAAGGGCCGGTGTCCTGCAGGTTTCAGATGTGCCGTTGATCCAACACAGCTGATTTAAATGTCTAAATTACCTCCTCAACATGTCTGGAAGTTCTCCAGAGGCCTGGTAATGAACTAGTCATGTGATTCAGTTGTGTTGACCCAGGGTGAGATCTAAAACCTGCAAGACACTGGCCCTTGAGGCCTGGAGTTCGACACCCCTGGGCTTGGTGATAATAGTAGCTGAGTGAAGTTAGACCTGCTGATGGCAAAACATTAAAAGTCAACTGTTATTAAGTACAGTAGGAGACGTTGCTGAGTAGTAGGTCTTCTACAGATGATATTCTAAAAGAGGTTTCCAAAAAAAGCACACAATCCAGGTTGCTCAAAGGATAAGTAAAAAGCTTACTCACACTATCCACAAGATTAACTACTGACTTGGCAAAGTTCCTCGTGTGCTGCTTGTTCCTGTGTCGTTTAAACTGCAAACAGAAAGGGGGAGGGAAAAATAGCACACAGTGATGTACAGTGTGTAACGTTCGGTGACGCTTGCTGCTCCCTCCTTCTGGGAGGGAGTCGGCCCAGGTTTGGAATATTAAAGAGTATCCTTTTGTCCATGATAAAATACCAGCCACATAGCATCAAATGAGGAAAAAAGGAGAGATTTTTACGCACCATACTGTGGTCGCTGACAATCATGACTTCTAAATACTTCATCTCCTCAAATACGCTGCGAGGCATCTGCAAAGCAAAACAACAATGACCAGGCAGCTTCAAGCGTATAATTTGGAGTATCACCACAGGTCTGACCTTGTAAACGTCTGTGGGTGTTTTTATTGTAAACTGTGAAACGCAGCCGGGGTGAGTGCACTAAAGTCATTGCATTACTTCAGAGAGAGGTGAGATCAGAGACTTACTGCTCGCTTTTTCCTGCGCCTCAGCCAGGACAGTTCATCCAGCTCGGAGAAGAGCTGCTCCTCCTCTTCCTCTGCAAATAAGCACAAGGAAAGAGTGACACCTCTACTGACTCAAGTGTTTACATCCCTGTAGCCTTGTTTTGAAAGAAATTGTTATGCATGTGACATTTTCCCAGAAATTTCCACAGCGTGTCTCAAAATTTCCTATGAAGTGCAAAAAGACGAGTGAAGACAGGGAACTTGGCAAAACGGCAGCGAGGCAAGTGCTTGTGATCCAAGGAAAGTGATATACATTTGGTCCATTTGGCAACTATAACACTAAAATCCAATCCAGTTTGTTTAAAACAGCCTATCTGGACCTTCCTGTCCTTGCTTTGTGTCTGAAGACAGGGATGATAATGTCAGGTTTAAGAAGTCAAAAGAGGTGTGGTGCTGGTCAGAGGGGAAGGACTGATAAAGACAGTTATGTGAAAAGATTAATGACAGGCATCGAAATCTTACCCTGCTCCACTGAATCATCATCCCACAAAGAAGAGGCTGCTCTTCTTAGTTTGTGAGGCCTAGCAGCTGTATCCTGTAGGAGTCAGGCAAACAAATCGGTGAAAAAAAAGGGAGGGTAACTTGTACAAGCAGGCAGAGCAAATGAACAAACATTCAGCAAATGAAAAAAATAAGTTTAAACACTAACATGTAATTTATCAAGGATTTACAAAAGTAAATGCAGGACTAAATAATTACACAAATAACAATGTTTGGCGCTGAATGCCTGCTGCACATCTTTTCTGACATTTAGCTGCTGTTATGTATCAGAGTGAGTACTCTTGAGTTGCTGATTTCAAGAGCACGAGGTGTTCCAGTTTTATAAAGAACAAGAGCACTTATGTTTGCATGTAAAGGGGGGGAAACTATTTTTCCCACCAACAATGCAGTCACATCCACTTGTAGTAACAGAAAAAGGAACATTTCTAGCAGTGCACAAACATGTAGACTGTCAATGCTAGAAAACAGATACTGCGCAATCAAAAGCATGTCCGACAGATTATTACAACAAGAAGAAAGTGCTGGCAATCTCTAAACATCCCAGCACTCATGATTTTTTTGGCCACAGATTCCCATTAGCACCTAATGTTCCTCTTTCACTATAACTATGATATAATTATGACTATTGGTCAGAGGGCCCGGTGGCGCCAGTGTCCAGCAGCCTCGCCTCTGTCAGTGCGCCCCAGGGCAGCTGTGGCTACAATGTAGCTTGCCATCACCAGTGTGTGAATGTGTGTGTGAATGGGTGGATGACTGAATGTAGTGTAAAGTGCTTTGGGGTCCTTAGGGACTAAGTAAAGCGCTATACAAATACAGGCCATTTACCATAACAGGAAGAACTGGTGTGGGCCAGAGCCATCACTGAATAGTCATCCAGGACTAGAAAACCACCCTAACCTTAACCAGCTTTCTACTATGGCTTGACAAATAAGAATTATGATGATTAACATACATTAAAAATGCAGATTATTTGTTTTTGCTATAGCCATATGTTAGATCATGAAATCCAACAATTTAAAGAATACCCGACATATCGAAGTAGTAAAGAAAGCCCAAAACATAAGGTCATGTTAATCCCATGTCGTTTCCTTTGAAAACAGGATGATCCTGGTAGGATATCCTTGCCTGAGAACAAAAGGGAGTAACAGCATAAAACGTGCGTTTCCATCCGAGGCGAGGATGTTTGTTTGATCGCAGTCTGCTAAAGGAATAACTTACACTTGAATGATTCTGTTGTAAGGGCTCAATTAGATACACATGGACTCCATCGTCAAACATCCCACTGCCAGGCAGAGGGAGAATAAAAGGGAGAGACACACCAGTCAATACCAAGTCAATAGGAGCTAAGCAGCAGAGATGAGTACATCCAGAGATATTCTGAGCGCGGCGAGGATTTCACAAAAAAAAAAATCTGATGTTCACTTACTGCAAACCGTTACAGGTAGATAAGGCTGCGTGGGAGTTATCGTTCCCTCTCACCTGGCCGTGGTAGTAACAGTGCTCACCGCCCTGAGAGAAGAAGACACAGTACTAAGGCAGCATCAGCGCTAGCATAACGCACAGAGTTGTGTGTACACCGTCGTGGCGCTGTGTAAAGCTGTCAGTGTGTTTGAATTTTCCAGCAGTCCCAAAAGGGGTAACAGCTTGTGTCACAGATGTCAGTTTTGGCTTATTTGCAGCTCACTCCTGCAGGCGGGCTCAATCTATGCTTGTTAAAAGGGGAAGTTAATACACTGCAAGGTGGGTGCCGACACTGTTTGTGACTCAGCCATCAGACCCCGGGTGAGCGCAGGACCTTGTTTTCCTCTGTCTCTCTCTCTTTCCTCTCCCTCACACACACTTCACCCATCCCGTCCTGCACTGATACTGCAGAGTGCTTTCTCTCCCTCATCATGTGACCAGAGCTCCAGCAGGAGGCTGCAGGGGAGCAAAACCCTGCTGATTCAGCTACAGCATGCCCAACCCAGCTCTCTGCCTGAATCAGCAGCAGGAGAAAACAGCTCTCATCTCCATCTCACTAGCTTACATCCTCATCTATCTATCTATCTATCTATCTATCTATCTATCTATCTATCTATCTATCTATCTATCTATCTATCTATCTATCTATCTATCTATCTATCTATCTATTTATCTATCTATCTATCTCTGTGCAAGGTCAAAGCAGCATACACATGAGAAATGTGTCTACTTAAACATTACCTTTGATATAACAGGTTTCCCTCCTTCATAGTGGATCTCAACATAATCTGAAGACAGCAAGTCACTGAAGAAAACAGAGACTGCAGTTAGTAACAGGAGGAGTTGCCAGGAGGAGTAAAAGGAGGTGATGCAGTGAAAAAAACATGCAGGAGTCTGTCTGTCTCGTTTTGCTTTCTCTGACTCACATATTGTGGTTTTAAACTAGTGGTGAGAGAGCAGTGCTTTGGTTGGCGTTTAAACACGAACAGTCATCACCACCGGGCCCGCATTTGGCTGCACAAACACTCCCCTGGCATCTCAAAAGTGCAGTGGAGATGTTAAATGTTGTCTGCCCTCAGGAAAAATTACTATGCAGGTAACCCGGGGATGACTAACTAGCCCGGCAGAAGATGCACAAAATAAAACTGGATTTGATAAAAATCTCTCAAAAGCACCGTGAGAACAGAACAGAACAGAAGCAAATTATATCATATGAAGCTACCTGCTTCTGCATCAGATTTGCCCAAACCAAACTGAACGGAAAAGCCTAATGCGATAAATTATCCTAAGGCCTCAACCTCACCTTGAACACAACAGTTCTCTCAGCAGCTCCCTGAGTCAGCGTCCCTCACATGCTCGGTCTGCTAGCTGACTTCAAGAGATAATTTCTGCCACAATGGCGCTTTTTTTTCTGAGTAACCTTGCAAAACGGAAATATCCCTCCTCTCTGAACATATAGCTGTGCCGCAGCATGAAAAAAAAGGATGGAAATAATGGCTCTGTATTGTGACACCAGCAGTGTGACCATTTTTTTTGAGTGATGCGTTGGAGCATGTGAACAGGAAGTGCACCATTACGAGAGGAGAGCCAAGGCGCGAGCAGTCTCTGAGAGATTCCTGAGTGAAGGGCTATTTATAGCTTGACAGATGAGAAGAGTGGGCCACACCAGAGTGTATCGGTGTTTGAACGGCTGTGTGTGCATAAGTGTGTGGTTGGCTCTCTGGCTGGCTGGTAACAAAGCTGAGTGTGGAAAGGTAAAGCGCCGGAGCGTGAGCATCTTGAGGTGTGTCTGTTTAAACGTCTATGCGCCACGGTTGCGCGTGGAGACCATGCGGAGGGAGTTCTGCCCCAAGGTCTCTTGGTTCACAGGAGACGGAGCGCCACAATGCAGCAGGAGAGGCAG
This sequence comes from Neolamprologus multifasciatus, assembly GCF_963576455.1. Lineage (NCBI taxonomy): Eukaryota > Metazoa > Chordata > Actinopteri > Cichliformes > Cichlidae > Neolamprologus > Neolamprologus multifasciatus. The sequence continues at coordinate 18,449,527 of NC_140454.1, read as the reverse complement.
CAGCACATGAAAGGCACAAAGAGGTAAAGGAGAGAGAGGGGACCAAAGAGCTGCAGGAGGTTCTCACGTCTGGCGCCAGATCAAATGTAACTCTAAAATCCTGTAGCAGCACATGACACAGTCATGCTGTTCATGCAAGGCAATAATCTGCTCTGAGGTTTAATATATGGAGATGCTATTAAGTATTCAGAAAGACGGCAAAGGAAGAAAATCTCCCAGACAAAGTCGCCATTGTGGCCACTGACGATTTAACTAACACATTTCAAAAACATCCAGATTATTTAAAAGTAAGACTTATATTAGTTTCTGTAAATCATCTTTTTAGTTGCTTACAATTCCAGGTACGGTAAGAGGTGAGCAGATAAAGCAGCACCCACTAGCAGGGTGCAGACCTATCTATATTTAGATCAGTGCTGCTGCAGCTACAACACTAAGCAGAATTCAAACCCCTGTTCTTGCACAAAAAAAGCATCTAGACGAGAACCTACAAGCAAACAGCTGGGAATCAAGGTCACACGTGCAGGCCTCTTCACTGCTGCTGAGATTTTCCTGTTGTACTATGTGGTGCTTCCTGAACGGAGTGACAGGCTTTTCTGTCACTTGACACGATGCATGCAATACAAGAAGCGATGCATTTTTCATTTCAGCTAAGCCTCACGGGAAATGTTCAACTTAAAACGAAGATAGCAGTGACAGACACTCCCAGCGCCAATATGTGATCTCCAAAACCGCAGACTGCAGAAGATTTCTGAACTTGTACATTTGGGCAATAAAACAAATACTAATTGCTCCATACTGCTGCACTGCCTACAAGTCTTTATCCGCCTTGACGTGGGCACTGGCATGATACGCAAACCACTATGAAGCCAAAGCTCCAACATTTCCTTCATTATAGCTGAAGTAACAACTGTATAAAGTAATTTCAAAGCGTGTTTACAGGATCTTAAGTTTATGGCACATCCCCTGTGATCTCAGCAAGTCACAGGCACAAGCTGAATATCCAACCACATGATAAGAAAACATAAAAGTAACTAAATCCTACAGGAATTTTTCACATATGTACGCCAGGCTTCTTTACACAGGAAGCGAATCAATAGATGCAGAACACAGAGCAGCCGTCTCCATCCTCATTTGCAAGCTTATTAAATCCTCATTAAATATAGAGATGTTGGTTATCCAAAATCCTTCAGATAAAACTAGTCTGGCTGCTGAGCTGACGTCGCTCTTAGCACTTAGCAACCAACGTGCTGACCCACAGTTTCCCTGATTACATTATCTTCAATTGATGCTGCATTAAGCTCTGTTCTGACACATTATACATATCATTTACAAACAAGAGTCAGCTACTCGACGCGGTTCATCGCTTCGTATCATAGTCTGAGTCGACTTTCAGTTCACTGAACGTCTGCTTTGTGCTGTCATGATAGAAATACAAGTGTAGTGCACTTATGCATTTTCTGTTTGAGTCCTACACTGGTCTTTATATTTTGTATCTTTCTGATAACAACAATTTCATTATATTTATTATTATTGTGGTACACCAAAATCTGTAACAAGCAGATTTATATTTAAATTAGTAAAGGATTTAAAACAGGAAATAAGAGTGAATTGTATTCTATACATCACCACGGATTATAGAGTGAAGAGTGTCTATGATAGGCTATATGGATGCTGGTCACAAGGCCAGCATGATACAAGATACTGAAATTCTATTGTTTTCATCTATTTAGTCATTTTTGTTGAGATGACCTTGAGAACAAATACTCTTTGACATGTTCTTGTCATCTGGTGTCATTTCCCATGAAGGGCTGTGATGCGTCTTTGTCTCATGCTAGATTAGTACTCAGACAGCCTGGTGGTGAGATTTTGGGGAAAAAAACAAGGACAGGGAGATAAACAAAATCCTTACACATCTCTGAGTTTCACAGAAAAAAGCCCACAATCAATAACACTAACCAATTTAAGTTAAATAAATCGCTGTGGTTAAATTAGATTAGGAGAACTTACTTGTTAAGAGACAGATCTAGAACAAATCTGGAGCCAAATGCCTCTAACTGGAAACTAACGTGGGCTAGGTGGACTGCCTGTAGAAGAGAAAAATAGTAGTCACTGCAGATAATGGTAGCTTGCAAAACAAATAAGATTATAGCAGCATCTCACAGAGCCAAAATCCTCCAGGGTCTGCCTTCAACTTCATTTACAGCACAATGCACAAATAACAGATGTGCTGTATCAATGACGGATGTTAATGTGCAGTGGGTTGACGGGAAGAAGTGCTTCTTTCAGCACACTTGTTTTGGCATCTCTCTTGCTAAAGAAACACATAAACTATGCTAGGTGGGTCTATTTTGACTACTATCTTAGCTTTGACTGATTCTGCACAGCAAACTGACATGAAATACTGGGATCAGACCAAACAACACAATATTATGTACTACAACCTTTGACCACACATCTTGCAAACTTTTTTGCACAATCAAGGCTATGCAAGCATTAATCATCTTCATCCACCCCTCTACCACATACCTGGCCCTCTGAAGCTTGGTTCTTAGCATGGGTGTTCAGGTCATGGTAGGTACTCTCAGAGTCCTCATTTAGGTAGTAGATCAACCGAGAGGGGTAGGTGATCACATGCTCTACTGCATGGTGTGTTGTGTTGTCTGTGGTGGGTGCTGCAGTTGCCTGTTGCTTCAGCAGAGCCGACACTGCGTCCCTCTCAACCTTGTCCTCTACTCCTTGAACCTCTGCAAGGGATTTTTCACAGCACAAATACATATATATATATATTTTTAAAACTACAGATATGCACAAAGCAAGGTATCATCTTTAATTCATATTTAATAAAAAAAAAAATCAATTCATTATTACACTGAGGCAAGTGGCTTTAGCTTTATGCCATTTTTATGACACAGTTCATCTGCAGTGATTACATGCAGCAGTATACTCAAAAACTAATAGCCACCACCAATTACACTGATTTAGAACACAGACTATAAACTGCCTCATTTAAATGAAAAACACTTTTGATACGGTTATTGCCAAAGTAAAAACTGCACCAGATAAATACTGTTCTCATTTAATCCGGCGTGCCTGGATAATATCACGCACTTGAACAAACACAGAGCCTGTGTGTTAGACTTAATTCAAGCGTAGTAAATATCCATAACAGTGATCATTGTGTTTTTACTAGCTGAACAAAAGATGCTGAGATGCTGTAGTCTGCCCTCATGCAGCATCACGCTAAAGATGCAGCGTATTAAATACAATAATTCCCGGTGGCTTCCGGGGAACGCTGTTATAGATCCAAAGCACATCACCAAACAATATTTCCGCACAAAGCACAGAGTGGAAGGCGTACGCGATCACATTAAAGTGACAAAAAAGCCAGCAGGCTGTGGCAGTACCTACCGAGTGAAGCTAGTGATGGATGAAGCCAAAGCAAAAGGATGCTGACGAGCAAAGTGGCCAGAAATATCAAATGCATGATTCATATTTGATAACTGAAATATCTCAATATCAACACATCAACGCAGTTAATTGCTCGCGGCCCATCGTGGCGGGGGAGGTGCCGTGGAGGGGGGATCTCTTCATGGATGCAGGAGACACCGGGCTTTACTGCTGCAGTAGCGGAAGAGGAGGAGGAGGAAGAAGCGGAGAGAGGAGGGGTGGGGGGCTGAAAGAAGGCGGTGGCCAGGAGGCAGCTACTGGAAGTCTACCAGCAGGTTGCTGCTCCTCCTTGATGAGCTCAAATGTCCTCTCTCACCACAGACACAACCAAGTGAGAAAGGACATTGCCACTAATATAATATAATATAATATAATATAATATAATATCTTCTAAAACGGCTCCATGTATTATCAGCAGCGTAAACCAGACCGTGTGCTGTAATTGCTCTTTAATAATTATCAGTATTATTCAATATGTAACTTTTATCTGTTGTGTAAAGGTGCCTTGAGTCAAAACCTAGTTCTAACATCCTTAAAGTGGTAGTTTTTATGATAACTCACATGGTGCGTTTTCCTGAATGTTTTACCTGAGTTGTGCGGATGCGCAGAAAACCCGGGGCCAGGTAGTATTCCAGTAATTTGGGACTCTGTGGTGCATAATAAAGCTGCCCCCCTATAGTGTGTGCTCATTCACAACTGGAGTCTAAAAGCACATTTTCGCCCAAGGGCTAGAGCAAATTTATCCAGGCATTCGACATAAAATTACTGTATGCAGCCATAGTTGTACTTAATTAGTTATTACGCTCATATGAGTGAAATACTGCATAACATTTTAAGCTGATGATATGTTTTAACTGCCTAATCTGGTATCTTTGTTTTTGTGACGGCAGACATGAGAACAAAGCCTCATTAATAGGACACACTTGAATTCGTCTCATTTAAAAAAAAAAAGAATCTCAGTAAATGTTTAATGTGGACAATATAGGTGTCATTTAGTTGTTTGTATGTTATACTTTAACACTCTATAAACCCGTGCTAATAATTTTTATGTAATTAACACTTTATTAATCCTAATTAGTGTATAACTAGGGTAACAATTAACTACTACTATTACTATTACTAACTGTAATATAAGATGTTATAAAACAGTAAATGGTTTGTAAATGCATTTGAGGCAATAATTAATGTAATACTTCCACCTGAAATCTACTCAAGCACTATAAAACAACATGAAACTTACATGCTTATGCAGGGGTGGATCTACAGCCGGGTAAGGGAGGGCAACTACCTTTGAACACCCACCCTCCTTCACCCAGAACTTTTCTAGTTCTGCCCCAGTGTTTATGCAAAGTATCCCCATTTTTAATAAACTACTAGAAAAAATTCACATATACACTTCACTGCTACAGCCTCATTCACTGCAGGTGCTTTCTGTAGCTTTTTGAAAACATCATGTGAAAAAGAACGTTTTCACATGACTCTTTTCAGAAAATATGAAGTATGTAAATATAAAATTCAGAGGTTACGCAGCAGCCAGGCGCTGGTGATCAAATAAACCAGATTAAAAGATCATCAGAAAGTGTAAGCACTTCTATTAAAACTGTAACAGTTTGCTGGTTCGGAGCATCCAGTTGTGTGCTAAGGTGTCACGTGTCAAATTTTTTCCCAAGGTCAGACCATGCAGTGCTTACATCTCAGATCCTACAGTCCTCAGTTAGCATGACAGGTAAAGGAGAAAGCATCTTCTCTCTAAAAACAAAACAACATGTCAGCTTCGGTTACCAACGTTGCATCTAAACAAACCACAAGACTTCTGGAAGACCTGTGATTACCTTTGGATTGACAAGTGGAGGCCATCAGTCTGACAGCTAAAGTTTGGCTGAAACTGGGTCAATCAGCCGGACATTGATCCCAAGTACAGCAGCAAATCTACAACAGAATGGCTGAAAAAGACAAGATTCAAAGTGCCAAAGTGGCCCAGTCAAGGTGCAGACATCAACCCCACTGAAACGCTGTGGTGGGACCTTAAGATAATTTTCATAAACAAAAGCCCACAAACCTCAAGGAGCTTAAGTGCTGCAAAGAAGAGTGAGGCAAAATTCCTCCACAACGATATGCCAGACCGATAAACACATACAGAAAACAATTATATCAAGTCATTGCTGCTAAAAGTGGTTCTACAAGATATTGAGGTGTACTTAGTTTTTCACGGGATTGCAGAGAGTCCTGTGAAAACTTTCTTTTTTACGTGGCTGTATATGCCCTGTTCATGTCCTAATAGACAGAGGACATTTGCATGTGTCTCAGTTCACTATGATAATGAGCCATTCTAAAAAAAAAAAAAAAGTAAGAAAAGAAAAACAAGGGTTTGCTTTTGAAGAGCACTAAAGGATCAGAGCATCACTAATTTTATTAGGTACACCATACAAAAAAGGACCATACAGTATAACAGGCAAGCTTCTATTTTAGGATGTCCGGTTATGGATCCCAGCTATAAAAGCAGGACAAATCTACATACTTATTTTTCATACTGACATTTTATTGATGTGATGTATGTAAAGTATACCACTGAAAACATTGTAAATGTAAACAAAAAACAGGAGTTTTGTTCAGGTGAGCTGCTGCTAAATGTTTTTCATTTATCCTATGTTTAAAAAATTTGTACAGTAATTTTTGGTAAGCCTATTTTGGCCACCAATCTGACAAAAATAAGCACGAGTGCTTGTAAATTTCAGCATGAGTGATGTAAATGATCAGCATTTTCAAGAATTTCTTGGAAAATAAGGAATTGAAACAAGAAACTGAACAGAAGTGTGCGTCAGTAATGACGACAGCTCTTCTAAGTTTCCATAAAAGTCTGTGTGAAACAACATGAGTGTGTGACAGTGCCAATGAATGAATATCACTGGATGATATGATGGTAAGGTTTGATTGTTAGCCTCCATCATTGGGTGGAAACAGAGAGCTGTTGTAGGATGTGACAGCTCCCCCCTCAGGACTGCATGGTCCACAGTGAAGCGACATGTTCACTTTGTGCTTAAGATTAATATGAAACTGTGTGATTATCTGATGAAACAAACGGTGATGAGCAAGAAGTAGTGGTAGTATGAACTCCCTGCCAGTTAAATCTTATTAATGATAGGATAGAAAGAGTTATTTGACGATTTGACACGTAAAGAGGTTTCAGATTGTGATGTGACAGCATGTTTTGTGCTGGACGGCTGATAGAGAACATGTGATGACCTTACTAATTGGAGCGTAGCCATAAGTGCAATGTGTTTCAACATCTCAACCCACAGAGAATATTGTGGCACCACTGATTACAGACTGTAACACAGAAATGTGTCTATTTTTCTCTATAATTTTCGATTTAGACACACATGCCGGGTGTATTTATGTATGTAAACAGCCTGTTTCCCCCTCTGTAATTACATCAGACATTGTTGCAGCACATATTTACTTCCACTTCCATTGCCCAGAGCAAGTAAAGCCAGTTTGAAGCATAAAGTAAAGTTGTGATGATTGAACAGAGAATGTGTGTAGTTAGCCATCCATCACACATAAATGCATTTCATCTTAGTGTGGAAAATATGATGGGTTAAGGTCCTTTAATGTATTACACAGAAAAATAAAACATTATATGTTACATTTAACTGATCTGACTACGTAATAACTCCATTAAAACCCTATGAGGACAAATTACGCCACTATTAATCATTTTTATTGTTTATTGTTTGCTGTTAACTGAATGTATACCAATCAAGTACATTTAATTTGACCAGATTCAATTAAAAGTAACATTTTACATCGTACTTATGAAACAAAATTACATGGAAACTGTACATGTAATTCAATTAGTTCAAGTTTTTTTTTAATTGCTGAATTTTTCTGAGTGTACCTTAACTTTTAAACTTGTGCTTTGCCTGAATTTCAACTTGGCTATGAGAATGCTCACTTTACAGAGCATGTGTTGCATACTTTGAACAACTGAATGTTGAACTGAATGTTTGTTGTGTTGCCGGAGAAGCTTTCATCAGGAAACAAACTAAAACGAGGAGCATCTGAGTTATGTCAGCTTGTGCTGTCCACACTGTGTATATGTACATGTGTGTGTGTACCGGGAAGCAGCTAATGAAAGGCATTACAGCTGCACAGATTTATGATTGCATGTAGGTGTAGGCATAACATTGTTATGGATCTACAGTGACACACTTCATAGTGTAGGGCTCAAAATCTGGCTTTTGCAAATCAAGCTTGATTTTATAAAAAGAAAATTCAGGCCTTGCACATTTTTTCTAGCTTTCTGTCTCTCTGTTTTTCCCCTTAACTAAAAAAAACAAAACAAAAACCCGACAAGTCTGCAAATTAAAAGCAGAAGGAAGAAGCTGCCGACAGCCCGGAACCTTCATATACGCAAGCTTCCACTGTGTGTTTGCGAGAGAGAGAAAAATCAATCAATGATAAAATTAAATTTTCAACATTCATAACTTTTCCGTCTATCCCCTGATGGGGGGACGCTTGCGTTCCTGGTTCGCTCTGCAGTTACGAGGAACAGCCCCAGTTTTGCTGAATGACCGCATTCAACTTTCAGAGCACTGACCAATAACTTTTCTTCCCTCTTTGACGCGTCAAACAGGCGCACCCACTGTGTAACCCCCTAACACTCTGCTCCGAGTTTAGTCTGGATGGAAAGAGTTGGTGCATACTAGTGGGAAGTTCAGAACAAGGCCCAGCATAACGGAGCTAAAAGGCTAAGACAGCGGGAGCTGTGACATTATCACCCGGGAGGAGCTGGTGTTTAGACCCAAACGCGGAGGGCTGCGCTTTTTGGTAAGCGATCCACCTTTAAATTCTAAAGGAAAAAACAAAATAAAAACCAAGTCTATGTTTCTTTTCTTTCCAGTGTGCCAATAGTGTGTATGTGGCACCAATTTTATTAGAGACGGACGCTTCATATTTGCAGGCTGGTTATTTCGTCCAGCTCATAAATCGTAACGGTTTACTGGGATTGGTATTGAGATGAAGCAGGTTGGAGCTGTTTTGCAATCTGCTTTCAGTACTTTACTTAATCTTAATTCATACTGTCCGCTCGTTATTCTACTGTATTCTTAACTGAAATTAGTTTAGCAACTGATTTTACGCACAGCACTTTGCCCATATAATCACGGTCTTATTTTTTAAAACATATTTCTTTTTAAATCAGTTACTCTAATACTTTCAATACATTTACTAAAGGGCTACATTGAACACTCATATTTTTTCTAGTCCCAAAAAAGAAAAAATATGAGTATTTGCCTGAGCTTACTGATTCAGGGTTAATTTGCTGCCTTATTCTGACCTTGGTGATAATACTAAGTAGATTATATGTGCATGTCCTTGATAAAGTTGAAACATGGAATCATAAATTGTTCCCAAAACGGTGTATGTCAAACAGTATTGTTGCATTTTGTTTACAGTGAGTTACAAAGGATTCTTTCTGCCTGACGGGTGAAGCGTCTCACTGTCCAGCTGTTGATTTAAATGATGTTGACATAATGTTCCATGCTTTCTCATGACACACCCAGATCTAACTTCAACACAGGAACTAATTGACTGGAAAGGAGAGACAAGGCAGATATCTGGTTCTTATATGATAACTTCCTGGCAAAGTCACAAAGAATTTGAGGTGAGAACATGTGTTGAAAGCTGAATGCTTTGCTTGCAGGTCAACTTACAGGAATTCATCCCATTATGATTTTTTTTTCCCTCACAGATATATTCAGCAGACAAGTTCCAGCCGTGCCATCCCTGCAGCCATGAATGATTCCATTGATGACTATAACTACACGTACAGTTACGACCTAGATTATGGCGACATTGACGATATTAGGGTTGAGCACAGTCAGACAGAACCTATGCACATTTTCTCTGTAGTTATCTACATAATCTCTTTCATGCTTGGTGTGATCGGCAATGGAGCTGTTATTTGGGTGATGGCATTTAAATGCAAAAAGAGAGTCAACAGCGTGTGGTTGCTCAATCTTGCCATAGCCGATTTTGTATTTGTGCTCTTCCTGCCGTTCTTCATTGATTACATTATGCGGGACTTCCACTGGGAGTTCGGTGTGGCTATGTGTAAGATTAACTCTTTTGTGTCCGTGATGAACATGTATGCCAGTGTGCTGTTTCTCACAGTGCTTAGTATAGATAGGTACGTTTCTGTCGTCCATCTTAACTGGTGTCAGAAGTATCGCACCGTAAACCGAGCTTGGTTCGCATGTGGTTGCATTTGGGGGCTAGCCGCCACCTTGAGCAGTCCTGCTCTAATCTTTCGTGACACGATGACCTTGGGCGACAAGGTGGTGTGCTTCAACAACTTCCACACACACGACCCTCATATAGCGGCCATGAGACACATCACGATAGTGATTATCCGCACCACTGTGGGCTTTCTTTTGCCGCTGACTGCTATAAGCGTGACGGGTATACTTCTGATAGTGAAAATGAAACAATCTGGGAGTTCAGTTCAGTTGTCTAGCTTCTCCAAAACAGTCACTGCAGTAATCCTCGCCTTCTTTTTGTGCTGGACACCTTTTCATACTTTCAGCCTGATGGAGTTAACCATACATTCCTCACCTTACTTACACAATTTACTGAAAACTGGCTTTCCTCTCGCCACTAGCTTGGGCTTTTTTAACAGTTGTGTAAATCCCCTGCTGTACATGTTCCTGACTAAAAAAGTGCGCAATATCATCAAGCAAGCCTGTCTGGACATAACCAAGAATTCACTTAGAGAGTTCAGCCAGTCGATCTCTGCCACTGAGATCGAATCTGTGGCAGGAGTTTATGAGAATGGTGTTCACGGTGAGCACGTGGCATCATCAACAATCTGATTGTTACTATCCCCAGACTTGTGAAGCTCTCCATTTAAAAAAAGAAGAAGTGGTTAAGTATTACTTTAGCATAAATGTAGAGGGTTATTAGAGTTGTTAAGATTTTTCCTATGTTTTATTTGGGCAGAGTCACGCCAACTTCAACTGACAATTACTCTTCATGGATAATGGAAAATGGAACATAAACACAGATTCAATATCTTTCCATCTACTTTGCATAAACCTAGTTATCTGCAGAGAAACTGGCTAGATGAAATCAAAACCATTAAGATGATCAACAGAAAATCTATCTGCAATTATTTTGGTTTCTAATCATTCAAATAAATTGCAAAACAAACACGCCAGGAAGTCCCTGCTTGAAGATTTTAATGGTCATGCACGAGTTACCGACTGGTAAAATGTCTGCGTGATGGTTGGACTGCTCCTTACAATAATCAAGTAATTTCAACATGCCTCCTTGGCCAGTGGAAAACGGTGATGGATGACTGCTATTAATATTTTACAACATAAATCATGAAATATTAGACCTTGCAACTATGACTACACATATTTATGTGACATTTAGCCACTTTTCAATCAAGCCATCTTGTAAGTACTGCTTTGGTTCTTATGGATGACAAAAATAGTCCTTTTTGACTGTAGTCTCCATTGCAACATAGCATTATTTTGGTTTTATATTGCCGTATCAGCTGCTAGAATAATGTATTAATGTATCTTACGGATGTTTATGCTGGTTAAAAACTGTATGAACATGTTTATTCTAATATATTTTAAAGATATATATCTTAATAAATCTGTTCTTCTGAACCTGAGTGTGCTTTAAGTGTCTTCTTTTATGTGATTTGATAAGAACTAAGAGAAGAATTTGATGTTTTATGTACACTCAGACAAGATTTCCTGCAGTCCTACAAAGTTTGCACGCCATTAACAAAGGTCCAGACATGCATTCACTATTCATTTCCCCGAGGGTCTGCTTACAAATTCAGCCATTCCTGTTTTTTCTTCTTTCTTTTTTTTCCATTTGGGGTGAACTCTGATTTGTAAGTATTACATCACTGTTACCACCCTGACTGGAAGGATGCTGTTTTATATCTGTGGGAATATATGGACAGGAAGCTAACAATTCTTTCAATCTTTTCCAATCGATTTCACTTCAATTGCAGACGACCTTTGACCCCAAAGATACTTTCTTTACTCTACATAAATGTGCTCATCCAGATGTATGTATAATACCGAGACTAGACCTTAGGGGTTGGTTAGGGAGGGGGGAAAAAGACTGTTATTGTCACTGAGCCACATCAGAGACAAACAGCTGTAGATAAGATGGATATCTGCTAAGGAGAGGTTTACATCACTTCGTACTGTTGTTGAATTTTTATACTATTATCTCAGACACTGTTTAGTGGCCCTGCTGTTTGGATTACAGGATTACTTAATCCGTGACGCAGCAGAATGGACGGTGCGCGATCTGCGGCGCAGGCGGTCTCCTGAGGACAGACATAGGCAAGGTAAGTAACCGGTCACAACAAACAATTAAAAAAAAAAAGATTCATTAGCATTGAATACAGTGACATTATTAGCTTGCAGGGCTTTAGTTTGCGGTTGTTACGTTTACGTGTTTGTAGCGGACCGCGTGATGTCTGATTGAATGCAACAATCATCTTAATTTAATTTAACGTCATAAAAATGTTAAAATAACGCCTCGTGCGGCATCACTGTCTAATAATACGAGGCTAAGTTTCACGAGCTAACACCGTTATTATTGTTAGCCTGGGAGACATTTAGCCAGCGCAACGTTAACTGTAATTAGTGCCGCATTTCGAAACATTTCCAACATTTTCTGGGCTTCCAGAATATTAAGTGTTTAATTGCACATGTGAGGTTTCTTATAGTCTCTATTCGTGTTGTTTTCAAATGTGGCGCACCAGCTAGCTAGCTTACTTCTGTTTTTGTTTTGGAAGCGGCATGAGTGCTAATTTAGCAGAGGTTTATAGGTCAGACATCCGCATTACACATCTAAAAGCGTTGCGGTAACCTGTGAAGTCTTTCAGTGGAGCTAACAGTACACCTTACAGCTGATGTCGTATTTCTGCCTCTCCTCCAGCATGTTGCGTTTGCCTGTTGCGACCCGCAGTCTCTTTCCAGCAGCTATTAGCAAAGGAGGCACGGCGGTGACTCACAATGGTAACATTTTTTAAAATTCTTTTATTTTTATCAAGTTTAAGGACATCATTGTATTTGTATCGCTTCATAGTTAAACTATTTGTCAGTCATCTCAAAGAACTAAACGTTTTAATGCTTGCCACCCTTGTTACTTTCGCCATTAATGGATTATAGGCTGGATTATAGAGCTCCCAGGTACCAAATTTGGTGCCGGGCTGTTGTTGGCACAGTTTAACCAAAGACTGTCATAATGAATTTGTTGTAGCACAAAATGATACATATATTAAATGATGCAATGTGTATATTATGGGAATTGGGAATAATAATTGGGAATAATGTATTATATGGGAATATTGTGCAGTAAAATGTTCTGTGTGTGCCCGAAATTCGCCCTGCATCCACTGCAACAGCAGCAGCAGCCAGTAACCTCCTGGAGGTGTTTGTGGATGGGAAGCCTGTTATGGTGGAGCCAGGAACAACTGTGTTGCAGGTAATGGCTAAACTTTAAGATATGCAATGCCGTGAAAACGTATTGCATATTTTTCACACTTACATGTTTCATATTGTCCAACAATTTTTAATAGACAAAGGTAACCTGAGTAAATAGAAAATGCAGTGTTTAATTGTCACTCACATTTATCAAGGGATTAAAGCTGTTAATTCATAAACTAACTGTGATTAACCACATGTTTTGGAAAACCGAGCTCAGTTTCTTTAGCCACACCCAGGCCTGATGACTGTAAGACTTGTTTAGTTAAGGAATCATTTAAATAGACAAAGTACAGCAGGCTTAAGGATCTCAAAATGCAACACATCATACTACAGCTCAATAAACAGCTGAGAAATAAAATCACTGACATCAATCAGTCTGGAAAGTATTACAAAGCCTTTCCCTCATATTACGTTTGCCAAAAAATATTTTGATGAGCCCCAAGATCATGCATCCTGTTACATCTGCTGTAAAAATAATATCACTTTTTTTTTAAAAAAAGAACATCACACTGGCATTTAGACATGGTAGTGGTAGTGTCCTGGTTTGGGGCTGCTTTGCTGTTTCACAATCTGGACGACTTGCTGTCATTGATGGAAGCATGAATTCTGCTCTCTACCAGAACATTTTGAGGAGAATGTCCAGTCATCACATTGTACCCTGAGGTTCATGCACACTTGGGTTATACAACAGGACAACCCTTCAATCCACTGTTGTGTGACTGAAAAACAAAACAAAATGAAGTTTTTGAAGTGGCCTAGTCACAAGTCTTGCTTTAAATCTGATGCTTTGGGATGGCTTCCCTCCAACATGGCTGAATAAAAACAATTCTGCTAAGAAGAGTGGGCCAAAATTCCTCCACAGTGATGTGAGAGACTCATTGCTAGTTATTACAAATGCTTGCTGCGAAAGGTGACGTAACCGATAGAGGCCAGGTTGGTTTGGATAGCCTTTGCCCCTTGATAAATGAAATGATCAACTGGAGAATACATTTTCTATTTACTCGGGTCATCTTTGTCTAATATTCAAATTTGAAACATACAAGTGTGACAAATATGCAAAAAAATCAGGAAAGTGGCAGATACTTTTTCACAGCACTGTACGAGTATTCAGTATAACCCTGCAGTTGTTTTCTGTCACAGGCGTGTGAGAAGGCAGGCATGCAGATTCCCCGCTTCTGCTACCACGAGCGCTTGTCAGTTGCTGGAAACTGCCGCATGTGTCTTGTGGAGATAGAAAAAGTTCCTAAGGTACTTTTTTTTTTTTTATGATTCCTGTGTGTTACGTTTCAACTCTAGAAAGCCACAAATGTCTCTTTGTGTTTTGTTTCTCTGCCCAGTCTTGCAGAGATAAAAGTATCCCTACTTTAATTAATATGTCATCTTTTTTCATTATCTAGCCGGTGGCAGCTTGTGCTATGCCTGTCATGAAAGGCTGGAACATTTTAACCAATTCTGACAAGACACGGAGGGCCAGGTACCTTCAACCTGTTAATTAAACGTCACTTATCTGTTTTGTAAAGTTTACGGTGAAATTTGGTCACTTTTATTTGTTGTTCTTTAACTTTGTTGGACATGAAAGTAATCTTTTACTTAAAAATTTCACAGAGAGGGGGTGATGGAGTTCCTACTGGCTAACCACCCATTAGATTGTCCTATTTGTGATCAAGGAGGTGAATGTGACCTACAGGTAAATTGTAGATGATCACCACCACTCTAAATCTGCTCATTATAGTCTTGATTGTGTGTAAAACAGATATTATGGGGTTTTGAATTTAGAAATTATTGATTAATTACTAAAACTGAGTGAAATCTCGTGTAAAGGATCAGTCCATGCAGTTTGGCAGCGACAGAAGCCGCTTCACAGAGGGCAAAAGAGCCGTGGAAGATAAAAACATTGGCCCCCTCATCAAAACTATTATGACTCGCTGCATTCAGTGCACTCGTTGTGTGCGGTGAGTCATGCTTTAATATTTAAACAAGTCGAGTTGCCGTGTTCATGTAAAATATTAAAATGCATATATTCTTTTCCTCTTTTAGCTTTGCCAGTGAGATTGCAGGCGTGGAAGAGCTGGGCACCACTGGCAGAGGCAACGATCTGCAGATTGGGACTTACGTGGAAAAGATGTTCATGTCAGAATTATCTGGGAATATTATTGATATATGCCCAGTGGGAGCCCTGACCTCTAAACCGTATGCTTTCACTGCCCGCCCATGGGAGACCAGGTTTTTACACATCTACATCTTGTGTAGCTATTTAGGGTTTCAACTAATTTTTTTGAGACTTATGTATTCTCTCTTTTTTTGTTGTTGTTGGTTGCTTTTTGTTTTTTTTGCAGGAAGACTGAATCGATTGACGTACTTGATGCTGTGGGTAGTAACATCGTGGTTAGCACTCGCGGCGGCGAGGTGATGAGGATTCTGCCTCGCCTTCATGAAGATATTAACGAGGAATGGATCTCAGACAAAACCAGGTTCATTTCGGATCACCCAAACTTTGCATCATAGACATAGACTTGTGCTTGGTGTTTACATTATTGCTGAACTGCTTTTTGCTCGAACTTGGCAGGTTTGCTTATGATGGGCTTAAGAGACAGAGGCTTACTCAGCCAATGGTGAAAAATGAGTCTGGGCAGTTGGTTCCCACATCCTGGGAAGACGCGCTGACTCGAGTTGCTGGAGCAGTACGAAATTCTTAATTGAATTACAGTAACTAAGCTCATCAAAACATTGGATAGCAATTTAAAACACTGATTCAGAATACCTGAATACCATCCGTTTTTGTTTGACAGTTGCAAGGAGTTGAAGGAAAGGACATTGCTGCTGTTGCTGGAGGTTTGGTCGATGCGGAGGCTCTCATTTCCCTGAAAGACTTGCTGAACCATTTGAATAGTGACAACCTGTGCACTGAGGAGACGTTCCCCATGGCTGGAGCAGGGTAAAAAAAAATACCAGAAATGAAAATTGAAGCCATTGATGCACACACGTCCAACTCTTTTACTAACTGACTTTTCTAGATCTGACCTGCGTTCAAACTATCTTCTGAACACTGGAATTGCTGGGATTGAAGAAGCTGACCTGCTACTTTTAGTTGGCACTAACCCACGGTATGAGGCTCCATTGTTTAATGCACGGGTCAGAAAAGGGTAAGTAAATCATTTCTGTTTAACAGTGGGGAAACTGTAAATCTGACAACATAAGTCTGTTCTTCTGTATAAACATTGATGTCTCTGCTATAGCTGGCTGCACAATGAGTTACATGTGGCTCTGGTGGGAAAGGAGGTGGACCTTAGTTACACATATGAGCATCTTGGTGAATCAGCCAAGATCCTTGAAGAAATTGCTTCAGGAACTCACCCATTCTTCCAGGTAACACTGACCTTTCTTTTCTTTGAATGTCATCAATCAACTTGAATGTCTCTTACTATTTTTGTGTGTTTTATTCTCTGTTGCAGGTATTGGCCAAAGCAAAGCATCCTGCTGTTGTAGTTGGCAGTGGTTGCCTGCAGAGAGAGGATGGGGCTGCGATAATGGCTGCTGTGTCAACCATTGCCCACAATGCTCGCGTCAGCAGTGGAGTGGAGGAAACCTGGAAGGTTCTCAATGTGCTTCACAGGTCAAATGCTTGGAAAAATTCTTAGCAAAGTTTTAAATAACAATACCATGTTGAAAAGGAATGTTTACTGTAATGATTTACCTTTGTCCTCATCTTATCAGGGTTGCCAGTCAAGTAGCTGCACTTGATCTGGGGTACAAGCCAGGAGTGGATGCTATCAGGAAGAACCCACCCAAAGTTCTGTTCCTACTTGGAGCTGATGCTGGCTCCATCACTCGCCAAGATCTCCCTAAGAATAGCTTGATAATTTATCAAGGTCAGCTTTTTGCAAAACCTTAAAATTCTGGGTCACTGTGGAGTCATGCAAACACTGGCACAGAAAAGCAAAAATTGAACCCATGACCTTTTCTCACTGTGCAGGTGTTTTTCTCATGACATAGTCTGCCATGCTCCCACAGTTCAAAGGCATGCATATCAGGTTACTCTGTGATTTAAAGTTTGCCCTTGCTGTGAATGTAAGCGTAAATGGTTGTGGGTTGTTCTGTGTTAGTCTTGTGATAGACTGGCAAACTCTCCAGGGTGCACGTTGCCTCTCGCACCATGGCAGCTGGTATAAACTCCAGCACAACTCTGGATTGGATAAGGGTTAAGAAAACAGGTGGATGTATGAATAAAAAAATTATCTTCTTTATATACAGGTGTGACAGAAAACGAAATTATTTAAAGACATTTAAATGGCTTAAGGGCCCAAATGGTATCTCTACAATATCCTTCACTCTTTATCTACCCCTCATATTTTTCATATGTTGCTAGAAAAATGGGAATTGGGTGCAAAAATGCATGGATACG
This sequence comes from Neolamprologus multifasciatus, assembly GCF_963576455.1. Lineage (NCBI taxonomy): Eukaryota > Metazoa > Chordata > Actinopteri > Cichliformes > Cichlidae > Neolamprologus > Neolamprologus multifasciatus. The sequence continues at coordinate 18,432,151 of NC_140454.1, read as the reverse complement.
CAGTATTTAAGGGAACCAATATGACCAACTTTATTCTTCCACACAGCCTGAACTCTCTTAGGCAAGCTTTCTTGTAATTTCTTCAGGTATAGTTCAGGAATAGTTCTCCAGGCTTCTTGAAGGATATTCAAACCTCTTTTTTTGGCTGTCGGCTGCCTTTTGGTTGTGTTCTCGGTCTAGCTGATCTCAGACTCCTTTAATATTGCAAAGGTCTGGGCTCCATCTGTTTTACAGATGGCTATAGACACTCACTGTTGTACCTCTCTCATAACCTCCTCCATACATATTGATGACAGTTCGAACCAAAATTTCAAGTCATTGCTCCTTAAGGCCTGTTGGCACTTAGTTTCGGTGCAGTTCTTGTGTAATTTGACATACCTCAGCCTCTTCTTCCAGTTTCCCTTAAAAACTTTCCTTAAAAATGACAGTCAGCCTTCCACAGAGACCATTTCTGATGAGGCTTGAATCAGAAGGCCTGGAGAACTGTTGCTCAATTCCACGTTAAAAATGACAAAGTCTGTTTAACTAGAAGCAGTTCAAGACTTGCACAATCAAATGAGGGCACGTTTGGAAAAATAATGGTAACCATTCCCTTAGGGACTTGAAGAATACATGCTGGGGAACAATAAGTTTGTTTTTACTTAATTCCAGTTTTCTATTTTGTAATGCCCAGGTCACCATGGCGATGTCAGTGCACCAATGGCTGATATCATCCTTCCCGGAGCTGCATACACTGAGAAATGTGGCACGTATGTGAACACTGAAGGTCGTGCCCAGCAGACCAAGGTGGCAGTGACTCCTCCAGGCGCAGCCAGAGAGGACTGGAAGATCATCAGAGTCGCATCTGAGGTGAACCAGAGCACAGCATAAACATGCAAGGCTCAGGGAAATAAAATGTGACTAAATCCTCTGTGTTGTTTTCATACGCTTTTAAGCTCGCTGGAGTGACTCTGCCGTATGACACTCTGGATGAAGTGCGTGATAGGCTGGCAGAGGTTTCCCCAAATGTCGTGCGATATGATGACGTAGAGGAGGCCAACTATTTTAAGCAGGCTAATGAGCTATCTAAGGTCAGCTGTTATCTTCTTCTAGCATTTCTATTTTTAGGTGATCATAGAGGGGGAGGAAATGTAAAGATGGATTGAAATGTTGGTTTGTACAGTTAATTTATCTCCGTTTATGTCACACTGTTCTGCATGATATCTGGCTTATCTATTGCAGGCAGTGAACCAGACTCTCCTTACTGAACCTTTAGTTCCTCCACAGCTTACTGTGAAGGACTTTTATATGACAGGTGGGTCACGAGTAATCCAGTTGAGCAGTGCATGTCTTTTTTTTTTTCTCTGGCTAATGCAGGTCTAATCTTGTTTTCATTCCAAAGTGCTCTAAGTGTATCAAGTACATCAGTTAATTAGAACAATGTTTGTTTTCTTTTCATAGAGAGAAAATAATGTAGTAATACTAATGTCTGCCTTTCAAAGCATAAGGAGGGACACTTAGGCACTGTGTTCCTGCTGAAGTGATCAGTGAAGTTACAAGAATTTGATAAATACAAATAGATATTAGATAAAGCCAAACATTTCCTCATAACAGTGTTATTAATCCCAGATAAATGGAAAATATAAAGTTGAGTGAAAAGCTGCTGTATTTGTTGCTGTGCTGATATAGAGAGGATTTTAATCTGCAGTTAAAGATGGCAAAACTACTGAATGTATAGCCTAGGAAATGTAAACACAGACTTTTAAAAAATATATATATATATATATATATATATATATATATATATATCAGGGCTCTAGAGTGCGACCAATTTGGTCGCAAATGTGACCAAATTTTTCAGTGGTGCGACTAAAAAAAAATATTTGGTTGCACCTGTGCGACCAACTGTTCGGGTAGCAAAAAAAAAACAAATCTGCAACCTTCCCTGTGGTCAACAACAGACACACATTATGCCCCTATCGTGGACTAAACCAATCAGAGATTGTAAGGGGCGGGACCTCTCTGATTGGCCGTGGTCCAGTTGAAAGTGCAGGTGGAAGTGGGAGGTGAGTAGCTTGAATAAAGCAATATCAATTCATTAAATCCTGAATCGACTTTTAAATATAACTGTGTTTTGCCAGAAACGCCAGATTCTCAGATTAAAGCTCACAAAACCATTTCAACAACAACCAAACAGCAAATGAGAGCAGGTACACGGACTCCACACAAAGACGTAAACACAGAGCGGACGCATCAGAATCAACTTTGTCTTTCTCGGCTTTCTCACCCGACGGCCCATAGACGGACACGCTGTCGGAGCTTAGCGATTCTGATGCGTCCAGTCCGCGCTGTGCTTACGTCTTTTTGCGCTGATTCTGAGCTGCAGGTTTTGTCTCTCTCCAACCAAAATTCGCAGAGCCAGCAGCAAAAGAAGCAGCAAACTGCGCTTCACATTTGATCAATGTCGTCATGAGTTTTGCTGTTTTGCTTCCACGACTATTAAAATCACACTTCATGCACAGCTAGCTCTCTCTCTATCTCTCTCTGTACTTCAAGAACAGTTTCCCGTCTCCAATCTCTGTTTTCTGTATTATTCATTCGCTTATTACCCACCAGTCTACCGTTGTTTACAGCGCTGTCGGCTGCTGTTTTTTTTCTTTTCTTTTTCTTTTTTTCACTTAAATTACCTCGGACAAGAAAGCCTATTTTTTCTGTTGTTCAGTACTGAAGAAATTTAAACTTTATATGTAGAACATTGTAGAATATTTTTAAGGTTATCTGCTATAAAAAGCCAGACCAGGAAAATCTCCTTCATGTTTTTCTGTGGTTTATTCTCGGTTACTTTCACACAAAGGCGTCTGCTGTGATGTTCACAATTCTGATGAAGTCAGTACTGATAAATGATCAGAATTATAATATTTCTGACTGTCTGAGGCTAAGTTGAATCGAATCGGGACTTTGAAAACCGGAATCGAATGGATTATAGAAATCAGTGATGATACCCAGCCCTAGTGAGCAGCCTAGGCACGACAGAAGTGGATGTAGCTGTAATAGGAAAATATTGCTAACTTTTCTGTTAAGTTAAGGCCTGATCCTTCTGAAATTCATAGCCAGTGCTCTGACACGGTGTCATCAATCTTTGAATGCTGAAAAAGCACAGTGTATCCAGAAAAACACATTATATTATATAAATTATTATAAAATTTGTGTGCGCCTAAGTTTTGTGCCGGTACGCCTAACTTTTTAAAGTTGGGCGTACTGGTATGCCCATGGCAAAAAGTTAATATATATATATATATATATATATATATATATATATATATATATATATATATATATATATATATATATGGTTGTGTTTTCATGTAACATACATTCAAAATCAATGATGTATATTGAATATAGTGATTTGGTTTTATTAAGTTATTCATGTTGATACAGGAATATCCTTGAAATGTCCCTTTTTATAGTTTTGAATTACTGTCATTATCCTAGATTGAAATAAATACTCATTTTATTATTATTATCAATATTATTATTATTATTATGTATATGGTTAGAGGAAACAGAACCCTGCTGACAATTTTAATTTCTTTCAGAGCATTGCAATTCGGCTGTTGTTAATTTGCAAAAGGCATAAGGAGGAATTAAAATCAGCAATTTACATTAATTTTCATTGCAGATAGGACATCTAAAGTAAATAAATAACAATAGCCAATTTAACAAAATAAATAAATCAGTAGTAATGAGGAGGTGCTAGTAACTCTGTGTTCATGCAGTGATTTTCTTGTTTGAAAAAATTATAAACGTACTTTCTGTAATGTATAGTTGCCATTACAAGCTGTCTGCTTATAGCCAAGTTTATACAAAAATAATCTGCTGTGATTACAAATTTGTAATTTACAGTAGGTTTTAATTTTAGATTCTAATTTGACACTTTTTGTTTAAATTATTTTGATATTTTAGCATTAAAATTGTTATAATTCACTACATAATGTAGTAATGGTCTTTTTACCATTATACATGGTCTGTCAATGTGTGTGTGTGTGTGTATACGTGTTTGTGTGTAATATAAATTTTGGCAGGTAATTTGAGGGTTCATTTAAGAATTCAATCTTTACCCACAGATCCAATAAGCAGAGCCTCCCAAACCATGGCGAAGTGTGTGAAAGCCGTCACAGAGGGGGCACAAGCTGTGGATGAACCAGCCATATGCTAAAGCACAAATGGATAGCCATCCAGTTCCTAGACGATACGCACAACTCCTTTATTTGCACATTCCTAGAAACATATTTGCACTTGTTTGGACATAGATATTCTACTATAGAGTAAGTTTCATAATGTGAGCAAACATACCTGCAGAAATATGTCTTAAGTGATGTAGGCTGAGTGAAAATGTCATCTTAGATCTGCCAAGTATTCAAAGATGCACACCTCACAGTTTTTTCCCTTTATCAGTGCTCACATTTTTGTAGGCGTGACCAAAGATTAAAAATCTTTATCTTTGTCTTTCTGTAAAACTGACAATATATTTTCCTAGACATATTTAAAATAAATAGTATTTAAAAAGTGTAGCTCTTTGTGAATCTGATATATATTAATAAACCAATCACCTTTAGCAAGTCTAAGCCTCCATTTAAGATTGTGCCTTTTTGTTTAAAAGAAAAAAAATGTGTTGATGCAGTAAATTCCACTTTTCCTGTGTGAAATGACTTCCACCTGAACTTTTCTATTCACCGGCTGTGGTATTTTTATTGGCACGTGGTCCATCATTACTGAACAAGCCGGCAACAGTGTGGCAGCAGAGCTGATAACTCATTCATATGGAGGATGATAGTCGTGGTCCAGGTGGATTTCACACTAACAATTTGCTGGACACCCCTGATTTAGTCTGCTTCCATGCAGTGGTTTTAAAAGGGGGGCAAGTACACGGCACTGCCCTTCACACAAAGTGTTTTATAAAGAAATTAACGTGATAGTTGTGCACTGAAGGAGCTTTTAATAAAGTTGATTTTCCAATATGGTAGGAGAGGTTGTTGTTGTTGAGCGGACTGTTGTCATGTCCCCGCAGTGCCTGTAGTGGTGCTGTGAGGAGTCCGCTGTGGATCCAACAAAAATCCACAGCAGCCTACCTACTGCTTGTAATTTGCTCTGGATAGCCTGTATTTATATGCGTCCTTATTTCAAGATCAACCGAGCTCGGTGAAGATCGCCGTTACTAACCGATCTCCAATATCGATGCGCAAATAGCCTAGCTGATTCTAATAGACATTTCGGCCGTCTATCTGGAGCGAATACCATACAGAGCCCATACCAATTCAAGGTAAGCGAAATCGTATACAGCCCCGGCCTCGATTTCTAAGTGTACCGTTCTGCGCTGGCTTCAGTCGGCCAGTGGTTTTACTAGAGGCCGCTGTCCGATCGAAGCTAAAAGGCCTCTTATTCGTGACATATTTCATGTAAAAGCTTGTGATGTACCGAAATGAGTTGGTTCCTAAAGCAGATGTGGAAATTAAGGAGATGTTTACATTTTTAAGCGATGTGGCCTGCTAATTTCACATTATGTAAGGGTGGTTGTTATAATTCATATCGATTATTATGGAGGCCTTCGGGGACAGGCCATACGCCTCGTATGTATACCCTTTGTTTGAAAGTATTTGACCATAAATGTTTCATGTTTATAAAATGTAAAATCTCATTCCTAGGTGAGATTATTTATTAATAGTGCATTATATTTTTAACCTTTTTCTAAATAAATTAAACTGCAAATAAACCTTTATAGTATTGCCATTTGCTTATGTTTCCGTTTCCTGGTTAGCTACCGCCTACTAATTTGTGTTTTTAGCTTTGTAAGCTAACAAGCGAATATGCCTTTCCGTGTTTGGCCTTCTCGATGCTATACATTTTGGATTCAAGATGAATAAAGTTATATATTTTTTAATTAGGCTAGAGGTAGTTGTTGTACTTGGATATATTTACTCTGTCGTAGTATAAAGTTTCACAGCTGTCTATCGGCTCCAAGCTAATGTAGCGAGCTAGCTCCCCGGTAACTAACATTACTTTCTGTTTGCTGCCTGCCCGGTTCTCCTATACTAAAGTTGTTAATGTAACTTATGCTGACGTAAAGGACGGCTTTACAACATGTTAACGTGTGTTCAGTGAACACTTTAGCTGTAAGAGCTGTGCCACTATCAACACCAACTTAAAAACCCCTACAAAGTTTAAGGTAGTAGCTGAGCTATGCGATAATTAAGCATGTCGAGGTATATGCTACGCTGTGTGTTTGTTATGAATAGTTCACTACACTGTTTTAAAAGAGCAGTCTATTTTTTCTTGTCGAGTCAAAAAATAAAGTATTTTTATAGTGAGTATATTTTTTTAGCCAGTCTTGCCACAGTGCTAATGACATTGTCGGACAAACCCACTGATTTACTTCCATTGTATTATCTCGTAATAAATGAACAGTGGAGTAAAATCAAGTACTGTGTGCCACCTGTTTCTCAATGAGAGAACTTGAAACCGAAAATTAAAGGGCCTAACAGGAATGTCCGGATGGAAATGGCTAACACTGTAATTTTCTCAACTATTTAAATTTGAGTTTATTAATCACAGCGCACACTCATAGTAGTTTCATGAAGAAGCAGATAATTTTTATTTGTTTCAATGTAACACTTAAAAATTACGTTAAAACAATGCAGCTTTTTTGTGATTGATTACCTAATATTAGGAAAGTATTACCTGTTGTGGAAGATGTTGCTTTTGCTCTGCCTCTTAATCCGGCATGTGAATGCATAGTTACCTCCTCACTGTTCTTGTGATGTAATTACTGTTTTTTTTTTCGTTTCTTTATCACATCAGCTGATGTTGTCAAGGACAAGAGTCACGTGATGTATGAAGGCAAACACATACACTTCTCAGAGATAGACAATAAGCCGTTGTGCTCGTACAGCCCAAAGCTCTGCAAACAGCGCAGACTCAATGGCTATGCTTTTTGTATCCGGCACGTTCTGGAGGATAAGACTGCTCCCTTCAAGCAATGCGAGTATGTGGCCAAGTACAACAGCCAGCGGTGTACCAACCCCATCCCCAAGTCTGAGGACCGCCGGTATGTATGATTGATTCTGCTTTGATTTACAGAGCCAATCAGTCATGGGTTTGCAGGGTGTACTGAGGATATGTTCCTGTTTTGCAGATACTGTAACAGCCACCTGCAAGTTCTCGGCTTTATCCCCAAAAAGGAGCGGAAAAGAAACACGATGCTTTAGAGGAAATGCGCTCGCGGGCTGCTCACCTGGAGTCAGTGGCTCTCAATATTACCGTGCCCTCTCTAGCTCTGAAAGCCCCAAATGGTCTAGATGAACTACCACCATCTCCTCCCTTAACACGCCTGTTACCCCTCCCTGACGGGGAAGGCCTGGACCCTTTTGCCTTTTATGAGGATGACACAGATGGTGAGGAGGTGGGCACTCCTCGGAAGAGTAACGCCATCAAGAAGAAAATACAGAGTCGCCTGGTGCTTAACCAGAAACTCTGCCATGACACAGACCTCTTCCAAACACCACCTGAGCACTTTAGTCCTTCCCCTGTCCCCCGCATCTACCCTTCCTCACCACTCAACAGTCATCTTCCACGGCAACAGCCAGGTCTTCTCCAGAAGCTCCAGCACTCCAACACGACTTCCTTCATCATACCAGGACAGCAGCAGGGTTTATTATGCAATCCACCACCACCTCAGACGGTCAACTTTCTGCCTCCGGGGCTGCCCGTCAATGCAGCACCCAGTCCAGTGCAACATTCTGGGCCATCGCTCAGCAGGAAAATGCCTTTGACTGCTACTTACTTGCCTGCCGCTTGCAAGGACAGTGGCAGCAACAATCAGCGGCATGTGGTCGTCATGCGTCCCACTGCCTTCTCACCTTCTGCCAGCTGCCTTGCCAGGTTGCAACATTTGGTGCAGCTCTGTGCCAAGAGACAACAGGAGCATGGAGACCTCTTTCCTCATCTAGGTGATCAAACTTTTTATAGTTTATGAATTCATGTGGATTCTTATAATGACTGTGAATGATTGTTTAAAGGTAGATGTAAGGAGATAGATAAGCTGCCCTAACACGGTCTCTTCCAGGATTGGACTGGTCGGAAGACAGTGCAGATGATGATGATGATGAAGAAGAAGACATGGCCGAGCGTTTTTCTCCTTTTCAAAGCTCATGGAGGCCGCAGAATGGGTTGGTACCTTAATACTCAACCCCTGTTGTATAGCGTGTAACTTCTCATATTGATGATTGTCATTTGTTCCCCTTGTAGGCTGGAAGAGGACGACGGCTCCTCTCGGAGGACGCGACTGTTTAGGCTTTGCTCGTACCTCCAGGAGAAGTACAAGCACATGTGCAGACAGGAGAGGGCGCGTATCCGGCAGAAGAGATACCGCTATGCCTTTCGCAAAGCCTTGCTGCATGCTGCCAGTAAAAACCCCAGATGTGCAGGCCAGCTGATTCAGGAGTTGAGTGGTGCCTCTTGCAGCTCATCGAGGTATTCTCACAGCCATCTCTTTTGTTTAAGTCAATCTATGTTTGACAGTATGGCTAGAAGGCCTTACTTCGGCTAAACCAGTCACGAACCTTATTTATCTCAACTTTAGGAATGTAACTTTCAATGAACCCGACATAAAAAATGTTGGTTTGCAGTGTTTGCTTATTCCTGGATGTGTTTGTGTCTGCAGTGTGGCTCCATCAACGCAGCAGAGCACAGACACAGGGACCTGCACTGGCAGCACAAAGGGCCAGCCCTGCCACAACAGAGCTCTGCCCTTCACTCGACACTGCTTTCAGCGTATCCTTTGCACCACCGCTCTTATGCACAGCTGGTCACTACATGTGTAAGCGCATTTGATAAATCTCAGTTGTACATGCTATTTTAAAATCACACACTGTGATATATATAAAGTTTGCACCTGTGCTGGAGTATGTTGTTCACATGGTCTCTGTTGAGTGCATTGCAGGGTTGTTTTTTTTTTCCTTAACTGTTCTCTGTAGACATTCTGTTGAATCGTTCCCAGCAGCTCTTTGCAAGTTGCACAGCCAAATTTGCAGATGGTCAGCAGTGCTCCATCCCCGTGTTTGATATCACGCACCAGACACCCCTCTGCGAAGAGCATGCCAAAAAGATGGTGAGTTCAGTGTTTAAGGGTAAACACTGTTGGAATTGTGGGATCAATCAAAAACTTCCATTGCCACAAAGATTGGGGGGGTCTCAATCTGATTTGCTTTATCTGTTCTTTTCCTTCTACACAGGATAACTTCCTGCGTGGGGACGGAAACCGACGGGTGCAGCACCAGCAGCAGCAACAGCGAAAGCCACGTAAAAAGACCAAACCACCGGCGCTCACCAAAAAGCATAAGAAGAAGAGAAGGAGAGGCCCGCGGAGGCCTCAAAAACCTATCCCTCCAGCGTTGCCGCAGGGGAACCTGGGAATGCCTTTAACGAGCCTAGCAATGCCCTCACAGGCCAGCATCAGGTGTGCCACAGCTGCGTCTCTCTGCTGCTGTTAGAAATTTAATGGTGTAGGATATTCAGAGTGAAAGACAAGCTCACATGTCACACATGTCTGGACAGCCTCTTCACTACAATAGCATGTTGAATTCTTTTCCTCTAACCTTTGTTGCAGGAGCCCTTCGACTCCAGATCTAAGTACAGATGAGCTTCCTGATGATATCACCAATGACATAGCAGACATTCCAAATGACCTTGAGCTAAACCAGGAAGATTTCTCAGACGTGTTACCCAGACTACCTGATGACCTGCAGGACTTTGACTTGTTTGAAGGTTGTCTTGCAGCTCATTTTTGTGCACAGCTGTTTATTTCATGTGTGTGATTCCTCATAGTCTGATTTTTATAACATTGCAAATGTTTGTGCAGGTAAAAACGGAGAGCTACTGCCCACCACAGAGGAGGCTGAAGAGTTGGTACGTGCACTGCAGGCTATGGGGTCCTACACAGACTCATTGGTGTGCCTAACCTCCATGGGAGACCTGGCCCCTACAGAAGGAGTGGACCACAGAGCCATGACCGTATTTCCTGGTCCAGTCCAACCAGGGGGCATGGGAGACCTGCTGAACAGCCGCATCCCTCCCGAGAACTTCACCAGCCTTGAGCTGGAGGACAATCTACTGCAGTCTACTGGAGATCACTTTCCCCCTTCACCTCCAACTCAGCCCGCTAACCAGAGCCAAGCACCGTGCTCCAATCTGACCTCATCCTCTTCTACAGTGGCCCCCTCCACCACGTCCCTGCTCACTCAGACCTCCTTAACAGAGCGGACGTTTTCTAGGACGCACACATCCCACGTTCTCGCCAAGTCGGACGCACCCACATCATCACCCCAAGGCAGCCACTACAGCAGCGAGCATGTGCCATCCCCATACAGTGACCACATATCTTCTCCCCACACCAGCTCTTTCCAGACAGACACCCCTCTTCTCCTGGAAGTCCCTCTGAGCGGGGTGCCAGGACCGCCACGGTCCACTTGGAACAACCTCGCTCTCCCCCTCACGGACCCCACACAGTTTGGCAGTCTCATCGGATCAGAAAGTCATCTCATATCCACCTCCCTGTCCACTCCACCCGCCACCACCCACTCTGTGACGCTGCAGCCCATGGCTGCTCTCTCAGCGATGCCCCAGAGCGGCTTGACTGGCCTAACGACTCCTCCCGCCCCCTCATCCTCGCTCCCATCTTCGTCACGCGATCTTTTGACCTCCGCACAGCCCAAGCAACAGCTCCCTCAGTTCAGCGCGGCCTTTGGCCATCAGTTGGCCTCCCACAGTGGCATCCAAAAGACGTTGCAAGCCCAGCCACAGCTCCACGGCGCCCCCTGCTGGCTTCTCTATAGTTAGTGCCACCGCTGCAAGTGCCAACAGCGCCACGCCACCCTTCACGCAAAGTAAATGAGAGCAGGTGGCACGCAGCTACTGCACGACGGTCTGTGGAATCATAGTTACTTAAAATCCAGTTGACTGAGTTGTTAACCACCCCGTTCATCTGCTACATGTGTGCAATGTGGTAATAGTGCACTATTGATAATGAATTTGCACAGCCTCAGATTTTACTCTATTTTTGTTTGTTCCTTCTGTAGCCAGACGGTGTCTGAGATTTTAAGTCAGTGTGAGTCCACGTGTTCGATGCCTTGTGGTTTCGTCAGCAGGGTGGGATGGTGGGGTGGGGTGTTACAGTCAGATTTTGTGATGAAATAAACGGGTGAAAATTGGCAGAAGGACCTAAGCAGAGATTATCTGTGTCACAGTGCTCAGAATTCCTAGAAGCCTCAGTCAGTGGTCAGTTTAGTTTGCTTTGCCAGTTCAAGTCCTGTCTTAAAACGATCAGCTGTACCCTGCCTTGCTCAAACGGCCATTGCATTTTTTTCTTCTTTGTTACCACCTGTTTCATACACTGCTTCTGTCACCCTCTGAAGAACAAGAGATTTTTGTGATCCATTATGTTTCAAGCTATTTAACTGTCATCATGATATAGAATCTTACGGAGTCAATTTCACAGTCATATGAATTTACCAAAATACTTTTAAACAGCTGTTTTTATATTGTGTATAGTGTATATGTGCTCATTTATTGGTTTGCTCAGACGTCAAAAATCTCTGACCTCACCATTGGTTGTGGGACTCTTGAGTGGCCTAGTAGACACTTGAAGTTGAATAAATCTAGTATCTTAAAGCAATAAATACATGAACATAACTCTGGCATCATGAGGTATTTCGCTGGTTTCATTACATGTAGCTTCACTCGATGAATCCAGGCTGGATCAGGAAGATATTTTGGCCTCTTTAACAGTTTCCCCGCAGAGCCTTTAGAGGCGAGCGATCAGGTCAGGCCAACTTCTCTCTGAGTGGATTTTTTTAAGGCTGATTAAATTAGCTTCAGTGTTACAGCGACGATGGTAATGGCACAATCCAGGGACTTTTAAGTGTCTACTCTCAAAGGTGCTCTCTGGTCCACACGTACAATGGTATTTAGTGGCTTGCATGTCTCATATAACAAAAGTTCAGTTTCAGGGCTCGCACTAATACGACAGGCCAGGCTACCCGGAGGGGGCTTACGCAGTGAATTGGTGTTGGAAATTTTTACCCATCAGCTAGATGTAACACAATTGGTGTATTTTGCACGTCTGAAGTAAAGCACTGTCTCTTTTACTCAGTTCTAAAGCATTTTTTAAAGACATATGATGAAAAGCTGGTGTCTAAAAAACAAAAAAAAAGCAAAAAAAACAAAAAAAAGAGTGCTCTTCCATGCAAGAGCCTCCACCCCCACCCCGACAGCAGTACAACCACGGCTTTTGATAAGTAATATATTAGACATTTGAGAGATTATCAGACATTGTTGAGTATTAGGTATATAGAATAGTCTCTATCTTGGGGTTTGTTGGTGAATTATTGAGTAGCAATGGATTGAAATTGTTCTTTGCAATGTGTTCAGTGGAACCTGTGTCTGTGTAGAATGAGTCTCTTGCTTTTAATGGCTATCAAAATGATTGTTAAGTCTTTGTTGGAGGGATCAATGTTTGTTTGTATGCTGTCTCTTTTTTTTCCCAATTCTGATGGAGAATATTTTTTTATTTTTGATAGCTATTAAACTTCCAGGAAGAAGTCTTGAGATTGCATGGGGCTGCAACCCTTTCTGTGTGAGAGCGTAATAGTAATAATGATCACTGGCTTCTTGGTGGTAAGAAACATTGGATTTATATGCATCAGATGGTGGAGAAGAACAGATCAGCGTACTTTTTCAACCTAGATTTGCACAGGAGTGGATGAGACCGGTGGTGTTTCATATGTCCCATGTCTGTCTTGCCTTTTTTTTTTTTTTTTGCCCTGCTTGGATGCTCATTACACAAACAGCCGCCACCATTAGCCACTCTGAGCCTTTGCCGGACCATCGTTTCCAGCTGTGAGAAGGCCCAGTTCTGCCTCGCCCCTTCCAAAGAGAGAACACAGTTTCAAAGTGTAAACCTGTAGCTCCACCGGGGACAGCTGGGCTTCTCAGAGACCGCGGTGTCGTCAGTAACGCAAACAGCGCCCCCTAGAAGTTAATAGGAAGAATCAGGTTTGGGTGAAAGTGTGTTTGAAAATAAGCGAGACAATACTGCTGTATCCTGCATAGCATGAGATTAGTCGCTGGACCGGTTCACTCTCCCCGACAACCACGTAGAACAAAATTTACAGGGCTCGTAGGCACATGTAACTGCTTGAATTCAGAGATGGCTGACAAATTCCTATACTCATTGAATGTACTGTATTACTGTTTTTAAAGATAGGATGAGCTAATCTAGTCACCTTTTGTTATTGGTCCTTGTTTAATTTGTCTAAGGTATTTTTTGTATACAAAGGTTTACATTTTTATGTATATTTTTCTTGTGTACAAATTATGTAATATGTGTACAAACACTGTATGTAATATCTGTATATAGTGTGAGAAATTTGATCTTTTGTTTTTGGATGTATAAATAAAACTTGCTGTGAGGTATTTGAGGCCATGGTTTAATGTGGTTTTTCAAAGGTCACCTAAAAAAAAATGCGAGGTGAGATGTGCTCGTGTGCACCCTGCCACAGTTTGACAGCTCCTTTTATACGCATGCAAATCATTGTAGAGTCTGAGGGGATATGCCTTATGTTTAATGATGATATATTTTCTGTTCGGTTTAAAATATCATGGCTAATTTAGCAGTGATAAATTCAGTTTTATCGCTCTCTCTGTAACCTTGGATTTTGCACCTTTGATTCTGGCTGCTGTTAATTCCCAGCTCCAGGTTATGAACTCTGGAGCGCAGCCCCTTCAGTATCCAATCCAGACTACACTGGTAGGACTGTCTCCCTCTTTATTTAAACACAGCTTTTCAGATTTTTAGTTTCACCAGCTAAAAATCAAAAGGAAAAACTTTTACCATGTCCATGCTGTCTGTCTGGACTGGTATGTGCAGTAGCACGTATTGTCAGCACTCTTTGCCAGGTGGAGTCAGCTGGGGTACCTGATCAATATCACATGATATCATCAGCAGAGGTTTTATTTAGCAGTCATGGCACTGAACCTTTAAACTTAAGGGCAAAAAGGCTTAAAGAAAAACTGGAGCCAACTCTAAATAAAAAAATGTGATATCCACCAGCATGACAGTGGTGTGGCACTAGCTGTGACTTGGGGTCTTCTAACTAGTCAATATTTGAATAGGTTTGAGAATTTAAGGAAGGTTGGGTCTTTTGTGTGCAAAGAAAATTGAAGCTAAAAACTGTGGATTGTAATCTGCTAATCACAAGCAGCACTAAACCTAAGCCTCCCAAAGCCACTGATGTCAGCAGATCCAAATTTGAGCCCAGCAATTTAGTGCCGCCGTGCTCATACCAGCTTGTTGGCACCAGCTTTCTTTTTGTTTGTTTGTTTGTTTAGTAGAAATGATTGTAAGTACTTCTAAACTGGCCACTGGAAAGTGGCAAAATTGGAGTGGTTGTTTCCAAGTTCAGCCATCTGCCTTGGCCAGGACTTGCTGTATGTTTTCCCAATTTGTCCCTCTGTGTTTGTCTTGCAGGTTCCTGGTAGGTGGTGTTAATCAGCGCAGCTGGGAGCGTTTGGCCAACCTCCCTGGAGCATTTAAGAGCTGGCTATCTCAGTCTTTGAGCCCTCACATTTCACCCAACTGTCATTAATTTGGTTGGCTACATTTTTCCATTTATTTTACATTTCACAGTACACAACATGCTTTGCATTCACTCATCCAACTACTGACACACTAACACACCTTAAAAATGAATTAATATTAATTATGCTTCTTTATAATAATAAATCTGAACGTTCTGGTTAAAGCAGTGTCTTAACTCTTGTTATGGCTCATGGGCTCTACCTGCAGGTAAAACAACACATTTGCATATCAACATAAGAGGCAGGGGTGTCCAACTCCAGGCCTCAAGGGCCGGTGTCCTGCAGGTTTTAGGTGCGTCCTTGATCCAACACAGCTGATTCAAATGGCTAAATTACCTCCTCAACACGTCTTGTAGTTCACTAGAGGCCTGGTAATGAACTAATCATTGAGATCTAAGACCTGCAAGACACCAGCCCTTGAGGCCTGGAGTTGGACACCCATGACATAAGACAACCTAATTGGTTAATTTCTGTCAGATCTTAAAATTGCTGGGAAAATAAAGTGACAACCTTTCATCAAGTACACATCAAGAGATAAACCAAATCCAAATGACTTAAATTCCTCACATGCAACACATTCTGTTCTCCAGTTAAATCACTGAGCTATGAATTTCATATGGATTTTTACCCAGAGCTAATAGGTGTGATAATACATGATAAGAGAAGATTAATTAGACAAAAACAACAAAGCACCAGTTGCACAACATGAAGTTTAAGGAATGTTTTATTCAGAAATGTGTTTGACTGGTTTCTCTATATCCCTATACAGTCCGAAGATGAATCATCGTCTCCGTTCTGATAATGTTGCCAAGAAAATTTCAGTATCATTTCTTATGTTTAAAATTCAAACTGAAAACAAAAACAAACAAACATACTTGCTTTGATCTACGTGCAGCATTCAATTGTGCGAAATGCATACTGCATCAACTGAAAACCTTTGTGCAGTAGCCATACATTTCATCTCTTGATTTTGAATATGTGGACTTTGAAATGTGTGGGTTATTATACAAAACTTAAAAAGGAAATTCGATCACATAACCACAAGCAGCAAGAAGGGTGATATTTCCAAGAGGCACTACAGTCTGAGTCAGGAAAATGTAAAAAGCAAACCTATTCAACTTTCCACTTAATTTTTATTTATTTCTTAAACATTTGACTAATTCCAAGAAATCCAACAGCACTGTCCTGAATGAGCAACAACACATACTGGACTAGAAACTTGTCAGCAAAGAAAAAAAAAAATCATTCAAACTGAAATGTACATTTTAAATGATTGCTATCCAGTGTTAACTGAAATTCGAACACATCACAGAATCCAGCTTTACTCCTTCTATTACATAATACTGCTCTTTGGGGTTATAAAAATAGTTTAAGCGTATATGCCTACTTGTGCTGAGAGATGACTCCTGCCGATCACACTGCTTTATTGCCATACAACACACAAAAGAAGAAGAAGAAAACTCCATAACACTGAGTAACATCTTAAAAAAGCAACACAGCGCAACACAAAAAGAGAAGAGCCACACTAGATTATGTTAAAGGTGCAGATTGGGGCATAAATGGCACATTTGTTTGAATGAAGAGCAGACTCATTATGTGCAGTCGCTCGGTTAACCAGCTTCTACTTATTCATCTGATCAGCATTTCAACTGCCCTCATTTTAGTCCATTTCCCACCAGAAATACAACAGGAAGCAGAAAGGAACTATGAAATGGTTTGTTTAAAAGAATTAACTTAAGCACTCAGTGACCACTTTATTAGGAACCCATCCGCAGTATAAATCAGTCGAATACAAATGCCGTCTCTTTATGATGCTCACAATTGTGATGTAAAATCTGAGATCGGCAGATTACCTTTAATAGGAGGCTTATGTTATAGAATGTATCCTGGACTAAATTTTATTCTCTTCTTCTCTAATAACACTTGTAAACAGATGCAGTCTAACTGATGAGTTGCAAAAATACTGTCAAAATAACATTGCAGTGCAGTATTACAAAAGTAGATTTTAAGGTCAGACCGCACTGTATACCTAATAAAAAGGACACAGTAACTGATTTTATTCTTGTCCTTTCTCCACTACAAATAAAATAAGTATTTCCCAGAATGTCAACCTATTCCTTTAACTTCTCGTGTGTATTGTATACATTATATCGGCAAAAAATGATTCTTACACCCCAAAGATTATATATTAAAAAAAGGTTTAAGACAACCTACATACAGGGTAATTTTGCTCATGTGCACCTTCTTTTATGAAAAAAAGAGAAATGCTTTTGATCTTTTTGTCATTCATCAATAAAATATCACTGAATTTAGAAACAGAGGATAAGTCACAACAAAAGCAACAGATCCAACACTTTAAAGCTGATACTATTCATCCCATTCATCACAAATACTATAAGGCTGATTTGACTCTGTTTAGGGCTCAACATTCCTTCAGTCCTGTGGGAGTATGCTACAACGCATACTACTCAGGCCAACCATTAGGCTTTATACTACCATGCACATTCCTTTTAAGCTAGAGTCAAACGTAGCAGCAGTGCCACTGGTCTCTGAACACTGCTTGGCTTTATGTTAATATATACATCTGAGAGCAGTGTCATCTATGCTGTGAGGAGTCTAGAAAACTAGCACACTTATCACAAAGTTAAAAATCAAAATGATACAGCCAGGCAATTATTACACTGCATGACCAACTCCAAAGTCCAAGCTGTGAGACTTGTGCGGACTTTTGTTCGTCCCGGATGGTAGAGTGAATACCTGCAAAATACCGTAAGTCTCATGCTACTGTTTTATGGCTACTATTTTTTTTTATAGTCAAAGGCATTTATACTTGAAGTGCAATTAAAGCTGTAGGTACACTGAGGAGGATAGTACCGCTGCAGCTCCTAGGAAGACTAAGAGAGTCTGCTGATTTAAACTCAGACGATGGCACTGCCCTGTTAATGGAATGAATGGACGAAACCTCAGTTTATCAATCAAATGCTGAAAAAACAAACAAACACGAAACAAACAAAAAACAACAAAAAAAGCGGGATGAGGCAGAGTCCAACAAACCAACACAACTCGAAGCTTTATGGAATTGGGGCTGGAAACGGAGCATCCAGTGTTTAAAACTGCTGGGGCTTCAATAAACCAGCCATTTCTCTCTTTTTCAGACATTCTCCAACATTATTACAGCCACACTAAAGAGTGTGAAATCAAAGAGAATCAAGAAATATACACAAACAAATCAATAGTAAACCATGATAGAGGGCAGCCACTTTCATTCACTGGATGAGTACTTAAAAAGTTTCCAACTACACAGAGAGAAATCAAAGACAGATATACAAAAGAATAAAGTACAAAGGCAAGGCAATCTCACTTGTGGCCTCTTAAGTCTCTCAAAAATATTCACCTCACAGCCATTATCTACACTTTGCATTTGGCCATTTGTACACAGTGGTTCCAAATGCACCATTAACCTCTCAAGAAACTGTAGAAATCAGCTTATTTACAAGTCTGTACAACCACCCTGCAGAGCTCTTTCCATCTCCCAGTAGACCCAATCCACTAAAAGTGGGATACCTGAGTTTTCAATAGAATGCTTCAAACCCACTCGTCACACTTCACTGCACATTTCACAGGATCTTTCACACAGCCACATGCACACAATTAATTAAGCAAGTTATTTTCTCCATGAGGATGCCGACTGTAAACCTATGTGGGGAAAAGCCACAACACACCAAAACCAAAAACTTAAAGTCCTTCCAGAAAGACAGCTAATGTGCTCTTAAAATAAAACAGTTGAGAAGGAGGTATCGAGAAGGGGAATCTTACAGCAGGTGGCAGCTAACTGAGTGGCCACTGACTGTCTTGAATAGGAACCTCTGATGCTGTGCTAGCATATAAACAGACATTAAGTAGGCCAGGATTTGCTTCAGGCAAATAAGTGATGAAGACCTTCCTGGGAGACTTCATTCTGGCTGTGGAGGTCAGAGGAAAAGATCTGACTGCTGCCACCAGGGTGGAAAAGTGGAGCACAACTGGACTTGGCTCATCTCAGTGAGTGGGGGCTGCATGCGGCACAGAAAACCTGAAAAGAAATAAATAAAGGTCAATATTTACAAGCCTCGGGTTAAGTTGAGACAAAACATTACACAAAAACAAATTGCAGATGGATTAAACACATATGCTTGCTATTATTCCTGCATAACAAGATTGAGAGGTTTAGGTTTCCTCTCTGAAAAGTCACCATTTAAGACTCCTCAGCTCTGATTTTCTGGGCTTCAGTAATACATCCTCACTCTTACCATGTGCTTGTACCATGCTCACTGAAGCATGGAAAGTCTGATGCTACATGAAAAATAGAATTGAGGTTATTGGAATTTCTTGCCCCTTCCTGAGCCTGGTTCTGTTGGAGGTCTCTTCCTGTTAAAAAGGACTTCCCACTTTCGCTAAAGTGCTTGCTTTAGGCAGGGGTCATCTAATTGATGGGGTTTTCTCTGTATTATTCTACCTCAGTAGACTGGTTTTTTGTACGTTTCTGGCTGTAAGTCAATCATACTCCAGTCAGTCTCAGACATATCACAGTTAAACAAAATCTTGTTTAAGCTAAAATCTTAAATCTAGACAGTGACCATTGTAAACACTTTACCAATCCGTTAAAGTGCAGACATCCTCAGAGGAACTAGCATAGCTATAGACTCTCAGTAGTATTTAGAATTGAGTGAAATCATTTTAAAGTGCTGTCAACATTGTTTACTGTACATCAGTATGATCAGATGACTCCATGATCCCAACAGAAACTGCTGTCCCATGGAAAACGTTGTACAAAATAGTGCTTTTGATGCACCAGTGCAAGTGACTATACCAATAAGTGTATTCAAAAAAGTACATATTTTCCAGCCAAATTGAATTAAAGCTTTTCCCTTTGTCATTGGAAACCAGTTGGTTAACAATTAAGCTGCCCTTTTAGGCTTACATCCTGCCACACAGTCTGCTTTAATATGAAATATGAAAAAGTTCAAAGTTACTGGCGTGAACTTCACTTGCCTCTGAAGTCTCTGCACTAGTTCAGCCACCAGGGAGTCACAGATTCCTGGGTATTTTTCTTCTGCCTGAACAATGGCCTTTCGCAGCTCTTCTGCAGCTTCTGGCTTGCCATTACTTGTCTCGCCTTTTTGTTTCAACTGTGAAAGTGACAGCTTTTAGATGACATAATGTGAACTGCCTAATTCTAAAGAAAACTGCAGCCTCTAACATAAAATGGAACATAAACTTAAAGGTACACTGTGCAGGATCTATCAGTTGCCGTTTGTAAACTCTGCTGACTCAAAATAACTGACAGAGAGAACAGCGGTGGTTCAGCAAGCTAGAATGAATGCAAAGGGAGCAGCACAGGCATGAAATTTACTACTTTACTACTTAAAACATTACATTCAAGGGGGAAATGGTTAGTTAGTTGTTGTTTTTTTAAACTCACTGTTGTTCTGGTTAGAGGTAAAAATAAACACAGTCATATGTGTACATAATCCTGCAGGAGGGTGTTACGCTACAGGATTTAATGAGGCTGAAATGACAGAACATGCCTCACATTGTCTGGTGTCACCTTTCTGCTTTGTGTGTGGCCATAATCACACAGGCCTAGAGACCAGTTGGCAACCACCTGGGAACCTCTGTTTAGCTTACTTTCAAGGCTATTTTATAGCCAGGACAATCTGCTAGCGACCAAAGCAACCACAAGAAGGTTTTAGGTACAGCACCATAAACTTCTTTTCACACTAGTGCATGTGTGCTACCTCTAGCAACTACTCTCCACCTGGGTGGGAAATGCATATCTTTCTTTAATGACTTGTGATGCCAGATGGCCACCGGGTCTGTGTGATTGGGCACTTAAGTTTCTCTCACCTGCTTCTTCCTCTGCTCTGTGTGTGTGTGTCTGTTCAACTAAGATTAACTTGCACTGTTTACAGTATTTACAGTATATAGTCCTTCCTATGACATCCTGAACGCTGCTAAAGGCTGAGGACTCCACACTGAGGCCCTTCAACATAAACATATACTTCCATTATTAGTAAAATCCTGCTTGGTACACCTTAAGCTGGTGTGACCAGTTGAATACCAGTTACTTATCTATTCATCAATGATGAATATTTTAATATGGGACAAGAAAGCGATGCTTGTACCTCTGAAAACACTGGAGAAAAGATTGTTGATAAGCTTTGTGACAAAGGCCTCTTTGGATTCTCCTCCACCTGGAAAAAACGAAATACTTTAATTTGAAAAACCAAATAGGAACCTTGAATAAGGCCTTTTGAAAGAGACCATTCCTTACCTGATTCCTTTCCAACTCAGCAGGCTGTGCTGCTCCATTCTGGACCTTTTTCAAGTCCTTTTTCAAGTCCTTTTTCAGGTCCTTTTTAGGGTCATTTGTCAGGTCATTTTTCAGGTCATTTTTCAAATCGTTTTCCAGATCCTTTTCCTTGATGGTGTTGAAAATCCATTTATCATTACTAGCATCATCACCTCCAGATGCCTGGCCATCTTGTTCCCTACAATCAAGCAGGATTTTAGGAACATCAGTGGACTACAGTTGATAGACTTTACACCTGCACCCCCCCCCCCCCCCCCCCCCCCCCCCAAACACTGAACTGAATAAGGTTGGTTTAGATAACTTACTCATCAGATTCGGAGCCAGATTCATCCCGAGACTGTTCTGACTTCCATCTCTTGTATCTGTCAATCAGCTCTGTCAGGTAGGTCGTCTTTTTGGCATGCCTTACAATATACCTATGTTTTAACAACTCTTTGGCAGTTGGCCTCTATAGAGAAAACATAAAAAGAAAATTTTGAGCAATTAATAGAGTGGATTTCCTCTTCTTCTCATTTTCAAGCTCAAAAATACAACTTAAATTCAAAAAATGAACTTTTTTTTCTTAACACTTACAAAGCTAGCCTCCTTATTTAAACAGGCTTCAACAAATTCTTTAAGTGGTTTACTGTAGTTTCCTTCCAGTGTTGGCGGATTGTTCTTTGGGATGAGGAATAAAACTTTCATCGGATGAAGCTCAGAGTGGGGAGGCTCTCCTTTAGCCAGTTCTATTGCTGTTATTCCTAATGACCAGATGTCTGCCTAAAAAAGAAAAACATTTTCAACCAAATGCCTGGTCTTTAAAATAGCAGAACACAAACATTTTGACAGCAAGCTCCATGACATGACACTCACATTGACTGACTTAAGTAACAAGAGTGTATTTGAGGAAATAAGACTGTGACATAGCAGATGAGTAGACAAGCCACACTGACTCATGTTGTGGTCATAAAAAAAAATAAATAAATAATATGGGTCATTTTTAGTCAAGAATACTCATCTTAAGCAATGCTGACAAAAAAAACAAAACAAAGGTCAACAAAGCACTAACATGAAAAACAAATTGGGAACAATTTTATATGAAACAGTATACATTCATGACTAATTGTACAAACCTGTTTTAAAGCAAAATATTGATCTCGAATTATTTATTTTTTAAAGAACACAAAGTTATGACAAAGATTTTGCTGCGACAGGTGTTTTTAAGTTTAAATGTAACTGTGATAACACACAATATAAGATAATGCTAACCTTTGAATCATAGGCCGATTGCTTTATGACTTCAGGTGCCATCCAGAAGGGAGTTCCAACAAATGTGTTTCTTTTTATCTGTGTATCTGTCAACTGGCCCGCTACTCCAAAGTCTGCAAGCTTCACATCACCCTGTTCTGACAGCAACACGTTGGCAGCTGAAACAGCAGTGAGAAAAATAAAAAGCTAGTGAGATGCAACACATAATGTCAAAGACCTATTGGTAGACCCACACCTTTTAGTTACCACAGGAACTAAAAAACATACTAGAGAATAAAAAAAATTCTGACACTATTTTCAGCCACATTAAATTACACCTGTAGAAATGTTAAATGAAATAGCCTCCTCCATCACCCATCACTACTGTAAGACAAATATTATCTATGATGGTGTAGAAGTTGAATATTACAGGGCTGAACAGGATTTCAACTAAGTGTAAGACGTGGACAGATATTAGTGATATGGCTTGTGTGTAAATATAATTATGGCTCAACACTTAGACAAAAAAAAGACATAACAGATGCTGGAAGTTGTGAAAAGCAAGCTTCTGTAAGTAATTTCCTAGCAAAGAATGACACAAAAATACATTAAAGTCTCACTTCAATATTAGCAAGATGATAAAGGGCTTGCTCTCTAAATATATTTTTTAAAACAAGGCGATGTATGTACCAGACTGACCTTTGATATCTCTATGTATTTTCTTTTCAGAGTGCAGATACTCAAGACCTTTCAGGATTTCCCTTAGGATGGTGGCGATCTGTGTTTCATCGAGTAGACCCGGCTCAATCTAGGAGAATGGATAAACTCTTGACTCTGGCTGTTATTGTGACAACTGTCATGGCCTTACATACAAACAATCACTTTAAGTCTAGATTATCTTCAGATCGCAATTCATAACAACTTACCAAATCAAGGGCTGATCCTCCACCCAAATATTCCATAATAATCCATAATTTTGTACCCTGAAAAATAGACAATTCCATTGGACAGTGTTTAAAGTTATGGTATAGACAGAAAACAGTACTCATTCAGGTTTCTAATAACGGGAATAGTTGTGGGTACTAGTTATGTCATGGGGTGTTTTGTGGTGGGAAAAAAATCATGTTAAATAAGGGAATGATAAATAACCATTTTAATAACTGTTCCACTGCTGTACACTATATGCCACATCTTGAGAGGTACAAATAGTAGAAGATCAATCAACTTTAGTTTTTTGATTGTTTGTTTGTTTTTATAAGTGAGAGACCTTTCAGCTCATTCTGATATTAGTACTCTCACTGTTTGTTTTGGGGGGGTTTTAAAAATAAATTTGGTGTGCCTTTGCCCTTCCTACTGTGCAAGACTTCTAGGAAAGAACATCACACAGAATTAAATGTAAAAATTGGAACTGTGTTACTAAGATTCAAGATAACCTAGTTTTGGTTTATTGAACCACTATATAGATAGACCAAGATAATTAAAATTACACCCTAATTATGACACAAACTTTCAAATTTTATGATTTGAAATTTTATGATACACAACTCACTGGCTGTTATTGTGACAACTCTCATAATGGCTGGATTTTGAACATGGAAAAAAACAAATACGTTTTCTATCTCATAACAACCTGTGACGGTACATCAGCTGTACAGTGAACAGTCAAATTATTCATAACTACAGGACCCTGCGAATGTCATTTAATCTTGCTTACACTTACAAGTGCATGCAATCTGCATAATATTATACCTCAGCAGATGTTTTCTCAGTTGGTGCTGCTGTCTCACAGATGGAAACCAACACCCACCAACGCAGCCACACACCAATATCTGGACTTTCTTTTATTTGCATTCAGAGGATGGTCATTTTTCTGACTTCTTCTCATTTCTTTTGATTTTACTTTGCCATACACAAACTTCAGTGTCAGAAGCTCATTGTTTTTTGTGGGGTTTTTTTTTAGCTTTTACTTATTAGCTTGCAGTTCACATCTACGCAATACAACCACACCCATCATCAGATCAGTACTGTAAGGAGCGCCTTGGTTTATAACCAGTTCTTGTATTATTTCTAATACAGATGCAACAATCCAACTTTTTCCAGTTCTGATCCTATACAGAGACTCGATCTGGTATCAGACCAATCTGATACCAGTGTTAAATAAATAATCTGTATTTCTCTCAGTGAGAAAGAATCAGGGAATTAGCCTTTATGTGGAGGGCAACACTGTCTTCCTAACTTTCTAAAGTAAAGGAAATAAACACCTTCAAGACTATAAATTTTACAGGACTGGTATTTAGAAGCAAAATAATAAATGACATTGGACCAAAGTAACAAAATAAAAAAATGAAAATATATATTAACATAAATTCATGTTTTACCTACTTTATTTGCGCTCAGTCTTTAAAGTCACTAGTTTCCTTTCCTCTGACTAACTACTTCCTT
The DNA here is from genome assembly GCF_963576455.1 of Neolamprologus multifasciatus. Classification (NCBI taxonomy): domain Eukaryota; kingdom Metazoa; phylum Chordata; class Actinopteri; order Cichliformes; family Cichlidae; genus Neolamprologus; species Neolamprologus multifasciatus. The sequence goes on along the minus strand of NC_140454.1, from coordinate 18,407,460 downwards.
TTACAGCTCCTCACATCACATATAAAGTAAAAGCTTATGCTGCATGATCCACTTCTAGGAATAAGCACTTCACCTTCTTTGATTTTTGTTTCACGATATGTGCGAGTGAGAGAGAAAAAGCATCTCACCTCAAAAAGCATTTCAGCTCCGTCAATGCACCTGACTGCAGTTAAATTAAAAACATTTCTAAACTTAGAGATGAAGGCTGCCGGTGGAGCTAGACTGAAACACTTTAAACTGCTCTCAGCTTCTTCAAATCTTCTGCTAGCAAACAAACCACTGATGATGTGTAGCGTGTGATATGCAATCCAGTTTTTCAAGCCAGGTTCGCACTAATATTCAATCCTAACATTGGATTAGTGCATTTCTTATTCCTAAGTGGTTTTATAAAAGTTCATGTAGTGGACACCAAAATTTAATAATATACTGAGGAGGTCTAATTAACACTGGTTATAAAACGATTAGAGTACCATTTTTGATGCAAGTTGCAACAGCTGAGTGTCAGAACCACTTCTGCTTCTCCTGCCCACTATAATAAGCAGAGGTTAAATTGCTGACCAGACAACAATAACTAACTTCAAGTTGATCTATAACAAGGCACACAAACACACATTATCCTTGTTTCTCCCTCCTAAACCTATGTACGACTTATCCAACTCAAAAAGGCAGACGTCCCTAAAACAACAATAGGTGGGCAGATTTCTTAGTATATATGGTACAGCATAAAGCAGGAGCTGCTGTTCGTCAGCTGCTGACTTCCAGACCACTAGACTGTTTAAAATGAGAAGCTATCTGTTCCTTGAGATGCATGTGGGATCAATGATGGATGAAAGCAGATGATATGGGGTTTTTTCACACAAATAGCAGTACCAGTCTAGAAACTCCATGGACACAACATACACATCATATTTACATACTAGAAACACATTGGACTCAATTCTCTCCTTCAGCCAGTCACATAACTTGAGCTAATGGACCACTTCTCTCGTTTCTCATCTTAAGTACCACAGTAAATGCTCTGAGAGCCACTCTATCACATTTAGTGTGAAAATCTATTCTAGGTAGAAAAAAAAAAAAAGAGTCTCAGTGATGCTGTAAATACAGCTACTACAGTAGACCCACGCTTTTACTTTTTCCTTCTCTTTTTTAATCTGCAAATAAAACACCAACACCAAAGCTGAAGTTCAACAGTTTGACATTATAATCATGTCTCTTTTACATACATATGCCTTATAAACTTTGCCGTAAACAGCCCACAGGGCACACACTACTGTAATCCCAGGCCAAGTCAAGTTATTTTATACTAATCTGCACCATTTCACAGACAATACTTCCTCCATTGTCTATTTGCATTATTTATTTACCTAAATTGCCATCACTTGCTTACAAGAACACACTACAAACAAATCCATTATGTCAAGCTTCAGCTTTACGAGTTCATGCAACAATTATCTTCCTGAGATTAAAGCTTACCTTGAGATAGGATCCAAAATACTTGGTGATGAAAGGACTGTCACACTGGCTGAGAACTGTGATTTCCTGCTGAATATCTTCTATTTCATCCTCCGCTTCCTCCAGATCAATAATTTTAATGGCCACAACTTTCTGAGTTCGATTGTCGATGCCTTTAAAGACTTCACCGAAAGAGCCTTTGCCTATCCTCTCCAACTTGGTGAAAAGCTCCTCTGGATCAGCTCTGAAATTCTGATTGACAGAGAAAAAAAGAGGGCATTTAAAGTAACATCAAACCTTGTCAGAAAATTTAAAAGCTTAAGTTTAACAAATAAATATCCATCCATCATCTTCTTATTCAATACATGGATGCTGATGGGCTGGAGCCTATCCCAGCTGTCACTGGGCAAGAGGCAGGGTACACCCTGGACAGGTTGCTAACATAGAGACAAACACTCATATTCCTAGCAGAAGACCAGACCAGGTGTCACTCTTGTCAGCTAAAACCAGGAAGATGAGGCTATAATTCTCACATGCTCACAAAAATTGGACAAGTGAAAATTGGAAAAATGTTGCCTGGTCTGATGAGTCTTAACATCTGCTGTGATGTTCAGATTTTAGGGTCAGAATGTGGTGTAAACAACATGAAAGCATGGCTCCAGCCGGCCTTTTATCAGTGATTCAGGCTGCTGGTGGTTATATAATGTGGAGGCCATTGTCTTACCATACTTCAGGGCCCTTAATACAAACTGAGCATTGTTTAAAAATCATAGCCTACCCATTAGCGTAACTAATCATGTCCATCCCTTTATGACCACAGTGTAGCCATCTTCAAATTGGTGCTTCCAGTAAGATAATTCACCATGGTACCAAGCTCAAATCATCTAAAACTGGTTTCTGGAACATAGCAATTCATTTACTCTACTGTGATGCTGTCATGTCAATATTGAGCAAAATCCCAGAGGAATGTCTCCAGCGCCTTGTTGAATCTATGCCTTGAAGTAATAAGGCACTTCTGAAAGCAACAAGGGTCCAAACTAGTACTGGCAAGGTACACTTAATAAAGTGACTTGTAAGTAGGACTGGGCAATATGGCCAAAAATCCATATCTCAATATATTGTCAAAGGAGCTTTGACTACGATGACCTGGATGACTGAGAACCTTCACAGACATCTCAATATATTATTTTCTTCTCTACAGTATACAGTATGTTCCACATTATAAGGCAAACTTAAAATCCTTTAATTTTCTCAAAAATCGACAGTGTTCATTATAATCCGTTGCACCCTATGCATGAATTCCAGTTGTGCTTACTGACCTCGAACCGATTTTATGTGGTACACAGCGCTCAAAAATCTGTCAAAAATGTTTTAGTACGACTTTGGCAAGCTACGACGCTGCACCGCTTGATGGATTGTCGGAGCATTACGGCTACCGTAGTCAGGAGCCTTGTGGGGTAACTGGGTCCTAAACTCCATTCCCTTCAGGTCCCAAAGTCAAACGAACACTGCAGCATCACTGAGAGTTAAAAACTGTCTAAACTCTTTAATCTTTAATAAAATGATCAGCGTTTCTTCTTTATCAGGTGTAACAATCAAGTTTAACATCCAGGCATCCATGAAAACAGAATTGAATAAAACGAAGTTAGAAGTTAGCAGGACGTTAGCTCGCTAGTTTCCACCTAAACATGATATACCATGTTCTGACTGAGAGATATCTGACAACATTAAAAACGTACAGCTCTGCTAGCACTTCCAACATAAATGAAGACAGAAAACTAAAGAGCAGTGACGTTTGTAGGGTTACTGAAGCTGGGCTAGCTGGTATATAATGATATGCTACGTGATCGCTAGCAACACAGCTAGGTTAGCATAACATAAACAGTGAAGCTGGAGGATGAACGCTAACCTTTTTCCACTCAATGAAAATAACGGGGGGGTTTGATGGTTAGGGACAAATGCAATCGCATGGCAGGATGCGTTAAACGGACCAACCTTCAGTCAGGAGAACAACTGAGATAATCCATCCACAATACCAGGTTAGTCATTAATATACTGCAACAACATAGGGATAGAGCAGCTATGAGAGAATTCAACGTTAATAATTCAATGGTAAGGAAGTGGAGGAAGCGCAGTTTTGGCTTTCCACATATTCCAAAGCGTGTTTTGTCTCTTTGCTATTACTGTCACCCGGCATAATTTGCAGATGATGCAATGCTTTGAACCAAAAAACGCACAGCTTGATGACACCATCAACATATGCTATCACGGTAGAGCGATTTATATTGTTTCTACCGTATACCGTTTATACCGCCCACCCCTACTTGTAAGCACACTTTACAATGAAACAGACCTGCAATAAAGAGGTAGTCTGCTTGTTTAGCAGTACACTGTCAGAAGGTTCAGGGAATTGTTTCCACTGACATAGTAGAAACAGAGACATCCTCTTTGTGTTTTCTTGTGTCGACTTAGAGGTTAAACACAACCTCCTTAATCCAGCACAGATCCAATGTAGACATCATCAACACTGTAAACCACATATCACCTTGTTGACAGGTGATATGACAAGCTTTCCAAGTTAGGGAAAAAATAATAAGAGTTGGGTTTAGGAAAGTCAATTCTGATCAATAACAACATGCTTCGTTTGGCTGTGATACCAATTTAGAAGATTAGTTTAGCTTTAAAACCCTGTCCACATGAAAAAGGTTCCCTCATCACCCACTCCTTTGTAGCTGACAGTTGGTCAATAGTAGACCTTCCATCCAGTTACAAGTCCATCAAAAGTATACTTCTCAACTTTTAGGCAACACAGTTGGAGTGTAAGATTAGTTGAAGTCACCCATTTTTTTGTTTTAAAATCAGCTGTCACCACAACAAGTCTTTGAATTTCCTCTGACATTTCACAACTCTCTAATTACCATACTGTGATGACACACTATACATTGAATCCAGTCATCATCAAATCCTTTGTTACCAAAAATACAAACATTAGATTTACAAACTGGCCTTGACCTTTGAATGCAGATTAACCTTATCAAGTCAATTGGGTAATCTCATTACACTTGATAAAAGTCACTCTATAATGAATATTTAAAACTTATCAAGTCAAATTTGTGGCTTTGAGCTACACTTACATCAAAAGACAGCATGACACAGACCTGACAAAAGCTTAATGACCCTTGCACCACAAAGGCTAAGCATAAATTGAAGGACTACACCCTGAATTATTGACTGAGCTAAATGGCCTGTTTCCCCATGGAGAACCAGAAAGGCAATAATGGTCTTCAAGCCAGGCAGTTCAATTTCCCTTCATATATGGCAATCATTAACCCAAACAGCCTGAGCAGAGCTTGGAGTGACTTACTTTTCATAGCAAAGATGGCACAGAATATTGAAAAAACAAACAAACAACAACCTCCCTCTAACTCAACGTAAATGCTACAAAGCTAAACTATAAGAAAATATTTATACATATTTTACAGCAGCTTTGATTTTTTTGGGGGGAAGATTTTAATGTTTAATTTACCACATAGCTTTGGCTTAAGTTGACACAATATATTGCTTGTGAGTTTCCTAGATACTAATTTCCTGTAAAAGTGCTAATGCAAAGTGGTCAAACCTTTTTAGAAGATGAGTTGAGAGCTGCAATCTGGCAAAGAGTGAGGCTGCTGAATTTGATAGAAATGGAACTTTACAAACAAATAAATCAAAGCAGTGCAGAACAAAGCAGAGTAGAAACAACAACCAAAATACTATCATAACACTGCTGTGATCAGTCATCCAGGTGAAAATCATAACGTTGAGGCTGACCTCTGAAAAAACAATGTGGAAAAACAACAAAGGCACTGTGACCACAGACGACACATGGGAATGTACTTGCCATATCCACAGTCAGCAGGTTTACTCCAACAACCAAAGCTGCCCGAACCTCGCTCTAAAACCATGTGTTTAATGCTCTCCCAGCTGCTCTATACAACTGTGTAGTCTAGTGTCATCCACACACCACAGTGCCACACCCTCAGGGGCGAAGACTCAATGTCAGCTACCCAACTGCATGCAAAGCTATGGGCACATATCTGATGTTACCTTTTAACCTGTGTTGTCTGTGGACACGTAAATGATTAACCAATAATTCATAGAGTTTCACTGTGTGCAATCAGTTACCTGCAGACAATCATGCATGCTATGGGTATGCTAAGGAAGTTTCATTCTTACATGCACTGTAATGTGGCCTACTTTACTTAAGCAGGACGTGGCATGATAACCATAAAGTGGTCGGTGCATTTGATAGATAAAGTTATAAATTAACACAGCTAATTTTCAAAAAAAGTTTAACATTAAATAGAAATAGTAATGAATTAATGAACTGATTTTCAGGACATAACGAAACCACAATTATTCTCCTCTGATATTACACTGAAGATTGTAAGATTCTTAAGTGCTGATGGGTGTAAACAGGTGAGCTACTTTTTTATAGCTATATTAATACATAATGCTGTATGGTTTTAGATATTCCGTTAATGGGACAAGAGGGCTAGACATTCTCTAGCTTCAGTTTCAGAAATACCAAGAGAATTAATTTCTCAGGTTTTCCGAATTTTAAACAGACCTATTACTATTATTATTGCTCTTTTCCAAATCCACTAAATTTTCCAGCTTGTTTTAATTCTGAGATTCTCTTGTTGGAGCTCTGCAGGATTTCCAGTTCACATTGATCGTTCTTTATGCTAAACTGTGCTTTGGTGTAGCCCCTCAGTCCATCCTTTTCCCCCTACTTTTAAGCCCTTTGAAACTTTACTCGTGTTTAATATGAGCATTCATTTTAACAGTATACATGATAAATAAATTACATTTTAAAACTCCAGAAATCAGTCCAAAATGCAATCTTTAACTTTGGATCTGATCTCGACTACAATAAACATTATATGAATTGACCGGCCAGATGAATTACAAAATCATTTTCGATAATGACACTGTTTTTTTTTTCTTTCCAAAACTCATCTAGCTGGACTTTGACAAATACGACAGGTGCATTTATTGGAAAGCAAAGGTTACCGTAACTCGGATGCACATTACTTTCGGTTATTTGGCAAACTTGAAAAAAAAAAAAGAAGTGAAAATGCCAAGTGACCAAGTTAGCTCGCAGCTGAATGTCAGATAATAAAACACAACACAAAAAATATCAATTTACCTGAATCCCCGGCAGTCCGCTCTGAATTGGAGAGTGAGCCATGGCGTCAAGTCAGCAAAGATGACGCCTTTCCTCGTCTTTTCACCTCTATTTATCAGAGGTATAACGTTTCTTTCCTAACAACACCCTGCTGTAACTGACAGAGCTCCAAACTATGAAAGACGTGCTACCTTATTAAAAGACGACGTTTCCAAACCAAAATAAAGTCAGCTTCACTTGTCGGCTCCTACTTTGAACCGCCTGCCTGCTTTCTCCTGACTCGCCTTCCGCAGTTAACGTTAGCAGACGTTAGGTAGGCTAGCGACTTTAGCAGCTGGTTAACAAACAGTTAGCAAAATAACTGCGTCGCAGCGTCCTCTCCGCGCGTGTTTGACAGTTTCCGGGTGAAAGTAATACAGGTGTGTCATAAAATAATCGCGCAGAGCGAATACATGCAAACTGTTATGGAGTTTGGTCGCTTGTTGTTCTATTCTCTCATCACTTTTCTCTCTTGCCCGGCGCCATCTTGGTTAATATCATTTTCGTTTAGCGAAGGTCCAATCAGCGCGAGGCACAGCAGATATCGTCATTCGTAAACCAAAAAACGTCACAAGTTAGTACCTTTCACTGTTCTGCATGGACATTTTTCTGGGGAAAACAAAGATATATTTGATGTGATTTTATTTTAGTAGTGCCAAAACTGAAAAGCTCATTTTGTTCCCAAGAAACTACAGAAACCAAAACTGCTGTCCTACACTATTTATGAGCTTAAACAATAGCGCCTTTCTTCTCCTTCTTTCAGCTGCTCCCTGTAGAGGTCGCCACAGCGGGTCAACGGCCTCCATCTCACCCTATTATCCTGGCATCCTCCTCTGGCCTCTCTTCGTCCCCAGCCTGCTCAACCTGAGCTGCCGCCCCCCGTCATATCCATACTGACAAAAGTGTCAATTCAGTCCAATTTTTTTAAATTGATATTTAAATATTTTTTAATTTGAGTGGATGAAAATCTTTACAAATAAGTGTCAGTCGTTAAAATTGGCAAAGACATGTTTATAAAAGTTTGCTTTTTTTCCTTTTCTTTTTTAAATGACATTTATATTCTGTATATTTTTATGCATAAATATATACATTTAAGTCTCAAACTTAAATGTATATAATAAGTGAATAATGTTATAATAAGTAAATAATGAGGGAAAAAAATTGCTTTTACTTCTTCTGCTTTATTACAGTATGAAGGTAGATACCAGCATTTTACACTGCATGAAAAAACTGCACTTACCTAAATTTGCATTTAATAGCTCCTGCTACTAAACTTGTTATTTAGTTATAAATGGTAATGTTTAATTAGCTTTCCTTATAGTAGCTACACTATTAAAATACTGCTTAATGTATGCATTTGAATATCCGTAACAATATTTGAATACTAATCTAATAAGGATAGCTTATTCTATACGCTTTCCTTTCCTGTGTTTGGGGATATTTTGTTGATAATAATTTCTATTTTTCTCCATAAACCCTTTCTCCATAACCCACTTCTCATTTAAATTCTTTCTTTCAGTGTGCTGCAACAGAGGTATGTGACAAAATCTCCAGAGAAAGGAAATTTTACACTATAAAACTGTTGGTCATTTGCAACACATCAGTGTCAACAAACAAACAAACAAACAAACAAACAAACAAACAAACAAACAAACAAACAAACAAAGACCTCATGCTGGTGTTATACTGGTATGAAACTCTTTCACTTGCAGTATGGCTCTATCATGGGACTGGGGTACTAAACCTGGCATGTGTCTCTCCACTATAAATGCAGTGTTTTATATTCCAATGATCTGTCTTACCTACTTAATAGGAAAAAAACTATCTACCTACTACCTTAGCTACCTGAAAATGTTATAACTTACTTACATGGAAGCTGTAAGGGAAAATTTATATTATACAAAACAAGTAGTAATACAGAGATGAGAAGTTTATGATTAGGTACCACAGTTATTTGACATCTGAACTAATTACACTCCAAATTATGATTTCACTAACAGTGCACTAACTGAAAAACAAAAATAAACCAACATAAAGAAAACATTACATTGCAAACGTTATCATTTAGTTAGTAATAATTTTGCTAATCATTTTCTGATAGTTGAACATTTTATGTTCACATGTGTGAGCTTGCCGGCATTTCACTGTAATTATTTAAACAAGCAGCAGATGATGTTTTGTCCAAATATTGGCCATATTAGTAAAGGCAATAGTAAATTATACTCTTCCTAAAATAATATAAGATTTTCTGTCTCAATCACCAGTACAATGGCAAGAATACTTCCACAACTGATAACACAGGTTTTTGCTGCGTGATATTGGTGCTTTTTGACTTGAAGACTGAATGAGAAACACATGGAAAGGATGAATGATTATGAATAATGATTATTTAATCATTTTTTCTCACAGCTTACACACATATATATAAAAAAGCAGTTATATACCATGACATATAATTGTTCTTACATTATTCTCTTTTTAATTACTATTGTTTATATGAATGTAATGGTAAAAGACATGCCTCTGCCATAACAATATAAAATATTTCACAGACACACACAACACACACTCTCCCCTGTACACGTGCTCTTATTTACTAATAATGCATTTTTTTAATGATCTGCTATTATCTTAAAATGTTCACATATTGGATTGTTTGTAACTGTCATCGTCGCTTTCAGCTGAGTCTCTCCTGACCATCTTGATTTCTGCCTTCTCACGCTTGTCTTTATCATCTTCAACGTCATCAACCTTTTTACTAAACTGGTCCTCAATTTCTGAAGGGTCAATATAAGTGTAGAAATACGCCATAGTGGAAAAGATGATGCACACTAAAACTAAGAGAGATGCAAAAAGGACGTACTCTGCCCACTGTAAAAGAAGAGGAGAGAGACAGGGGGACAAATACAAATACAATGTTAGCATTTTTGCACATGCATGGCTTCTGCATGTTTGATATGTATTTGATATGCTGCATTTTTTTCTTACTTTGTTGGGAAGTTTTGCAATCTCAGCCACAATCAGGACTATGAAGTTACCAATAGCAACTGTAAACAACCAGCCGGCTTGCAGCACCGCTTTCATGTTACTAGGTGCCTAAAGTCACAAAAAAGGGACCCAAAATGACAAAAGTCATGGAGAAAGAAACTATTTCATAGACTAATTGACTTGTCATTTTCTATAAATGTACCTGTGAGTAAGAGAACTCCAGACCAGTAACTGAAAACATCACTTCACCAGCAGTTATGAAGAAGTACTGTGGGATCTGCAGGGCCATGTGAACTGAGTTGGGTTCTATGTCCTCTACCACAGTAATAGAGTCCTGACACTAGAATAAATAGATGGAAATGTTTAAATTTTACATGTGAAAATCCCCAAGATAAAGCACAATAACACCAATATTTCCATTATTTGTCTGTTTGTTCATTTGGTGTTCTTTTCTCTTTTCTTTTCTTTCTTCTTTGGATGATCAAAATTCATGATATTAAAATCATTTGGAAGACTTACATTTGGTCCAAAGACAAAAGTGCTGGGTATGAAGAAAGTGTATGAACCTCCAAATCCAAAGTCCTTAATGTATTTGCATGACTGTGAACCACTCAACAAGGAGAATTTGGTCCTGATCATTAGAAAAGAAAATATTGCTAAGAAACTGTAGTACTGTTTGCATAAATTATTGCTGTGTAAAAACAGCAAATTAGTTAAAGTAGAAACATAATCCTTACTCTCCATTCTTTATTGTGGAATAAGTAGAGTAATAAAATGGCTCAATTAGTCCCAAGTCCACTGCAGAAGTGGTCACGTTCACAGGCATGTTCATTCCATTTACAAATCTGAAATATTTACATAGTGAGCAACAGCAATAATAAAGTTACATCAGTGTATGCGGTTCCTAGCATTTTCAATGATTTATTTAGCACATAAAGATTATGATTGTAACTAATATGATTTTCTGACTTGATAAAAGGTTAAAACAATTTAAATTTCACTTACCGGATTTCATTGTTACCTTGTCCTGGCTTGGAAGTCAAGTCCTGAGTCTGTGAAAATATATCATTGCATACTAAATAATTTAACAATTAAAAGTCCTCTTGTGTGTCTTTGAATTCATTATCACTCACCAGAAGCCATTCATCACTAATAACTGAGGGAATAAGAAGAGTGTGTCTGGATTTCCTCTTCAAGAAGATGGTTTGTGTCATCACAGGGCTGCCAACTGAAACAATGAGTCGCTCTGTTTCAAATGTGAAGTATTTGTCACTGGCCTGGAAAACCGAGAAAGTGTTTAAGAAGGTCAAACAGTGGTAATAATTTGTACATAAACACATTTTCATGTCATTTTCAATTCGTTAATAGACTGTATAGTGTTATGAATAAGACAACATACCTGAGCTGCATTAAGAGTCAGCGGCTCGTTGCCCGGCAGATTGACTGTGACTGCACTGCTGCCCATGTTAAGTAATTTCAACTGACTCTGGGAGGCAGATGGAAACACTGGCAATGTTTTCTGAAAAACAAGGAATAAGAGTTTGTTTTTCCAAAAATCAAAGAGTCAATAAAATGAAGTGAATTAAAGTTTTGCCTATTTTACAACACGTATCTTTTTCTACTCACATCAATTTCAACCTGGACCAAAGCAGCACAGACAAAAGCCATAGCAGCCAGAAACATCCCCACTGTCATTCTTTTTAGTGGTCTGTTGGATTAACATGAAGTTTTGTTACGAATTTGTGATTTTATATATTTAAAAAAAAAACCAAAACGTTTATTTTAAGTGAAAATAATAGTTTTCTTTTAAAGTCATCTAATATCTGAAAATTCAACATTAACATGAAAAGCAACATGATTCATACAGCTCCTTAGGCTCAATATTAATGAAATTACTGCTAACAGTGAGTTAGCTTAGCACAGTCATTTTCAACATAGGAGTTTGAATCACATCTCAAAACAGCCTAAAAAGCATTTTAGCATTAGACCACTGTTAATAGACCAAACTATTTTCTGGACAGAACACCTGACATTTCAGAAAGGTCAGTTATTATTCAGTGAGTCATGAATAAAACTATGGACATTTTTGTATTTGTAACATCTATAAAATCACAGGTTGTGTAGAAGCTATGGGGCAGCAGAGCTATGCTAACGTGGACCAACCACCTGCCAGCTTCCAGACACTAATTTCAATTATGAACTTAACTGTAATTTCATCATTGACCATTTGATGAAAAATATTAAATGGAGCTGATCTATAATGATGAACTTTGATAGCAGATCAAAACCGTAACAGTAAAGGTCTTTTAATAACCCTTTGAATTTAATGTTATGGTGTTATGAAACATGTAAACCACAGATACTGAACGTAGTTCATTGTATTTCTCACTTACGTAAAGTTAAAGCCACATTTCTTAATCAGGGGGTAGATTACGCTGTCCATAATAGGTACCAGAGTCAGGATCAAGATGGGGTTGAAAGTCTTTTAAAAAATATTACTGCATCGTTAGTATCCTCGTAAATAAAATGTATTATGTCATTTTAACTTAATACTGCTTTAGCTTTAATAAGGCTACAAGAAGCTGCTTTAACTTACCTGCATTTGATCGGGCTGTATAACAAGTTTCCCCTGCAGACATAAGGACAATATTATAACATGAACACACTGTATTGGTCAATTATTATGATTACTTTTCGCTGCAATTTTTTTTTTTTTGTTACCAAACTTACAAAGTATCCATTCATTGTGGTAGCTTGCAGCGTCCATCTGGATCCCTTTAAATTAGACCACAATTTTAATTTCCTCTTAGCAGGAAGTGATTTAAAGGAAAGCCATTTAAATTAAAAACAAAATTTACTGTACCTTTTGGTCAAATAGGGTCCAGAACATTGGCAATGGGATGTATAAAAAGAGGACTTTCAGCACCATTTTGATTTGAGCAATCAGGAGTTTCTACAAAACAGGCCGATTGAATGTAAACAAAACAACATTCTTCTTATAAGACATTAGAGAAATATATGAAATGAAACTTACATCATATTTTTCCTCTGCCCAGTCCATCCAGTGCTGTCTCCTGGGGTACTGATTGCTTCTGTGCCTGTAGCGGTTTTTAATGGCAAACTGAGAGAAGAGCAAAGAGTAATACTGTTTTTAGAAACATTGATTTTTAGAGTTGTTACAATAGCATTTATGGCTGATTACATGAATGCAGAAAAGGCTTATATAAACGACTTACCCCAATACATTTACACACATCCAGCATTATGTTTCCCTCCGGTTCAGCTTTGTAGTACATACCACTCCCAACAATAAACACCACTGTTAAGGGAACATCACGGGCAAATCATTAGTTTCAGAATACAGTTTATTTACCCACCCTTTACATTTTGCTTCATGTTTTGAATTAGTGTCCTAATAATTTAGACATACCGAGTGCAACCACCATTAATGCTGCGGGGACACCGAATGCCAGGGAATAACATTTCTGCTGACTGTAGATGCCACACTCCTGACCTGCAGATAGAGGCAAACAACTTTCATTCAACTACAACTTCAACTAAAGACAAGCACTTTTTCCTGCATGATTATTAGAATGTAATTGTTGTCATTCCTGCATGTTTATGGCACTTGAACTTGATATTTTACTTTATATGCCTACCTCTCAGGATTGGAGTGATAATGGTTGACAGGAGACTTCCACCATTGATACATAGGTAGAATACAGAGAAGAAAGTTCTCCTTTGCTTATCCTGTGTAGAAAGACAAGTCAGTAATGTGTTTTGCAAACAGTACAAATACTAAAGTGATAAATATCTATGTAAACCGCTGCCTTGTTGGTGTATGTCTTTGAAAAGGTATAGCATAAGCTTAGTATAGCTATATAAGTGGTAATTCTAGGCTTCTGGTCAGATGTTCCACCATTTAAATATTAAATAACAACTATTAGTTAAACTCATGGTTCTCTAAAGGTGACATGGGTACAAGATTGAGGAAAATGAACAATTTGGTAACTATAGTAACTTAACCACCAATTTAGGATTGCACTCCTCTAACAACACCAAACACCTGTTTAGCCAAGAATATAGATCTCTAACATTACTCACACTACACTTGGTTGTGTTATACTGTTGGTTCAATCCGGTGTGTCCTACATCATCATCATCATCATTTATTTATTTATATTGCACTTTAAAAACACACCTGGTAGACCAAAGTGCTGTACAATACTAATATGCACATAGTAATAATTTAAGCTTGAATACATTCACTTCCTAATTACTATAATTTTTAGCTTTTATATGACATCATGCATCATAAAATAGTTCACGTTTAATTTTAGATTTATTCTATATTTTGATGAACAGCACATTATACAGATGTGACATGCTTTTTTTCTTATTTTTAAACTGTAATGTTCACAACCCAGAGACAAAGGTTTCTTGGACTTTACAGACAGATTTCCTAGACCCCTTCTTCAGGAGCCACACATGTAGTACTGCTACCCATTTATCTGAGCTCATTTTTATTATCACAGAATTTGATAATGGAGAGTTGCATAGAAACCAGGGGGAACAAGGGGATATATTATATGCAATAAAATACTTGAACTATGGATGCTGAAATTACACGTTCAACCACACACCAGAGGTTAAACATTAGAAGAAGTCTAACCTGGTGCTCACTAAATTGGTCTCCACCAAAAGCAGCCACACAGGGTTTAATGCCACCAGTGCCCAGAGCAATGAGGAAGAGACCCACCATGGACAACGCACTGAATGTGAGGAAGAAGAAATGAATGAGCGCGGTGCATTGTAGAAATATATGATGGAAACTGTGACTCAGTAATTTAAAACTTCAGAAGAAAAGATACCCACACATGAAAGGTCATGTTGTCTGGTGTCCCATCTCTGTTGGAGTCGGTAATGTCATGAACTGCACTGACAGCCATCGCAACCTGTCCAATTGTATAGACAATGGACAAGTAGATGATAGTTCTGAGTGAGGAAGATTGAAAAACAGAGCAGTGAGAAAGTACACGTGTACGTTCCTTAAGTAAAGGCTCCACTCGTCTTTACAAATGAACATTCAGAATTTAATTATGAGCATTTTATTCATTAGAAGACTAATACAAATTTTGTACTATTATGTGTGAAAGTATTCAGTTAAATGACCTTTGTCTGTCGTATTATTACACAGTTATCAGTATCTGCGAATATGTTTCTAATCAGTTCAGTAGAATTGAAGTTACCTTGGTGCAAAAAGAGGATGGTTGGGTAAGCGCTGTAGCTATACTTATTTAGATTCTGCCACAATAATAAGGCTACAAGAAATAATAGGATGATAAATGTCTTCATGCATTAAAGAGGAACTTGATCTTGTGACTCACTTGAACTTTCCCAGCCAGGAGTCAGCCACAATGGCCCCAAGGATAGGGGTCAAGTAGCAGAGAGCCACAAAAGTGTGGTAGATGGATGTGGCCAAGTCTTCATCCCACTGCAAGAAGTACTTAAAGTACAACACCAACACAGCTGCGGACAGGCAGGGAAAAGAAGCCTTCTTATTTAATTATCAAATGTACATTATTTATGGCACAGGTTTTGATGTTGCCTTAAATTATGCTAATAAGGTTGTAGTTCACGCAATAGTGTTATCCTCCAAAACAATCAAATAACGGGTTGGTTTAAGCACAAAAATCAGAGGGTTAAGAAGGCTACTTAGTAATTCAAGTGTCCGTGTTCACTGTCATGGCTACATTATTCATGGTTCCTGGATGAAATGTTCTCACCTCGCATTCCATAGTAGGAGAACCTTTCGCAGAACTCATTCACAACGATGAAGAAGATACTGAGTGGGTAGCCACACACATCTTTGCTCTGGTGGGTGGTGAAAAAGTAAAAGGATGAACACCACACCAAAATAAAAGCGTACAAAACTAAAACTAAAACAAAAAAAAATACTTGGACCTGCATAATGCTGAATCGACGGTGTTGAGGAGTACCCAGAGAGTTTGTGGAATCAGTATAATTATTCTAGCCAACTGTTTACAACTGGTTAACAGTAGTTACTGCTAGGCACTACTAGGTAGCTTAATTTGAAAATCTTAGCACAATTTACTAATAGATTTGAATGTATCGCTGCAAAATAAATAAGAAATTTGCTGATAAAATCAATATAGTAGAATAAAAAAACACAATGATTGCAGATAAACACTGAAATGCTTAAAGTACAAGACAAATTTGTCAAAATGTAGCGCTTAATTACATAAATATAGAAGAAGAATGAATAGCAAAGTACAGCATATGCAGCGTAGAAGCATAAATAACTTTAGTGCTGAACTGAGGTTCTTACAGAAGTACTAACATTTAGTTAATAAAAATATATCTTTACAGCTTTATTGGTATTTATTGCAGTAATAATACAGAGTTGATGTATAAAGTGCTGACTTGTCCTTTGTTCTTGTATAAAAAACCCAAAACTGTACTTTACCTTTCCTTTACCTTTCCCTTGTTTCTTGGGATCTTCTTTGTCTATGCAAAAATGAATGTAATTCTTATTATGATTAAAAAACAGAAATAAGAGACTAATATGCAGGCCTACCAACTTCCTCAGTGTTAAAAAAAAATAAAGCATTTATCTGTCAATGATTCATTGTGTGCAGTAAACATTAAGAGAGCGATAGATGTGTAGATAGATAATTTATTGATTCCACAAAGAATATTGTTGTGTTACAGTAGCAGGATAAAGAATAAAAATAGTACAGTCTATTAAAAAAAAAAAAACAGTGCAGTTAACAAAAAAGGTGTTACTGGCACCTGGTAAATATATGTACACAACGGTGATAGAAAAAAAAAAACAAAGAAAAGAAAAACTGTAAAAATAAGACTGAAACTGTGTAAGACAGTAGTGCAAATTGCATTAATAAATAAATCTGAGATCCTAATATGTTTGGGATCTTTGTCCTGACAGGTGCATTCACCTGTTAAACTCTTGAACTCTTCATTCTGTAAGTTTTTAAGTTAAGAACATGGAACTTGTTTTCTTTCTGTTAACTTCTCCCTCTGTGCACATTTTCATGTTGTGCAGCAGAATATTTGTGTTCTGTGAATTAAAATGAAAGAGTACATAATAATGCATTTCTTTTAGTCTTACCTGCCATGATGTGAAGCTATCACCTGCTTTCTGCTATAGCATAAAATCCCTTTAAGCTTCCTGCAGGGAGCAGATCATTTATCTTTCTCTGTTCACTAGTGGGAGTGGGAATGTTTCCTGTAATATTGCTTTTTATTAACCCTTGATCAGCTTTTCACACTGCCGACTGTATTATTTTTATGATAGGTGGGAACATGAGATATGGGAGCTAGGGAGTCAGCAATGATCCCTGAGAATAATAAGGTTTTATTTCCCACTTATTTCACAAGCGAGCCAAGTACGAGAATACCACAAAATACCACCAAGTAAAACAAATAACGACCTATGGATGCAAATGCAGAGAAATGAGTGTATTTTATTTAAAAGCATTAGGGAACGTCTTTGTTTACAGCAGAACAGTGACTTGTGTTAAATAAAGTTAAAAAAAAAAATTTCTGCCCAAATAAAAGACAATTTCTGGAACATAAAATGATGAAATTTTCATATTACTTGCACAGTAGGCGTCCTTTCCCAACACCTCATCGCTTTGGCAAGAAGGTGAACGTAATCTTTACAGTGTATGAGCCGCACACAGCAAGATACTTTGCAAATATTGCACACACTCCTTGTTTTATATACACATTAATACACAACTTGGAATATACCTTTTTGTATGCAATGGCTTTAAATACTTTAAAACTCTCCCATTCTAAGACATCAAAGTGATTTAAGGTTGAATGCTAATGTTACATCGTAGCAGGCCCTTATTCCAAAATTGCATTTTTCTAGAAATATACTTTCATGTACAGGGAGAGGAGC
This sequence comes from Neolamprologus multifasciatus, assembly GCF_963576455.1. Classification (NCBI taxonomy): domain Eukaryota; kingdom Metazoa; phylum Chordata; class Actinopteri; order Cichliformes; family Cichlidae; genus Neolamprologus; species Neolamprologus multifasciatus. Next base: position 18,389,863 of record NC_140454.1, on the reverse strand, counting down.
ACTGATGTATGCAGCATATACCATTAATCAAGACATCAATACAGTCGCTTATAAAAGTGAAATATTGTCCATAAAAAACATTGTGAAACATTATCAAAATAAACAAAAATGGACTGTTGGGAGAGTGTAGGTGTAATGTAGTGACATGCATATTAAAAAAAATCCCAACAGGAATGTTTTTAAAGAAAACACTGCTCAGTCTTTTCAGGTAGAAACACGTAAAGACAAGACAGGTTATGTCTTATCAAGCATCACGTCATCATGAAGGAGGAACAAAGTCCGTGTCCTGTCATCTCTGCTGCACAGAGTCTCATCTTTGTCCTCCCCCCACCTCCATCACACAGCCACCATGCCCCCTTATCCACGTTAAACAGGTCCAGTGCCTTGCTTATATTGGTCTTCGGTGGCCAGACAGAAAATAGAAAAATGAGACTTGTCTGTTTTCCCCATCAGTTTCTCTCTAGGCTGAGAAGCAGGATTAAGTTCTGGAGTGATAATATGGCATCACTGGCATGCCTGCGTTGGCAGGCTTAGGCAGCTCTGAGTTTCACCCAGGCTGTCATCAAACCACAGAGGATGAGCTGGGAATGCCCTGGATGGTGGCACTGGTTGGTGTGCCACTGATGGCATTAAAGATGTGAAGCGAGTCTGGGAGAACGCTTCTCATGCCATCCTCCACTGGAATGATCTGGAAAGAAAAGAGTGTGTAGGGAAGAACAGACAGTCTTAGCAAACAGTTACTGCAAGTGAATCTCATTTTTAACATTGCTCTAGTTAGCTTTCTTGCTAAAAGTTGATGAGGACACTGATACTACTCTCATGTATATATGCAAAAACATAATGCTACAGATGGAACACAGCTAGCTAAGCTAGGCAAACAGACTCGAAAAAAGAGGAAACAGCAACTACTGTCTAAATAGTAACAAAAACTGTCATTTAGCACTTCTAATTAACTAATTAACATGCCAGGCTATTAGCTGGCTTTGAACAGAGCCAGGGAAACAGTTTTTCCTCCCTTTTTGAGGTTTTGTCTCAGGTTAAGCTAACTAGCTTGCTGTAGCTGTATATTAACCAAGCATATAAAGACATATAAAGCTAATTTAAAGCAAAGGTATTAATCAGGAAGCTTAACACATACAGGAAACCAAAAACAGCTAGGTAAAAACAATCAATCCACAAAACACGCACACAAAAAAAATCTGAAAGCAGAAGAAAAATTTCTGCATGTATGTATGTATGTACATAAACAAATAATGTAAATTGATGTTACAAAGCACACACATTCTGAATCTGATCCACAAACATACTGTTAATTCACACTCAAATACATGTAATGTACACACATATATGTACATGCATATACACGGTACATACTGTGTATGCGTGCAAGACAATAACTGGGCAAGCCAAAACAGAAAAAAAGCCAATATGTGATTGTTGGTGTAGCCAGACGCTGGAACAAGTATATTTAGAATAGGAATGTTTTATGTTTTGATTTTGGAAATTGCTGCAATAGAGTTGAAATACTTGAATGTTAATAGCTTCAGTCTTTGCAAAGGGCACTTTTTGCAATTTCCTGGTGAGCTGACTAAAAGAATATTTTATGTGTGGCTAATTTCAGATTTATTGCAGGGCTGTAAAGATAAGTCAGTGGCCTGATGAGATAACTGTGTATCAATCTATCCAGTGTTTTTAAGGTCCTCTAGCTTTACCAGCTTAAAGAAATTCTAATGATATTATTAAGAAACATTTGGCAAATTAGAATTGAGAACAAGGACTTATTAATGTTTGAGTCTGTTTTATAGTCTAAAATGTAATGTGTACACCAATTCCACCTCAAGCTACTTTGTACCATCAATCCTTAAGTTGTCAGACATCTGACGGTACCAACAATTATCAACTGTCTTTATTGCACACTTATTCGTCTTTCATTACCATCATATCTGCTCATGTCAGCACAAAGAGAGAACAGAGAGTGATGTTATCAAAGAGCCCATTATCACTTAATCAATCATATAATAAATGATACACTGTCTACCTGCCAAAACCCTAAATCAGAGTCAGATTACAGGTATAGCATTAGCATCGCTCAATTTAATTACACTATTACTTGGGCTGAGCAACAGCTAATGTACTTACTTGTTCGTGCATGATGATGGACAGCTCTCTGGCTAGTTCTCTGTAGTTGGCCTTCATCTCATCGTGGTACTCCTGCTGGTCTTCTTTGATCAGTCGTTCATTAATGCCCAAACCGTGGCCACACGCATCCACAAAATGCCTGATCGCAAAAACAGTGTTAAAATGTGCTAAAGGGAGATCTGAACAATCTTTGCACACAAACACACACAGTCATGTTTCCATATCTTTGTGAGGACATCTAATTGACATAATGCTTTGCCCTAGCTGCTTACCCTAACCCCAACCATCAAAAATGAAGTCTAACCTTAACCCTAAACCTAACCATAACCTAATTGTAACCCTGACATTAAAACCACATTGAGCCTCAGAAATGCCTTCAAACTTGTGGGGATGGGAACTGTGTCCCCATAAGGGCTGTTGGTCCCCACAAAGATATGCAAACATGGTACTCACACCCTCACGTAAGTCAGCGACATCTCACCTGAAGACCTCTTTCAACTGTTTGACCTTGTTATCAGGATATTTCTTGGCACATGTATCATCGAGAAAAGCTCTGGCATACGCAAGAGGTCCTGCATTTACCTGAGGGCGGATGTGATAGATTTTTTTTGTGAGTATTGTATGTCAGGTTTGTATTGTGTTGCTTTTACGTTTCACAGAAGTTAAAAGCAGGCACCTGGACGCTGATGCTGCCCTGCAGTTTGAGCTGCAGACGGATCATGTCCACCTCGCTGGAGGAGCACAGCTGTTTGATCTCAGCCACCTTCTTGCTCATCTCGTCAATGGCAACCTCGATGGGGCTCAGATCAGTATGGTGTTGATACATCACCGCGATCCGTTTCTTTACATACGGAAAACAATGAGTGGCTGGAGGAGAGAAAACACAATGAGGTTTCTCAATAGCGAATAGACAGATTTTCTTAGTTTTGCAGCTCAGGATCTGTACAGCCTGTGAAAGCCACCACATAATAAAGATAAGAAGATGTGCTTGAACTTTTGAATCTTTTGCACTATAAATGAATAAAACCTGATTAGGATTACGAAATGTCCATGAAAAAACAGCTGACATGTTCGAAATCTAATCAAGATCTTCATTCATCCACAGTGACTAAAATAAATGGACAGAATTACGTGTGTAATGAACAGTTCAAGGCAGACTTGCTCTGTTGTGCCGCCCAAATTCTGAAAACATTGATGTTTATCCAGGCAAGAGACATCTAACAAGACACAACCTGAAGACTGAAAGTCAGCGCTGTTTGACTGAATCCATGTTCCACTACAACATAAATATAAGCAGGGTATTTACTGGTAAGTATAGTCCTGCGTTTGCACTGCTCCTCCACACCGCCTTGCTTTTTGCCCGAAATGGTGAAAGGCATCTCGAAAACAAATCGACGGATGTTGTGGCTCTTTTCAAAGTCTGTTTTCCTGTCGACCAGCTCCTTTTCCTCCAGGTATGGAGTCACATGTGTCACTTGGATGTACGCATACTTTGAGTCCAGGTCCTTGGGGTTGATCTGCAGAGAATGCATGAGTTTTAAAACTGTATCAGCCTGCGCAAAATAAATAAATAAATAAAAATAAACGATAAATTAACAAAAGTCTCACCCGCCCAGAGTCCTGAATCATCTTCACATTCTCCTGACCAAACTTATCAGAGTATAACTTGAGGAGCCGCTGAGAAATCTCTGAAAGAGGCGTGAATTTGGGTTCTTTGTAGATATACTCCTTCCCATCTTCATCTTCAAAGAAGCCCTAAAAGAATAAAAGAGGTAAAAACCCATATAAGATACTTTCAAATTGTCAGACTAAATGAAAACGCAGCGTTTATCTAATAGATAATACCACATCAAACCATTCATGGGTTGTGAGTGGGAGTCATTTCAGTCAAGACATTTTTTTTAAAGATATGAGAATTTGGCCGACTCCAAACTATCCACAACCGTCTATTAAACATTTAAGAACAGAGACCAAAACTACAAAAAAAGCCAGTCTTAGGTCATTGATGTGAGACACGTCAAAGGACCGACATAGGTACATGAATTTCACACAGTCAGTGCATGTTAGTTATTTGTCTTGAATGTAAATGGGAATGGGAATGCCAGTGAGATTTATTAGCCCTTCAGCTGTTTCCTGCAAAGATTAGGATAGCACTAAAGCTGGACAATACGAAGAATTAAAGGGCTAGAAGATAAGCAATGCACGTGAAACAGCACTGACTGCATTAGCAAAGGAGCACAACACAGCCTAAAACGTCACTACAGTTCCAACTGAAAGGTTGGCTTTCATATTGATTTACCTCAGCCTCTGAGTCAGTAAACTGGTACTGCTACAGGGGTGTGGACAACACACACACACACACACACACACACACACACACACACAAAAACAAATGAAATTACTGTTATACCAGAAACCTATACTGTGAAGAAATTCAATGCCATCGATTTCTAAAAACATCTCAAAGATAGAAGCAACCACATCCAACAAATTAATTAATAAACCTTAAAATAACAGTCATTACTAAAACTTAGCAAACTAAAGCATAAACACTTGATGAGTAAATGAGTGCCATGCAAAACATTCTCCCAAACGGAAGCAGCAGCGCTGACTGCCTGCTACTATAGCTCGAAGCAACAAATTATGGCTGAGAAGTGCAATGAATTGAAGCAACACCAATGCCACACACAGACTCAGGCCGCTCACAAGGGCTCACGGGGTCTACTGCATAACTTACCGCTGCCTTCGAAGAGGATTAAAAAGAAGCAGAGAGGTGTATTAGAGCGGGTCTGAAAACACCACAGCATGTGGTCATGCTCGTCAGCATAATAATCGTAACGAAAAAAACCCCAAAACAAAACGTAACCTCCTCAGCAGCTGTCGTGCTTCATACAGATATTAGAAGGATTTCTTTAGTGAAATCAAGTGTGAATGAGTTTAAGCTAGTTGAACTCACCTGGCCAAAGAAAGCCACTCTGAAGTACGTGCCCAGCATCCTCTTCCCAGTATGCATGACCTCCGTCACCTTGCTGTACGCTCGATGCAGCGTGTCATACAGGTGAGCCAGTTTCTGTGTAGAGTCAGTGAACTTGATCAGGATTTAAAGATGCTTATGCTGCACGCTTAGGATGAATCGAACAGAACTGTTGCGGGGGGAATACAACACCCGACAAATAGAGTTTGTACCTCAAAGTCCCTCCGCTTCTCATAAATGGGGATAATGAGCTTGTAGATGTCAGAGATAAGCTCGTAACGCTCCGCTTTCCACAGCCCATCTGCGCACTCCTCCAGAAGCTCCATTAAGACGTCCTGAGGGATGAGCACAACAGAGATGGAGAGCTGCTGGTGTACAGTGCAAAAGAAACACAGCTCACAGCGTGTCAGCAGCTCATTTTATCACAATTAAAATGCACCAATTTTAAAGACATACTGAAAGAAAATAGTTGCCTTCTTTGATTTCTTATAAAAGAAAAATAGAAATAGTAACAGCTTTTGATGTGACTAAATCTGCTTTTTAATTTTTTAATGCGATTTAATTTAATTTAATTTTTTCACTTTTAGCACAAATGATCAAAGTACTTCATTAAAGTGGACGTCTTGCATTCCGACGTCCTCCATCATTGCGGCTTCTTCGTCGATGTTTGGAGTCACAACACGAAACGCCGAGCAGCCTTGCTTGAACATGCCTGGAAACACCAAAAGATCAGGCATTATTATTCTTTTTTAAATCAACAGGGCAGCTATCTAATAAGCAGGAGAAACATTTCCATCACAGAATACCGAAGTACCTTTTCTCCGCAGGTATTCTGCCACGAGTGCTGCAACGTGAACATAGCACATGGCTGCCTGCAAACGGCAAAAACAAGTCAGGTCAGATAAGCATGGGTAGATAACAGCACCGATTATGCTGCAAATCGGTATCGCTAGAAAAAGCAGCATATAGTAAACAGGGCAGTTTGCAGCACTTGATGGTGGGCCTCGCTGCACGCCACACTGGCACTGGTGCTTTCATACAAAGTAAATACAGTCTCTATCTGATGTTTAAGATTGTTGGGCCCAACATCAGACACAGAAATCAAAACCAGGACCATTGAGCCACACAGACTTTCACCACAAACCTCAGACAGGTCTCCATTCTTCACATGGATTCGGGCCATGCTGTCAAGCCAGGTCTTGCGCAGCTCAGGTGTGCTGGCATAAGACTTTGCGAGACTGTACTGCAGGTCCACCAGCATCTCTGGATCTCTCTCATGCTCCTTCATCTGCGCTGTGGCCATCAACACTGTTCTGATGCGTTTAGTCAGGTCTTTCACATCCGATGGGAAAGCTGTGTTCTGTTGAAGATGACGCACTAATGTGAACTAAATCATCGTTAGCTTCCTTTAGGCAAACTTGATTCTAACTGGTTTATTTTATTCATTAAGCTCAGGCATAGTTTTCAAATGGCCTCTTTAAGTGGAACCAGGATGAATCTGTTGCACGTGTGTTCCTCACCTTGATAGTTTTATCACTGTTAGCACAGTTGTTGATTATTGACAGAGACTGCTGGAAGCGAGTACTTCCTATACCAATGACATCTGCTATCAGCTGACTGACAGCAATCACAACCTAAAGAAAAAGAAAGGTCAACAGTTCAAAAGAGGAATGAAAATGCTTGTGGTCTCTAGAATCCCAGAAAATTTGGGTTAAGGCAGGTAGATATTAAAGTTTTACTGGGGCGGCAACTCTCTCACCTGTAAATGTGTCCGGACGAAGGACTTGCGACCAGTGTAGTCAAAGTTGCTCTTCATGAGAAAATAGAGCAGATGTGCTGCATCGCTGCGAATGGAGCTCAGCTTGGAGTTGCAACATTTCAATATCTCATAGCAGAAAGCAGCACACATGTCTGCACGCCCTTCAAAAAACGTGCACGGGAACTAAGGGGTCAAGAAGACCAAAATCAGTCAGCGGCTTACGTGGTCATCTCATGGGTTAACAAAAGGAGAAAAATGATTAAATAAGGTGAGTAAGTCCTTCATACCTTGTAAATGAAGGTGCGCAGTGAAGTGAAGACCTGCTTGAGGGCCGTTTCTGACTGATTGATCCGCAGGAAGCAGAGGTGGACATCAAACACCTTCTTCATCAGTGGACTGTGGCCGTGATCAGCACACAACTGTGTCTGTGGCATAAGAGAGGATCATCAGATTTAAAAATAAGCCCTTATTTCACAATAATGGGGCAGAACAAGGTTAATTAAGTAAATACACAAAATACAGTGAATTTGTTTGGTACCTTAAAACTCATGATGAAGATGCTGAGTGTGTCCAGGACGGTCAGGCAGACTTCAGTGGCAATGTTGGTCTCCAGCAGTGACTGATTTAACACGTCAGCATCCGAGTGACTGTAGGCTACAAAGACAAGAAAAGGCTGTAGTTCTTTCAATCACCACCAGTACACTCAATGTAAAACCTCTCCTTTGTTATATATGGTCATGTCTCTCAAAAACGTAGCGTTAGAGGCAAAGCCGCTGCATGAAAGTTTGAGTTTCATTCCAAACTGAGGCCAAAATTATCTGACAAACTAAAGCATTTCATGGAAAAATTGTCACAAGCTGGCGAGGCATTTTTTTCTTTATAAACTACAGCGATGATTTTATTTGATTGCATGAAGTTCAAATGTTGACATTCTTTTCCTGGAACGTTTTGGAAATTTTGGAATAAAACCCTTCATAATTCACGAGGACTGCTTTCGCAAAGCGAAATGTAAAAAAGTTGAGAGCAGAAGATGAGCTGGGTAAAGGGATGAGGAGGTTTTGAAAGCTGATGTTCTGCTAAAACAGGCATGCTCTTAAATCAACCAAATCAACATAGCCAGTATAGCAAACGTCCTAACATCCTGGTACATTCTTACCATGGTCTACAGATATGCCAAGAACACTTGAAATCTTTCTTACACTGAAAACACAAAGAAACTTATTATTAAATAATGCCATTTAACAAGATCATCGCCTAACAGTGGACGGCTGCACAGCTTCCTCCCCAGTTTCTTTGAATTTACTGATGCACACATGTTTTCTAAGGCTTTTCCTGCTGGGATGTAGTATGATGGAGAAGAAGAGGATGCTGATGTTGAAAGAGAGGCATGAGGACGATGGCCCTGTGATGGAGAGTGTTTGATGAGAAGTACAGTATGGGGGGAGGGGGGGGGGGGGGAGGCACTTACTGTGGTTAAATGTGTATGAGTTATCCAGGCTGCTGAGCTGCTGTAAGCGGGCATGCATCATTCCCGCCCTGTTACGGGACACAGGAAGAGTCTGAGACTTCCGCTCATGTGCAACAGGTCCTGCCCCATCCTGGTTCCTGATGAGGAAACAGGATGAGTTAATGAAGCTGCAGGTTACGATAAATAATACATAGATTTTACAACTGACACTCGAATGCCCTGGGAGCGATTTGAATTTATGAGACTTTAAAGGCGAAAGTAAAGCTGTGAGTGCATGTTTGCCATGCAGTTTAAAGCTGAGAATAATCAAAGTAGTACTGACAGCATTTATTGGTTTAAGCTGAAGCCATGCATGTAAGAATGCGAGAGGCGATGAACTTAAAGCATTGGATGTGTCACAGCACTACAACTTTTTTTCTTTTAATGGTGAGAAGTTATCATGCAATTGCTTTCAGTTTCACCTTCAGGCTTACCCAAGCAGGAGAGGGCAGGAGCCAGGTTTTATTTCATTATGTTAAACTTGCCAGCGTTTCAGTGGACAGAGACAGAAACAGTGGTGGGGGGTTAGACAGAGTGAATACATAAAGCCTTCTGGGAGTCGCGGCGAGTTTCCAACTGTGATTCAAGTACAGTACGTGTACTCTGATCAAATCAAATTAAAATAACAGTACAGTCAGACCCTTCAATAGTAAGCAACATGATGGCTTACAGACAACAAATAGCTGGATACTCATAAACTGCATAAAACCTAATGAACAAGTTGTGTTGATTTGTCTTCTCATGATAAACAAGTGCTGAGAAGCCTGAAATCCTGTATGGGTGACAGCAACATTACCTTGCAATGTATCTCTTTCCCATGTATCTGAACTGATGGAGGCACACTCTGAGAAATGGAAAGTGGGTATAAAAAATTAAAAAAACTCAGTTGCCATGTGTTTTTCTGCAATGCGTCTAATAGCTGGTTATTCTCTATAAGATGTCTTACTCGACTAAAGTGAAGAAGTCCATCAAGTCAGAAGATGATGCCTTGTTCCAGTATGTGAACAGAGCATCTAAAAGAGACAGAGATGGACACTGTGGAGACTTCTTTTGTTTTGTTTTTTTAAACGTAGTTTAGACAATTAAGTAAAGCTGGAAGAGCAGGAGCTGTCACAGAGATGAGAGTTTACCCTCAGACATGCTTTTGAGCACATGTAAGAAACACATGAGGAGGCTCTTGATCTCTGCCTGGTCCAGTTTATCACATCGCAACAGCGGGCTTCCCAGGGTCGAGGCAGGTTGGTTCTGCAGGACAAACGGGACAATCAGGCATGGATAGAAAAATACATAATCCTACCAGTGTGTTGGCTCCAAGTAAGATTTGAAAAACTAACCAGGTTATTTGAGACTTACCACAGCAATGCCATAAAATCTGTTGCCTTATTTGATAGCATCAGTGCATTTTCACTATATTTTTGACCATTTTAAAAAAAACAGCAATCAATAATACAAGCATAGCACAACGACTTAATATAACGCTGAGGATTTTCTTGTTTGGCTCTGGCTTAAAACTTTTTTTTATGTAGGAACAACTGTGTGATGTGGGCTCTAAGCATTTGGATAATGATACTATTCCCCAGTCTTTCCCCACAACAGTAGATTTTAAATTAAACAATCAAGATGCAACTAAAGTCCAGATTTTCAGCTTTAATTCAAGGGGTTTAACAAAAGTATTGCATTAACCGTTTAGAAATTGCAGCACACATAAATCCCCATTTCAGAGGCTCAACATTACTTTAGCAAACTAGAATAGCTAAACAAAAGAACAGTTTCTAATACTGCAAAATATTTGGTATCCAGTGATTGTCTTTAGTCTAGAACCCCGCGAAATCACCAAATGCTGCATTTCCTCCTTTGAGATGCTCTGTCAGGCTCGTATCACCACCTTCAGTTGCTGCTTCAGTTTTGTCTTTGGTAACTGAAAAAGCATGCTCTGCTGAGATTGTTATGGTCACTGAAGAATATGCAATTTCTTTGCCATAATAGACTTTGAGGTTGGTTTTCCAGTATGCTCTGGGTCAATGTCCTTTTACACTGTAAAGTGTTGCATGATCAGTTTTGGGCAGAGAATGAAACCTAATACTGAGCGTTGCAGTGAGGGAATGCCACGCTACCAAATACAAGTTAAACACGCCAGGTTTTTTATCTGCTTACTTTGCCATGGAATAGTGAGCAAATAGACCTCACCTGGCCATAAAAATGCTTGTCAGTAAATTGTCCAATTGCTTATTCCTAAACAGTAATGCAATACTTTACTTAAATCCTCTGAATAAAACTGAAACCTGCACTCTAATCATATCTTGATTGTTTCATTTCAAACTCACTTTTTGAGATTTACAGAGGCAAAACTACAAAAACTGTATTATTGTCCAAATACTTAAGAGGTTTTCAGAAGGTCAGAGAACTACACTGCAGTGAAATGATTCATCCAGATGTTGCAGGGATTTGTTCCCCCAGCTGAGGCACACGGCAGGGAAAAAAACAAAACCAAAGCAGCAGAGCAGCAGCTTTACTGCAGCAAGAAGTTGGCTATATACCAAGCACGTTCCTTTGCCAGCAGTTAGTCTAGACCATGAAACTAGCTGGGGATGACTTCATGGAAAGCATGATGCTGTTGCTTTGGATTTTTAAAGGGTGTTTTGCAGACTGGAGAACTTTAAGGCTAAAATTAGGTTGGAAAGGCTGATGTGAACTTCAAATTCTGGTACACTTTTGGGGCTTGAGCTATTCTTGAGTTGCTAATAGTTGTGTGTCTTCTTGCCCCCTCAGTAGGGAAATAAAGCAGCTGCTGCACACCAGAAACTAAAGCAGTTCCAACACTGGGTGAAACACAACAACAAAAATCCAGTCCTTTGTGTTTAAATCTTCTCAGATTTAGTTTGAGGCTGTTTATCAGAGAGAGACAAGAAATCACACAACACGAATGAGAGGAAATCAAAAGCATGCATGCTTATCACCATCTGGAACAAGAAAAGTGCTAAACGCTCGTGAGGCCCTGAGGTAAAACACGTCTGCTTTACAGCAACAGAGAATAAACAGGACAAAGCCTGACAATCTCCTGGCAAAGTAAGGGCTTAGAGTTTAGGGCATCAACACACACACCTGCGCACACACACACTATCATTCCCAGATGGGACACTCCTAGGAGGGACTGTGTGGAGCAAGGAGGTGTTTTGTACTTGAAGTGAACTGCTGGACTGCAGGGCCCTCTCTGGCACACTGGGGACAGTGAGCAGGGAGAAGTCCATGGTGGCACGCTTGGAGTGCACGGAGAGCATGGACTCCTCAGTCTCCGTAAAGAATTGCAGGACATTGACAGAGTGTCTCCGTAGAAACTTCTCCGTCTGCCATGGCCAGCCATACAGTGAAGGTGAGGAGTTAATGGCACAAGTTAGCAAAGAGAGACTTTATGTGGCAGTTTTTCCCGTAATAAGGGGACTTCTGATGTGCCTGAAGTGCCATTTTGAATTGCATGTTAGACACATGTGTCAAAGAAAGGCTAAATTGGATTTCTAATACATATACATAAACATTTTCCGGGAATCTCAAAGCTCATTCTGTCAAATACCTTGTCAAGGGAACTGCCCTTGTCATTGTTCCTCTCAGGCAGGCTGTTCCCAGAATCAGTGCTGATGAGTGATCCACGAGAGTCGGCGTGGCGCACAGAGTTAATGTTGGGGGTGGACGCCGCATGAGGTGAAGCTGTAAAAAGGAATAAGAGTGAGATGTTACATAAAATAAAGTAACCTGAAAGGGGAAAAAAGGAATGTCTTATCATTTACCGGTGCCAGAGATGGCTCCAAAAACATCTTTGTGGAAGCCGGTGTCCAGAAAGGTGCTCGACCTCGGAGGTGTCATCAAAGTGTTGGTATGGAGAGAATCATCTCTTCCATTCTGCAGGACAAATAAAGAGTTTAATGAATCAAACCCACATAAAACACTGTGTGTGTGTGTTTTTTAAATGAAAGTTAACTACACGGACAGCTCTAAAATCTCTGATCAAAAGCACACACAATTATATTATATTTATATGTTACATTTATTTTGTAGTATTATTGAGATATTTTTACATGCATTAAAATTTGGATCAAATGGACACAGCATATGGATAAATACATAATACTCAGAAAACACACTAGGTGGCTCCCTTACACTGGTGCAGTGGTTGACGGTGAACGGCGACACTTCCTTCACATTTAGCCTGTTGACGTTTTCTTGGAGCAGACCAAACAAGGGCAAGTACAGGGTGACTAACCTGGCCTGCTGGCTCTGAAAAACAAAATGAATAATTTAAAGAAATGTCTCAATATCACGCACGTCTCACATACACACTCATAAAGACAGGGACAGGGGTGTGAAAACACTGCTTACTTTTGAGGTGTAGCGATCGTCAAACGCATGCTTCATCATGAGGCTCTTCAGCACTTGGATGGCAATCTGACGAATCTCCCTGAACTCCTGCAGAGCTGCGCTGGCTTCCCTGAGCAGCAGTCCAACCAGGAAGTGATTCTTACAGAAGTCATCCGTCAGCGAGTAATCCAGCTGGAGGTCTGTAAGGATAAATGGGACGATAAGGAGACTAGGACTGACCGACAGGAGAAGTAGATGAAGAGTGTGAAAGGAGAAACCCAAAAAACTCACTTACCAACTTGACACAGAGACAGTAATCAGAAAAAAATGATCAACATTTAGAGAATATAGCTACTGCAGCCAGCTTTAAAACTCATTATAGTCAGACAATTCTTATAAACATCATCAAACAGTCTAAAATGAGGAGAAAACAAAGGGAAAAGCGCAAACATTTATGTTTGACAGATTCACACTGTGGCTGAGCTGCACTTCCACATCAGCAAACGTCGCTGAGAAACGTGCCTAAAGCTAGCGGCTGAACAACAGCAATGGTTTCCAGCAGCATTTTAGACAAGTAAAGAAAACCCAAACACATGACTTTATTCAGAAACCTTTTGCTTTTTTATCTTTTTAAAACCTGCATTTGAAGCACACAAGAATTAAAAAGATATCTGGTTTCTCAGGAATGATGGAAAATAGTTTACTCAGTATAGCCATAAACCCCCAAACCAGTTCAAGATAGAAACCCCCCCCCCCCAAAAAAAAACAAACAAACTACAAGCACACCAAATCCCCCAAACCTGATGATGATGACAAGTAATAAACGGTCTAATCTGACAAGATCATAACCTGAAATCCCAGATGAACCAGCTTACAGGAAAGCTTAAAGAACTGACAGGTTCAGATTTTAGAGGAAATTTGAAACTAATAAACGATCGACACCTTCCACCTACCTACTGGAGTGTCACATGACTCCACAGTATTACATGGAGGTAATGAGGCTAATTGAGGAAAACACAAAACAAACACAGTGTACAGTGTACATTTTTTTAAAGCAAAAGAAATCGACTGCATGAGCATTTTATTTATTTAAAAAAAAAAAACGCTGTATTTTATTGTATGTATGCAGTATGTTCTGTGGGTACAAGTGCTTTATTTTGTAAAAAAGTTCATGAACTACTTTTGCGCTGCTGCCCTTCCACAGCAAAGCATTTTATATGCAAGCAGCATACGAACACAATATGCAAACACTTTAGCAGTCATTACACAACTTTCTCACCTTGAAATCTCAAAATCCGTCCCTTTCCAAACGGCATGGGCAGGTTTAAAGGGACGAAGTGCTCGTGGTTGCACACGACTCGCAGGAACTCAAACTTGAACTCAAACAGAGTCTGTATTGAGAATAAACCTCGATTAAGAATTATGGCTGATAATAAGGCTTGAATAAATAAGCTGTTATGCAATTTATTTCTATAAAGGCTGTTGCACGTTGTTTTGTCAGCCCACCTTTGGGTCTCCAGGCACAAAACAGTTGATATAGTTGTTGATCTGCTTGAACACAAAGCCTCTGTCCATCAGGTTGAAACAACGCTACAAAATAAAGAGAGCACAGTATATTAGTTACCATTTACCTAAAAGAAAAGCACCATCTGTGATAAAGTATCTCTGGTTTCTGACCTTGATGAAGACTGCCAAGCTGTGGTTGGCATTCCGGGCAGCATCTAGGTTGTCCTTGTATTTCTGCGTGATGTGTGGCATGATCATGTTGACCAAAGTCTCCACAGTGTGATGGAACGATGCAGAGAAGCGCTGGTTCCTGGACAGCTGGAGGGCACAGCAGGTAAGTTGTTACAAATGTTGTTATTCAGCATGAAACATCCCAAAGAACTCCCATGAAAAGATCAAAGGTTCAAAATGTGGGAATTGTGGTTCATTTGAGTCAATCTTACATCCTTCAACAGTAAATAAATACTCAGACTTTAACTTCAAATATGAATTCATCCTTGCTTTATCCTTGAAACAGATATAATTTGCTATTTGAGCTAATGTAAAAATAGCTATGTAGCAGATAAATGGTTAAAATAGTAAGCTTACATTTACAGATGCATAAAATAGTTAAATGTAACAGAAATGGTAAGCTTATTTTTTCAGGTCAAGCTTAAAATGATTTCTTTAATCCATGGATTGTGACAGTCCTACACATGAGAAGCAGCATTTTAAGGACACATCATAGTGGTGGATGTTAAACACGGGGATGTGGTTGCCTATGGGGTTCGAACAAATGCCGCTAATTAAACTGCACAGCAGTGTGGGACAGACTGTGGATACATAAAACTTCCACTGTGGTGCTCCGGCTGTCCACAACACCCGGCATGCTGCAAAATACTGTAAAGAACCTAAAGTGTAATAAAGCGGGCATTAGCGGACACCTCGGAGTCAAGCACACATGCTGCGGCGAACTTACCTTTACTTTACAGCTCTCAATCAAGTACTGAGCCATGGATTTGACTAAGGCTTCGAAGAAATACCAGGAGTACTGCACAACGGACAATTATCAGTTAGAGAACAGACGGCTATAATTAAAGACTGTGTAATCCTTTAAATAAGAACAAATGTGCTACCTTGAGCAGCTTGTTACTTGTGAGGAAGTCAGTGGAAGGCTTCAGGATTGCAGTCATGGCTTTAGCCAACTCCTCGTGCACCGTTCGGGTGGTGGAGGACGTGTATGGCTCAGTCTTGAAGACATACTGCATCAGAGACACGCAAAGACAGACATGTCAATTCATATGTGACTATATATGATTATGTAAAGGTCAAATAAAACAGAAATATGGATCTGACATGTGAAATTTACCTTCACGTAAGATCTAAGGTAGTGCTCCAAACCTTCCTCGTGGCACTGCGCCACAACGTGAATCATGACTCTAACAGGACGAAAGGCAAAAGCTCAAGTGAGATAACAGTTTCTACGCTAAGATTCTGCTCTCACGACACTGGAAAATTAACTTCCATTCATGAATTCATTCATTTCTCTCTGATCACAGCAAGACAAAAGGAAAAAAAGAAATTTAGCAGTTATATTACAGGCAAAAAGGGTGCAGGCAGAAGCAACAGCTTATATGTGACTACCCCTCACACATAACACGATATCTAGCCGATGGCAAACTGAGCTGCTTTCTTTCAATATTTTTAGCATATATAATGATATATGACTGATATTTCAATAACAGTAAATTGCATGGAATTTAATTTGCTCTATAGAGATGAAGCACTTCATGGAGACTTGCCTGGTGACGTTGACTGCCACGTCTTCCTGGGTGGCACTGGTTAGCACCCTGAACAGCTGATTGAGGATGGTGGGCAGGAACTTAATCATCACGTGACTCTCCATGGCATGCAGACTCTGAGATTAAAGCATCACCACAGATATATTTACAAAGGATTTGTTCACAAACCTTTTTGTGTAAAATGAGGGAAATAAATGTTAAAAAAAAAAAAAAAAAAAAAAAACACGTTTAAAATGTGCATGAAAGGCTAATTGAGAAGACCTTCAGGGAAAGCTAATCTACTCACAACAGGAGTACACGTGTGGATAACACTGTGCTAATCATCCACGCTGTATGCTTCAGCGCCTGGAACGTGGCTGAGAGCAGATACTGGTGCATCGGTGCCTGCGCACAGGAAACTAACATGAGCCTGCCAAGTAATTTGGCAGGTTGCCAGTCGGCACAGCTGACCTGCCGTTTGACCCTCTGGCTATTGTTTGTGTTCACTGCTCTGTTTATATTGTAGCCCAAGAGATGCACTGGACCAAACGTGGCTCTCTGTGTCAACGTTCACCAGGGGAAAAGTAAAGCGAGTTTCCCGTGGACTGACAGTTAGCGACGGAAAAGGCGATAACTGAGCTGCCAGTATCACAGAAAAATATGGAAAAGAAATCATGCAAACTAGGAGAAGACCTCTGACAGATTTACTGGTATCAGCCCAGCCTCTGCAGTTAAACTCTGTATAAACGGGGAAATGGAACAAGCTGTGCACAAACTGTCCAGAAGGGTGCGATATTGGCAAGCCACAACACACGCACACACAAAAAAAACAGAGATCACTAATCTGCATGTGATTCAGCACCAGCCAGTGTGACTGTTGCGTTACAACCAAACAAAAATAAGCATTTCCTTTCAACAACAACAACAAGAGTGTATGCCGAATAATAACAACCACTTTGCTTGTATAACACTTTTCAAAACACAGAGTTACAAACTGCTTCACAGTTTGAATAAAAGCCATACGTTAGAGAAGTATACATGTGCCAACACACACATAAATAAATTTAAACCACGGCCCAAAATAATGGGGGAAAGATGAAAGGAAAGCTAATCTATAAACAATGAGTTCTTAGCAGTTGTTTAAAACAAACCACAGGTTGGGTGCTACAGCCTCCAAAGTGAAATCGCCTCTGGTTTCAAAGCAGGTCAGCTCCAGCGATAAGGTCTCAGTAGCTCTGATATATAAGCAGGGGCTTGTCTATTTAGCGCTTTAAATGTTAATAATAGGGTTCATGAATTCTAGTTAATTGGAACCCTTAAATTTTGCAGTGACTGATTTACCTTCAGGTATTTGACCAGCTCTCCTCCTGACGCCTGGGCGCCTGATGCAATGGTTTGACAGTAATGGAAAAAATTGTGCAAATGCTGATCCTGAAAGACAAAGCGAAACAAAACCTTTGTTGCTATGAAGAGCACAAACCGAGAACACAAAAGAAATAACGCTCTGGTAGGGTGCAGACGAAACAGGGGCGAAAAACTAACCTGAGTGTAGACAGTGGACACAAGGTGGGTGGAAACTTTGAATAACGGTTTTCCTCCATCCACCCATTTCACTTCAGGACCCAAATGCTGTAAAATGAGAAAAAGCAACAGCACGTTTCTGTCACTACCTCCATAGACATGGTTGCCACCAATGGGTGAGCTATTGTCTCTCAAAGCTAGCTCCCAAGACCCCAAGACCAAACCTTCTGTTAGAGACTTTGGGGAAGAAGTGGCTTAATATATTTTAAAAAGATCTCTCAGCTCTCTCTCCAGCTATATGAAGCTCTCTCAGCTCCATATAACTGGACAATCATATCATAAAGTGAATGAGAACATACATAGAGGGACACTTGAGAACTCCTATCCACTGTCTAAAAGGCGTTTGTTAAGTGGGTTAGCAGCACTAAGCAACTGTCTGACATGCAATCTGGATAGAGCATATCCTACTCAGCAGTTTCATATTTGTGCTATGTATAACCTCAATCGGTTTTCATCAGCACTTTCATGGCTAGTAGTGCACTGCACCTTGCTGGCACCCTCCTGACAGCTGAGGTATCTGGCAGGTAGGTTGGCGGCAACCGGGATCTGACTCTCATTCATGATCACCCGACCGTCCTTCAGCAACGGGAGCCAGGCGTAACCAACTGACAGCAGAGACAGAGTAGGACGTCATCAAATAAGAGCTTTGCATATCTGTGCCGAGAGTGTTATTTTTATTCACGGTGCCTCACCTTGCATCTCAACCTGCTCTCTCTTTTTGGTGCTGGCCTTGCTGTTGCTATCGCAGCTGACGTGATAGAAGGTGAAGAGAAGATGATGCTTCTCGTGGAGCTGGGTTGGCAACTCAATCTTAAACTGAAGCAGAGGAGCACAAATAAACACTCTGTCGTGCATTAATGTTTAGAACTTACAAGGATTTTTTTTTCTTTTAAAGGTTAGGTAAAGTCTGCTTACTTCATCGTAGAATTCAGGATTTTGCTGGTGATGTAACACTGAGGCAAAGGCATTTTTGGTAAACAAGGGTCCTCCAGGCCGGCCGTAGATGCACTGAGAAACAACAACAATAGCCCATTAACTCTCCAACTGATAGGATTATCCTCGGGGGATTTTTCCGCATATTTTCCTGCATGCATTTTACCTTAAGTGCAACAGCCTCTTCCTCATCCGAGTCCCTGAACTCGATGCAGACAGCTATGTTTCTAGCCTTAGGGCAAACACAAACGGCAAATCTGAAATAAACTGGCTGGAAATTTGCGAGAAACCTTCACAGAGGCAAAACATTTAATATACCTGTGTTCCTACATCAATAAACCAACAAAATAACATCGCAGAATAAATGAAATACCTTCGCAAATGACTTTTGGCTGTCGTATTTCAAGTGCTTCGGGTAGACATAGAGGTGATTGTTGTAGATGGTGAAAGGCTGAGAACATTTGGCAATGCACGGCACAAACTCCTCCACTTCAACGAAGATGTTGCTCTTCTCGCTGACATCAAACTGCTTCACAGGGATGTAGGATGAGGTAACACAATCTATAAGAGAGAAACAGGACAGAACAAATAAACAGCCTGCAGACAATGTAACCTGTCTAGTCTGAGCAGAGGCAGTTCTCATCTCTTGGCTTCATAGGGTGAATTTAGAGGGCTTACTTGGCAAGTCTGGGGCTACGTTGTCAATGGTAACATCGAGGTTTCCTAGGATTACAGGCAGCTTGGCCATCTTCTCCGGCCTGAGGAAAGGAAAATAAACTCAAGTTAAGCCTTTGCTATCGTTTACCACAGGCCGAATAAGAAACAGACGGCTAACGTCGAGAAATTAGATGAGCCATATGTGAACACGTTAACACTTCTGAGCAACGATCTGATTTTTATATACTAATAGTCCAGCATTTTGCCAAAACACAACCTATAGGCTCATATTTTCCTTACAGAGCACTTGCAAACTATTCAGACAGTTTATATTAGAGTGCAGTTGGAGAAACATTACTAACTTCCTGAAATCAGCCAGCAGCTTGAGCATATCGTCGTTGGACAGTTTGTTGCTGTCTTGTCTATATAGAGCGGAGAAGCGAGCAGTTTTGTCAAGAGTCCCTGAAGCATCTTTGAACAAAGGTCTGCAAGAAAGAAGAAAAGTCAGAGGCATCTAAATTCCTTTTTTATCGATTATTATATTTGAACAAAGGAGACTGATAGCTTGCTGGACTACACTAGACTTCACAATATTTGTTCATTTCTTTATTTATTCAGGTTTTGGAGTAAATGTTGAGTGTATAATATGTCACCAGACCACTAACAAATCATCATCACTAGAGCCCAGGGAAACAGTTTCACAATGAGTATTAAAAACCCACCCCAAAATCTAAGCATACATTGATATAAAAAAGAGAAAACCTTCAGGAATAGTTCACTTTAAACATCAAATTACATGTTTTTCTCCGCCCTGTAGTGACTTTTGTCTATCTAGATCATGTTAGTGCATGTTGTCCAGTTTTAAAGATAATGTTTGTAGAGGTTTCCCTTGCCCACATGACTCACCTACCGCACGGCTATGCAGAAGAAAGCATCTATCCACCTGTGACAATGCTTGTAACAGGATGCTAACATTAATGACACGTATGCTTGGGTACGCTGAAGGCCACCAGATGGCGATAGCTCTGGATGCAAAAAGACCTGGGCTCCTATATAAGACTATGGGAAAACACCTTTCAGTCTTGACCTCAGTCAATGCTTTCTTGCTAATTTTATGGGCTCAAACATTAAGTCTGTTTGAAAAAAAAAAAAAAGAGCACACTTATTGGATAACAGGCCACTACTTAGCAGCACTACATTGCCAGAGGAAACACGCATATATTTGAGTTTTGGTTGAACTTGATTTGTTGAAGCAGAGCAATTAATTCTTAATGCTTAATTCTTTCTCTGCGACGGTTTAATCGTAGCAATGTTTGGTGACATTTGGGATTTAAAATCACTATAAAATCACTTCCTTAAGCACTTGTGGTGTTGGTTTATGTCCGTTTGAATTGTGGTCTTGATGTAAAACTCACAGAGACAGCATGCAGATGTATTTAAGGAGGAAAAGTACCTTGCTCCCCAGGCAAATGGCATCCTGTACTGGCCTAACCGGTTGCATGCCAGCTTGGCATTTTTCAGGACCTTCTGTGCCACCTGGTGCAAAACAGGAACACACTTGAGCTTCAACACAAACACGCACAAGCTGGACCTCGTCTCTTACAGTAACTGTAACAATATTCAGCAAGCTGCCAATCTCAACCAGAGTACACACACATTTGAGAAAACAAACACACGCACACAGTCCTTCGACCAGCATGCTGGACTGAATCACATTAATACCCACTGTTCTGCCCTCGGGGTGTGCACCTACTTTGTAGAGCCAAAGTCAATGCTTTTGTTGAGTTTCTGCGCAACTGGTCAGCGATTACAAACTGGGAAGATTATCTTTGCATAATGTGGAATAATTTGGTGGAATCTGCTGATTCTAGAGGAACACGGGGTCAGTACCTTGGTGGAGTCTGAACTCTTCATGTATGGCTCGGCACAGTGGTTGATACCCCCCTGAAGCACCTTCTCTATACGGGCCACCAGGAAGATATCTGGGTGTGGGCATGTTACCGAAAACACTCCCTATGAATCGAAATGTTAGAACAGATTTGAATATTTATTGGTAGATTTCCCCAGTGCAGTCATTAAGATGAAGAAAAACAAGAATCTGTGTTTTTCAAGTGTTTATTCACCTGTCTGGGATACTGCATGGCTGCTTCTGGCATCCCATGGATCAACCGCTGGCTGTCGGGTCGGCCATCGCCTCGGCCATCGCCTCCCCCGTTCATATACTGACTGCTGTTATTGGGCATCATGCCCCTGACAGAGGGGTGGTTTAGGTCAACGTGGAAATCAGAGGAGATTTTTCTGCCATTCTGGATGTCAAACAGCGACAGGGTGATGTAGAATGGCTCCACCTGGAGAAAGAGCACAGTGTCAATTTATTAGAACAAGTCTAGACTAAAGTACTATGCACATGTGTTAGGTATGCTGTGATGTCTTTGGGCTGCTATGATGGCTCCTTTCATCTTGTACTACACTAAGATATCAAAATATGACTTGGATAAAGGATACTTTAAAGGATAAAGTATGATGTTGATTTAAAAAAAAGCAGTGTATTTGTCCTTTATTGTGCCTACAGGCCACATAAAATGCTCCCAAGGGCCACAGCTAACAATAACTAATTTTACTGAACTTAATGTGATGTGCACTGGTGTAGTGTAGATAAAAATAAAGAGTATTAAATAATAAAAGCATAAATATAACTAATTACATTGTAGTATTTCAGTGGATCCAGTGTCACGTGACTTTACAGTACATATAAATATATTTGACCACTGGCATCAGAGAAAAAGCTGGACTGATAGACACGTGTCTCACGAACAGCTAACAGCTATTGCTGTAAAATTTCAGTGGAGGGAGCTGCGTGAACGCACTTTGAAGCATTTGCTCTGCGTGCGCGTGGACCATGTTGAAGTTTTAATAGACAGTTTCTGCTGGGAGGGACAGCAGGACATCAGACTTCATTACACAAATTGTTTGCCATTTCTGAGCCTGGAGGCTGGTTGCTATGCCAACAGGAGTCGTTCACCAGCTCAAATAATAAGACAAGTCCATCCGGCCCGCTGTAACAAAACCATCTCATCCATCCTTAGTCAGGCAGATAATGATATTTCTGTTATGTAAGGCCTGATGCGGAAAGAAAAAGAAAAAGAGATCCAGCTTACGTTTGTTGTTGGCCCTTCCTCGTTCTCGGCCACACAGCTTTGCAAATTAAACGAGAGGTCGTTGCAGTTCACCAGCACACGCTTGCCAAACTTCTCCTCAAACTGCTTCACGTCTGGCTCTATTCCTGAGAAATCGAGTTTCTAAAGATAGTTCAAAAGACGGTATAGCATTAAACTGGGTCGGGTGTTATCACCAAATGGGACAAAGTGAACATTAGTGCGCTTTAATTTACCTGTGTGTCTGGATCCAGCGTGAACAGCTTCAGCCTGGTTTCATTCTTCATCCTAGACTCTATATCTCTTGTGCTCTGCGGAGAAGGAAAGCATTTCCTAAACTGAACCGCAAATTGTCTGAAACAGTGGAAACGCTGGCCGGGAGATTCACGGCGAGTTGTTTTTTTTATTAGTAGAACATTTGTCATTCGCACCGATCTGGAAGTCAGACTCCATATTTTACAGGCCGATTGTGCTGTGCAGACGGGGGTGAGAGTCAGGTGGTACCAGCACACATTTCACTGGAGCACACTCTATCCTGTCAAACTGTTTTCCACCCAACTGTTACCACCAGTTTCCATGCACATATGGCTTTACTATTATGTACCACTCATCACAATAACAGCAAGAAGAGCTTTTAAAAAAACAAAACAAAAAAAACACCATAAATATCGGAAAAATATTTGCAGCCTGCAAGTTGTCAGACAGTTTCCCCGTTAAATACCAGAGAGGATTCTATCCTCGAAAATCATCAAAGCTCCTAATGCTTTTCTGCTGGGTATCTTGGATTGGATATTGCTGACTGTATGCATTCTGTATATATTCTGGGCAAAACGCACTCTTAAAGGAAAAATCATATTAGACATAATCCTGAGAAGGCCAATGGGGGGGGGGGGGGGGGGGGGGGTCTGTGTTTAATGTCAGGTCGGATGAAAAACAAATGAATCACTGGGAAATTGGCTGTGTCACCCTCAACATTTAAATCTAAATTTAAGACACATGTTTGTGGCAAGGATGGTTCCTTCTGTGCCTTCTTGCTACTTCAGTGAGGATAGGAGATTAATCTCCATAAGAAGAATGCATGCACATCCAACAGAGAAAGTAGGACCTACCTGAAAGCTGTCCATACTGCCAGAGGAGCTGTCTGACTTTCCAAGATCATCATCTGTCAGAAAATACAAGAAACAATGGGTGTGGGGAAAATATGTAAACCTTAAGAAAAACCACCTAGGGTTGTAAAACCTCTTTAATCACTCACTGACACGTGAAAGTTCGGTAA
Source organism: Neolamprologus multifasciatus (assembly GCF_963576455.1). Classification (NCBI taxonomy): domain Eukaryota; kingdom Metazoa; phylum Chordata; class Actinopteri; order Cichliformes; family Cichlidae; genus Neolamprologus; species Neolamprologus multifasciatus. The sequence continues at coordinate 18,366,266 of NC_140454.1, read as the reverse complement.
ACAGTAATTCAGCTGTGCAGGAATCACCTGGGACTGAGATAGGGATACTGCAGGTCTCAGTGGCATATTTAAAAGAAAGCTTCCAGATCTTTTTAAGCGCAATAGCGCTTTTATTCTTTCCCCTCTCTCATGCACAGGATGATTAATACAAGCAGAGGAATTAGAAAGATTAGTGGAGTGTTTTATGCAGAGGCATTCAGCCTCTCTGCTTCACGGCTAAGCCTCCTGTGAGACAGGAGGTGAGTATTAAAAGCCTGGGTGGTCTGGTATCACATCTCTACATACTACATGCACACGGCCAGGGAAAAAAAAGTGAGATTAAGTGAGAAGGTTGCCTTTATTAATAACTGACTAAGCATGAAAATTCTCTTCAATAATCTGCACAATTTCACAAAACCTTTTCCCAGAATAAGGAAGCTATCTCGACAGGAATACCAACAAGTAAAGACTCCCTTTCATGTGGAAGAATCCGGACAAACGCACACATACCATCATGAATGTCTCCATTTCTCTTCTCCTGCATGGCGATTTCAAAGCTACTGTGCAAGATCTTATTGAGCGTGTTGATCCATTCCTCCATCTCCGCCTCGCTGTCTGCAGCAAGCAGGTAGGTGCTCTTATCCTGCATCTTAAGCTCGAAAGCAAACCTTCGAACCTTGTTGTTCTGCAGAGACGGCATGGGGGGTGGGGGGGGGGGGGGGAGAAAGGAAAGAGTTGTACACAGTGCAGATAAAAACGTATTGAATCTCGCAAAACAGGCGTTCAATCATTAGTTATTATTAATCTCTGGCTCTCTTCCACAGTGTGTTTTGTGTCCCGCCTTCCTCGCCTCACCCCCATCTGTCATAGCAGATGGCTCCCCCTCTTTGAGCCTGACTCTGCTGGAGGTATCTTCCTGTTAAATGGGAGTTTTTCCCTCCCACTGTCACCGAATGCTTGAGGGGTCATTTGATTGTTGGGGTTTTCTCTGTATTATGATAGAGTCTCTACCATGTAACATAAACCACCTTGAGACTACTGTTGTGATTTTGAGCTATATAAATAAAAATGTATTAAACTGAATTTAAATTATAACGATAGAAAAATAAAAAACCTGTTATTACTGAATAGATTGGATTAGTGGAATCTCATACAGACAGACTGAGTTTAATTTTTCACTTTTAAACATCAAACATCCAGTAGTGAACATAGTGAACATGGCAGAAGGGATGTTTCACCCCCCTCTGAAGAGAACACGGCCCCATGAGGCAATAGTTGCTCTTATTCCACCATCACCCTCACTTCATTGTAATCTATGGTTAAAACCTTCAAAAACAAAGATCTGGTATATATTTGAATATTGAGTCCAAGTTTGGTAAACATGTAAGCATCTAAACTCAGATTTAATTTAAAAGCTGCAGTGAGCAAATGGAAGGAACATGAGTTAGGCAGGGACGAAGCATTTACATCTGGATAACAAAGCCCTTCTGCCAGTGATGACCTCAAAACAGCCACGAAGGCTGATGCCACTGCCTCATTTGGGCTTTCGTGTTATTCTATTAAAGCCCATTCAGAACCAATGAGGGCTGACTGAGCTGCAGTTTGTCTATGACTCAGTGACTCTGAGGTCTGATGCTTATTAGGGTACTTTAATAAACGACTCCAGAAGAATTTGTTTTAGAGAAATAGAGGAGCCATTTTATTATTGTCAACAGTCACTGGATTGTGTTATGGTGGTTATCTCTGCAGCAATGTAGTGGGAGTGACTGGGAGGGAGAGACAATATCTGCAGACTAGCTGAGTAAACACAGAGGGGGGTGTTTGGGACAAGAATAAAACCAGAGTCCTGATAAAGAGACTTAACCAGTGTCATCACCTGAGGTCAGAGACTCAACTCAGGGAAACTGACTCGACGGTCCTTAAAATGATTCCTACAGCACTGTATCTGTATCCTTACTTTAAAGAGTAAGAAAGAAGAGAGGAGAAAGGAAAACTTTTGGAAAACTGAGTCATAGAACACTTAACATTTTTTAGCTGTTTGTTATTACAAAGAGAGTGCTGGTCAGTTGATATATGACAAATGCAGTGTGTGTTTGACTGTATGTTGGCGTCTTTACAAAGTGGAGGACCAGCTTGAGGCTCAGCTCGAAGCCTCTCTAGCATCTCTAAGCTGCAGCGTTAAAAAAAACTGCAGTTATACTCATGGAGCAACTTCATCTGGGCCAGCTTAAATCATTAAAGAAGGAAAAGCAGTTTAGTTTTAATATTCATTAAAGTGGACCTATTGTAGTCATTATTTCTGGTCATACTTGGCCTTGAAGCCCCTCGGTTCATCCAATGTGTGGAAAAAAACACCCTTTTAGCTCCTCTCTCTTTAAGTCTCCACTTACCTAAGCCAGTTTTCTTCTGATTGGCTAACACTCGCGAACAGAAGACCGCAAAATAACAGCAGTACTTAAATCAGTCCCGTAAGACACATAAGGAAAAAGGATCAAATGAAATGTTCTTTATCACTGATTTATAATCTGGTCCCATTATATCTCAGCTCTTGAGACCAGTTTGGAGTAGTCCACATTAACAAAACTGAGTGTTTTGGATTTGTCGCTGAGCTTTTTAGTTACACAATGATTTTTAAAAAATAGCCTCAAATGGTTTTTCTTTTTAATTACTGAGATTCTCTGTTAAAAATGAGCTCAGAAAGCTGGCAGTGATAGCTGCTGGACTGAGCCAGGAGCTGCAATTATACGAGCAGGGGTCTTTGGTTGAAAACTGGGCGACGTGGAGGTTCAGCAAACCCGAGGAATGGCACAGCCACTATAACCCACACACATCTTGAAGCATTCAAATATCCTGCAGACTCCCTTCAGCTTACACTTGAGGTAACCCAGCCAGCTGGGTGCCTCAGAGGTAAAAAACAGGTTCTTTCCATCTGTTGACGCTGTAGATAGATGATAATGCATCCAGTGAGTGTTGGCCTACATTCAGCTGTTAGCACGTGGCATTGATTGTGAGGCTCGGGGAAAGTGCTTAAAATCGAGACCTCAGCATTCACCTTGTTTCAACAGCTGACAGTCAGCAGAAAAACACGACCTTGGGGTAGAGCGAGCTCAGGTTTCATAGAAGTGGAGAAGAGAAGCTCTCACGGGCTCACTTTTCAGCAGCAGCGCATCACTGTTAGAATAATTTCAGTTCAAATTTCGCCTGTTACAGATAGTGATTCATCCCGAATGCTGAGAAATAAATTTATACAGAAAACAACTGGAAAGAGGAAATCGTTATAATACCGGTTCATTCTGGGGAAACTGCGTTTTCCCCCAGGGGCCACAGTACCACATGTGCAGACAGGGATATCCCGTTTGGCAAAGCATGCAGGTCATCTTGGGTCAATGAGGTTTAGCAATCACTGCCTTAATGTACCTGAATCACACCCATACAGGAGTCCAAGAAAATAGTTCCTTTGGGCTCTTTGGAGATCTTCTCATCCTTGTAGAAGTTTAAGTTATAAGAACCATCTCCAAGTTGAGTCAGGTGGAAATATCTCCTCTTGAATGACTGAAAAAGAAGAAAGACAGGAAATAAGAATTATTTGTTTGTCTTACAGCCTGCAAAAAGATAACTAAAACAGGTTAAACTGAACAGCGAGTGGTCATATGAAGGGGAAAAAACATGGAATAGTAAAATGAGGAGAACTTTCCTAAATGTGAAATAAACAACAAAGATGGCGTCATGTAACTTTGATCACGTTTAACTGAAAAAAAGCTTTGCTCATTTGGTTCAAAACATTTTGGGTGCCATGATATAAAACAAAGAAAAGAAACAGACCCCAACATTTGAAAAACTGGAACTAGTAAATGTTAAAAAAATTGCACAAAATCAATTACTTGGGTTGAAAAAAATAAAAATAAAGCATACAGTCTATTAATGTGGTCTTTATTGCCACCTTACCCTCATGGTGACACTGATAGCACTGTTCATGTTTCCTTTATACAGCCAGCCCTGTTTAGTGATTCCACCTTTCTGGGAGCCTAAGGAGGCTGTGTCCTGCAGGAGACAAGAACACAAGATCAGACAATTACATAACACCAGAAGGATAATGCATACATCTTAACCAGCCATATAGATTTAAAATCTAGTCGTTTTTATAGCATATGCACAAATGTGCCAATTCAGGAATTAAATCATTTCACTTTTCTTTTTTTGTGTGTGGTTGAAACAAGCTGCAGTAAATAAACATGGAGACAAAGTGCACGCACATGCACACACGCACATCATGTATACATTTCAAAACAATGTCTGATTTTATCTAAAGAAAAGTTCGTGTGACGTTATTTGGACATTTTTGCGGTGAAGCGGCATACAATAATATGTCACCAATTGCCCCACCCTGCCAAAGCTCTGTCTTGCTGTGCAGAAAGTCTTTGATCTTGTGGTCTGAGATGACACAGATCCCGGCACTATGTAGGACTTTCTCAGTCCAAACAACCAAGGCAGAAGAACATAAAACAAACTATGACTGTTAAACTAAATAAATATATCTCAGCTTTCATAGCAGATCTGTGACACATGGGCCCACTCATCTCAAACGTTCACGGAGGTTTGTATGAGATCACGCCTTTCACACAATCACCGCTCTCGTGATCTGTAAAAATAAACTAATTAGGGGAATAATGATGAAAGAGGAGATACGGCGGTCAAACTCTATAGTTTGGTCCAGGTTTATATCAGCCTTGCATATCATTTGCAGATACACTTTCCAAATTTGAAAGACTACAATGAGAAGAGCGAATTGGCTTTCAAGATGTTATCATTCGAGTCCGGCTTCTTCTCTCAGCCCAATAAGGCAAAAGGGATTTGCTTTATTGGGCGTTGGCAGGAATTATAATAATTTCAGTGTGGAAGTTTGTGAAGTGAGCTGAAAAGCACCTGGAAAGGTTCAGAGTCCCATTTCCACTAGTCAGTGTCTAGACAACATTTGCAGGTCTGCAAATAAGCAGTAAAGTCTCTGAGTTTAGGATCTCAGAACTCTCTTTGCCCGAGAAAACTTTGTCAAGGACATGATAAAAAAAAAAATCCCAACCCAAAAGGCCACACTAAAAATCTACAGTCAGACAAAGTGCAGATAAACCACATTACACAGCTGATATTGAATGTGGTCTCAATGTACAGTTAGAACAGGCACGAAGATTTCTTTCGGGAAATTTACAGGAAGGCTTTATATCCTTTTCTCTCATCTACACGAGGAAATTCCCCATTTAAAAATATTCTGTAGTGCAGGTCGTGAAGGATGAGCCTTTCTATTGTGTTGAAGTCTTTCCCATCCTCCTTTCCCAGATTTTACTCTCTGGGGACTTGCACTTCTTTCAATCAAAGCTCCTTTTATTTAAAAGGGAGTTCTAGAAATCTTTCTAAAGATCATGCATTGTATTTCAGCTCCTGTACTCTCTTGCCTATAGGAGGCACAGTTTGACATATTGTGCAATGAGGGCAGGTCAGGGTCTTCATCATACATCCTATGAAGCGGTTTGACCTTAACAATTGTATCTCTAACAGCTCCGCATTATCTTTAAGGCTTTGAAGACTCCCAACAAATCTGAGTGTCTGTCAGGTGACTTATGAGCCTCCTTGTTGTGAATTCCTCCCAGTCATTCCAAAGACAACAAGCACTTGTTTAATCTGTACAAGACTGCACACCCACTCTGTCATACATGAATTAGCAGAGGATAAAAAGGTCCAAATGTTGCACTGGAGCCCTTAAATTTCAATGTGAAACAAAATACATGGTGCACGTGCAACGCTGTAATTACTGTTAACTCACCTATTAGACACAAAAATGCCTTTTATCGGCGTACAATAAAAACATGAAAGGCGTAAGTGGGGATAAGTGAAATTTAACAGTGCACAACATTTTTGAGGGTGAGGTTCATGTCATCAAGAGGAATCAAGAAACTCAATTGTGCGAAAAACTAAAAACTAACATGAACTCTTATTTAAAGGAACAGTTCACACCCAAATTAAACGCTGGGATTTTTTCCCCCTCTCTCTGGCACGCAGTGCCATTTATCCATCTAGTTTTTTTCCCCTGTCAGTTGCCAAGTTTCACAAGGAATTGAAGAACTATGTTAAATATAATAGAACTAAATGACAACTAAACTCACCTTTTTTAAAATCATGATCCAGTTAATCAAAAAGTCCACAAACTTTGTTAAGAGCAGTTCCTGAGCTATTTTATCTCTTTTTATTGCAACCTTGTTACTGTGCAGGAGGAAACTTGAATCTATCAACAGACTTTCACTAGTGGCATTACAAACATTAATGGAGCTCTGTTCTGCACATTGACACACTGGATGTAATTTGGTATCAAACACACATTTTATTTTTTCATTTTTTTTAAAGGTACCTTGCTAGTACTGGGTTCGATCCTCTGTTACCTTCAGAGTTGCCTTAATTCTTCATGGGATAGATTCAATAATGTTCCCTGAGAACTAGTCCATGTTTACATGATAGCATCACATAGTTACTGGATGCACATCCATGATGCTCTGTTGGATTGTGATCGTTTGACTGCGGAGGCCGTTTGAATACAATCAACTCGTTGTCATCTTCAAGAAACTAGTTTGAGAAGATTTGAGCTTTGTGTCATGCTGGAAGCGGCCATCAGAACATGGATACTACGTGTTATATGTGGCAAAATGAATCCATGCTTTCATGTTTCAAATTCTCATCCCACCTTCCAAACGTTGCAACAGAAACTGAGACTCATCTTATCGGCAACAACAAGATTAAGCCAGTGTGAACTCTAAGTGTGAACAGTTTCCTGTGTGTAGATAACAGGAGTGGTGACTCGTGTGGTCTTCTGCAGCTGTACTCCTTCAGTGTGTTGCGCTTTTAGAAATGCTCCTCTGCATCCCTTTGTTTAGACGAATGGCTACTTGAGTTTCTTTTTCCTTCTTATCAGTTCAAATCAGTCTGGCCAATCTCCTGTGACCCACAGAATTTCTGCACACTGATTATTTTCTTTTTTCTGACCATTCTCTTTAAACCCGAGAGACTATTGTTAAAAAAAAATCAAATCCCAGCATATCAGCATTTTCTGAAATATTCAGACCCGCCCGTCTGGTACCAACAACTATGGCACCTTCAAAGTCACTTAAGTCACCTTTCTGCTCTTATTCCAAAGCTTGGATTAAACTTCAACAAGTCATTTGGAGCATCTTTACATTCCTAAATGGTCATGTGATATCATACGATTGGCTGAATAGATATCTGCATTAATGAGCAATTGAACAGGTGTATCTAATAAAGTGGCTAAAACTCCTCATAACAATGTTTGTGCTTTATTTATGAATTTTTAAGTTTTAAGTGCTGTTTTGGTCTTTTGATGGTTAAATAAGCACAATCAGGGAGAGGTCAAATATACACATTTGATTTTTTTCACTTTGAAAGTGTCCCTAAGTTACAGTACGTGAAACTTTAGGCACCCTAGAAACTAAAAATAAGCAATGGGTGTTTCTTCACACCGTCCATATCTTCTGACAAAGAACTCACCTCATCTTTGTCGACATCTTCATCCACTTCAAATACATGGACAGCCAATTTATCAGGCCTGGACACTTTACTGGAAAAACCCAAATACAGTGTAAGTATAATAGCTCAAGGGGAGATATGTCAAGTGAATCTATTCATCACAACAACAAAAGACTGCAGGTTTTTCATATGCACACAGAGCACTATAGACAGCTTACGATGGCTCTTTCATGGCTTTGCTAATCTATCCAGCATGTGTGACTGAAGCAGTTTGGTGAGATCATTCTAATTTTTTTCTTCCCTATTTTTTATAATAAGTCATTTTACATTTTGAGGCTTTCTCAAGAGGAGCACAAACGACTTTTCGGCTCCTCGTGGAAACACAACGCACACACAGCTTGCTGGAAAATGAGCAGGTGCCAAAAGGTGAGAATCACCATCTAAAAATACTGTTAATTTTTTAAACTGGCGACCGACGTCACGATGCATTGTTTCAACTTCCCCAGATTCAGTAAAGTGACAGAAGATTTGGCAGCAGTTGTACCAACAAGGTCACTGTCAGCTCATTTTCTAACACGCTGGTTATAAAATAAGGATTCTTTACGGGAGAAGCTGGAGGTGATGACACAATCTCTAAACAATGAGGGTGGTTTCCACACTGGTTACGTTCAGAAATTGCTCAATGCACTAGGAAAAGGAAACAGTCTTTTAAATGTGTGCAACAGTTATTTGTATGCTGTGTTTCTTTCTAATTGAGTCACGCAAGTTGTCCGACACAGAAAACTGAATAGGCGCCAGCTTGCGTGTGTGATCGGGCTAAAAATACAAAACTGTGTGACTGCAGGATTTAGCTTTAAACCGGCTGTATAGCATAGCAGTTCTTATTAACCCCTCATAACAATGTGACGACACCTCTATAACTACACTGTAGTGCTGAGTTGAGGATTTTTTAACTATAGACTTACTTTGGAAGCTGTCGGAAGTCCCCTGAATAGTCCTCATACTTGTAGTTGACCACATGCCAGTCTGACTTGTAGGTCTTAATGCACTGAGGAGACAACAGAAATTAATTACAGACCACTGTAGCACTGCAATGACACAGTGAGGTAGCAATTGAGGGCTATGTGAAGGCTGGAACTGGGTGTCATTCAGTCACCTCTAAATGTGTTTCCATTTTCTCATCTCAACATGCTACATGAAGCTAATATACAACTAGGATCATCACTTTAAAGCTGAAGAAACTGTCGAACCATCTGATGAGAATTTGAGGCTTAGGATGTGAGTCCGTTTAATCAGAATTGCTGGTGAGATGGTTAACAGATTTAGAAAGCCCTGCTCTTACTTAGTTCAGTGCTGCACGGTTTTAGTAGCTTAGTGACAAATAGATGCTTCACAAAGATGTTTGACAGTAACTTCTTTTCAAATCTTTATGACCTAAAAGTCTTTTATAAGTTCCAGTAGACAACTCACTAGCATACACATTAGGAGAATATTTAATATTTTCAACCATTAAAGCTTCTCCTTGAGATAAAAAATAAGGAGTGTATGCACGGTGACTCTGCCACAATCCAACGTCCACCAACACAAATTGGGAGTGTTTCGCTGTCCTCCTTTCCTTGGAAAGAAAACATCTGTTCATTGTTAGAGTCAGTCATAAGTGCAGCTCCCTGGTATCTGTTCTAGAGAAACTCACGCCATTTACAAGAACTGCTCCTGCAGGGAGATGAAATGCAACCTGATCAGGAGGCGAATCGGAAACAGAGAGGCTCTCACTGGGCTAATCTCCACAGCTGTCCTGGTGATGTCACACAGCGCTTAACCAGGTGTCAGTATCTTGACTTCAGACAAGGCGCTCTAAATGCTGACCTTTGACCTGGAGGGAGAACTGTCGGTTTTCAGCTGGTGTGTGGCTTAAAAAGCTCTGCTAGAGCTGGATGATTATGATTCATCGTTTTAATCAGCACCAACTGTGAGTTACTGATAAGTATATTTTTAATTAATCCTACACTACATCAATAAAATGTCACATCTGGTGAACTTCCTGTGATTTTATTTGCTTTTTGCCCTTTTGGACTTTTAAGATGCCACAGCTGACCAAAACCAGGCTGAACCACTCAACAGCAAGACATGATCAAGGTTCAGCACTGACAGTAATAACTAATGATAGGAAATAAGCGGAAGCTTGATAAATTATCAAATTAGTCTAACTTAATTTCAGTGTATTGTACCATAAATAGATTTTACTGAGAAAAAAAAAGGGCACAAATAGTCCCGATGCATCCAATGATGATCTATAACGAGGCTCCTTGATGACTTCCTGATACGCTATGACTTGCAACATTCATAACCGATAATATTAGGTAATATATTTGGTAATGAGCCAAATTAGCATTACTGTAGCATAGCTCTGTGGTTTATGACTGATATAATTGACCAAGTTCTTACTAGCCTGAAGCGCTGACGCCGTTTTCAAACGTCTATCATGAAAAAGATACATATACAATCATATTAAGTGTACTTACTTACTTTGTGCATAATAGAAACATTTGTTTTGCAAATGAACTTTGGTGTGCTTTACATGCCTTTTGGACCATTACTATCAACAGGCATGAAAGGAATCTCTCTCAATATAATATACTAGCATATATCCATGGTACAGTACTGTTTTTAGTCTGTTTGTTAATGGTTGCAAAGCTTCACAATCTGTTATCATAACATGTGAGACATAATTCAAGTTTTGTGGATATAAATGGGTCATTTTAGTCTTTTTTCAGGTGGTTGCTAGGTAACATAATGATGTCATCATGTCTGATATAAATAAGAGCCTTTAGGGGCCTGAGATGTCCTTGTGTGCCAATTTTGGTTGCTCAACTTTTGATTGTGTAAGAGTTTGGATGGAAACAGAAAGAGATTTCATGTATTATCATGTAAGATGATTTAATTGGCTCTACTTGGTCTTAGTGTCTATTCCACTATTAAATGTTGTCAGTGGTTCAGTTTTTTGGGATTATTACCCCAAATTATTTCCAATATTTGGATTCAATTATTTCACTGTGTCTTCCTGCAGGCTCTCTGTGAGTGAAAGTCCTTCAAAAAATATCTTAAAAATCAGCCCACCTCTTGGACGAACAGACTCTGGGCCTCCCTCTCTGCATTTTCAGGCACTGTAGGGTACAGGGTTCTCCCTTGTCTCCTCAAAGTTGAAATCTGCAAAAATAAAGCAATGTTTAAATCGTCAGAAGAAACGTAACTGTGAGATTACAGCAGACCACAAAGGATGACCAAAACTGAAACTGAAACAAGTGTGCTTTCACTTGAAATGGTCTTGTGAAATGACCACGGGTTATCTGGGGTTCAAAGTGTGCAAGTAAGTCAGAGACACAGTGGGATGCCTGCCCACATCATCTGACTTTTAGGCCTACTGATGGATGTGTTTAAGCCTTTCGCTAATGACCAACAGGTTGACTCTGCAGACAGGCAACACAGTAGCAAAAATAATCAAGACCCTGTAGTGTAATTAAAGTAAAAAGCCTTTTAATTTTATTTAAGCAAGACCAACACAGCCGCTTTTATCGATCACTAAGGATGCAAATTCTAGTGCTCGACAAACATCAGCATGCCAAAACGCTCAAAACGACAGCGCCAACATGTTGATTAATGTGACTTTCATGTCACTAGATCCTTGGCAGAGATGTAAAAATTATTTTAGTAACCTGTGGAGATGTAATAAAGTAGTCAATCAACTATTGTGTGTAACAACTATGTAACTTTACATTAATTCACACTGATTAGATAAAGCATTCTTTTTATTTTTGCTCTTGCGAAGCATCGGTGGAGTTAATCCACAAAAGCTCACTCTGAGCCAGGAAAAAAAACCTGCTTTGGAGCAAGCAGTGTTGGATATGACTGAGGTTTCCAAAAATGAGTTTCCCAGTTGTTATGAGAATCTGAAGCTGGAGTCCTGGGTATACAGTATTCATGTTGGTTTACTGTACGATTTCTCCAAAAGTTGATTCTGTTCATCTGGACGTAGCAGACGACGCTATGTCCAGATGAACAGAATCAACTTTTGGAGATTTACTTTCCTGGATGATTGAGAATGCGTCAAGATACTGTATGATTTCTTTTTAGTAGCTTTATGGCCTTCAAAGAATATGCACCTCAAAGATCTGAAATCAGATTCATCTGATTTCATTAAAATGAAGCTACACAATGTGATAATCAGTCAAATGTGGTGTTTCGCAGTTACGGGATGAAAGAAGTTGTTTCACAAAAGCTTGTTTTTCTAGATATCTGGAATGACCCCAAGACAAATACTAAAACTGCTGTCTTTGCCTCCCCTGTTGCCCTCTATAAACTTGCATGTGGTGTTAGATCCAGTCCTTACTGTGTTAATGTCAACAAATTCCCCAGCTCTTAATTGTGAACCTTAAGTCTCCCTTTTCCTGTCTGCTACCCATGTTTCCTGCAGGGGAGATAATGATCTTTGCACTGAAAGCAGCAGAAATAAACAGGCATGGATGCAAGAGGCAACCAGGAAGTGGGCAAAAAGAAGCATTTAATTGGACTACAAGTTGCCACAGAGAATTGTCAGATCCTCTGGTTTAAAATTCCCCAAATTGTTATGGGAGATGGCCAAGTTGAATAAGACCCCATCAATATTTTATCTAAACTATCAATCTTCTTTATCCAAGGTGAGCTGGAGACAAGAACTTGACCACTTCCCAACAGCTCCGACAGACTGAAAAACAAGCAAAGCAGTGCTTGTGCAAATATGAGCTTGCCTTCATGTACGCCAGGTAAAATATTTACTTAGCAAGCTGATGAACTGTACTTAACTAACTCTCACTAGTAGTAAATACTAAATTATGCCAATGCTGACAATTATGTCATTAGTTATGCAAATATTTGGTATAGACTGCGTATAATGATTGATGGACAGCAAGTCTGAAAAGTGACACCAGTCCAGTAAAGCCTTAAACCTGAATCTTTTCTAATGGCCAGTGGTAGCCAAACCTCCTTGGATTTTATACCGGCCCATTGGAAAGAAGACCCTACCTCTCACTGGACTTTCATTCTGTTTAAAGTCCCCTTCAATACAACATGATGTTCATTAGATACATTTAGGAACAAATGCAACCTGTAGCCAAATTCCTCCACAGAAATGAGGAATTTGGCTGCAAATTCCTCCACTCAGGATACTGTTCATTCCGTGGAATGGTTGACAGAGAATATCATATCGAACACTGGTGTTACCATAACCTTAGGGACACGGCAAAGTAAAGAAACAAGAACAATGCTCTGATCTGCAGATTTCACAGTGAAGTCGGGGGGGCCTTAGACAAAGTGCATATATCAAATTGAGGAGAAAGGAAGACTCCTATTCTGCTAATCTTGGACAAATTTCTCCAGGAACCTCACACAGAGAGACCAACCCAACCCTCCCTCCACTTTGCCAGCAGTATCTTGATCAAAAGCAGATGGAGCTGATATAAACATCGCCTACCAGAAGAACAGCTCATGACTTTTGATGAGCCAGAGGGAATAAGATAAGGTAGAGACTTGATAGAGGTTTCCAATACCGGGAAACAGACAAAAACTGGATTTATACAAAAATAACTCAGAGATAGAGAAGGTCTTTCTGCCTCGACTCATGACCTGTATACTTTGAAGTGTCTTGACGCAGACTGAGATTTTTACATAACACTCACTGGTCATACACTGACACAACCCCCCCAAAACACTGAAAGCTGATTACAACCTTGCCTGAACAAGAGTCTGAACAGGCAGAAACAGATGTTAAGATCAGTCACTGAGCCTCCCGTGTTTTTTTTAAACCCCCCCTCAGTCAGAATCACCTGTCAGCCCCTGACAACGTACTGTTTGTGTGTGAAGCTGGCATGTTATGCTCATAGCAGCAGGCTATACGTGGATATGCATGAGAAGTCAGAGTCAAGGCTGTCCTGCCGTCACCAAGCACCCAGCTGCCAGGCCTTACAAACCGTAACAACCGCTTCTCTATCCAGAGTCAATTCCAAAGTTAGAAACACCAAGCAGACCTGCTGCTTTCATTTATATTCGAATCATTAAAACTGTGGCTCTACAAACCAGTGACAAGGAATTATTTAAAGGTTATAACCTTTATTTTCCCCAGATAGACCCAAGTCCCCATTAACATCCAAACAGCAACTTTGGCAGGTTTGTGGGAAGGCTGATCTCACATGCGAAGATCAACCCATGTAACTTAAATCAAGTTCTGTTTGAGCATTTGAAAAAACAGATTATTTCTAAAAGTGTTCATATATGGTTGCAATGATTCTCCAAATCCATAGGTTGGGTCATAACTAAATCTTTAGCCAATGACTTATAACTATTTTAATAGTGATTGGTAAGAAGTTTATGACAGCATGATGACGTAACCATGACTGGATCATCACCTAAAAATAAAAATCTGCTATTCTGATGTATTTCCAGTTCACTCTTTATTTAAGCAATCATGTTAAGCAGGGCATTCATTACATCACACAAAACACTATGAAGCCATCACTAAAATACCATTAATCATCCTATATTTGCAATCTTGCTTAAAAAAAAGAAATACATCAAAATAAAACATGCTATTCATAAAGACTCAAGTTAAAATGTATTTCACCACAAAGCTCAGTAAAGAAACCTTTAAGATCCCTGCAGTTGGCAATTACACATCATTTACAGAGCATGTATCCTTGCTTTGACAAAAAATACATTAAAAATAAAAATAATTCTGAGCATGTATTGGTGTTAAAAAGCCGTACTCATTATGCTAATGACTTGAAATGTCACAGTCATATGGGGCATTTTGCACCAACATCTGAAGGAAGAAAGAGCTATTAAAGGCTGAAGCGATTTATAGATGCACTACAAACTGACTATGGGAGGCTTATGTTTCACAGTGAAGGTGGCAAAGAGAGCTGGGCATCAAACATTTTGCCCTCAAATTTTGTGATTTCACCTATTTCTTAGGTAAGGACTCATGATTCGATTAAGATTTGGTGGAGCAGAGAAAATCTCCATCTAACTGTCAGGAAACTCCTAAGTGACCAGGAGTTCAGCACTCACACTTGGTACACAGTATACCTACTACATCTCTGCCCATTAGTTTTTATTTCTTATGGATATTATGAATTAACACGTTGCCTAGCAACCATCTACTAGACGTTTACAGACTTTGAGTGTCATGAGCCAGTCCGTTTCATGCAACACGTGGACAGCAATGCAGGCGAATAGTCACGCTCATATTCACAGCCAAATGCAAACACATTTCTTCCACTAATATGTCACTAGCTTGGAAAGATTTCACTGTGATTTGAAGCACAAAGTTCACCAAAGTAAACAGTGGTTGAATGGACATTAGAATGTCTGGACAACAAACCCTGTCGAATTAACAACACTTAACCCAACTGAACGTGGATATTAAAAGGAATCCAAACAAAGAAAAGTGGACAAATCTAAAACGCTACAGTGTTCAGAGCCAGCCACAAATCAGCAGCCTCGGTATCAGCAAAGGACCAAAGCAGTTACAAGGAAAAGTACGGAGACAAGTGAAAAAGAAAAAAAGGGATGATGTCCTCTTATCTGCTAAACAAACAAACAAACAAACAAACAAAAAAGCAAGGTACCGGCCAATTAAACTGCAATCCTAGTATCTCGAGCTAAAATGGGCCATTTTTACCATTTATGCACAAATAACAACTTAGAAAAGTGTTGTATAATTTTCATTACATTACAGTACTACCTAATTCATATCAACATTCAATTCAATTTAAACAGCGCCAAATCACAGCAACAGTTACCTCAAGGAGCTTTATATTGTAAGGTAGACCCAACAATAATGCATACATAGAAAAACCCAACAATCGTACGACCCCCTATGAGCAAGCACTTTGGCGACAGTGGGAAGGAAGAACTCTCTTTTAACAGGAAGAAACCTCCGGCAGAACCAGGCTCAGGGAGGGGCGGCCCTCTGCTGTCACTGGCTGAGGAGACAGAAACTTTGTTATTATATGTCGCCGGGAGGGGAATCATTTTCCCAGTGGGCCACAAGACAAACTGGGACTGAGATAAAACTGAAATGGAACAAAACTGAGTTTATATCACTGATGTGTCCCTGCACAACAGTCCCAGGTTATTGTGTGGCCCGTTATCTGGCAACCACATAACAACAGACTAAAATGACATTCACAGCGAAGAAGACCCACAAAAATGCCCCAGTTTTTATACTCTTCAAGGGATTGGACAATGGATGGTATAAATCTTATATTTATTCATATAAACAAGAACTACCATATTTTTTTCTTTACTTTCCTCAGTGTGATTAACTATATCAGTTTGCCAACAGCATGAACAGACCCAGTAATACTGTAGCATAGGTGTGTACTGGTATCAGAAACACATGAAATAGCATGTGTGTCTTTTATTCTCACTGCATCAATTTGGTGGTATAGTGTTGATAATAAAGGAGCAACTCCACTAGCATCAAATTAGAGCCAATTCCTGATGTAATGCCAAAACATTACAAAATTTTCCAGGTCAAACTTGTACTTTGCAGTTCCCGTTACAGGACAGGATGTTGACACAAATAGATTTCTGACTGTAACTCTTTGGATCAGAGCAATCTGAATGGCCTGTACATCCTGAGGAATACACATACCATTTACAACTCCAATAAATAATAACTGTATTCTTCAACCAATTTGGGAATTCAGACAAAAGATGTTAAAGTCATTAGACAAACCCAAAAAAAGACTTCCCTTACTGGAGTGGTGTTATATTAAAGGCCCAGACTCATGTCAATGTGAGACAAAGTGGTAGGGTTAGATCTGAGGATATACTAACATCCTTCAAAGAAGTCTCATTTCCTGAAGTACCAGCTCTGGGCCAGATCTCCATTTTAGATTTTCCAGCCGCAGCGTGGAAAGTGTGAGGGACGCACATCCTGCACGGTGTGGCTGGAGATAACACTTACTCTGTCACAACATGGGACACAGAATGAGCCAATTAAACAGATGGCCCCTGACCCATCTCTTGCTGCAGCAGAGGAGATATAAACAAAAGGAAAGCCTTTGTCAGTGGCTACACCCATCATCACAATAGTGGCCGTGCCTGGGCCAAAGGAAAAACCACTTCAAACAAACACAAAAAAGAAAACACCCAAGTAGACGAGTAAATATTAATATTGTATAAATACCAGTAAATGTAATGAGCTCGTGTGTTTACCAGCAATACACAGGAGGACAGTTTAACTCCTGTCTGCCTGACTTTGCACCAGAAGTGTATAGCAACAACGGAAACCAGAGCACTAAAGATCTACACCACCATTTACTATGGAACATTTTTCCATAGCTTCATAGCTGCTCCTCAGCAATTTAACCTCAGAGCCACATTTACTACAGTAAGACTCACCATCTATACTTCTGCAAACATAGATGGCGAGTCTGCTGAAAAACGTGCATGAAAAGTTTAGACACTCACCTCAAAGTCCTCAAGGGGGAACTGCAGCATGTCTCTGAGGACATCGCTAAGGATCTGCGTCTTCCTCTGCACCAGCACATTTTCATAATCGAGCGGCTCGATCACCTTTGGTTTTACCTACAAAACACATAAACACACAGTTGTGGATCAAACTACAAAACTAAAGCAAGTAACATGAAGGCACAGAAGAAGCTATCTGTGACGTTATTGGATGGATTCAGAAGAGAGATCAAGGAAACGAGTAACAATATGCAAACAATCAGGCATAATAAGATTACTGTTGGCATGCCAACCCCTCAGCATTGGAGAGTAAAAACCCATTAGCTCCTTTCAGTTTTCAGACCTTCATCACTTTCTCATCAACTAAATGAAACTTGACGACAGGCATAAATTGGTTTCAAAGGACATATCAATTTATTATTGCGTTTGTAGAGATGTAGAGATCAGATATAGGAGCAAACTTCTGAATAAAAACTGCCCATTTTTAGCACAGAATATTTAAAAAAAAAAAAAAAAAGACGTGCATGCACAAGTGCATTCGGTGCGAGCAAAGAAAAGACTTTCAAACAAAGGCAGTTTGGTGTGTGGTTAACCTATGTGATGATGCTTACACTTACATAGTGGGGGATCTTGATGAATAAGCAACAAAATAAAAAACAAAGCTGGTAAACCATAACTAACAGGAATGCACTTTAAATAAGCATGTGCAGGAGAAGAGATCACAGTCAACAGACTTGGATTTATCCAGCCGTGTGACAGGGCACAATAGGACATGTTTTCTGTTAGATGCACAGTGACAAGTCAATCAGGGCTCCATCTGCCCAGAGAAAGTGCATCTGCTTCAAGGATAAGGAGGGTCTCAATGAGCTCAACTCTTTACGATGGCACACATCATACTACACTCCATCTGGACAACATACAGGACATTGTAATTTTTGAATATGACATAAAGCAATGAGGGTCTTTAACTAGAAATCGGTCTACAAATGTTTTGTTTTGTAGTTAGTTTTAAAGAGCAGATTTTTTGGTTTATTGTCATAGTTCCTGCTGAAGCAGGTTAGAGTGCTGACCCACTCTACACCCCCAAGGAGAAAGCCTATAAGTCGCAGGAGGATTCAATGGCCACCGGACAGAGCGCAAGCTGTCAGCGCTTTTATCTGTTGGGATGGGAGGATAAATCTAAGTGAAAAACAAGCAGTGACAGATCAGCAGACTTCAGGACTGAGCGACAGCACTGCTCACTCATTCCTCCTACATCTGGGACTGATAATGTTAGCATGATCTCAGATGGGGGAGTCATGCATGTAGACCTGCCTGAATCTATGCTGCTGTGTAGTAACTTTTGTTAATAACAGAGTAGAGCGAGGACAGAGGGGGCAGGACCTTGTATCAGTTTCAAGGACAGGGAGGGAATAGGAGAGCAGAGATGGTGCCACCATGTCTGTCAGCTGAAGCAGGTTGTGACATACCAGACAACTTCTTCTTCATGTTTTATTTAAACACAAATATACAATTATCTGCAGTTGAACTTCAATAAACTGTGCTCCCCTGAGAAGAGAAAAAAACTGATGGATGAAGAGATTTCTAGATGTAAGCCAGGAAAGAATTTATGGAAAGATAAATACGCGTATGTCTTACTTAATCCGACGCCTAAAATCTCCATATCTTCACGAACAATCTGAGAGCCTCTAGAAGATACTGAAGTCTTAAGAATGTCAGGCAAACACACCTATACTATCATTATTAAGCAATGACCTGGGAAAAAAACCCCAAAACACAATGAATCAGGTTTGACTAAACCAAACACCTGCAAGGGATACTCTGGAGCAGAGGGGTCATTCTACAGTAAGCTATTTAATAGCAAAACAAACTAAAATTTCCCTTTTTTTAAGTGAAAATGGAACATAAGCACATTCTGACAGTGTTTATATATGATGAGCAATCTTAGAAAACAAATGATGAGCAGGCAAGAGACGTAAATCCAATTTTAACAGTGTGATCATGGTAAAAAAGAAAGTCTGAGGTTTTACCATGTCACCATGTTAGTCTTTGTTTTTGTTTTTTGCTAAATAAAGCCAAACCTTGTGACAAACTAAAGATACCCTTAGTGCTTCAACATGAAATAACAAGGTCAGTAGCAGCCAGGTGCTGCTGCTCAAAGGCACTCCATTGTCAGCAAGTGAGAGCACCTCTATAAAAGCAGAAGTTTTGGCAGTTTGTTGATTTGAACCATTTCGATGTGTTAACACAATGCCAAGAAAATTAAAATCAAGGTGTTGCAGTCAAAGTCTAGACCTCAACCCAACTGAAATGCTGGCTGTACCTTAAGCAAGCTGTGGAGAAATATTTTTCAATTTCCATGTGCCACTCCTATCACAGTGATGTCATCACCACACCAGGACTGTTTGTCAGGGAAGTTCTGCCATAAGTTTGAGACTTTAGGAATGGAGGGTTTAAGCTAGTACAGAAAAAGTGAACAAGTGAGGCTGAAAGATGCCATAAACAAACCAAATATATACTAGAAATAACCTAATGAAGCCTCTGCT
This sequence comes from Neolamprologus multifasciatus, assembly GCF_963576455.1. Lineage (NCBI taxonomy): Eukaryota > Metazoa > Chordata > Actinopteri > Cichliformes > Cichlidae > Neolamprologus > Neolamprologus multifasciatus. Next base: position 18,346,707 of record NC_140454.1, on the reverse strand, counting down.
GTATGGTCAAAACCAAGCTAGTAAAGATGTGGTAGTAACTACATTTAAATAAAGTATGTACTGAAAGATTTGACCCCGTTTTAGTGATGGTGCCCCTTTTCTCACCAGTAATGGATATCTGAACCCACTCAAGTGCTGCTGATTCCCTCCAAACTCCTCTGGGTGCCTCCACATTGCTTTGTCAGTGACCCAGAGTGGTCAACCACACAGTGCACTCAGCACTGAGCGCAAAAGCTCTGTCATTCTCTCAACCCACAGTGCTGACCAGAGTCGATACATAGCCCCAAATTCACACTGTCTTATTGTCAAATTAGTCCTTTAAGAAGGTATTTGAAATCACCTGTTGAACGGTAACGTTTCACTGTCAATCAGAAAATACTGAAGCTCCAGTTATATTTCTTGGTTGTCTACACACCCAAGCAGAAACGTGCAGACTGTATATTCAACAGCTGTAAACTAAAGTCAGCAAACAGGCGAGCCAACCCTGTAAGAACAGAAAGCAGACGCCCATGAAGCCATCCCTTCCACTCCCTCTCTACAGCGATCGGGCAGCTGTTTATCTGCATCTCCCACTCCTCCACATCACTGCACCCTCACGCAGCCTGAAACAATGGTGCTGCGTAGTGCCTCTCAATCTTGTCACTGACTTTTTGGTTGACTTTCCAGAGGGCCTGACCACTGGACACCTTCGTTAAAGGGCAGGAAATGATCACTGTCGCGGTCGCTGACTTTTGCGCCAAATAAAACATTTTACGAGCCAAAGCAATCTTTGAGAATAAAGTCGAGGGACCTGCAATGTATTCGCCCAGGTAGTAAAGTGCTAATAAAGTTCAACCTTCCCCTGTGCTGGTGCTAACACTGCAAATTTGAAATGGGAGCTGGCAGCACTGTTTCTATGAAAGGAGGCGAGAGAGTGAACCAGCACAAACGCTCACATGACACCTGCTTTTGGCACTTTATGGCTGAGGTTAACCTTTACACCACTTACTTTCTCGAGGATCAGAGCAAATTTGAGGCATCAGTACTGATTTTTTTTTTTACATTTTTTTTTTTTTTTAAATGTAAACCAAAAAGTCTCACATCTCTATGTGAATTACTTGAATGACTTACCACCACCTGTGGCACTGGATCTACCTCAGGCTCAGCTGCAACCAACCTCTTGTACTGCTGTGGACTCTCAATGACCAGCTCCTTTTTTGGAGTTTTACTAGCCCTTCCTTGCATTGTCAACACTTGTGGTAAGATATTTCCAAGCCAGATCCCAAAGAGAAGTCGCAAGCCAGCATATCAGGTAGAGAAAAATCTTTGTACTGGAAAAAGTTTGTATATCTCCCTTTTCAGTCCCTAGCTCACTCCAAGCTACGGCTGCTCTGACTGAAAGCAGTGGATTCACACCCAGGCTGAGGAGATGGCCCCTCCTACACTCAGCTGTGCAGCCTGGGGGAGTTAAACACCCTCTCACCCACACACACACACATACAATGAAGCTATATGACCCCACACTATCCACCTGCACAGCAACAAAGGGTTAAGAAAAGAAAAGATACACATTCCTCGAGAATTACAGTGTGGTCAGGCACAATCCATGCCTTATGTGGGACAGCTGAAATAAGAGCTGGGTTCAAATTCATCAAAAGCCCAGAGTGAGTGACACAACAATGAGGCACTTTAGTGGCACATTAATAATAAGCATGATCAAGTTTTCTCTTGAAAGGTTAAAGATGAGTTTCCAGGCTGAACCCAAACCCTTAAGATTGTAGCAGGACTCCAGAAGCAACATTTACAAATCTTTGCCACCTTTTTGAAGACTGAGCAGGGCATGAATCAGCTGTATCAGCCAATATGACAGAGTTATTAGTCACTTAAATGTTCTTTTTTTTTTTGCCCTCCTGCTTCCAGTACATGACTACAGCCGAGACAGTAGCTGTAACCACAGATGACAGATTAGGTCCAGCTTCTGTCTCCCTGCTTGTTGATGCAACTGCTTAAGGGGGATTCCAGCATGAAGCAGCCCCTCTCAACCCACCCAGGAGTGGGCTCCACCTACAGATTCCTCTGGTGGGCCACCGCAGGAGTGGATGTTATGGTTTCACGCCTGCGCCTCAGTTTAAAGAGAAAGAGAGAGAGCAGCTGCTTCCTTCAAAGGGTTACATGGGACACACTTGTGTAGGTAATTCGATCTAAATCAATAACAGGATATTAAAAAGGCAAGTTTATTGCTATAACTTATCCTTATGAAATTAAAGAAAGCTGATTGCACCATGCCCATTTAAGGCATAGTGCAATCAGCTTTCCACAGGTAGCTGAAATGATGGCTGGTGAAAATGGGTGAAGAGGTGTTAATATATTTTTCATATTAACACAAACTGAGAGAATTTATTAAGAACAAATAAATAAAAATCAATCAATTAAATATTTTAAGCAAAAATAGTGGTATAAGCCTAAACACTGCTGAAATGCCATTTTTCTATTGCCTAAAAAAGGCCTTATTTATTTACAATGAATATCTTAAAGTTCTGAACTTTAAGAAGACAAAAGGCGTGGAGATATTATGGGGATTTCCTTCAGTGCTTTCTAACTACACTTGGGCAATTCTTGCTTGTCACGTGTCCGAGAATAGTATGGTGCAGTATAAGTATATAACTGCTGGGTAAAAGTTTCACTTTACTTTGACCTTAGCCCTAACTAACCATTACCTAAACAACCTGAGGGTAGCTCTCTGGTAATACTGAAAGAAAAAAAAAAAAAGACACCAGATGACTGGTGTCTTTGTGCTGCATATTGATTGAATGTTTGGCCAGAATAATGAGAGTTGACAGAGAAGCTCTTTATGCAGGGCCTGATATGAGCTTCACTTTTACATATATCCAGATTCCTATACAAAGTAAATATTGTGCATATAGGTGGAAGGTACAGAAAACTTGCATCAGGAACTTTCCCATTGAGCTGCATGTTTAACAGAGTCTTTACCATAAGCAGAGAATCAGTTGAGATGCTCTCTACAGTTGATCCTGACCAATATATTGACCCTCACTGATATAGTCAGCCAATATCTAGATTTCTAATAGCTAATACTTAATTAAAAAAAAAAAAAAAAAAAAAAGGTAAAGAAGAGGTGGGAGAAACACCAGTCAAACATGTTGAATGAGTGTTGATGTCCTGTTGCTCAGCAACAGGTGCACGGAACGCCGCAAACAAATGATATTGAAATGCATTTATGTTTCATGTGTTTGAAAGAAAAAGAAAAGTATTGGTGAATATATTGGACTTTTTTTAATTACCAAATATTGGTATTGATTTTGGTATCGATGCAAGCTCTGCTCTGTAGTATAGTTTACCCCTCTCAGTCTTCCAACTGCAGTCCTGGAGCCAGTAAAAGTCTTTACTGTATCACATTCTTCGATTTATACTGTGTCCATCTACAGCTTTACTCATTTACAGTTTAGTACAGGAGTAAATTGTGTAAACTCAAATATTAGCACACATTTGTATGACTATACGTCCCGCTCCACTAAAAACACACACTGATAAAGAAAAGAAGAGTAATGTGGTAGGATGCTCGACTTTTTGAATCCTCCTAGATATCTCAGCGATATAACTTATTGAGGACATGCTGGCACAGCACTCACATTTTTTGGCTTGGTGCTTAAATCAAATTCCGTGGAAACGATTACAAACATATTTCTTTGGGGCAAGCTGGCACTGGGTCCAAGCAGGAAGGCCCGCTGAGGCCCTTTTTAGTAGCAGAACAAACACTGAAGTTGCCAGAAGAACACTCAAAGGATATTTTGGGAAGTGTATTCTGATCAAATACAATTTCATACACCCTCCTGTGAGTGCGAATAAACTGACGGCATAAATGTACAAAAAGAAGATGGTTTGTTGACGACTCACACTTTGTTGCTGTACCTGTGGACCTGAAATGAATGCTCAGGAATAAAAAAAAAATAAAATCTAACAAAAAAAAATGTAAACAAATTGGAGCTGTGGGCCGTGTTGGAAACAGTCACGGAAAATGTCCTCTTATTCTCTATGAGGGTTTTCTCTTGTTTTCTGGAAACGCTTAGAAATTTCGTTTGGTTTCGCTTTGCGTCATTATCAAACCATTTCATGACAGAACTGGGAGGCAAGACAGACAAAATGAATTTGAAGTCCAATATGGCACTTAATCTTGACCTAAATGATGTAATCCACTTATGTATCATTACACTTCGAATAAATTATGTTTTATTACAATGTTTTTGCATGATACGATTCACAATGGAAGTTGTGCTAATAGTATATTCAAGGATCTGGACAATCATCAGATGTCCATCCTGGGCTTCAATTTTTCTCTCTGTCTGGTAATAAAAGAAAGAAAAGGGAGGAAATGACTAATATTAGAATAGGTTAAAATATTAAGCAATTACCCACATATATCAAGTTGTGATCCCCACCCTGGACGTGACTATGACTGGACTTCTCGGTTGCGTAACAAAGGTTTGATGCAAGCAGCGTCTGAGCTAAAGCAAAACAGGGCGTAACCTGGAATGTAACGTAGCAAAAACACAGCGCTCCACTACAGCGGCAGCTCAAGCACCCACCCCTCTCTGCTCTGTTTTCGGTCACTTCTCCACACGGTCCTGTACTGTTGACTAAACCAGAGGTAATAAAGATGCTGTACTGTGTATGTAGTCTCTGTTAATAACATCACGGCAGTAGGATGTGGGAAACAATGGTATTGAAAATAACAGGATGCAATCACGGGGCAAAGAGTCTGCAGCAGAGCTAGAAAATAAAAAAGTCTCACTTTACATTACAGGAATGCGCTCGGTAATAATGCAGCTATTAGAGACAGACAGCAAAATTGCTTTATTGATGAACGAGCCTTAAATGTAAGGCTAAATGTAATTAACAGTATTGAATAGGAATAAAGCGGCTTTTACATCTCTGGGAAAATCAAACTACTGTTGCCAGAATGCCTTTAAAGCACATGAGCCTGAGTGCTGCAGACAATGTATCCCATGTATCAGTCACCAAGTGAGCAACATAAACACTGAACACATGCACTGGTGGTGCGAGGAATGATGCAAGTAAGGCTGACATGTCTTGAAAGTAGGAAGCGATCACTAAGAAAAACAGATGTGGTGTTGTTGTTTTTCTGTACATGCATCAAACACCAACAAAGAGACTGATTGTAGCGTTTGCCCAGTGTGGTCAGGAGGGGTATGATGGGTGAACATAATGTGTGGGTAAATATCAAAGAGAAGTCAAGGGATTGAATCTATTTAACTGACTTAATCTGAACAACTTCTGGATGATGTCATGCAGGCTCTGTTTGGTATTTTAACTCCTTAACACAAGGAATGTATAAACATGTACCCATTTGGCAAAGGTCATTCGAAACAGACCATCACAGATCTTATGTTGGGAGTGGGAGTCCCAAAACAGATGTGGACAAAAGGTACTATCATCTTTCACCAGTTTTTCTTTTTCCATCACTTCAAGTGCTTCTGTTACTGAGTGAGTCAACCACTTGACAGCAAGGCTTTCTCAAAAACAACAAGACAAAAAAAAATTACCATTGCGCAGGAGCCCACACATTATCTCAAATCTGCGACTTTTCTTTGAAAGAGAACGATATGAGAGCTTTCACGAGGAAGGAAAAGGCTGAGCTGTTGTAATCAGCGAGTGAATCAACGGCTCACGGATAGCTTCCCGTAGTCAGCTTCGTCTAGGATTGTCTGCAACTAGCTGAATGCACGCTTGGCTTACCATCTATGTTTAAAATGCCCAGAAGTGATAACCTGCTGCAATCAGAAGGAATTAAAAGGGCAAACATAATGGCTTGTGACTTTTTATAACTGGGCTTAATGGATTAAAAAGGTGCAAACAGTTTCCAAAGCAGCACACATCCTGCCCAGTTTTAGACATTTTTGTATGAAGGGAGTAAAAGGTTACAACTGCTACGGTACACTTTCTAAAGTAATCCAAACAAAAAGCTTGCCTGGTTTGTGTTTTCTCTACAGCAAATAAAGTTGTGTTTTTTCAGCTTCTTAGAATGTCATTCATCAAGTTGGGGGAATGATGATTTAGCTGTTTGCTAATAATAGCAGTAAGTGTAGCTTTAGTAGTGATATATGTAACATTACTGAACTGGTTGGTGTGGTTTTAAGAGTTTTGCTTCTGCTAGGTTGTTTTTGTCAGTTTCAGTTCCACTCTGGACTGAACCATATCCCTCGCACATTTAACTATCGATTATAAGCCCATGGATGCTGACAGAGGATTAACAGCCCCCATTTGGGTGATAAGACCATTCCAGAGCCAAGAGAAGCAAGCGTGCCCTTGACCCAATTCCCTGCCGCTGTCACTCAGCTCTCTTCTGTGGATACGATGAACCAACAACACATCACATCTCACACACACAGCAGTGAGTAAACACAAACGAGAAGAAGAAGACAAGCTGGTACGGAGCAGCAGAAACCCTGCCAAGCCCGCTGGTTCACAGATGAAGAGCGGTGATTGATTTCCAGCAGACACAGGGCTTACTGTCCCTCCTTACCCTCCTCACCCCCCATCCCTGCTCACAGAGGCTTTAACCCGTGAAGTGCTTAGCAGGAGGCAACAGTCGGCCCTCCTACTGCCCTACTTTTACTGGTAACAATCATAGGTGCAGAGTCATGTGACACAAAAGACAGTGATTTTTACTTGTGTAGCTGCTGAATATAAATAACGGTTGTGTAAATACCATAAGGTTAAACTTAGCTTTGTTTCAATGAGTCTACCATCTGAATAATTTAATTAGTCATATATCAGGTATTCCTTCAGTATGTTAGCAGAGCCAATCAGCAAAGGACATCCTCTGACAAGATTTACAAATATTCAAATTGTGCTGAAGTGTTATTGATTAGATAATGTCAGAATATACTGATTTTCTCACTGTTATATTACTTCTGAGGCGCTACAAATATATCTTACCATTACTTTTATGACAGCAGAGCTTTAGTAGACAGAAACGACACTTTAAAAGGAGTTTCAAAACTAAATTCAGCGACGTTAGCCATCGCACTGATTGGATTAATGCCGAGATCTTAGTTTATAATGTATTTTGGCTAAAACCATGATCCAGTTCATTGAAAAACAAAAAAAGGGCATCAAACATCCTGCTTTTCAAAATAAGACTGTAATAAAATGTGCTGCTTATTGATTATTTTTTGGCCTGTTTAATACCACAGTACTAAACAAAAAAGGTATGGGTTGGATGGTTAGATAAATCAATAAATATTAGGTTTGTTACTGTGTCCTTGGGGCATTTAACATTATAGTGATTAAAAAAATGAATAAATAATGTAAGCTTTTTTTTCCCATATGGATTTTTGCTCAATACACAAACAGTTGTGTTGCTTTTGTTGGTAGAAAAATAAAAAGCTACTATATTGGGTTAGAGAGAGTGCACAGACACACAGACACACACACCTTAAGTATTCGTGGTGTTGGCAATACACGCGACTCTCTCCGACTCAGCGCTCGCTCAGCCTCAGACGGTCCAGTGGGCTCTGCTGCTTCCTTGCAGATGTAGCCACTACAGTTCCTCTCCAGGACAGTACGCAGCCCATCAAACACAACCGCGCTGGTGGTGCACCCCATCCCTCCAGGTCCAAACAGGCATCAGTCAGGAGAGCCTGCCAGTGACCCAGTTTCCTTCACTGTCTCCAGCTCCCCTCTGGTCCATGATCTTACTCTGACATCCACATCCGCAACTTCTCACCCACACAGAGAGCATCAGAGTCCATGGGAAAAGGATCCAGGGAGAGGAATAGCTGGAGACTTTACACACAAACCTCGCGCAGAAGAGTCAAGGCTGTCCCAGTCTGTGCTTGTAGAAATACCTCAGTCAGCAGGCGAGATACAGTGAGTGAGTGAGGGAGGCAGAGCAAAGAACGAGGGATGGGGGGGATGAAGGATGCTGTGTGAGCTCTGCTGCAGCTTCAACCAATGCTGAGCTTCGGTGCAACACAGGCTCGTGCGTGCATCTGTCTCACTTATTCAGTCACTTGCTTGATCTCCTCCGAGCCACTCTGGATTTCCAAATTCTTCCCAATCCTTTTTTGCCTCCTCTTTTCAATCCCACATTTGCATACCGAAAACGAATTAACCCATTTCATTTTCACTCCACAAAAATGGGACTCCTTTAGGGATCCAGACAAGTAATAGCAAAAATAAGTGGGTTACACTAAAGGCAGTCCTTCATATCCAGAGGGAGAGTCTGATTCCATGGTCAGGCAAGCAGCAATATGGCTCAATGCTTATTTAGTTCAGCTAAAAAAAACCCAGACCAAACAAGCGCATGAATCACATAAATGGATGCTATATAATATGCACAACAGTCGGCGAGAGATATTGCAGTAAAACCACAAAATAAACTGAAAATATGATAACAAATCCTGCCTAACGCACACAAACACGCTAAATAAACATAAAAAAAGCACTGAAATGTCCAGTGGCCTGACTCAAGGCTTCCTAAAAATCTCCATTTCCAAAACAGACCGAGGACATGGGAGGATTTAAGCCTTTTAGGCCAAGACAACAAATAGGGAGCACTTTCCTGACCAAAGATTAGCTGCACTTGATCACAAGCTGTCCGCTCTGCCAAACACACAGAAATACTGGGAATGGAACCACACAATTTGATCATACACAGGCTTTTTCAAAATGTCAGGGAATGATTCATCTGCTAGAACTGCCTTTGATTAAAATGTCTCCGGACTGTGATCGGGAAGACTGAAGATGAAAGCAGGAAAGGAAATATTTTTTTCTAGGTCACTTTCAAAATATTGTTGCTTCTACATTTGCAAATCTTTAGTTTTATGTAGTCCTTGTGCTACCTTTGGCCCATTTTATACCTGTGGGACAAAATCTCATTAAAAGCCTACACAATTATCCCATCTGCCTCCTGTGTTTGCTCGTGTTTTACATCCTGATTATAAGGAATTGGGAGGGGAGGAGACGAGGAAGCACTGCAGTATTTGTCTTGGTTTATTTATCCTGTCTGTTCACTTCCTGCTGCTCTAAGTTGCACTCAAAGACCCCTTAAGACCTCAAAGTCAACTGTCAAAGTGGCATGCACATCCTAAAGCTACACAAACACTGCGAGTCCCCCTGGCACCAGCTATGCTTAGTATGATTATTCTTAAAGCTTCTCTCAACAGCAAAACATGGTGGCATTGACTTTTTTATTAATACTGTTGAGCAATGAACTTTCATCTGTTCTTTAGTTCACTTTAACCCAAATGATCACCCACGTACACATCTGGAGAGAGGGATGCATTCCCTTACATCACGATGGTGCACTAAGCTACGAATGCTCGCACGCATTTCTGCTTACTGCTGTGTTAATATTTCAGTGGTGCTTGACACACTGAACTACATTCGAGTGCAGGATGAGACGAGCTGCAGGGGAAAACAGCTGAGCCCCCAGATGAGAGGATTCAGCAAGAGAAGGAAAAAGAGAGGGAAGACGAGGGAGAAAATAAACTGAGGGGAGGGAGGGGACGAGAGTATGATTATGCCCATTGATCTGTTGGGAAATACGTTTCCTCTTTTGGTTTATCCCTTTTCTCACACGTCTGATCCTGTCTCCATCCCCCCCGTCGCTGCAGCGAAGGGATTTTAGGCTTAGTTTATGGAATAACAAGAAGCAATCTGCTGTAAAACTACTAAAACTGCAAAGTCATAAATCTCCTCTTTGAGGCTGTGTCTGTTTCTTTTTGTCGACTTTTGTTGCGACTCAAGCATGTTTACTACCATCTGTCAGTCATCACTGAACTGTTATTACTGAGCACCAACAGTAAGACGTCGCTCAAGCAAGAAGCGGTCATTGATTTAAGTGTGACAGCTGGTCATTTTAAATATTATATCCCCGTGCACATAGGAGCACGTCTGCAACGACATTGTGTTGAGGCGCTAACAATTTTGCCGCGAAGGTACTACAGCATGCAGGATTTCTTGAAATGATGAAAAAGTATGAATCTAGTGCATCACGTGGCACATTTTAAGACATGAACACCTGAATCATGGAGAAAGAGGAGTAGGAGATAACGTGCATGCATGTATTCTACATGGATCCTGTAATATATGTATTACAACCAGACCTGCCAATCTGACATAATGAAAACTAGTTTCCTGTTGAGCAAAGTATGTATATAAAAGTATACAAATTAAACACTTATGTCCGTGAGGTTGTTTGAGTTAACAGGACGCCCATTCATGAGTTATCAATCACACCGTGTGTTTGCTGATAATAAATAACAGCTCAAAGGCTCTTTTTCACATTAAAACAAGCAAATCTTTGGTTTAAATATAGTTATGTGATGTTTTTGTTTATTGTTGCGCTTCATTTTGAAGCTGTGGATTTTCATGTTTGATTACATGCCCCCAAATTGCTCGAGAAAGATGTTTTTGGGCTGCGTTGTGCAAGAGAATTGTAGTGCGGTGTAAGGGCGATAAATTATTAAGGTCAAACAGGGGATTGGTCGGTCATTAGATGTAGTAATATTTCTCTTTACTGCCAGTCTTCACAAAAAAAGCTGCTAGGTAAAAAAAAAAAACAATATCATTTACTTTAAGAAAGAGGTTCACAACTCCAACCCACTGTGACACACACTGTCTTAATATAATCAATCCTATACCATAGAGGACATCTGTACTGTGCTTCTCTATAGCTCACAAATGAAGTGGTCCTGTAGCCTCCAGCAGTAGACAGTTGGACTGTGTCATCCATACTAAATCATGAGTTAGAGCTCCAGGCAAGCCAGTGAGACTAGTGGGTGGACTGAGGTTGGGGGGTGGGGGGGTTTAGAGTACGCTGCTGGAGCACGGAGGCTGTCTGTACATGGATATTCAAGTGTGAACATCCTCTGTGTTATGTGGAAGCTCTGCTCAAATCTGCAGCAGCAGATAAGGGCTGCTCTGAAGGACTGCTCGCTGTGTGGAGCGTCATTGATTACTGCTGCTGTTGTTACAACACTGCTTAAGTTCTCTGCAGTGGACTATACTTCCTGGCATGGTGCTATGAACTTGGACAAATTCTATTTTTAAGTGTTACTGCATGTTTTATATGAAGCATAACTGAGTGATTTATAAGACGTTTAATGCCTGGTGGACGCTCATAAAAACGGACAAAGTTTCAAATAAAAGCTTCAGGGTGCTGTAAATGCTCAATTTTAGACACGTTTTTGCTACTCGTGTCGTGTCATGTCATATCAGGTGAACAGCTATGGCGGTGAGAACCACAGCTTTCCACCTGCCAGTTAAATCCTCTGTTTTCCAAACAGAAGAAAGTCGGTTTAAAACTGTAAAAATGGCTCCTTTCACATAGATTAACCGGGGGAGCTGAACAAAGGCCCAGTATGGGATAAACAGGGATTATTTTGAACCGTGAATCCTGCAAAGCTACTCTAGTAGAGTGCAAGAATAAAAATATAGAGATGGAAATGAGAACAACGGGTCACTTCAGTTTCCCTTCTCCCTACAGTCACTGTGAGCTGGCTACAATTGTCAGGATCTGAGTGTGAATGCAAATGTCAGCCAGAAACTGTAATAGACAGTAATGTTTGCCATCCAGTCAAATTCTTTATTGTAAATGTGAACCCACCCCGACTAAAAACCAAAATATACTCGTGCTGGTCAATTATGTTTTTAAAATTAATAATTAGAAATACAATGATCTAATCCGAAATCCAATCCATTTGATTTAATTCAGTTTTATTTATATAGCATCAAATTACAACAACAACAGTTGCCTCAAGGCGCTTAGCTGTAATGCGTGTGTGTGTAGGACTGCTGTGACGTCAGATCAGATGGTTTTTATTCTTTCTTAGTGTTGCAGTCAACACTTCCTCTGAGATTTTGTAAGCAACTGTTGCTTTCCTCCAGCTGGACTCACCAAACACTTTCGACATCTGCTGCATGTGGACGCCATCACTGGCCTGCAGTAACCCGCCCCAAAATAACATCATTTGTACTAATACAGCCATTTCAAGCTGTTAACAGCTAGGTTTGGGTGCAGTCGAATTTTAACAAAAAAAACACACATCAAAGCCTGCACATGTGGACAGCAAAGCGTAAACTTGAGGTTCCCCTTTCACACTCAGGAGTAGACTATCTCACGCACAACAAAGACAAAAAAACATCTCCGCGTGGCTCTGAGGAGTAGAGGGGAGTGCGGGTGGAGCTGGCATCTCATCTGAGGAGCCTCTCGACTTGGAAGGTCAAGTCCACAGCTGGCCATCTTTCCATACCCAGGGTGTACTGTGGGGCTCTGCAGGGAGGAGTATGTGTGTTTCAGTATGCTTGTTTGTCCAGAGCGAAGTCAGTACGCAGCGGACCACAGTGACATCACCCACAAATCCAGCACGACAGGGCAGATAAAACACAGTGCCTCCCAGCTGGAACTGCCCGGGGACTCTGAAAGGGAAGTGGCTGTTTCCTGCTGATGTGTGTATGTAAACCCTGTCGGAACAAAGCCACCTTTAGCTCCACCGCTGTCGTTCAAACTTCATCACTCAATAAACCCCTAAAAGCTTGAGTGTTGTGGAAATTCTGACAAAGTAATGCCTTCCTCCAAAGTTTCACAACACAAATGGAAGGAGTTCAATTTTACTGAAGGAGGATGAAGCCAGGAGTGCTATTAAGAAATATTAAGCGTCCTATGTAAACATTAGAATCAGCTTCTCAAGAGTTTTTGTTTACAAGGCGAGTCATGGGTACTGCCCTACAGTTACACATGTGGGTGGGCTACAGAGATAAGTCTGGAATCTCACTACTTCACTTTTTTAGATGCTAAGTTTACACTACAACCTACAAAATGCTTTAGATGGGCATGTCGAATGGGAGAGACTTCAATCATTGTCTGGGGGAGAGTATTGCAAGTATTTCTTCTAGTTTTTTAAATGTAACTACTACTTGGATTCAATCAAAGTCTCCTTTTGACCTGTAGCTGACACCCAGGTTATCCTCACCCCCGTAAAATGGTGCAAAAATAAATACAAGAGGCCACATCCCCTTCCTCTTGTTATTTTGGGAATCATTTATTTATCCCAGGAGAAGAAAATGACCCATTTTCCTGAGGGGTACCGCTTCCTTTACTTTGTAGTCAAGCCACCAGGCGCAGAATAAGTATACGCTGCAACCACACATGCCATTCATCTACACTCGTGAGTACCATGAAGCTCTGCTGGATCTGCAGTGTGGCTTGCTGCAGTTGGTTTAGTTAATCATTAATGTATGCTTCAACCAGTGAGTGCCTTTCACAGCCTTTGCTGCAACACCAGCAGAGATGGTCTGAAGCAGAGCCAAAGCCCTGCAGGGCCTGCAGTCATCCTCTTAGTCCTTCCAACAGTGTTCTGGCTTCAGAAAACACAACATGAAACAATCCTATCACAAAATACTTGCTACTTATGGTATCAAGGACTTACACAATCGATCACATTGCATATTTAAAATTACCCTTGGCAAAAAGTAACACAATTTATGCTGCCTTCAGTTATTTATTTATTATTATTATTGTTTTTGTAACATGCAAACACGAACGATGAACGACTGAAGCACGTCCAAGAAAGCAACAAAAAAAGCTGCATTTGTGATAAAAAATTGTTTTCAGATTGACTTCATGTCTGCGTCAGATGGAGGCAGAAAGAAGCCAATTAAACAGTGATCACACAGATGTGTGGGAATGCTGTAAGGGGATACTGAAAAGCTCTGTCCAGAGGTAAAAGATACAAAACAGAGTATGAAAGAAGTCACTGCCACCTACAGGCAAGTGATGATACAACATGGAAACCCACAGGATTAACTGAATTTACCATAAGCCCTTCACGACACATTATTAATGAATGATGGGAAATATTGTGTAATCATGGGTTACTTATGCATTATGACACAATTTTCCTTTATTGAAGAAGCACAAAAGGATTATACTGCTGCCGTGTGATACAGTGTTTCAGTGGCAATGGCCTGCACTCGTAATGATCACTGGGACGATAAACCAGCCATTGTTTGATACACAAGCGTCATTTCCAGAGCCTCCGAGTGAAAATCATCTTTTCCAGCACAGGAAGAAGAGGTGACCCATGTGCTGCCTTAAGAGGAAGCGAGCGTTAGAAGAACCCTGCCGTCACAGTGTTTACACAACTCTAAAACTCATCCAAATTACAAGCATGAGAACTCTTGGCAGCTTATACTGCGATACTGTGAGCAAGACTGATTTTCGTTCAGGTTATTTCAGTTTAAGGTAGGAACGCGAGAGGAACTACGTGTCAAACTGAGCCAAACAATGCCGATGGGGTCATGTCGCATCATAGTGAACTTAGAGTTTAAACATCTCTCGGGAGGTAAGAGGCCAGCACCCAGGTGTGAATGAGATGTTAGACAGAGTGCTGTCATTACGGTCAGGCTCTGACACGCATGAGGAAAGCTGAAAGCTGTCTGCTCCTGAAACAAGCCCATGCTGGCCTGGCATGACGGGCCATGATGGGAAGAAACAGACACACTTTGTCACAACCACTGACTCAGAATTGTTTTAAATGTTTCCGGATCATTAAATGGGTCATTTAGTCTGGATTCTGAAAATGTACCTGAGGATAAACTTCACGAATTTAGCACCAGTCAGAGGTAAATGCTCAGATTGCCCTGAGCCTCAGGACAATGATGCTGTTCTTTCACAGTACACAGAGTATTTCAAACTTGCTAATTTATAGACTGAGACTGCACGGCAGATCCAGATAGAAAATATGAACAATGGGAGGAATAACATGTAGTCTGGATGACTTCAGGCTGAACCTCAGGCTCCCATTAAGGGATTTTTCAACCATTTGATATGTGCCATTTGGCCATCCTGATGGCTTTCACTGTAACATGTAACCAGACTGTTATTTCCAGCATTTGTTCTGATTAAGAGACAGCTTAACACAAGCTTTTTTAAAGCCAGTTTCATGATAACACAGTCCTCGCTACTCATTAACATGTAGTTTAAGCATTACACAAGATATATCCTTTTTTTTTAAAGGACCGAACAGCAATTAATCATTA
Organism: Neolamprologus multifasciatus; assembly: GCF_963576455.1. Classification (NCBI taxonomy): domain Eukaryota; kingdom Metazoa; phylum Chordata; class Actinopteri; order Cichliformes; family Cichlidae; genus Neolamprologus; species Neolamprologus multifasciatus. Next base: position 18,331,641 of record NC_140454.1, on the reverse strand, counting down.
ATCCAGGTGGTTTTCTTTCTGTTTGGAGCATTTAATTAATTATATCCTCACACAGCATTAGGGCGGAAAACTCCAACAGATGGTCTGTTCTAAGATTTTTTTCAAAAGTCCTTCAGTGAAAGCCATTTAGACAGGGTGGATTAAATACTTCCAACAGTGGACTTACTAAACACTGCCGTGATGCTTTAACAAAAAACCTACAACAGACACTAGTTAGTTTATTATATGTACAACTCCCACTGTACTGTGGTCTTCAACATAATGCTGTGGGCCATGGAGCCAGACGTACGACAGCATCACCTACAGGATTACTAATCAGAAGATCCTGATGGGCTAAGTCCCGAGTGTCGACACTCCCCTTAGAAGCTGTTAGTGATTGCTAATGTTTTTTGGTCTTGTTGTAAAAGGTCTCAGGTGAGAGAAATACAAAGAATACCAGGAAATTGACACATTGCACCCTCGGAGGAGAGCGTAACCATGGTCACATGCAGAAGAGCGTGATACAGGGTTTAAGTGAAAGTGTAATCAAAGGTCTGCAGTTACACATGTAGCTGTGAACACTAATAATGTAAACGGGAGGAAATAAAAATAAGGTGGAAATCTTTAATATCTGCTGTTCAGAAAAAGCCAGCCTTTTGCGGTTTGGCAACATGCAGGAGGGAGACAGGGCAGGGATAATGGAGGAGTTTGGGAACCCTTAAGGATCAGCTAATCCCATTTGGCTCTTTGTTTGGAATCAGTGGAAATCCTCTTGAGCCTGGTTCAATGAGCGCTACTGACAATCAAGGGAAACAGAGGATGAAGGAGAGCAACGCATGTCCGTGCACCTGCACAGTTAAAGTGGCACTGGATTTAGCTTTATGCTGTACTACACAGTTGCCCAGTAAGGCCACAAACAACTGGTGCAAGGAACTGTCACAAATCATGGCTACAAAATGGCCAAATCCATCTATGCGATCTATACAAGCTTGGAGAATATAACAAAAATCGATGAACAATTATAGATTATGCCCCAAACAGCCGTGGTCAAACATCATATTAACCAATATATTTCAGTTAAATCCCCTGCGTCTAAATTAAGGTGAGTTTAAGTCAATCAAATCTTGTGCATGGCACTGTGTAAACATCTTTATTTCCATGCAAACACCAGCATATAATAACTGCATAGTATACAAAAGCAACAAACTGGGATTTTAGAAGAAAAATAATCAACATTTGAGTCACTAAGACCATTAAAACAGGGCAATCACTGCTTTATCAGCCCTGCTCCGCTTGAGTGGAAAGCCAGGAATGGCACACCGCCTTTTTCCTGTTGTATTCACATTTGTTGGCACCTGTATCAAGCTATTCCCTGACACCCCCACTCAGAGGCCCCCACCCTTCCTGACAGAGGAAACACATGTTGTGAGATACGGGTCTCTTTTAGTTGCACCATTAGTAGTACAGTCAGTATTACTGAAGCCTTTATCTCACAGGATATATGTGCGTCTTGACTATGCCAACTTCAGCAACAGCCCCCTGTCATCTTGCAGTAACACAACCACGCACACAGCGGGACCTCTCATGACAAGCAAATCTCATTATTTGCCACTGCTTATTTCTCTGTTGTTAGCATTTTATGAGACTTTACCTCCTTCGTGGATTAGGTTAATAACACAGTGAGCATTGCGGCTGCCTGGCAACTAAGATGGATTTGACATTTTTCTCAATCTTTAGGAATTCTCTTGGGATAACTTTTTTCCAATAAATGGATGCTACATCTGCAATTAAATTAGAATACATCATCCAGAAACAGTTTCTTAGTCATTTAAGGCTTATGCCACATTTTGAGAAACATCTAATTAGTCCAGCGGGTGCAGAAAATCCAACACAGTGTTCTAAGTGGAGGGTGTTGTTGCTGCTCTTAAGACAGAGTAGAGAGTCTAAAGGGAGATTAAGACAAGTCAGGGATACTGAGCTGTTTATCTGCGCAGGAGTGTGTACAGTGGAGAATAGGACTGCGGTCCTGCATGTTTAACGCTTGCCGTCACAAGAAGCGTCTGTTTTAAAGCACTTCATACAGAACAACGCTCTTCTAAACGGTCCAGGTTTACATACAGACCTTCAGGCACATGGCCGCACTGCTGTTTCTCCATAAAGCACCATGCAGCTAACTTTATTTATCCATCCTGGCAAGACACACTGTGGCAGCATACTGCTCACTCTGTAATACAATCCAGCCTCCTGATGCTAAGCTCCTGGAAAACAACCAGGAAGCAAACAAAAAACAAAGCCTGAAGGAGCTGGGTCTCTCTCCTGAACACAGGCTTTGACAGAACAACCAAACACACATTATCAAGGTCACATGACTGCTTACTGTGTAAGACGTTCATTTGAGTCTTCAAGCTATTGTGCGGCTTTCCTCCTTCTCAGTTTTGTGAATGTCAGCTGATATAACCGTTTAGGACCGTTTAGCAATACAAGCCCCAAACCTCAGTGAATGTGTCACTTAAAATACAACTCATTTGTTTATTGTGGGCAGGGAGCGCACAATAGGCTTATGTCAGCTTTACAAGGAAAAAGAAAAATAGGAACTCAGTGTTCATGTGTGTTTCATGTGGACTGTTTTTTTTACTGAATGGGAAACTACAGAAACTCATTAACATTCCTTTTACATCCAACAGCTTGTCAAAACTTTGTATGGAAGCGCTCGGCCTTTGACAGAATAAGTATACACCGACACAAACACTGTGTCTTGGTGGAAGCGTCTCACACTGTGGGACGCTATGACTTGCAATTTTTTTTCCAGCTCTTTGTTTTGAACTTCAAATCCCATTAATCACCTCCTGACCTCTCAGACACAGCTTGGAACCTGGTTGTGGGAGACGAATCTCTAGATGGAAACGAGATAATGGTCCATCAGCCACCTTCACCTCAGTTCATGTCGGGTCGTTCCATCTCAAATCATGACATTTTAGAACAATTACTGTTCAGCCACCTTTGATTTCCATTCCCCTTATTTTAAGCATTATGATCCATCCATCCATCCATACATACATACAACATCAAATAATATTCTAGGTATGTACTTTTTTACAGCAGACCATCCACCCAGTTTTAGTGTCTTTTTCAAACACTTAAATTGGAGGCAAATTTTTAAAGATTAATATCTCAAAAACGTTTGAAAGCCTGATATTTTCCCTGGTTTTTCTCTCCAAAAAAAGTCATTTGGGAGCTGTAACTAGAGACAGTTACACCAAAAAATGTTTGAGTACTCACTAGTTAAAACAAGAAGAAAAAACACAACTTACAGCTGTCTTGTAAAATCCTATATTTAGTTAAATATATGCATACTTTTTATTTTCAAGATCCAACAACAGTAACTGATGGAGCCATTCAATAGACTGTAGTGTAAAACAGCCTGATCATGATATGCTACGATCCAAGTGATGTTGAGCCCATAACCATGATAGCCTCCAATCTTGTTTTGATGTTTTCCTCTTTGTGGAGAAGAAAACCAAAAGGTAATGTGAAAACCGTGCCCTAAAACCCATCTTCCCCTGCTCCGCCCTCTGTAGGTTGCATCCCTCCCCCTCACTATCCCACTCTGGCCTACACTGTGTCCAAGCGAGGAATGCTAGCTATGCAGTTGGCCTGGTGAAAAGTCATTATAGTTCATCCCCTCTGGCTGGCAGGTCCCATCCACACAGTGCAAAAAGCTATAAGAGTGAATTCTGAGAACTTAGACTTGGTTTAATTAAGCTAACAGCAGGCAGTATAGGAGGGAGGGGAAAATCATTGGCAATGGCTCACTTTAACTAAATGTTAAGGTGCCTCTAAGCTCCATCTATTTGCCCAGCTGATGACACCTATGAGCCAAAACAACTTTCAGGGAAATCCCACATGAACAATAACATCAGAAGCAACTTTCACTTTCATCAGCGTAGTCACATAACAATTAAATATAGACACAGAGCAAGAATCTTGTGTAGTTTCCTCACACACGTCACAGGAATATCCATCGTCAGCATGGAACAGTAATCATTTTGACTCCAGTTGAAAAAAAAAAATTGTAGCATTTTAAATTGCTGTCCAGTCTGACTGGAGTGGTTTTGAATTGCAAGGGCCAGAACAAGCTCATACTCTCCATTTATAGTTAATTTATACAGTCATAGATCTAAATCAATACAGGAAACCAGCTTTTGTATTTGCTAATAATGTGCTAATCCATCCCTTTGTGAAACACAATATCTGACCTCAGCTGATCCGAGTGTGATGGGAGGTCACTCTCAGGCAGAGCGGACTCTTTGCTTGACACTAGGCATGAGTGATAAACAGACAGACAGGTGTGAAAAGAAAGCAAAAAGTTTTCTTTTCACACCTGTCTGTCTACTGACTGGATAACTTTTTAAGATAACAATACATTGGATGACAACAGTGACATAAGACTATAGAGTTTGGTTGTGAAATTTACATTTTGTGGCCCAGACAGCCAAACAGTACACTGGATTACAGCATTGTTTACCTGCTGTAGTATACCTGCTCAGAACCAAACAGCAGACAGATCATTTAGCTATTAGCTGGGACATACTGGAGTCATTAGCTGTTAGAACCATGTATTTCCTTCAGGAACTGATAGAGACTAAAATCTGAGCCACATAACATTATTACATTGAAAACTGAACTTATCACCTGTCAAGTAAACACACTATATAGACAACAGACTACTGTAAGTTATTACTTTAGTTATTGGTCAAATAGCTCCACTAAAATCCACAAATGTTGACCTCGTGGTGACTCCAGAACAAGTCAAGAGAAAGCCATTAACATCTATACATGAGTCCATATAAACCCATCAGCTTTTATCAAGATGTTTTAGTTAGAAAAGACATGAGTTTCCAGACTAATAGACTCAGTTTCCCCATCCTATGACTACTAGCACTCAAAAATACAAGTTTTTAAAACTTTACCAAGCAGAATACGTTAAACTTTGAGTCAACTCCACGCTTCAAAATCTCCAAACCATTTACTTTACTTTAAATTTCCAGTGATTCAGAAAAGAAAAAAGTGGAGTGTTATTCTGCAGTGCACCCTTATGCTTGGCTACAATGAAGAGTTAATGGTCAGCTGCATTAAAAGATGGGAGGGAAACATCACTTTTATAGGCAAACCATGAGGGGGATAGAGACTAAATCCTCACAAAAAAGAAACACGCAGGGTCTTAAAATGAAATTTGCAAGTCATTAGTCTGCTCTTTCTAGACATTTTCCATAAGCCAACACGGACGTGTTAGTCTATAGTCACGGGAGTTGTCGTGCATTCAGGATTTAATCCAATGAGCTTAATCTGTAGGCCTGTGCCTGCACGCAGAGGGTGACAGTTTTGCCTTAGAGGTTTTAGGCTGGACTAGGATCACCTCTCTGCTCTGCTCGGCCTGTTGCAAAACTAATGAATAAGTGATGGTGGCCTCAAGAGTATCCATACGCCAGATACATTTTCTCATTCACTTATTCCAGTGTGGGCTGAGCCATGTAAAGACTTGTTTGTAATGGTGCCATTCATACAAGTGTTAGGCCAACAAAGACTACTTCTCAGGGCTCTGATGGAGGGGAGGCTAAACGAGAAAGCATTTGAATCGACTGTCGTTAGAAATGTGGGTCTATTCTTAGAAGATAACCGTATGCATTAGAGAGAACGACAGATTTAGAGCAAATACTAAAATAAGAATCTACATTTTGTGAGTAATGTGAGATGTAGGTTTAGGCACAGGAGTGCTGATATGTCTTAACTGTCCTAGTTTGTGAGTTAGAGCTGCAGATATATTTGGAGAAAGTAAAACTTCAACTGGACGATCCCTCTAGATTTCTGGGATGTAGAATTCATCCCAAGAGGACAATGCAGAAAAATACATGCTTGTGCCAAAATCTTTCCATTTAGAAGTTTGTGTAACAGACAAAGAGTCAGCATCAGGTTGATAGCATGGCTAAAACTGGAGGACATCATGTTGCAAACACTTATTTTAAGGTGTGTTCGCACATCGCGAAAGATACAAAACAACCTTTGCATATTTGTATGATGCATAAACAACGAACTCCATTCATTCAAATCCATTTCCTTATTAGATTAGATATGAAGATGGCAAATTTGCTGCCAGCGTAGAACAGGAAGAAAAACTGGATTAACAACATAATGATGACTGAGGGAAGTTTGTGTTCGCCAGCTGCATTGAGGTGTGTGCCCTGCTAGCTTAAAAATAGCAACCTTAATGGCCTGGAGGATGGAAGCAGAGCAATACTCTCGTTGATTGCCAAGCTGTTGCTGATAATGGGCTCCATAGCACCAGGATGAGTGTCTCAACAGTAAGATGGGAGAGCAGCCTGGATTCAGACAGATGTGCACTGTATGCATAATTTTTTTTTTAAATAAATAAATGCATGAGGATTTATATAAATGTTATAAGATTCCATAATGGCGACAGCCACCCTAAGCCTTCTTTCGTCCATGCTAATCTCCATTTGGATGGTTAAGAGAAACAAACTGTCAAAGTCATTACGGAAGAAATCCCCTCCCCCCAAAAAAAATCACTTCAGCAGAACCTTAACTGGAAAAAGTTTCAAAAATAGAAACAGCTGAGTAGGAATGCCTCCATCATTGCCTTTTGCATTATGAATAATAGAAGTGTTTACAAAAAGGACATTTGGGTGAATTGTGGGGGGGGGAGTGTAAAACAAGTCCCAGAGTGCTGCTATGCTCTTGCTAACAGGAAAACACCCACTGGCCAGGCTCTTCAGCAGGCTCTTTCTGTTATGGTAACCTCTCGTGTGCTCCAAAACAGCTCTGCTCTATCAGGCAGAACACTCAGACAGAGTGGGCGGTTTAATGCTGAGCCCTGCCCAGCATTTCTGCTCAGCCCAAGTACAGGAAACTGGCTCTATCTAGGAAAAGTTAGGCCTCTGCTCTCCCACCAGAATATGAAGGATGGGAAGTTATGGGCACTTCCCGCTCAGGCAGGATGAAGGATTTTGGAGAGTGAGTTCAGGGGGCTAGTAAGTGTTATTCACTTATGAAAAATGTAGATCTGTGTACATGCAATATACTGGGTACGTGTGAATTCTGCTTAAGCATCCATCCGCCCATTCTCTGCTACTTATTCTTTTCAGGGTCGCGGAGGAGGCTGGAGCCTATCCCCAACCATTCGCACTTACATTCACACCTACATTTACACTTATGGACAATTTAGAGTTTCCAATGTACCCATCCCCACTAACTGCATGGAGGAAGAAGGAGTGCTGCCACTCTGCTTAAGCGACTGAGGTAAAAATCACTAGATTACAGATTTCAGAGTACACAGATTTGTTAAAGCAGTAAAGAATGCCCTCGTTTTCACACCGAGCCAAGAAATCATTAAGTAATTTCACGGTGTGACCACGATTGATATTTTGGGATTCATTTCTGGCTCTAACTTAATATTTAACACTTACTTTGACATGCGGTTAAAGTACACTGTCAATTCGTGCCCGTGACATGTAATTCGTTTTCATTTGCACTGGAACAAAATCTGTCTGTCTGGCCTGTGGATCATTTGAGTTGGCTTTGCTACTGCAATATTTATGTGAACTAACCGGAGTAGCCCTAGCCTGAATGGAGGAAATCCTTTACATTCTCCCCAAAATTTCTATGCTCAGTTGAGGAATTCTCAAGCTTCCCACACTTAACTGGAAAAGCCCCAAGTGGCAAATCTGGTTTGGATTATAATCACAACTGCCAAGAGACGTGCCAAAATCCAGGCAGACAAATTTCACAGTGAGTCTGATGGGCGTGTTTTATTATTTTTTATTTTATTTCACACTTTTCTTAAAAGCCTTCATTCCACAAGTCATCCATCACCACCTATAAATAGTTCTGGTGGAGGTTTGAATCCTGCATGGATACTGTACAGAAAGTTGTATTAGCACACCTGGAACATCAGCTTAAAACTCTTTAGTGCATTTAGTATGACTATAGAAAATAATATGTAGGTGATTGTTTGTTTCTGCTTTCACAGATTAAGTTCAAAGAGCCGTATCCAAGATATTCAAGAAATAAAATGCCCAGAAAATCTGAAAAATATACAGAAAATGCCACACTGCCTATTTTCAAAACCTGTTTAGCCAGTGAGGACAACCAATGACTTTCAGACGACAAAATTAAAACAATGACAGAAGGAAACTTTCTGCAAAGAACATGAGATCATTCAGTGTTTTTCATTTCGCATAACAAATACACAACAAAGCTCTATTTACATAATAAATGCTAGCCAGAGACGGGCCCAGTAGTTCGACAGGGTTGCTTAATAGCTTAAAAGTTATCGTACCTTTTATGCATAACTTTAAGCAATGACATAATTTAAACTGGTAGGCACAAAATATTAAGACCATAAGCAATTTTACCATCACTAAACATGTCTAGTTCCACTCTTAAATTCAAGTTTTCAATTTTTTGCGATTTTAAAATCTGACACATGGCTCAAAAGTTACAAGTCTAAACCCATTTAAATTTGTGGTGCTAAAGTGCTCAAGAAAAATAAGTAAACCTTCTTTTTTTTCCCGATGACAGGATATTTAAAATGTTTTTCAGCCACTTAAGCGTCATCCAGTTATTTGACTCCATAAACGCACATGTATGATACAAAACTAGCTTATCCATGAAACACAGTAAGTATATACAGGTTTTAGCCAAAGCTCAGCTGGCTCACTATGATTAATCACCTTTGTTGAAGCAATGTAGGTGGTGTGGCAAGATAACCAAAAGACCTGCACCAATAAGACCATACCAAAAGCTAAAGTTTCATAATGCCCATGTAGACCTATCAACACCTCTCCAGTTTCAACAAAAGCTGCCTTTCATGAAGGAAGCTTCACTGTGCAGTATTTTTATAGTAAGATTCAGAGATGTCACTATGGTCTGAACTCTGAGGCAGCACAGGGATCTCTGCTTCTTATGAACTAGAAACACTCTTAGGTGTTTTAAAGTTCAACAGGAATTGGGGAATTTGGCACCAAACAGCATCATAGTTTTCAGTTTGTCTAATCTGGAGCAAATAGGAATGAGACTCTTAATGGGTGCAGTGGTTACTAAAGCAGTCTCATGTATTATTGACCCATCTGCTCTCCAATCTCTACCCCCCAGGTTTTGCTTTCGCAGGGTACCATTTACCAACGGGGCAGCAGAAGCAGCTTATGCGCACTTTTACTCTGATACCAGTGCTCCTTATAGAGGTAGACAGAGCAGGAACTGCACGGGCAGGTCAAGCTGCTTAAGCCTCGCAACACAACACGGTAATCTTCTGACTGGCTCGGTGCTACAGCCTATGTGACAGCCAGCATCTGCTCCAAGGAGACAAAACATAGCAGACTCATTACTTTCTTTTCTACTGATTTGATGAACTCAGATAATGAGTTGATTCATGATTGCGGTGCTTTAACCTTAAATTCATCTCATTGTGGTTCCAGCTGCTCAAGCACATTTTTTGGCGAACTGAATGGCTAACAAATACAGCTTCCCTGCATGACAGAACATGTTTTTTTTTCATGGCAAAAGATCCAAACAGGGAGAAATAAATTCTCTGACACATTTGTATTGTTTGAAAAATAGCCCTACTTAGAGTAACACACCCATCTGAGGTATTTCTGGAATTTCCACATCTTGAGAAAATTTACAGACTCTTTAAAAAAAGCTAAAGAGGAGAGGTGTGCAGGTGCGGCCCAGAGGGCTGACAAAAGCAGATTATTGTACAGTTTTCATTCACAGTTGGAAGAGAGTCAGCAATGCCATCATCAAGACATTTAACAATGCAGCTTCTATGCAGGCTCTTATTATTTGCAATGTTTGCCTTAAGGAAAGACAATCTAAAAATGTTGCTTTTCCCACTATACAGAAACACGAATCTCAAACGACAGGAAAGCAGTCTACCTGCCAAACAGCCTAAGGGGTACCTAAACTGTCCAAGTTGCTGACTTGAAAGAGGGAGTGCTGCATTGCTGAAATGGTTGTTCTCCTTAAAATGGCAATACCTTCTCTACAACTGGGGATAAGACTGATAAAATCTCTTATGCTTAATTCAAAAAGCACTACTCTATAGAGCGACACGTGTATTCTGGTGATAGTTATACATGTTAATGCTCGTCTTTGCAGAGCATAAATGACAGCCCCACTTTCCCCTCTGGTTGCAGAGCTGCGTACACACTGGCCATAGATGGCTAATAGCATCACTCCCACATAATGACACCCATCTGGTGTACAGCTCCCTCGGGTCAGGCACATAGCAGGAACACTGAGGATCTGAGTATATCACCATTAGGTGACAGGCAGTTGGGACTATTGATTACACTTACACAACTGCCCCCCTAGCTGCTGCGTACACTGTATACACTAACTAAACATTTCCATCAATTTGCCATGAAATTATGGTACACTAATCAGCCAATACGTTAACTACACTATACTCTAGCTCTGCGTAGCACAAAGACAGTGAGGCAATGCTGAATCAAAACGCAGTATTAGTTAAAATAAATATAAAGTTGGTGACAGCAATCATGGAGCCTAAAGTGTGAAGAAACAGAAGGCTCAGCTGAGGACTCCGGGGTACTGCAAGTGTGTCTCCACTCAAACAGGATAACAGTGTCTGTCTGCACGAAAGCGCACTAATTGTTAGTGAAAGATACACCACTGCCCACTTGAGTCCAAAACATAGCTAACAAACATCCACAATCAGTGGATATGCAAGTCCTCTACAGTACATTATAATATGTTTCCAGGCTTTTAAACATGCAGCAACATTTACGCGTGAAAACATCATTATGGCTGCAAGCAGAATGGGTGACAACAACCACAAGCTTTCCTTTATGTCCTTGAAAACATCCCTCCATTCCTGCTGTGGTATTTACATTTTTTATGGAGGAATTAATTACAAGCTGCGTGGACAGTGGTCTTGTGTGCAGTCGCATTCTTATCCCACTGAGAAGTTTCGGCAAACACTTGAACTCCAAGTTGCAGCCATGCATTCATGTCTAAAAAGGCCATATACAAAGGGCTGGAGTCTAAGAGATGGCAGGTACTAGTTTTGAAATTATATTAAAGTTGTCTCGGGCAACCGCAAAACAAATTCCCCCGCAGAGTTTCTACAAGTTACTTCAGTCTTCCTTGAGCATGTTGATTTCCCAACACGCATTCTTCTATCCATTTCTCCTCTCCTCCCTTAGGCGTCCCTGGCAGCGCACCAGAGTGAGGATGAATAAATAATATGAAGGTGTGGTTGGATGTCTGGGATCGTGACTCAGGATTCCATTTCCCTGACAGAAAGCCTGGACGGTGTACGTTTCAGTTGCCTAGCAGCTTTTTTTTTTTTTTTTTTTCCAGGAAAGCTGGAACAATCAGACGGAGCACCAAACACCGAACGCACTCTGGACACAACAAAAGGGTCAACTCCTTTATCCAAGCTGAGCTCTGAGGAAAACTGATACCGAGCAGGTAGGCTTCGGGTCCTCGTCACCCAGATGTTGTCACTGTCACTGGACACTTTATATGTGTCTGAAGCATGAAATTGGAGCTTCGTGCTTTCCTTTGTGAAGCCGTATTATGTCATCTCGGTGCAGCCCTGTGAAGTGATGCCCTCATTGACACACAGGACTTTGAATGTGCACTGATTCTCTACAGACTCTAGGAAAGGAATGACATACATACCTGAGCCTAATAAAGACAACATTCTTCTGTAATGTTGAACACCTTGCAAACGCCTATTGTCTATTATGCAAAACCTACCTATAAATACAAATCACTTCATTACTCTACATTTTTGTTTTTGTGGCTGTTGTTTTATTTCACTTTCATTCATTTCCAGTCCTACATTTAAATGGGAGATCCTTTGATTCATTCTATGCTCTCATGTATATGTGATAATCATGTTTCCCTTAGTCTTTAAATGTATATTTGGACTGGTAATCTATCTGCTTTAACTGGAAAGCTCGTTGAGTCAGCACTTCATTCAAAAACATTCCAAACGGGAAGTGACCGATTACATTTTTCTGTCACCCATATCTCCATTCATTAAAAAATAAATAAATAAATAAATAAATAAATACCACCCCCTGGCCACACACAAACATCCACCGTTCATAATGCCCACGTGCTCTAACTCAGCTGGTCTGGGGTCAACAGGGTGAGAATGAAAGTGAAGGATTTAAAGATTGCCAGCATTCATGATGAGCTCCAAATGTTTTGTGTAAAATGCAAACAGGAGGAAGCTGAAAACGTTGTTTGTTTTAAATATATATTGTGATTTATACTCAACAGTCTACCAAATATTGTTCAAAGCTGTGTGGGAGCCTGTTACCCATATCACTCCAAGTGTGTCAGGGGTATACTTAAACCATAATTATATCACCCTAAAAGGCACGCGTAGTCCTGCTCAACTGATCTGAAGTCAGTTATTTTCTCCTAAAACGTGTGCGTAAGAAAAAGCAGGTCTCTCATTACTCTATAAAGTTTTAATAGACACTGACAGTGAGCGTTGTGGCGCAGAGGAGTGGGAGTTAAGGTGAGTACTTACGACCAGCACCGACGTCCTCACCACCTCCGAGACACTTTGCCTGAGTTCAGCAGCGGTGCCAGGTTTACCCAAACCCCGCGTAAATTTCCTGGTCTCCGGATGCACCGAAGTGGCCATCGCTACGCGTCCCTTGGGCTCAATTACCGTTCAATCCACGCGTTTTATCAAGTTTACAGGAAACTCATCATCGGCTTATCCGCGCCTTTGATCGCCGCTAGTGCGCACCACGAGTTTGAAGTTGGGTCATGTTGTGGTGTGGCCGCTGGTACGACGCTCCCATTCCTCGAGTCAGTTTTCGTTCTTGAAAATCAACACATGCCGCATCGCTCCGGAACTATGCCTTCTCTTATCGGGTATTGTTGACACAATAAAGTATCCTCTTGAGTAGCGTTTCATTGGCCGTCCAGCGCCAGGCAAGAGGTGTATAATCTGTTTTCTCCCTTGCGTACTCCGCCTCTTACCGGCTTGAAGTCCTGCCCACTTGCTGTGTGTGTGTGTGTGTGTGTGTGTGTGTAAGCTGGTGGGCCTGGATTTTGGACTGCGTGCAGTTACAGTATGAATGACTGGATCAATGCTTCCCCATTACCACAAAAATCACAACCGTGGCGAACAAGCATGTGGAGTGTCATCACAACATTCCTCTTTTGTGACACCGGAAACTGGCCTTTAAAACAGTATCAAACGGTACTGTTTTAAAGCCAATTTTTCCAAAGCTACTACAAAAAACAGATTATATTGAAAATAACTGAACTGGTTCAGTGACACACTATAAAAGACTGAATGTATGTACTACTTGTGAGTTAAAAACAAAAAGATATAAAACTAAAATGAAAATCCTTAAATTGTGTTTACGTTTAGTTTATGCCAATGTGGTCAAGTTTGTCAACACATTTAGGATCAGGGACTTTGTTGCATATGCTTTTTTGTAAGTTAACTCCCTGCACAAAGTGTTGGTATAGTAATCATTACCTTAAACCCGTTTAATGAGCAAATCTCCCCAGCAAACCAAATGAAAACAAAACAAAAACTCAAAATGAAATCAAAATAGAAAGTATAATAACTTTCACTTTACCTCCATTGGCCTTTTAAAACTATTGTCCACTACCTTTATTTACCATGTAGCAATTTAAACGGTGAAGCCTTACCTTTAACTAACAATTTCAGCTTTTAGCTATCAGTTTATGAATTGCTAAGCTAAAGAGCTAAATGTATTAATGTAATTTCATCCCATCCTTCAATTGCTTATTCACGTCCTTTCAGGTTTCCAGTTACATTTGTTTGCTAATATTACAGCAAAACCTTCCAGCAGTTGCCATTTAGCTAACACCGTTAGCCATTCGTTTTGTAAGCTATTTTAGCTATTTTACCAATAAAAATAACTGTATTGATTTTTGCTGCCATTTTCTACGCCTTATAGATTACTTAACTTCATTGTTAACTTTTCTGTTCATACCTCTTCAAGTCCGCTCAGTCACAGTTAAGCTAATCTTTGGCTAACTCCCTGTGTGCGGTAGTTATTTGTTAGCCCTGGATGGGAGTCACTGCTGATAGCAGCAGTGTATCCTTCCCACAAAGAGTACAGGACAGAAGGGACACTGTGCAGTGATGGCTTGACTGAGAAAGCTTTCTTGGTCAGTGATGCCATCTGCAGGCCACAGCCAACAGAGCCATAAACACACTGCACATCTTCTTTTTACCCTACTGAAAATCAGCCCTTCCCTCTGTACTTTAAGGAAAAAATACACAGACCTCGCAAACAATCCGAGGTTTGAGTATTTTTTTTTTTTTTATTGCTTTCATTTCCAAAGAGCTCTCTGCTATCTGGAAAAAACGCTGCAATTCTAGGCAGAACTGAGGTTTTCCATCTCATATACTTCACTGCAAAACCCTGTCAAATGCATATTTCCATTCATTCAGACCCATAAACAGATCTGTGTTTATATGGGGAGGCAGCCTAGTTTTGTGAGGGCAACGTCGCTTGGAACTGAAAGTTTCTGTTTTGTTTTGCACATAATCCTTAAAGCTTTCAATTACACTTGCCATCATAACGCAGCGATTATGAGCACACCTCACACAACTGAATGGGAACTTCAGAGTTAATTTATATATATGCATATATATATATATATAAAAGCAAAACTCTGTGATTGGAATCATACAACAAATTTCAGCAAATAGAACATTTACTTCACTTAAAACGGCATCAGTGGTGATGGCAGCCACCCCTGGCCACAATGTCGAGGTTTACGTCAATAATACGACAAAATAATTTCATTTCCTTCTTTTTGTGCTGGGCCAAGTGTGATCAGAGCATCAGCTGTTAAAGGGTGACCGTTTTCCATAGAATGAACACGTAGACAAAATGTTTATGACAATGCAGTGAGAGTTTAACCATCTAAGAAAGAATACTGAATATCTAGTATCAATGTGTTCCTGCATTTAAAAACAACCGATGACAAACATGTAAAACCAGAAAGAGAGGAAGTGGTTCAGACCATTAGAAAACAGTATAAAATGACATCCTTAAAAAGAGGTTTCAGGGTTGAGAGTAAAAATGCCAAAAATGCAGTCTCTGATGCAGTCTAAACCAGCGGACATGTCACCATTAAAGCATTAAAAAGCACCAAATGTGCATGGACACATGTACAAATGTCCCAGATATGCGTAGAAAAGAAAAGCAAAGAGTCCGGAGTGGGAGAGGACGGGCGGATGCCACCCGAAGGAGAAAGGGTATGGAAACTAGGTGAGCCAACTCATTAAGCGTGGGTCTCTTTGCCGTTCAGACCACGAGCTCGACTTGAGGGGACAGTAGCGCTGCGGATGACCTCCATCCACCTAAAGGGCAGAGAAAGGGCTTTTTAATCAGTCCTTGAAACATCGAGGATGAAAGAAAACTTTTAAAAGATGACATATTTGGTACCTCTCGAATGTGTATTCACTCTCTGATCGGAAGTAGTAGACGTGGGACTTGAAATGCAGCTTGAAGACATAGTCCTTGTGGATGTTTTCGGACTCAGAGGGGACGGTGACTGAGTAACCGAGCAGTGGAAGGCTGGCCAATGGGTAATCATCCTAGAGAGGGGGAAAAACAAAAGTGATTTAAATAATTTGGATTATATCCTGTAAATAATTTCAAAAGGAATCAACAGACTGAGTAACAGACATCAAAAATGTAGATGGGGCAAAATATGACACAATCCCTTCCATAATAATGCAATCATGTCATCCCTCTGGTGGTTTCCCAGAGGGATCCAATGAGGCTTGCTGTGAGAAAATACTGAAGAACAAATGAGTAATTAATCATATACACAAAGGAAAAGCTTAGATTTTTATAGAACTCTGCTCTAAATCCACGTGGGCCTGGCATTTCATTATTTAGTATCAAAACAATGCTATACTTTTTTGTTTTTTATACCCCTTTTTGCTGAAAGTGCACATTTTGTAAAGATCCGAGAAGCACATGGCTGCCACCCATCCACACAAGCACTTTTTTCTACACCTAAGTGCTTTCTATAAATCTGTTTATAAAGACAAAGGGGGACTGTGGTTTTGAGGTTGTGGCCCCCAAATTGTGGAACCCAAAACTTAAGAACCACCTGTTCATGCTTGCTCCTACTTAGCTTTATGTAGTTATACTATTTTAATTGTTGCATCTTATTCTTTGTGAATTTTTGGTTCAGTTACATGCATTTATAGTTCGATCCCTGGCTGCTACAGCCCGCCCTCAGGTATCACCGAAGCTGTCCACATGAGATATTTTTAAATTATTTTCTCGGCTGCTTTCTGGAAAAAAAAACATACTAGCAGCAGCCAGTGGCTCCCTTCAGCCTTATAGTAGATAGATCTATGGTATAAATTTTAAAATCCTAGCAACATCCTTATCAAATTATTGCATTCACAAGATTTTCAGAAATCTAACCTTGAGGTTGAGGTCACTGGGGTTGAATTCCTCCGAGAGTTTTAGCAGACACACCTATGGTATCAATTTGAAAGTCCTACGTGTTGTCATCCGCCCGCCCGGCAGGGTAACGACAATACCCCATCAATGACACAACGCTGAGGGATAGTAATGGAAAAGCTCCACTGCTGTCTTTCACCTTTACTAGAAGTTGCACAAGTCTCCATTGCAGAGCATTGACAGCATATTTTACAAGTCTTTTCAACTCAAACGTGTGCAGCACATTTAATTTGCTTGCAACTGTTCCATAAATTTTGGTCTTCCACATAATTTGTGCTAACTTCATGAGCCTTTAATACACAGAGGGAGTGTTAGTTTTTATAAAGTTTAGGAGTGGCATTATTTTTTCTTTAAATTCACAGTATGAAATACTGCATGGGAAAATGCATTTACCTCAAATACGGCACACAGATTCGATATTTCACACCGAGATGTGATGCTTTCAAGACCAGTCGAGGGAGCGCACCACCATCCTCACGGTCAAACAACAGGGCTTTGAGAGCGTGTACTCCTTACCTGGTGAGACTTGTAGAAAAACAGGCTGAAGTTGGTGAAGACAACCCAGAGCTTCTGCCAGCCATTGCTGTTCTTGAACTTCCTTAGTAAGTTTCCTGATAGCTGATTCTACAAAGAGAAAAACAAGCCTGATTCTGACGCTTTAAAAGCCTTCCATATCTCACTGTTAGTGCAACACTCGTGAAATTTAACTTCTATCTGCACTTTGAACTTTCAAACATGCGATCAAGCTACTTTGTCTACTTTTCTAAAGAGGCTTCATTTTACTAGGCATAGCTTCCAACATGATCTGATGTCGTCGTGTTGGTGCTGTTCTCAGATCAACAAAACTAATGTTGCCTCAGGTTCAACATTGCAAGTGACCAATCACATTATACTCTCGTCATAGCTTTGCGATGTGAATACACCATCACACCACATCGTAACGCTAACCCCATAACCTTGACCCCCAACCATGGGCAGATCTTTTCTAAATCGCAATGCTATGACATCATAAAAATGCGATTGGTCAGATGCAATGTTGATCCTGGACAAACACCAACAAGAGGAGATCAGATATACTAAAGGTTCCCGCCCTAATCTGACACACACAGTGTGTTCAAATTCGTTCATTTAAATGAATTAGACACACTCAAATAATGATTAAACACACTGAAGCCTGCATAATTATTCCTCCTCTTCACACTGACCATTAACAGACAGTCTGTTCCCATTTTGCCTGTAGTATGTAAGAGCGAAGGTACAAATTTTAGATTCAGTGCAGAAATATACCCCAAATTTGAAGCTTCTACAGTCTGAAATCTTCAGATTAAATCGATATTTCCCATTTTTCCAGGAAAAAGAAAATTGTGTTTTAAAAAAAGCCAGCAATTCTTACCAAATATTAACTATAAAAAAAGAAGATTCACTCCATATTTTCTTCCAGTCGTCCACACCTGCTCTACAATCCCGTAGAGTATGACAGTGTTTCTTCATGAAGTTGTATTACAGTGAATGTAACACAAGGATACTAGAAAAAGTCTTTTTTTAAAATCTAGCTGTGACATGCACTGAACTTCATAAGGACTGTGGATTAATTACCATTAAAATCACTGGCAGTAAGAACAGGAGGAATTTTATCAGAAAGGAAAAATTGTTGAACCTGTGTGTTTTTTTGGAAGTGTGACAGACTTACTTTGGGAACCAAGCCTTGAAAACACATCCAACATATACAAGAGAAGATATTTTAACACTAAAGACACAAAAACTGATTCTTAAGAGCCATTTTGTGTCTAAACTTTCTAAGACTTGTGGGTACTACATAAACTTTCTATTTAACCCCAGCATGTCTAGTTGGGAATCACTGGTTTAAAAGAATAACTATAAGGCAGGAAGGAAAAATCACAGTTTTGGCCCCTCTGCAATAAATTATGCTTAATTAAAGTCTTTAATAGTGGTGATAATACCATAAATTTCACTATGAGGTATTGCTACAACTTTAATTTCAATTTCCTCTCTATAAATCTTGCTTCCTGCGATACAGTTCAAATAAAACATAAACACAGGGCCTCTCCTGTCTGCCTGGCTCCTTTACCTCTAGACTCCTGCAGGATTCACTAAAGGAGAGGCTCTGAACACGGTACCAGCAGATAACAGACAGAGGCACTGGTCCCTGGCCACTCGGGGGCCCCACCAGGGGGGTCTTATTCTCACTGACTGGACTAGGCTCCTCTACCACGGAGGAATGCACAGACGTATGGGGGAAAGAAAGACAGACAGACAGACAGACAGAGAGAGAGAAAAAACAGACAGGGAGGGAAAGAGGGACAGAAACACAGAGACTGAGTAGGTGAAACACAGGCATGCAGTGGCAGGGGTTAACACTCAGGCCGAC
Organism: Neolamprologus multifasciatus; assembly: GCF_963576455.1. Lineage (NCBI taxonomy): Eukaryota > Metazoa > Chordata > Actinopteri > Cichliformes > Cichlidae > Neolamprologus > Neolamprologus multifasciatus. The sequence continues at coordinate 18,312,729 of NC_140454.1, read as the reverse complement.
GGTGTGTCCAGGCAAGGCTGTGAAGAGGACATTGTTACAACTACAGAGGAAGAGCAGAACTAGATCAGGACACAGCTGGGTTGTAGGAAGGCTACATCCCAAAACAGGATCCGTTCTGTTAATGCGAATGAGGACGTTTAGCACATCTACGTACTGCTCTCTCTCTCTATTTATAGACGGTCAGAGTTGCCGGGAAGAGAAGAAAAAAGACAAAACAACTCAGGAAAGCCACAGTTTGGAGTTTAGATCAGGACGTCACATTGGCTACTGCCAAAAGAAGGAAACGTGAGAACAGTAACCTCCTCGAGGCTGTAAATGAAGTAATCAAACAGTAACTCGTAAAAATAATTCAATGAATAAAAACTCCCCATACACAAAAGATCAGAAGCAGATCGGTTTAAAAGCACTGTGTGGAGGATTTGTTGACTAGCAGTGGTACAGCTGAGCAATGTTTTCACAAACACTGACTGGTCCATGGAGTTTGCTTTGATGCAAATGCATGAGGAACCTTATGCATAAGGGTAGCGTCACATCACTTCCTGTCACTGGTCTCACACTATTCCATCGACAGACAGCTGTTTGCGTGAATTTTACGGAAGAGGATTAGGGCCACTGGAAAAAAACAAAAAGGGGGCACGTCTTTTTTTTTCTTTTCCAGAATTCTGAGGAAAAAAAAGTCAGAATTCTGAACTTAAAGTCAGAATTCTGACTTTTTCATCGGAATTATTTTTTCTCAGAATTCTGACTTTAATTTCAGAATTCTGAGAAAAAAGTCAGAATTCTGAGAAAAAAGTCAGAATTCTGAGATTAAAGTCAGAATTCTGAGATTAAAGTCAGAATTAACAAATAATGACTTTTTTTCTCAGAATTCTGGAAAAGAGGAAAAAAAAACAGACTTGTTTCTGATTTAATAATAAATGTTGTGACATTTAAAAAAGAGTGACCCTTGCTAATCTTGTTTAAAAACAAAAAAAGCAACATTCTGCATTAATGCTCCAGCTGAATTAGTAGTTAATGGGATATAGTAACCTGTTTAGCAGCTTAAGGGGGATACTGTTCCCACTGAGAGATCATCAAAGTGAATTCAGATACAGCACACACTCAGAAACAGAGAAAGAAAACAGCGGGGCAGGAGGAGGGGGGCAGGTCTGAGGTGGGCTGATACCTCCACGGCTATGCTAAAGTCCACCATTGACACGCTGGTGTTCCTGTGCCAGCACACGTGCACCATGGTGTTACCACGGTGAGGCGTGGGCTTCTCCAATGACACGTGGGGAGCTGTCATGTCGTCCTCGGACTCTGCCTCCACCGAGGAGTCCTCTGGGCATTCTGAGAAAGTCAGGAGGTTGTTACTGCTAGACAATGAGCAGGATGATGAAAGAGGGGGAGGGAGAGGAGCTAAACACAGACAGCGTCAGACCAATCAAAAATCAGCATGTATCTGGGAATTCACATGGTGCGTCTCTTAACAGTTACCGCTGCTTTATCACAAAGTCAAGCTTCTCACATTCAGCTGTGTGGCTTCGTACTAACTTACTGTTGTCTGTCAGGCTGCTGGTCAGCAGCTCAGATGAAGGCCCGTTGCTGGTTTTCGCCATTTCTATCGCCATCTTTACGTCCTCCATCCACTTCTCCATCTCTACCAAAGAACTGGAGGAAAAAAACACAAATGGACAGAATGCTGAACAAAACAAGCACAAAGAGTCGCAGCAGGGTGGGCCCGGTGGTCAGAAATAGTCTGGTTAGCCCAGCCAAATGTTCCTCTTAAATAACAGTAAAACATGAACCATCTGTTTATTGAGGCAAAGGGAATCAACAAAACATCTGAGGGCAGGAAAAGCATGAGAGCGCACTACACCCTAACTGAACTCGTGTTGTTGTTGACTGCATGCTTTATGAATTGATTTTATTTTTATCTTCCAAGTATATTTTCTTATACTGTTAGCTTATTTTTATTTGATTTAACAAAAAGAAGAAATGTGCAGATGAGTTTTTAGTAGCTTTTCTGAGTAACCTGCCATCCTCCTTTCAGGGGGCAACATCCCTCTGTTAGAGGGTATAGCAACAGACTCTGTGTAGCCAAAGAGGCTAAAAGGGAAAAGACTGCAAATCACAATTTTATGAGCTCACTGTAACTAAAAGTAGATGCTTTTAAAGATATAACTCAAAAGCAGCTAAAATATTTTTAAAAACCTGCCACTTTAGGTTCAAGGTGCAAGGTGTTTGCTGGCAATCGTACCTAGCTGCTACTACTACGGACTGCCGTTGCCCAACCAATGTGAAGGCATGAGGTACACCCCACTCATCCTCACTCTCTCTGATCTGGAAGAAGAACACAGAGACACAGAAAAGACATTAGAGAGCTGCAGTATCTAGGACAGCAAAGACCAAAATAGGCAGAAAAGGAGGGAAGGCGGATGAAAAGGAAGCGAGAGAGAAGCAAACGTGTAACTGTCTTGAAAATATGTGTGTATGTGTGTGTGTTCCTGTCTACCTATCTTTGTGAGGCCCGAAATCTGCATTCTACCATACTTGTGAGAACCAACAGTCACTTGTGAGGACAAACATGGGTCCTCACAAATTTGAAGGCCTTTTTGAGGCTCAAAATGTGGTTTTGGTGTCAAGGTTACAATTAGGTTATGGTTAGGTATTAGGGTAAGGGTTAGGGTTAGGCATTCATTTTTAATGGTTAGGGTTAGGGTAAGGCGCTAGGGAAACCACTATGTCAATGAAGGTCCTCACTAAGATAGCTGAACGAGCTTGTGTGTGTGTGTGTGTGTGTGTGCTAGAGTGGGGGCAGATGTTCTCTAGTAATGACAAACTGGTGACAGCCGCTCCAATGCCCTGTGTTCTTCTGCGAGACAACGGCACTTACTGTCATGCCATGGAGCGGCAGCTGCCCGTGCACTTTGAAATGATTCGTCGCCGTCATCCCTCGACTTGTGTATAAAATGACGTCGTTAAACTATTGCAAAAGAGGCAGAGGAGGACGCGTTAGTTAAAAATCCTAAGAACAAATTAACAACTGAGTGGCATTAAAAACCAAAACTTAACACTGATATCCTGCACACACAAACGCTTCTTTTCATGCTTATGCAACCAAATCAAATACTCGTGTAAAACACTAAGGCCGCCAAAGTTCAAAGCAACATGTGCTACGTTCCCCTGCGTGAACCTTTGCGGTTGCACTAAATCTGCCAACACCATCTCAGTAATGCATAGCCGGGCAGGATAAAAGCATGATTATCATTTCTGCTGAGATCAGTCAGCTAAATAATTCGATTAGTGATATGAGGTGAAGAAAGTGGGACGTTACCAGGAAAAACATTCGCTGCTGCAGCCCTTTTCCAGACAGTTTACTGAGGCAGCCCAACCTGATGAACTCCTGAGGAAAGAAATCATTTGTCACAAAATCTAAACAGAAACAAAAAGTTAAACAAATCTCTCTCCTGTAGATTTCAAACGCACCCGACCAGGAACAACGAGATTGTCGACGCCAATCAGATCCTTCTTCAGCTCCAGAAGTTTCTGCAAGTTCTCCATCTTGATTAGGCTTCCCTGAAGCTGGTCCACCACCTCAGACGCATCAGCTAGAGCAGCTGGACACCAACCAGAGGTAAGAGATCGTTACAGATGCTCCGTTACACCAAAACACTGAAATACGCTTCTGTGAACTGAGTGTAACACCTCTGCAATCCCTGAAGTCCACATGAGTAGCTGGGTAATGTTTGCACAGGCGCTCCAGGATCTGCTTGTAGTGAATGAGGCGGTGCAAAGGCCGCAGAATAAAGACGTTGAGGGGAATGTAGCAGACCTTTTGCAGCTCGAAGTCTCTGCAGAGACCCTCCAACCTTCGGGACGCCTTGCACGCCTTCTCAAGCTCCAGCAGGATTTCAGACTGCTTGCTCAGGTTTGCTGTCAGGGGCTGCAGGTAAGACTTGTTATCCACGAACAGTCGTGATTTTCTCTAATTAAACACGTATAGAAGTTTAACAAAACGTCACAGCTCACCTTCAAACCCTGAAGGTTCTTCAACAGGACATCTCCAATGCGCTGGTAGTCTCCCTTAATGTGTGCATTAGAGCGTCCTTCCCTTAAAAGAGAAAGACAGCAGTCCCTTTTAAGCAATGACTCCTAATCAGTGGTTACTGTTGGAGCTTATTTCCAGTTTAGCTTGCAAAATCTTCTTTAAAATATATGAAGAATTGTGTCGCTTTATGATGGTTCTGAAAATACAGCGTTCTTAAAACTATTTCTATAACCTTTTTGTGTAATTTCCTAAATGTTCTTGCATATTCATGTGTGTTTGCCGCTCTGCTCATGTGTAAATTTTCATTTGCTGTACTTGTTGCCAGCTTTTCTTTTGTTTTTTTATTCATTGATTTATTTTCCTGTGTAAAGCTTTTTGTAATATCTGCCTCGCTTTGAGCTACATGAATAAATATTATTATTATCGTCGTGGACAACATGAAAGCACTTTAATCTCACTGACTATTCAGTCACACTGCGTGCAAGAAAAATTCCAATGAAGTTGGAATGGACGCGTTTAACTTTAAGAAACACCAGCAGGTGTCTCCCTTGAGCATCAGATTCTCCATGCAGGATTCATGAGGAATGGGGCTGCCATTACTGGACTTGGTCAGACTAGTTATTAATTTAATGTTAACGTTTTAGCAGGGAATTTAGGGGGAATATCTCACTCTGTAAAATGCATCCTACTGCTCTTAAGAAAGACGACTATCTCATCATGTTCTTAACAACCAAGGTCCATATCAAGTACAGTATTTGAATATGCAAAGCTGCAAAAAAAGAAAGACAAATGTAGGGGTGGATAATTTGCATATGCATTTGAATGTGGTTCTTATCAGCCGAGTAAAGCACACTATCACTTTCTGCTTTAATTTGGAGCTCTAATGAGTGTGACTAGGCCCTAAATTTTAACAGCTTTATGCGTCACTTTCTCCGTGTCTGTGAAAAAGTCAGTGTGTACTAGATAAAGCACAATCATTAAGGAGATCAGAGGGCATACGCCCACAAGCCAGAATAAAGGCAGGCTGTGGTGCAGCATGACTGTTGCTATGGAGATTCTAGCTCCTTGGGTCATCTAAAGGGACCGGACTGCCCTCTTGGGCTAAATGCCAGCAAAACTCATTAAAAATGGGGGAGGAAGTTGTTTTAAATTGAACCGTAACCCCCGACACATCACCGAGCTTGTTCCTGACCCTGCGGGAAATATCTGGAAGTGAAATGAGCCTCACCACAGTGCCAGCCTCTGCTCCACCTCCCTGAGAAAACCTGTGTGGAACTTGTGCAGAGGCTCAAAGGTGGAGAAGATGGCGTCCTTCAGGGAGTCCGGAGTTGCCTCATCTTGTCCCACGGCACTCTGGAAAGACTGGTATCACGGATACATGCATACAGTGATCTTTCAAGCCATTTAACGAGGGAAATACAGTTTCCCATAAAAGTCTCAGTTCACTAACAAGGCCAGGTTTTTGAGTGTTTTTTTTTTTTCATTGTGCAGGTGGCAGCGCTTGTCTACTTGTGACAAGCAGGTCATGCTTGTGACATCATGACAGGATGTTTACAGATGGTGTTTAAACTCTATTAGAACTTCCTGGTATCTGGATATAAGGCTGATTGTGGGTGAATATTTAATTTTGGCCTATATAAGAAATAAAATACTTGATTTATATGAACTACAGTGCTGTGCAAAAGTCTTGAGCCACCCATCATTTTATTATATTTTGCTTCCAAGGGGCCGGATTTTCTTGTGTTTTTAAAAAGTGGTTTTTAGCAATAGTTGGCTGTTTTTTCACTCATAAGTCCAGTCGTTGTACCACTCATGTTAGGATGTAAAGAGGAGGTGAACTGGTGATTCTGGTTGTGTGTCTCTATGACAGGCTGGCGACCTGTCCACGGTGCACCCAGCCTGTTGCCATATGACAGCTGGGAGAGGGTCCTTAGATTGGATAAGCAGGAGAAAATGGAAGAATGGATGGGTGTTGGGTTTTTTGTTTAAACTGAGGGAATTTGAATGCAAAAACGCCATCAGATCCACCATGTAGTACCATCTGAAAAGCATTTGATTGGCAAAATCTTCATTTTTCAGCATGACAATGATCCCAAACACACTGCCAATACAGTAAAATCACACCTAGACAGAATAACACACAGTGGAATATTATCAGTCATGCATTGTCCTCCTCAGAGCCTGGACTTCAACATTACTGAAGCAGTGTGGGATCATCTTGACAGAGAACAGAACAAATGGCAGCCAGCATCCAAAGAAGAGCTTTGCATGTCCTTGAAGAAACTTGGAAAACTATTCCTGAAGACTATTTAAAGAAATTAAAAGAATGTTTGCCTAAGAGAATTTAGGATGTATTGAAGAATAAGATACCAAATACTGACTTTCAAGCTTGTTAGAATTAAACAATCACCTTTCATATATGTTTACATATGTTTCAATAAATCACAGCAACTATTTCACATTTCTCTAGAAAAATATGAAGAAACGAGGGGTAACTCAAGACCTTTGCACATTTATGTATGATACCAAGGGTTACCAAGAGATCTCCACAGCGATTTTCTTCTGAGAAGAAGAGATAAAGTGAACAGGTAATGAAAAGCCTTTTGCCTCCTTTCAAATCCCTTAATTAGCTGAGGACAAATCGAAGAATCAATAGCCGACCATTCTTAATGCTGTTGTTTCATTAACTTAGAGAGAAGCCTTATGTTTATGTTTTGTGTTTGTGGACACTGAACAGAAAACAGCTTTATTTAGTTGACGTGATGGGAAAAGGAAGTGGGTTTTAGGAAAAGTGAGCGCTGGAAACGAGGCGCCAGCTGTTGTTCAGATGACTTCACCCTTAACAGCAGCGGCATCAACCAGAGCGAGGGAGCACACATACACATGCAGCAGAATAAAAGAACCAGGGCACAAGCCCACCCAAAATATTTATGAGATGTGTGAAAGACTCCTCTGAAAACTGCAAGCCGAGAAAAGCTGCGGCTTTTGAACCTGCCAGTGTAAAAGGAGAGCCGAATCAAACAACGGCAACGCTTCAGTCCAGCCTCATAAGGACATCCTCCTTGATTGCATGTGAAGGAGCAGTACCGCACATTTAATATCCTGTTTGTACCCAGCAATTAAATCTACAGGAGCAGGCTGAAGCAGTGAGTCACAGGCAGAGAGCGCATGCGGCTAAATCCATCTATCTCTTTAAACACAAACACAGTTTAGTATTCACAGCCTTGAACAAGGGAGATAAATGCATTTCGGAGAACGAGCGTGGGGAATGAATAAAAAGTGAAATCACATCTGCCAAAATATTCCTGTGTCACTGCCTGACTCTATGATTTGGCGGGTGCTCTGCGATGGAGCAGCTAACTGGAATAATCAATGTTTTCCCCCCAGAGGACAAGCGCAGGAGAAAACAAACAGGAGAGCGTCGGCTTGGCGAGCGACTTGGCCCATCTTACCACGGTCACCACCTCGAGGTCCTTCACATACGTCCGTTCTGTTGTCAGCAGCTCCTTGGCGATGAAGTAGGCTCGATCTGTTGGGAACCTCTGCAAGGGCATCACAAACGGGGTGTGCGTGAACAACTCAAACAGTGTTTGGTGCAATCAGCTCCACAAATGTCTAACAGTAACTTTATTCAGGACAGATAATCTGAGTCCACTTCTATTTTGAGTAGCAACTTTATTTAAAAAAAAATCTTTACAATGACACAACAAGGCAATATATTAAAATGGCTCTTGGTTACAAACCTTCCTTCGAACCTCGTCTTCATCATCAGTGCGAACACTGCAGGCATCGTTGAGCAACGGGCTGGTGAGCGGGGAAGGCAGCCGGCCGTCGGGACTGTGACTGCACAGCTCCAGCGACTTCTGACCGTTGACCATCCCGTGGGAGTGTCCAGAGGACGCGGACAGGTGAGGACTGTTGGAAACCACACCTGCACGGAGCCATGGGTGACCATAATGAGATGAGAAAACGATGTTAGGCAGCTCTGAGAGCATTTGCATTTGCCTACTTTAAGCCGCAGACCGGTTGAGTTTTGCAGAAATTAAATTGTAAGAACAAATTTAATGACCAAATTGTTAGAATTTCTGAATTCTAACAATTTGCTTTTCTCTGTATTACATTGCTTTTGCTTTTCTCTGTATTACATTGTTATAAAGCATTTGGGGGTTTTTTTCTTCCCCAAACTGATTAAATGACACATTAGGAACAAGCTGAAGTGTGTGATGACATTTTTCTCCATGTTCTGACATTTGTTGAATACACAGCTGATAAATCGAGAATGTAATCAACAGATTATTTAATAGTGAAAATAATCTGTAGTTTCTGCTCCAAAGAAATGTCATCTTTGTCAGATGCCGTGGTGGCATTTGGCTAATAATTAAACTCCAGCATTCGATTCATTATCCTACACTGCACACTTTACCTAATAGACACCTTTGCAAGCTAAACCAAACTGTTTCCATCATTCCATCTGAGGTCTGCCTACAGAAAATATAGAGTCAGCCGTGACTCACTCAACATTCCAGACTACTCTGGCAGTTTTCTTACCACGTCAATCAATACGCAAGCTGAGACTAATACTGCAGGGTGATCGAGAAGAACGGCTTACTTAGTGTCATCCATTCTGACAGCGTTCACTCAGCTTACTTACTATGTTCCGGCAGCAACTTGCTCACCTCTCTCTGGCGACTTCTGGTGTGTTGGCACGAACGCAACAGCTATAACAAGAACGCAGGGCAGTGCAGCTGGTGGCTGCAGTTAGCTCAATGCACAAGTACAGCTGAGGGAAGGAGTGACTCAGGCAAATACACACATCTAGAGGAATGCTACAAAGGAGACGGAAAGGTTCTAACATCTACAGTGGGGACCAGACTCCAGAAAATACACCGACTTCAACGGTTTAAAAAGAAGGATTTGGAAAAAATATCATTTTAACGTCTTTATTGACTCTGCTGAACACATATAGTTCAAAATTGTGTGAAAAGCAGCATAGAAAAGGCCCAGTGAACATCTACAAGAACACAGTGAGCGAATGAATGCAAGACAGAAGACAGACGTGGAAAAAGTGGGGATAAATGCATTCATGCTTCTAGGCCTGTAATAGTAAATGGCTTTATGAATATTTTAGTAAACTGCTTTTTGTTTTCACTCTGTTACTGCTGAGTCGAGAAACGTGTTAATGACAAATGGGTTAATTTGGAAATTCATAAATTATATAATTTATAACATAAACACAAATCAATTTCACATTAGGTTTAATTAAATAAATTACACAATAAGTAAAAAATATTGTACATTTCAGCTCTTTGTAAATGAGCTTGCTGTGATTTCTTACAGTCTAATTTAATGTAAGTGTCAATATCTTACTATATATAAAGTACTGAAATGACAGTAATAGCACAGTATATTACAGTACATACAGTAGAGTGCATGCAGAGAGCAGCCAGAGCAGAACAGCAGGACCTGAGCCGTACCACAAATCTGGTTTATCACAGCATGCATTGCAAACAAACCATCAAGGACACCAGTGGGTGAGAACAAACACAAGCCTGGCCCACACTGCAGTGATCCAGTAACTCCCAAATCTACATTATCTTAACACCATCTCTTAAATTCCAGCGCTAATTTTGATTTATTATGGATGGATAGACTTCAGTAGGTATTGATAGAAGTGTAAAACCATCATATCTCACTTTTGATATGCCTCTTAATTGTCAGCGCTAAAGACTTTCTGGGGGGCAACCGCTGAAGCAGTTGACATGATGGATGAGCAAAGAGACTCTGTGCTTTGAGGTGCTGTCCTTAAACTGCCACTCACACATACAGTAACACACGCATTCACCGATACTAAAACCCGCACATTCCCAGGCTCCTGTCATCTACAACCTCGTTATCTGGATCATTGCAGAAAAGGGAACCCAGAGGCTGGTAATCTTGTTTTCTTGTTTTTTTTCCTCAACCATACATTATGAGTTACAGAAAAGATAGACATGCATTCAAAGTTAGAAAAAGAAAAACTTACAAGATCAAACAGTTTCATGCTGACAGACAGGGACAGAGAAAAATAAAGAAATTAAACTGAGAAACAAAAAATGTAAAATAAAGCTCAACAGCTTGTTAAACAGAATACACAGAGACAAGCATGAAGACAGGGGTGCAAAAGAAAGTTAAAAAAGGAGACTGGAAATAAAAGTTAGGAAGACTGCAGCTCGGTGATGCCAAATTACTGCCAGAGATACTTGAACGCAAGTCAAGAGCAGACTGGGAATGTCAACACTGGGCATGAAAAGCCACAAACTGTTGTGGAGTGACCAAACTGTAACACTGCAACACACATGTGCTTTTAACTCTATCAGATGAAGCCACTGCCAGTCCCTCGAAGCTACTACTCACGCAAATCTTCTGATCTCGTAACTCCCAAAACATCTGTGAACAAGAGAGCGCAACTCCCCCCACAGGGCAAGGGCTAAACTAAAACTCTGATACTTTATGATGTTTTTTATGACAACATGCTGATGTCAGATTGTTTTTTTTCAAGGTCAACTTTAACCTTGCGTGCGAAAACTGCTTAGGTACTCATGTCCCCCAAGTGAAGTTTGAAGAACATCCATAAAATGTGGGTAATATAAACCGTTTACTAATTTTCACATTGGATGTAACCTTAACTTTAACCCGATTTTCACCAACATGAAATCAACTCCAGCTGTTATTGATATCTACCATCACACAAAATTTTGAAATTTAGATCTTGATAGCTGTGGACGCTAGACTGATTGCAAACAGATACACAGACAAGCAAACAAACAGAGCCGATTACACACTCCCTCCCTTTGGCGGGACATTTAAACATGACAGCTAAATCATAACGTTTGCTTCAAGTTAATGAGTTGAGGTACTGCATATGGATCAGCATCACTTCAGACCAGAACTTCTCACAACAATCAAATAGTAGGTGCTGCATTAAGAGTAAAAAAAGAAAGGTAAATGTACAGAAGTTAACAGTTACTACTACCTCAATGACACATCAACAGACCAAGTGTCTTATGCAGAAACCTTTTAAAAAATGTAACTAACTTCAAATAGTTAGATGTGTCTATGGACAGCTATGGAACAAAATGTGAATTTTCTGCAGGGAGTTTTAAGGCATCGTCTGACATGAATAAAATCTACAACATTTTTAAACAGCCTCACGTTTCAAACTGTCTGAAAACCTCTGTAGTTTTTAATTAGTAGCCATTGAGTGTAAAATCCTTAAAAGGCACATGTCTATGTCCAATCGGACATGTTAATATAATTAAAGAACAGCGAGGCTGAACATTAAAGCCGCTCCATGAAATGGGCAAGAAAAGCCTGAACGGATACATTCGGCTACGTTTAAAAAGGTGCTTCTACTCAGCAGTGCTGTGCTGTGACCACTATGGACTCGGGAGTGTGTGGATGTGAAAAAGCCTCCTGCTTACGTTCTGACCCAGACCCCTATAGCTCTCAGTCGCAGATGGTTTTAAAACTTTTAGCACTCTTAACAGCTGAAAATGTGTCCGATATCCTCATCGCTGAAGGCATGGGAAGCATCCTCATCTGCCTCCTCATCCAGCTGGAGGCTGCCAAAGGAAAACGTGTTTCTTGGTATGGGGGAACTAGAATTAGCCTCCGCTGGGCTACCAAACATCACAGGGCTGCTGCCCCTGTTATTTTCTAACTCCGACTCGCTGGACTCTGAGCCGCTTGTGTTCGGGCCATCGTTCATTTGAACTGCTCCGTACTGTGTGACACCGGTTGATCTTAATCGTTTCTGCCCCAGACTGGTCCGCGACCTGCCTGGTGCAGTTAGCCCATTGGCCACCATGCGGCGCTCAAGAGCAGCCATGCGTTCAGCCCGAGAGAGGACAGTACGCGATTCTTGCTTTGCAGAGGACGTTCCTTGGAATGCGTCTGCGTCAAAATGGGCTTTGTGGGATTTCTGTGAGCGGGGAGATCGGCCCATAACGGGAGAGCATCTGCCGTCATTAAAGTTAAGTGGAGTGGGACTGTAGCCGTTCTGGTCTATGCGACTAAGGGAAGGTGCGTGATGGAGAATGTCAATCACAGGACTGGCAGTGACACCCCTTGAACCCGTCACAGTGGAAACTGTTATAGGGCTGTTGCTCTGCCTCTCTTGGACACCTATGTCTCCTATAATGCTATGAACAGGACTTCGGTCAACCGTTTGGCATGACTGCTTGGGAGAATGTTCTAGCTCATGACTCACGATGAGCGATGCTCTAGAAGAAGAAGAAGACTCCCTATACATCCTACCCAGAAAGTGCTCCTGTTGAGCCTGCAGAGCCCCATTTATCCATCCAGAGCCAGATCCCCGGCGGAGCATACCCTGTTCTCTATAGCTGTGGTCTGACCTGCTAGCCTGGTCTCTGCCCAAGTAATACTGAGCATCTACATCACTGCAGTCAATGTAGGGAATGGAAAAGCTGCCGCCTTTAGCAGCCCTAGATGCTGGACCTGTATTCAGATGTTCGGGGTGGGTTTGTCGTGTTGGGCTCCTCGTCTCCTCTGTCCTGGATACAGACCCCGTTCTCTCTTCGTGGCCATTTCTCTGATGCGAGGGGCTCATCCTCGCCCGCGAAGCTGCCGGGTCTTCTGCACTCACCAGGACCGACTCCTTCCAATGACGCCGAGGAGAATCAATTCTGTCCCCAGGAGCACCACTCTACCAGTACGAGACAGGAACACAGGGTTAAAGAATTTAAAGACCACAATTTATTCATTGTATTCATTACTCTTACTGAAGGCCAGGATTTTAAAGTTTTGTATTTTTACATTATGTGCATTTTTAAAAGAGAAAACAATGTGAAAAGCGACACTATGGACTGTATTTGCTCAGACAACAAAAAAATGCTGTATGCAACAAATTGCCCACTTAAAAGACTCACATCAGTTGGCACTTCACGGTGGCTTGGAGAAGGCAATGGTGACAGGCGACTGTTGTGTTGGACCCGACTGCTGTACTGAACACGACTGTGTTTCCTGGCAGACAAGATATTAAAGGTCAGCGTTATAAACTCTGAGCACCCTCGCCTGTACCAAATATGTCAAAGGTGTCTGCAGCCTCTACCTTTCAAACGGGATCTTTTTAAATTCAGACTCTTTCACATATTCAATCACCTGCTTCTGCGTGCGACCGCTGCAGAGATAAATACGAGACAGTTAATGATGAGCTATTCCGCAAGAGCCTTAGCAGACTGTTAACTGATGGGTAGAAACTGCTGTGTTCTTGCAGCCATGATAGACAGAGTTTGGCTCTTTGATGCAAATGCTACCTGAATCTAAAGGAGGAGCCTCGTGAGAAGAGTACCGGCTTGGGCTTGGGCTTAGGTTCCTCAAATAGGCGGAAGAAGGCGTGATATTCAACACAGATCTTCCAGAAGACTTTACAGCAGTCCCTGCTTGGCATTAAAAACTCCAGAGTGTCCTGATATGAACTCTGGGGGACACATCAAGACATTTAAACATAACATCAGTCAGTGAGCTGAAGGGTTTCAATATCTTGTGATGTCACTTACATTTAGATCCGGCCTCAGCTTAATGAGGAAGCGTTTTCTCTTGAAGCTCAGTTTTCGAACTTTAGACCAGTTGAAGGCGTTAATCTTTGTGTGTCCCTGAAGTGATGAAAAACAGAATTCACTATTTTGCACTACTAAACACATAAAAAGCGTTTGATACCAGTTGGGCTGACCTGCACTGATTTTGGACTAACCTGGAAGACCAGGACACCCGTGTGCGCCACAGTCAGGCTTAACTTTGTTCCCTCGCGATCTTTGGCAGGATGGAGCCGAATCCCGTACATCTCCAGCCTGCGAGCAACTTCTAACAAATGGTAGTCTGATTCTGCTGGTGTCTGACCACTGTGGTATAAAATAAAACAAACGAAACTATATTTCATGTAGTGTTTAACAGAAACAAAACTCAGGGAAAAACCATCAATAAAGCGATCATACTAACGAGCACTGTCACAAACCTCCACTGTCAAAAAACAAACAAAGACACCTTCTTAGTGTTGGGTTGTCTATACTTTTGAAAACTGGGAGCACTGGAAGCATACTGTGGTGGTTTACACATCTACCTAACTAGTGAAGAGATCCCCAGTTTGAGCAAATCAAAGATGTGGAGCTACCTGCTGTGGGGACCACTCGCGAATGAGGGACCAGCTGAAAGTAGCTTTTATTTAACCCACATCTGTTAAACTCTTTAATATCTTTTAAGCCTTGGTGTTATTATTGTAACAAAATATTCTGTGTTATACGCTCATAAATTTGTTTTACACACAGGAACTTGAGCTTTAAAACTCCATCTATTCATTGTTCACTTTAGAAACTATTTTCTAGATGGTTTTGGAAATAATTATTAGAGCAGGGAGGGTAAATTAAGACAAAAATGAATCGTATTCCCCTGTTGGATATCTGGCTAATTAAAGTGAAAGACAAAGACAGAGTTTAATCCAGGTTTCTCAAGTTTATCTGAGTTTCTGGAGAAGTTGTGGGAGGGGCTGCAAATGCCAACTAACCTTTCTATTTCTTATCAGTGGATAAGCCTTCCTGTTTCCTGTGTGTGGTAATTAATAAGAGATTTAATTCTACATGGCACATAGCCAGAAGTACTGCAGTCATCAACCAAGAAGGACTCTTGGTGGGAAAAAAAGAGCAAGTTAAAGGGAGCAGTCAGCTCTAACAGAGCTCCTTTCATGTTGCCGCAGCCACCCACTGCGTGCTCATCTCTGGCATGACACCCTGTAATGCTGAGGTGAGACAAGTGTTAGCAAAGCATTGGCTCATATTCAAACCCATGCACGGTTGGGGGAATTTTGCGAAATATGCTTTAAGGACATTTAGAAAATTTCCAGTAACATATTCCCAACACATACCACTCCCAAAACGAGTTATAATAGAAAAGCCTAAAAAGAAGCGCCAAGTTCAATCGCCAGCTTCACTTCTCGCGACCTCCTGCGCAAGACGTCTCAGAGCACTCTCTGACAAACTGCGTTTTTAACCTACTGAACCGGCCGACAGCAGCAGCGTGAGTCATGCAGCAGGTTGAAAGAGGATTTCAGATCTCTGTTTGGAGGAAAGTAGTCTTTATAGACAGAATAGAAGATGAACTCACATCCACTTCTGACCAGAAGCTGTAAAACAACTTACAAAGACTGCCTTTTCTAAGCCCGTGTATAATAAAAATACACAGCTCTCTGAGAAAGGAGCCTTTCATTCAATGGCTGTTTTCCTGAATGTGCCACCTCTATAATAAAAGTTCCCAGTGGGACACGCACGCGGTCTGAAACAACATTTCCTGTTGACGTGTTGAGAGAGTAATTTGAGCGCAGCCGTGCCTTCAGTGACCTTATGAAGAGAGTTAAACAGAAACTACGACTGGAACCAAACAACTGCCTTATTTTAAAACCACCGTGCAGCCTTGAATCAAGATCTCTACTCACATATTCTTTGAGTGAAACTCCATGATTTTGTCAATGAGGGGCATTTGATCTGGGATGTAGTTGTTGTTGAGGAGGTGTGACCGGCACTGGCTCTCCTCAAAGTCTCCAATCTCAGCTTAAGGGAGACAAGAAAGGGGAGGGGAGGGGGGGGGGAGCTCATGTTATACAAAATAAGAATAAAATAAATAAGAATTGATAACATTTAGAATAATATAAAAAAAAGTCAATGTAGGGTGCTTGTAAAAGTGCTTGTAAAAGCGTGGCTTTTCTGGAGGAATTAAAGGTATTTCCTCTTTTAGTGTTTCATTGATACAAAAAACTTTGATCACTATCGTGTGACAGACTGCAGCAATGAAAATACTCAGATTTCCTGGCATTGGCACCATCTAACTAAAAAATACCCACCGTAATACACCGATAATCAATTTGCAGTGGTGTGCAGTGTGCACTGTTACAGTCATGGTTAAAAGAAAGCACACCCTCTTTAGATGAAATGTTGTCTGTATCAGGATATAATAAAAATCTGTCATAAATTATCCGTCTCTTAGCTGCTATTAAAATTAGGTAAACAAATCCTCTGATTAACAACAACACATGACATCTTACACCCTATAATTATTCATTTAACAAAAAAAAAGTCATCAAAAATGAAAAAGCAGTGTGTGAAAAACCCTCACTGCTTCTGCAGGAAATATGAGGCTAAGTAGCCGCCGGGTGCTGATAATCAAATGCACTTGATTAACTGATCATCAGCGAGTGCGAGCACCTCTATAAAAGCACTACTTTAGGCAGCTTGCTGATCTGGAGCCATTGTTTATTCACAGAATGCCAAGAATGAAAGACATCAGTGATTTTAGTGAAGGGATTGTTGCTGATGGTGATGATTTGGGAACTCCTCAAAGTATTCTAGAGACAAATGTGAGGCTAAATCACCGTTTACCTAGTTTTTCAGACACTGCTTCTACATTTTGTTGTTTTTTTGTCAAATAAATAACTACTTGTCATGTGTATTTATTTGTCTGAGGTTGTATTTACCTAATTTTAACAGCGGGTGAGGACTAGATTCTTTTTTATGACCTCTTTTCATGTAAAATCTTAGAACTGATACTGTACTTTGCGGTGTACTTGTTTTTTTTTACCATGACTGCCTTTCATCTATGTGTGTGTTTTGTTCCCATGAGCTTAATGACAAAAACAGCACCGGCGTTCCTTACATTGTATAATGTAGGAGACCATCAGAGCGGCGCTGGTGTCGTTGCAAGTCAGACGTCCACAGTAAAGGTCCTGTTTGATCTGGAGGGCAAACAGGTACCTGGGCCAAACACAAACAGCATTCACATTATACAAAAGGAGGAGCTGGAGTTTGGTGTTTTCTACCACCTGAATTCTGGATCAGATTGAAATCTACTGCTAAACTCAAACATGGCAGCCAAGAGGATTATTGCAAATTCTAACTAAATGAAAAGCATCTTTTGCCTTTCTTTGAACCACAGTCAGCTGGAACAACCGTACAGTTTAAATTCAGAAATCTATAAGAAGTAAAGTTAGTTTTCGGGACATTTCCTGAACACATTGCACCTCCTGGCTGTAGTCCAGCACAGAAACAAATATAGTCCTAATAAGAGGCATAATAATTACTTCGGTTTTTTGAGAACATCTAACGTCAGCGCCAACTAGTCAAGCAGTTTGCATCCACCTCCATCCTTCAGCTGCCGAGTTTGCCAAAAAATGTTTTCAATGTCTTTTGCATTTTCAAATCAATGAATAATTATGACAAATAACCAGGATATAAAGTCCAGAACAAGAAAGGAGAAACCGGAAAACCATTAGCGCCACACTAATCTCCCAAGAGCTAAATCAGAAACATGGCAGCCCTGATATGTGAACAGCATAGCGTGGCGGGGCATAAATCTTGTGGGAACCGCAGCACGTTTCATGTTTCCACCATTGTTTTCAGTCACAGTGGAAATAAGTGACACTGATTTACACTGACACACTGTATACAAGTGCACGTTTCATTGCCAAGCGGAAGATAAGCACGCTGTTGGGACGAAGATAAGTTATATCACACAGAGAGGAGCTCACCTCGTCAGCTCCTCCAGTAGCTGGGCGTGGTCCGGGGGGAAAAACTTCACAGAAAACCTCAGGATTGTGTGTTTCGGCCCTGCGTAAAAACAACAAAGAGATCTGCTATTGGACTGCATCAAATACACAAAACAGCAGCTCTTTGAAGCGAGATATGCTTCTCGCTCGCTTACAGGTTTTCTCCAGACAAACAAAGAAACGTCCACTGAGAGAGATTTCTTCAAAGAATAGGGTTTAGTATTTTAAAGCACTTACGCCTGAGCTGCTTGATAATGGGTTTGATATGGTCCAACCAAACCTGTGAAAGAGAGAAGACGGTCAACACGGAGCTGATTTTAGGGAAAGCAACGTTAGGTATGCTTGACAGAGGTTCCTCTGTGCTCTCATTTACTCACCATCATCTTTTGTTGGTTCTGAAACTCCAAGCCAAAGTAGTCACCCTCAATGAGATTCATGTGGGAGCACACGAGGTCAAACAGCACCTTGCCTGAGGCTTTTTGCTGTGAACAAAAGGAAAAGACAAAGAGCTATAGTTAATATAACACTGCAACAGTAACTATTCCTGTTTTAAAGTCAGCTTTTGTCCTCAGCATTGAAGTCAAAGGAGACTCTGGTATTTTATATGGTTACATACATAAAGCCAGCCAAACTTCTGGGCCGAATGACACAAAAGAGCACTCAGGCGCAAAAGAGCCCGGCTTTGTTGACCTGTCAAACCCCATGCGAGTGAATGCTACCCAAGTAGATAATCATTTTTTTGACTAAATTCCTCTGCCAGCCTTCGTCCTTCTATTCTTGCTTTCACGGGCTCGGTTGGTCACAAAACCCCTTCCTCCCTGCTGGAGCCAGAGGGGGAGGCAGATCCCGTCTTTGATCTGTGTTTTCAGTGTCACTGCTGTCACTGATGACGGCCCAGCGGCCTTTGAGGTTGATACAGTATCAGGACGGGATAAAGACCCTCCCCGACCACCTCCGTCCTCTCTCGCAGCGCGCGCAAACACTTTGAAGAAAGAGCGAGCAACCCACGTGCTGCCTGGCGATGTGACAACACACAAGCCTCAAAAATCCACCACATCTTTGGAGAGAGAAACTTTCCCATGTAAGGTCAAGTAAAAGTCAGGGATTTCCACTGAAACACTTCTGTTGCAGGCACCCTGAGAAGACAGAGCTCTGTCAGGCGCACACACAGCAGGAGAATTTCTGCCTGGCTGCTTCCTCGTGACTGCTTTGCACCAGAGCTGAGCGTGTCCCAGCTATAGCATGTGAGTGTTTGTAGTAGCAGTTCCCTTTGGTTTGGATAATGATCCAGGGATGTCTCCGAGTGGGTTTCAAGGAAGCAGTTTCTCCTGTGCTTTTACATAAAAGGAAGAGTGAGTCGCAGATAAAGACCCTCCCCGACCACCTCCGTCACATGAATTCACATGAATTCCCCTTCATGCAGCTGAACTGTATTAAAGGGTCTTGCCCGCCTTTAAATGTGTCTGGTGTTTCACAGGCAAAGAATGATACAGTCTGCGCTCCTGTTATTGCTCAAAGAATAAAAACAGAAGCTTAGCCAGCTTAGTGAAAGGGTTTACACTTTCACAAAAAAATCCAAAGTCTTTCCCAAACAAGCGCCCACTCACAACATCAGCCACTCCCCCCCCCCCCCCCCCCCCCCCCACCTCATGCGTCTGTCCTTCCTTCACAGCACTACTGTCTCTCGTCAGGCAGCGCAGAGGGTGTCCTCTGTCACCATATGGAAACAACTGGTTTCCATATGGTGACAAGCAGGCTAGAGGGAAAGAGCTTAAGCCCTTCTCACATGTTAATATTCCACCCTAACTGAGGCAAATGAACTCCTGAGTGACTTCTATATCTCATGTTTTCTGAACAAATGTGCCCTGCGGTGGCTCCAGGAAAACGTACGGCGGACAAACCACTGCGGATGCAGTGTTGAGGCTCAAGAGTGTTTGTGTCTCACGGATCCAGCCTTATAAATCTGCTGTCGGGGCAGAAATGACCGCGAGGCAAGCAGAGATGGGTAAGGCCGAGGCTGATTAAACAGTGCTTGATTAAATGCAGCTGTTGCAGACTGGAGTTAGGGCACTGCCATTTGACACCGCTGCAGCCGGCACAATAATAAGGCCGCTGTTAATGATGCACAAGACCCAAAGATGACAGCTGTACTGGCGCAGGCACTTGGAGGACACTTAGTAACACAGTACTCACTTTAGAGTCTCTAAAAGCCTAATTGCTGCAACGTAATAATGAAACCTGGCATAAAAGCAACTTGTCTTACAAAACCGAACCCTCTTAGTTGCCATTTTATTAGGTACACCTATCTATTAATAATATACCTCAATACAATAGACATTTAATCAATCCTAGCAGGATATAATCCACTTATTCTGTTTCAGAAGGGATATACAGTACTGGATTGGAGTAGTTTTAGTTAAATCTACCCAATAAAGTCCGAACCAACTGTTTACGAAGAAAGACGCTCATCTTTGGATAGTACAGGTGTTACTAGATTACTACAACTGACTCCATTTTTTTCATTGGGGGACCTGTAGACAGGGATTTTCTCTTATTCAGCCACAAAGGCAATAAGACCATGAGATCAATGTACACTATATGGACTATATACTGAGCCACACCTCTTAGTCATTCTATTCAGGTGTTTCATTCAATCCCATTGTCGCTGATGAATGAAATCAAGCACGTATTCATGCTGTCTGTCTTTACAAACATTTCTGAGGAATGAGCTGTTATAGCACAGCTGCAACAAGTCTTTGGTGAAATTTCTTCCCTTCTAGACAATCCACAGTGAGCTGTATAGTAAGTGGTAATATTGCAAAGTCAAAGCATTCACGAACCACAGCAATTCAAATGGTAAATGGTAAATGGCCTGTATTTGTATAGTGCTTTTCTAGTCCCTAAGGACCCCAAAGCGCTTTACACAACCTGTCATCCACCCATTCACACACACATTCACACACTGGTGATGGCAAGCTACATTGTAGCCACAGCCACCCTGGCGCCCACTGACAGAGGCGAGGCTGCCGGACACTGGTGCCACCGGGCCCTCTGACCACCACCAGTAGGCAACTGACTTTAACATCACCACTGGGAGCTTCATTGTATGGGCTGCCATGGCAGCAGCATCTCCTTGCAAGCCCAGTGTTGGCTTGAGTGATGTAAAGCATGCCACCGCTGGACTGTGGAGAAAAGGAAACGTGCTGCAGTGATAAATCTCATCTCGTTTCTCTATCTGGCAGTCTGGACACCAGACTGAGTTTAGTCTGGGTTTAGTGAATAGCAGGAAACACTGCCTGCCTGAATGCACGGTGCCAGCTGTAAAGGTTGGTGGAGGAAGGATAATGCTATGGGTTGTTTTCTAGTTCCAGTGAAGGGAAATGTTAATGTTTTCGCTCACTGAGACATTTTTTTATAGTTCTATCCTTTCAGCTTTTGCAGAGGCTTTTTCTGTTCCAGTGAGACTGTGCCCCATTGCACAAAGCTCAGTCCAAAGAATGGATAGATGATTTGGGTATGGAACACCTTAACTGTACCACACTGAGCCCTAACCTCAACCCCACCGTACCTTTGAGATAAACTAGAAAGAAGATTGCCGGCTAGGCCCTCTCATCCAACATCAACGTCTGACCTTAGAAATGCTATTAAATAGGCACAAATTGCCGCAGACAAGCTTCAAAAGCTTGTAGAAAGTCTTCCCAAAAAGAGGGGAAGCTGTTGTAGCTGTAAGGGGGGAACAATTTCCATAATAATGCACATGGATTTACAATTCCAATTCCCAAAAAGTTGGGATGATGTGTAAAGTGCAAAAAAAAACAACCCAGAATTCAGTGATTTGCAAATCCCCAAATTTCCAATAGAACATGGAAAACATCAAATGTATTAACTGGGAAAATTACTGAGACCAAATCATTTCTGATCTATTCACAGCAGAGATTCTGACCTTTCAAGTTCAAGTATCACAAATAAAATAAATGAAGGCTCTGTTCAAGTGTACCATTAAACCATGGCAGTGTGACAGTGAGCCAGCTTGCAACTGAAGTGGGAATGAAATCCAATTGTTCTTTATTTCTGAATGGGTGCCTGCATGTTGGTAATGAGTGCCATAGCTGCCACATATTGTCAAGCACATATATGTGGGTAAATCCCAAACGTGTTGATACATGCTAACACTTTCAGAAGCTACATTAAATTAGCTGTTTTTTTAGCATTTCCAGAGCTTACATTTGCTGGCACTAGTCGGTACTACAATGGGTCTTGAAGAAAACACAGATATTAATGTTCTGTGGGAATAATTTCTTCACAATTCTTTGGTTTTCTTTCCAATGTTGTTGGGTCTGTAGCCAACAATATCAAGTGCCCTGAGGCAACTGTTGTTATGAATTTGTGTTTCAAACTGAATTGAAATATTGACTTGTAGCAATGGCCTAGTGTGAAAGTCTGGATTAAGAAACATCTGATTTAAAGGGACAGTTAACTTAACCATTCAGGTTGTTTTGGAGTGAGATGCCCATATTTGAAGATATCAGCTTTAGAAAATATTATCCCCTGTTGAAAATAATGGGACCCGATGGCACTTCCCTTGAGGTGCTCCAAGCTCCAAAAACATTAATGTGAAAATGTCAGCAGCGATATCTCCTTCTAGAAATCATAACCCAGTTACTTGAAACCCTCAAACCCTGTTGTGAGCACTTTAATGTAGGAACTCTGTTTATGTGCATTCTTTTGGCATCTGAAGCAGCACAAGGCAAGTGCGATCATGCTCCATTAGATTCAAGGAAAGTCACTGATTTCCACAGCTGATATCTCAAAAACTGGGCAATGCACACCAAAACAATGTAGACGGGTCATTAGCACTACAGGCCACAGACAAAAATACTTGAATTTAATCTCAGAGTGACCTGTTCATTTAATTTAATTTAGGTCACTGAAGCTGTAAAGACACAAGGTAATTTACTGTGTCAATTCACTGAACCATTAATTACAGCAAAGCTGTCTGTTTTTATATCCTCTGTTCATCCAGATGGCAAACAGTACATTTAACTCTTTAAAACATAAACAATGAAATAATTGCCCGAAATTTATATATAAATATATTTGATGATTACTGATGATTGAGAAGTCTCAAAAAAATCACACAAGCTGTATCAAATTAAATACACTAGGTGTTAAGGGGTTAAAAATCTAGGCATCAAAGTAGTCTCTAAGAAGACTGCACAAGCACCAATAAAGTCAAAAGGCCAACGCTAAGGTGTACAACAATCAGACAAAAACGAAGCTGTGACTTCTTCCCTCTGACAGTGCAGCTGACTCAAA
The DNA here is from genome assembly GCF_963576455.1 of Neolamprologus multifasciatus. Classification (NCBI taxonomy): domain Eukaryota; kingdom Metazoa; phylum Chordata; class Actinopteri; order Cichliformes; family Cichlidae; genus Neolamprologus; species Neolamprologus multifasciatus. Next base: position 18,289,798 of record NC_140454.1, on the reverse strand, counting down.
CCTCTACATACATGTCGTGCAGCCTCCGCTTTCAACTGAAAGGTTACAGTCTTAGGAAACATCATCATCAGGACCTGACATTTCTTTCATCATCTGGAATGCCAAGAAAATGTCACCAATCTTCCTTTTCATGGCCTCTATCTATAAAAAAAAAAAAAGGTTTACAGTTTACATAGGAGCTGTCAATTGCAGCATGAGGCGACGCTTTCTGAATCGGCAATCTCAGACCAGACAAGACGCGCCGGGAGACTCTGTCTGGGTTCATCAGGCTTAAACATAGACTCATAGGAAGCTACAACTGTTTACATGTGTGTGAGTGCGAGTATCGCTACGCCGCTGCATTGCCCTCTGCATGCTCCGACTGACAAAATGCAGCTAAATAAAGATGACAGCAATGTCTGCCTGGGTTTCCACTTCAGGGTAGACCAAACACTCCCCTCCAGCACCCTTTGTTACTAAGCTCCTGTCAGCAAAAACAGATAAAGGTCAGGTGTAAAGCAGCTCTGTGTTCCCTCTACTATTCCCCTGCAGGAGATATTCGTATGGCCCACTTCACCCACAAAAAGCTAGGCCAGGCGATGCTGGACAAACCTGAGGTTGTGTGGGGTGATGGGGGTGGGTGCCGTAGATGGCAAACAGACTGCGAGTGCCTCGAGGCTCCAGATGGACAGAAAAAACAAAGGGAATCGTGTCTGGTTGAATATACTGGTTGGTGCATGGGAGGAGTTGATGCTGGCATTAAAGCAAAGGGGTTAGACATGACTGAAGAGGGACGTAAGAGTTTATTCTTTGTCTTTTCCTGTGTCGTGGTAAACTTGTGCCTGCTGGTTCAGTTAAACCTTGACAGAATGTAGAGTGATACTCTGCTAACAGGAGGTTTACAGCCGTGACATTCAGCAACGTCACAGGAAGCCGACTGAAGTCACGGATGAAAGAGATGTGTGTCATTCAAAGAAAGGAATAAGCAAGTGGTTAAAGGTCAATTTTCAGATTCAAAATATCTGCAGCGCTTATCTGATAAGGTCCCAGACAGGCTTAGCACTATTATAAAAGTAGTTATTTATTTATTTTTAAGTGATATCAAACCGACGTTTGATTGACTTAGTGCCGGAGACTGAAAGTGAGCTTTGCCAGGCAAAACCTTTGCGTCATACTTGTCACTGTGGTAGAAGTGGAAAACCCCAGGAACGAGTCTTAAGTGAACGACGTCTCTTTTGATAAAGCTGCTGTAGGCAGGGCTGAGATTACAAAGTGTTTACAGTAGCAGGCACATGCATCCTAGCTGGAATCCCTCTTGAAACCGCTAACTAACCATCCCATACTCCCATGGGTTCTGTCTCATTAAAGCCAACTATTCAAAGTACTGTCCTGCACATGTGGGCGTCTTTGCATCTGTGCTGTGGTGCCCGAGGAGGGGGAATGAGGGCAGGACAGAGAAGTCAGGAGCAGCTAAAGCTCATTCAGATTCAGGTCATGCTCCACAGAGGTTCTCAGGGTGACTTGACTACAGCAGGGATATGACAAAGGGATAAAAGGAGGGAGACGAACCCGCTGATAATCCCGTCAAATTACTGGCGTGCTCCCGGAGCTCATACAGATATGTGATGAGGCATATATTGAACTGTTTTAACGGACGTGAAACACTTATCATGACATCTAAAAGTATTATTGTCCTTTTAGGAAATAATCAGCAGGTAAATGATTTAACTATCAAGCCCCCCCAGAGCCACTCTGTTACACGAGAGAGGAGTGGACAACCATGAAAATAACGCCTGGATCCTGACAGAGGTAGAAAACACCTCCTCCTGCTTCTCTCTTGGAACCCCCCACCCCCGGACTCATTACGTTGCCCGCCTAGCCTCCCAGGAGTCAGGGCTGCAAGAACCATATTGATTTTGCATAAAGTACAATTAAGTGTCCTGTTGTGGCCATTGTCCTGCTGAATATCTGTGCATCTGCGCAAAGACCTCCCACTGTCAGTCGCTGCACGACAAATTAGCACAGTTGCAGGTTTGCATCGTTAGTGGAGACGGTAAACAAGCAGCAGCAGAGTTCAACCAAACATACCAGCATGCTTCGCAAAGATAAAGCTACGGGACAACGTTAAACCCACACTGAGCCAACACAACGCAAAGTCCTATCAGGCCTTAACCCAACACTGAGCATAATTAAAATATGCAAGAGGGCAAGAGCGGGTTTTAAGGCAGCTGGAATTACCAAAAAGATTGGCCTCTTTTTTTCTTCTTCATCTGTCCAAATCGCTTTCAGAGTGCCTCAAATTCTGAACCCATGCTGGGTATTCTCCACCACCGCCTCTCTTCAGAGCTGGGGATTACTGTCACTCAGAGGGAGGATGCGTCACTTCACATTTAGGCAGAAACTCCCCATTTAGCTAAGCTCGATAAAGGCAGCCTGAAGAACAGAATTCGTTTTGTGTCACCGCATTACCATAAAAAATACAAAAAAAAAAGAAAGAAAAAAAAGAATGAGCCCAAAATACATTTGCCGCCAAATAAAGAAAATAAAATACAGAAATTCAGTCTCCATCCAGCGTTATGAGGTCAAGATATTTTTTTCCAGATTATCAGATGTCATCTCACCAGATTCTAAAGACCTGCATGCATAAGATATGCTAAAAAACAGCCATTACCTGCTGATTTAAAAGCAAATTGTGTAACTGCAGCTGTAAATACAGTTTTCCTGCAAAGGTAATTATCACCACCTGCAGAATTAAGAGACCGTGTGTTCTCTCGCGTAGCTGTGAGTACTGTGGAGCTCTGTACGTGTGCGCAGGCAATCAATAGGTTAATTAGGAGCTTAATTAACTGTAACTGTGAGAGATAACTCCCACAAGGTCAGGCCAATAGGGAGAAAGCGAAAAAGGCAATCCTTATATATATATTATATAATCTCAATACAAAAACATGTCAAAGAGGTAATTCTTAATGGTTTAGCACCAGCCATGCCTTGCCTGACCTTTACGTCTGATGGTCTTATTACAGAATACACCAGAGAGCTGAGCAAAAGACATTATCAAGTGAACTATTAGGTTTATCGTAACACCAGCTACAGCGGTATATGGGGCTGAAGTTAAATGTGATTACCTGTGATGCTTTGGAGACTGAGCGATGTAATAATGGTCTAAATTAATCTGTAACATATAAAATATCACCACACGAGGCACGAAACCAAGAAAAAAAAAACCCCATTAAACCCTCATCAGTGCTCTGCATAACAAACTGGAAAAACTACAAGCCACAATCTGTCACAGTCTGCCAGGAACAAACATAACTAAATCAGGGCTACAGTCCAATTTCATGCACCTAGTCCGAGTAAACTCGGCCACTACGTGCCAGGATCATTTATATCCCCACAGTGTGACGCTTCCCCTCTGCTCAGAATTTTCAAAGCACATCTGCAGTTGAGCATGTTGGATGTTTGTCTCTAAACACATTCTTTCAATATTTTTGGAATATTTATTTTCCTAATTTAACTCTGAGCACTGCTGGGACTGTAAGACAACATGCAAAATCGAAAATTAATATCAGAACAGCAGAACAAACAGCTGTTGATTTAGCAATCTGGGCACTGGCTCCCACAGTCTGAGACGGGCCAGGTATACTTTACCGAGCTTCCAACCTGCACAAATCCATCAGATGCTAAAAAGATGGGACGCCCTCTGGAAAAATTAATATCCAAAGTATGCTAATTAACTGTAAGCAAATGTGCCACGCTGCATACATAAACAGCAGCTTGCTAACAGAAGCTAATATTGGAGCCTACGTAGTGATCTATATAATCACTGTGATGTCTGCTTGTGTGCTCTGTGTGCTGTAGAGATCAAGAAAAAGAGAGACTGAGGCAATAATATGGGATGGCATTAAAGCAGAAAGCATAATTAACAAGAAGCTCATAGTGTGGCAGAATTCACAGCCAGCACCCATTAATTATTATACCACATACTAATGCAAAAACAGCTCAAACAAACAAACAAACAAGTCCAAAATTCATTCTCATTTTCACAATATGATCACAGAGACCGCATATAAAACAAAGAATTAACCATTAACTAATGGAGGGACTAATGCAGTCCTTGAGTTTGGCATTCTAGCCTCTGTGGTGGAGTGGGTCTGACTGAGTGACCGAATACCTCAACTTCTTTTTTTGCCTATTTTACTCTAAATGGGGCCGCAGTTTACCAAGTGAGCCTTTAAGGTGTATAACATAAACCCTGAAACTAGCAAGTAAGTACAGAAACTCATCAGGAAGATTTTATGAGATTATGGATTAAGTGAGCCATAGCGTCATTTTCCTACTTAATTAGACCTCTTTGCCATTAGAGGAGTCTCCCCTTACTTTCTATATAAACGTATATATACCAAATTTTTCAGACGCTAAGGCGCACTGGATTATAAGGCGCATGAAGCGAAACAAAACAGTCAGATAAGTCAAACGTTACTCAACTCATTCTTCTTGCTTCCACTTCCGTACCATTGATTCATTAATGTTGAATTCTCTCCCAGCTGCTCTATTCCCATGTTGTTGCAGTATATTAATGACTAACCTCTATTGTAGATGGATTATCTCAGTTGTTCTCCTGACTAAAGTTTGGTCTGTTTACAGCATCCTGCCATGCGATTACATTTGTCTCTAACCATCAGGAACCCTCATGTTAACTTTTATTAAGTGGAAAAAAAGTTAGGGTTCATCCTCCAGCTTCACTGTGTTTATGTTATGCTAACATAGCTGTGTTGCTAGCATCATGTAGCACATCATTCAACTTCAGCAACCCTACAAACGTCACTGCTGTTTAGTTTTCTGTCTTCATTTATGTTGAAAGTAATAGCAGAGCTGTACATTTTAATTTATTCAGAAATCCCTCAGTCAGAACACGGTGTATTATATTTAGATGGAAGCAAGCGAGCTAACTCTCTGCTAACTTCTAACTCATAAATTCTGTTTTCATGGATGCCTGGATGTTAAACGTAATTGTTACACCTGGTAAAGCAGCCATGGTGATTATTTTATTAAAGATGAAAGAGTTTAGACAGTTTTTAACTCTCAGTGATGCTGCAGTGTTCGTTTGACTTTGGGACCTGAAGAAGACGGAGTTTTGGACCCAGATTACTCCATGAGGCTCCTGACTATGGCAGCCGTAATGCTCCAACAATCCATCAAGCGGTGCAGCTTCATAGCTCAACAAAGTTGTGCTAAAACATTTTTTGACAGCTTTTTGAGCACCGGGTACCACATAAAATCAGTTTGAGGTCAGTAAGCACAACCAGAATTCATACATAAAGCGCACCGGATTATAAGGCGCACTGTCAATTTTTGACTCAACTGCTCATTTAAGCAAATATCTAATACGCCAATCACACACAGCAACTCTGGTCTGAGTATTTTAGAAACTGCTGCACAACCATCTTTAGGGTTTACAGAGAATGGCCCGAAAAAGAGAAAATTTCCGGTGAGCAGCAGTTCTCTGGAAGACAAAGTCTTGTTGATATTAGAGTTCAGACAAGAATAGCCAGACTGCTTCAAGTTGATAAAAAGGTAACTTTTCCTTCTTCTATTGTTTGCTTAATTTAGGGGTCGTCACAGGATATCACCTGCCTCCATCTCTGCCTATCCCTCGTATTGTCCCGTGTCACAGCAACCCACCTTCACTATATCCATGGATCTTCTCTGTGGTCTTCTTCTTTTCCTCTTGTCTATTCAACATCCTTCTTCCAGTATACTCACTATCCCTCCTCTGCACATGTCCAAACACATGAGCCTTGCCTCTCTAGCTACTTGATCTGTTCCACTGATATACACATTTCTAGTTCTGCCATCCATCTCCTGCCTAACATCATGCGTCAACCTGTCCATCAACACTGCAAACAAGAATGGGCTCAGAGCAGATTTCTTACGTAATCCTTCCTCCACTTTGATCTGTAACTCCTACCGCACACCTCACCGTTGTCTCTCTGTCCTCACACATGTCCTGCACCACCCTCACATACTTATGTGCCACTGCACAGTTCCTCTTCTCTAGTTCTGCAAAGACACAGCGCAACTTCTGAAGTGCTCTTTCTCGCCATGTAGTCATACTCTCAAGTTAACCTAGCTTTAAAAAAATCAGTCCTATATCTGCATGGTATGATTCATCAACTTAACCCTCTGTAGTTACTAAAGCTCTGCACATCACCCTTTTTTTGAAAATCGATACCAGTAAAATTCATCAGGCCTCTAATTGACCAGGATTGTGTTAAACCATGTTGTTAAAAAGCCCAATGCTCTCTCTCCTAATCATCTCCATATTGTCTCAAACTTATTTCTGGAACAGGACAATACGTTCATCAGCTCTTAGTCCAACAGAAGATCTTTGGGAACAGGAGATTCACATGATGGAGCTGAAATCTGCAGGCACTATGTGATGCTGTCATGTCAATATGGACCAAAATCTCTAAGGAATATTTCCAGCACCTGGCATGAAGATGCCTCTAACAGTTTACAAGGCAAGACGTGGTCCAACCAGGTACTAGCAAGGCGTAGCTAACAAACTGGACAGTCAGTGTATAGGCTGCCACAAACAGTGTGGGATACTGTTTAAGCCAGCTGATCTTTCAATATCTTTTGTTTTATGAGAGTATAATCAGAAATGTTGGAAGCTTGCACTTTCAGATTCTAAAAATACCGCATGAGTCAAAGCCAGATATGACTGTCCATTTCTCTTTTGATTTTCCAAATCAATTTTATATCATGCAAATTCAATAGAATCCCATTCAACACACTACCTAATATGTAGAAAAACAAATGCAACACTGCCAAAGAAAAGCTTTTTCCAGTCTGAACATGTCACTCCGTTCATGATTTGGCACTGTTGAAGCTTGCTACTGCCTGGAGTGTAGCATCAACACACTGAATCAAAGTCTGAGAAACCAGCTTTCTGCCTCACCACCAGACTACCACAGATTTTCCTGAGTGGGCTGCCCTGTGAGAAAGATAAGACCCGGGAGCTTGTGTGGTGTTTAAGAGATGTTTTTTCCTCCCACTGGTGGAGCAGGCGGGTCTCTGAGGAATACTGTCCTGCTGCACGCTCCTTCCTTTACACATAATCTCCACCAGCAATAAATAAAGACAGGAGCACATGCTCTCTTAGTGGTGAGGCCAATCAATTGGCCTTCTCAAGATTAGCCCTAAACTACTTAGCTCTTAGAGCAGCAAATCCAGAGGCCCTCTGCCCTGTGATGCAGTCAGGTAAGTGTCTCTCAGCTGCTGTGACCTGACATCCCAAACTTTCAGCGGCTACAAAAGAGCTTCAACAGTTGAACTGAAATTTGCATGCTTTACCCACTGCTACACAACCTGTACTGGCAAAGTGTCTAATTTTGTACAATATAATAGGTCAGAAGGAATCAGATGAACACAACACAGGTTAATTAATCTATAATTGAGAAAAACACACCAAAAATAATTAGAGTCCCCCCTCCCCAAAGAAATCAATATGTCAAAGATCACATTTAAGCACTTTAATATATTCACACTGAAACTCTAATTATCTCCTGGCCGCCAGTCAGCTGGGATTTCCTTGTCAGAATATAGATTACCTAAGAACACACAGGCCTAGAGAGCAGAGCCTCAGACCAAATCTGGACGAGGATTAAGGTCAACAACCTGGGAATCGCCCTCAGTTTATAACTGCACCAGTGATATAACCAGGCTACCGAGGCACATGTGTTCATAGCACAAATGCACAATGCAGAGGTATCTGATTAAAAGTCCAATTAAGCCTGGCTTGTATTCTCATTTTTTCTCTTGACTTTTCTCTTGGCTTTGAGATGACAATAACAGGTGCTTAAAAAAAAGCAGCTGGTAGTACTTAGGCACAGTGGTTGAGCCAAATGCTGTTAACACTCACGTAATAGTCATGCTAACATGCGGCTGTTTTGAGGGAATAATGTTGCCTCTGTTCATCATCTTAGTTGAGTGCATTTACGCGCTCAAGTTTGCTAATTAGAACAAGATATAAGAATCTGAAAACAAAAAGGTCAGCGCAGGGATTCTTCAGGACCCGGAGCAACCATCAGTATTCATCTTGAGGGGGGAATCAATTCTTCTTCTGTCCCTTTAGGGGTTCCTACGGCAGATCAGCTACCTCCCTTTCATCCTATCCCTCCTTGCACCAACCGTCTGCATGTCCTCCTTCACTAGATCCATGAATCTTCTCTGTGGTCTTCCTATCTTGCTCCTGCCTGCTAGGTCCATATTTAACAACCTTTATCCAGTATATCCACTACCACTCCTCTGGGCATGTCAAACAATATCACCCTTGCCTCTTTAACTTTCGCCATGAATGCTGGTGCCAAATCTATTTTTTCAGGATTTACTCCTAGGAGATTACCAACATCATCAGAATTTATAACATGTATGGACAAAACTCTGAGGCTATAATCAAGAAGTAGATTTTGCAGGATCTAGTTTGTTATCTTGCATGCCATGGATATCTGTATCAATCCATCCAATACAGAAAGTCCTGGTTTAAGCGAATTCTCTGAAGAACTCAAAGACTCAGTGCTATCTGAATCAGATTTACGCAGCATAAAGTAAAGTGCACAATGTCATTGTTTGTTGTTCTCTGGGGAGGCCATTCAGAGTGCCTCCTTTATACCATGTTGGAAACATACCAGAAGTCAGCAGCTGCTAAATCAGTTACAGACACCACCAGTGGGATTTTTTTTAAAAAAGAAGAAAGACATTTTGCTGCGTGTGCTCTTGTTGTGTTTTTCCTCTGTTTGGACTGACACTGAATGTGTGAACAGCTGTACTTATTTTTGAGGAAAAAATAAGCATGGTGGTGCGAGACCTGTGTTGGCTTCATAAACTTTGCAAAACTGCATTACACTGCACATTTCAATATAGCAGAGTTTAAAGCTTCTTCACTTTGCATGAACCTGTAGCTGTCTCCAGAAGATGAGAAATAACGTCCTGGTCCTGAGGTAAAAGCTCACATTTAAGAGTGCTGGTAGAGAAACTCGAGCAGAGAAATAAGCCAGCAAATGAATGAAAGAGCAGACAGAGGCTCAGTAAAGGCAGCTGTTGCTGTGCGTCTGCAGGCTGAGTTCCCGGGACTAGAGAATACCCGTTTTTCTACTGGCAGATGGAGCGTGACCAAGAACCATGGCAGGAAAACTGTGATTCCTGTAATCTGAGGGAAAAAAATCAGCTGAAGGAAGGCTTGCGGTTAAGCAAATAGTAAGCAATTATAAAATGATGACAGATCAATCTTTCCATGGTGTGATGCATGCTCTACTTTTAGAGGAATGGTTTACACTATTTTGCTGTGTAATAATGTTGTAATTACTGTGGCCGCTTCAGGGATCTTTGGAAGTTAAAATACGGTGGTGCAAATGTTATACCCAGCTCATGGCTTTTCAAGCACACCCAAAAACCATTACTGTACGCTGTATGGTGAGCACTACAACATCTGCCCGAGGAAATGTGCACAATGGACTCATGTTTTAGAGTGCTGGAGCTGAAGGGTTTTCAGAGAGTGAAACAACCCACTCTGACTAATTTAGCCATTCATAAACAATGGATGAGGGGTTAACATGAGTGTTTCTGTGAGTAAGAGGTTTAAAAAGCAATCTCTCGTAGGTGTGTGAAGTTTAAATGCGGGCCTGGGGTTTGTCTCACCAAGAGAGATTAGCACTCAAAGCAACCGAGGTTTTCAGTCTCGCAATGCTGCCTCGTTTTTTAACTGAGCGGAAGATATCCATGGTAACCTCTTGGTTGTGGCATGGCGACTCTGCTCTGGTGGCGGCTCAAAAATGTGTCGAGTGTCACTCTTTTAGCCAAACGACTCAGTGAAATGATTTTTCCAAAGCATCGACGCAAACACCAACATGAGTGAGACAATTTCTCAACTGTGGCCATGAGACAGATCTCTTCTGTCTTTTAGAAAAGGGTTCCAGCACAGTGAGGAAACAATCTGTATCATTTGACCAAAAGAAAACTATAAACAGGTTGTCATCAGCTGATTAAGCCGTAATTATCTTCTGCCGTTTTTCACATTTTTAGTAGTCTATGTGGGATTTCTGAGCATTATTGCGACTACTAAGCAACATTTCTTTAATAGTGAGGACCACTTATGTGAATATGTACATCATGAACATAGACATGGATCTACATCCACACATATGGCGGTCAAGAAGTGCCAGCACAGGCTAAAGTGTGGGCAGACAGCCTCCCCACACAATCACTGGTGAAGGATGCTGGAGGCCTAAGTACACACCAACAATTCTATGCTATTAATTTCAAAATCCTACTTCACCTCGTTCTGAAGTTATTGCATTCACATTATTTTCAGAAAACTTAATCTCTTTTAAGGAGACACTCTATCCGGTCGTTAAGTGATGACGTGACGAATCCTACTTAAGCTCAGTTTTTAAAACCTTAGGATGTAACTACAGCCCAGCCCATGCAGCAGTATATGAATGACTAACCTCGTATTGTGGATGGATTATCTCAGTTGTTCTCCTGGCTGAAGTTTGGTCCTTTCACAGCATCATGCCATGCGATTACATTTGTTCCTGACCACCGAGAACACTCACATTAACTTTTATCGAGTGGAAAAAAAGTTAGCTTGTTTATATTATGCTAACATAGCTGTGTCGCTAGCGGTCACGTAGCACATCATTATATACCGGCTAGCCAAACTTCAGTAACCCTACAAACGTCACTGCTGTTTAGTTTTCTGTCTTCATTTATGTTGGAAGTGATAACAGAGTTGTACGTTTTAATTTGTTTCCAAAACCCCGCAGTCAGGACATGCTATATTGTGTTTAGATAGAAGTTAGCGAGCTAACTTCCTGCTAACTTCTAACTCCGTTAAATGTCATAAATTCCGTTTTCATGGATGCCTGGATGTTAAACTCAATTGTTACACCTGGTAGAGCAGAACGCTGATCATTTTATTAAAGATGAAAGACTTTAGACAGTTTTTCAACTCTCAGTAATGCCATAGTGATCGTTTGATATATGGACCTGCAGCGGAGTTTAGGCCCAGACACGGCTAGTGACGTCAGACTTAACGACCGGATACCATGCAGACATACGCCATTTTTCAGCTAATAGCTCTTCTTGTTGGTACACAAATGCACTGTGTTGCCTTCCGCATTAAAGAAATGGAAACAAATGGCTCCTTGGAAGCAAACATAAAGGGTGCTTCAAGACTTTTGCACAGTAATGTACAATCCCTCATTCTTGAACTGTGGGGAACGGATTAATGCGCAGTCCTATAGGTGCTTTGACCCTATTCTGCTTATAAGCCAAAAGTGGTGGTAACACTGGCAACAATCCCTCACAGATAATTGACGTATACACAGTATAGGCTCGATATTTAGCAAGAATTCCTGGATTCTGTTGAATCAGCCATCAGCTGTTGCTTTTCTCCTTTGTCAGCTCTTCGAAACTTCTGGTTGTTTGTACAAGAAAAATGACAGGTTACTGACGTTGTATGCCAGTACACAAAGACACCAAGCATCTTTCAACTCCCACTTTTAACATAAAGGAGGAATTACTTCATGAACCACTCTGCAGCACAATGAACATTTGGGGGGGGGGGGTTGCCTAAATTAAAGGGAAAATAGTTCAATTACTACATTCTGTGTTCTCTGCAGCTATTTCTATTACTTGCCTGTATATTAGCTGTTTGCTCACTGTCTACGTGCCCACTTTGCTTGAGATTGTTCTTGATCGACTGATGTGACTGTCTCTGGTGGAACACCACATGCTGGGTTAGGCTAGCAAGCTCCAAGTCTCTGATTTCTGCTCTTTTTGTCATGGAATCTGTCTCCTGTCCGTCTTCACCAGAGCAGGAAAGCCACATTTTCAATAACCAGCAAAAAGGCAGGAAAAGAGGACAAGAGGTCATCATTTTTGCGAAATTACGCTATTGTACTACTTTGTTTACTCAGCATTGTTCGCCACAAATGCTGGGCTTATTCAAACCCCATGGTTCACATCTGACTGCGGAGTGTAATCACCTACTTACATTACGGTCATTCAAGTGCAATTTCTCTGACTAAACAGGCTAAATGGTTCCATGCTGCCTCTCTGTCTAAAGGAGGTCAACTGAGCCTATGTGAACGAGCACCCAGACGACATTGCTCCATAATGACTCCCAATGAAATAAAGCAAGTGAGTCATCCAGTACGACAAGACCTGTGTCTCCAGAGAAACGTCACAAGAAGATAAAATATCCCCAATTCTGCTCCTTTTATGCTACTTTAAGGTTATCAAGCAGCTTGACTCTCTTATTGGACTCGTGTGGTTGACGAGGACACAAACAGGAAAGCTTCATTCTGGCTTTGACAAAAGGTAACTTGAACTGGCTATTCTGCAAACACTTGGCATGACAAGTTCTCTTAAGGAGTGCTCCGAAGACATAAAGTTCCCTGAACAGGCCGATCCCAAGCCCCGCTGGTTGTCTGAAAGCAGACGTCCCCTGGAATGAATCCTCTGATATCACAGAGCTCTGACTCTTTTTGCTCCAGACTTCCGCACATCGTTTCTCAATAGAGATGGACGAAAAGCTCAAGAGCAGCTCGACTAAAGGTCAAATCCCCCCCACCCCCCCCCCAAAAAAAACTTTCAAGTTTGGTTTCTCCAGGACAAATGATAACTTTTGGTTTGCTAGTCTCCAAAGTAGATTATGCAACAGTTTCCACTTTAATAACAAGGGGTAAGAGAGGGCAGCTTTGTCATGGCAGACGCTCTCCGGTGGGCGTAAGTACAGCTGGGGTTTCTGGTTTAAATAGTTCACTCCCTCCCTCTTTCTCTCTCTCTCACACACACATGCTCTCATGTCCCTCCCTCAATCTCTGCTTCATTCACCCTGACTCTTCCTCCCACACGTTTCTTCTATTTACCCACGAGACCCCAAATTCAATTACAGTCAGGGTGCCGTGGGAGGCAGACTCAGGTGCAGCTGAAAGGCATTCTCGTACACAACATGTTGGGCAACTGCATCATGGGAGTGACTTCACTGCAGGCAGAGCTACAGCCCTGACCAAACGCACAGCCTTCAGCACTTTTTTATGTTTTAATTACCCATCAAGTATTGCAAAAAATAACACGAGAAAAGGAAGGGCAGCACATGTGTTGTACAAATTTCTAACTGATAAGAAGATTTCAGCAGGAGAGCAGCAGAGGTACAGCCACAGCACCCGGAGTGGATAAGGATAATCCCATGATATCACACTGCTAGTCCGTTCTGACATGTTAATTAGCCCTCAGAATCTCAATGAGAAATTCATAATTCATTGAAGAGGGGCACTGCTGTCGTGAAGCTGCTGTGCAGCCGAGGCAAACCAGCTCTCGTGAGGGTCTCACCCTTTATCTGAGACCAGAAGGACATCACAGGGAAAACTGCGGGCTCACTAAGAGCGGCACGGGCGCCACACCCATCACGAGCTGTGATGTCTACCTACCCCGCTGCTACTCAGTCAGTGGGATACAGCAGTTCAAAAGCTTAATGAAAAGCGAGCCCATCGAAGCTGCAGTCAAACGGCGTGTGGAAGTCAGAGGATCCCCCGTCTTCACGAGTCGGTCACGAGACGAAAAGAATCACGGGTTATGTTTGCGTTCGCCTCGTCCTTTCTTTGCAAACTGACAGCAGGCAAATGGTCACATCGGCAGATAGAGTCGACCGTCGCTGCTGTGTGAACCAAACAAATACGACGATCCTCCACAAAGACATATCCATCTTGGTTACCATAGGAACAAGACTTATTATAAAGGCATCAGTTTTCCCAAAGCACCTGTGCACAGTATAGGAAGCAGAGCAGCATGATATTGTCAGGCACAACATGACAGCGTCAGTGACAGCTTTCATCAGTGGCTCTGTGCTGTTTCACTCTGTGTCTCCACGAAATACTGTGGATAATGTACGGGGAACTGAAATCTACATTTACAGCTGTGTTTACACTGTCGCCTGTTTGCTTTTGCTTTACAGGGAATTGAGGGGTTACACGTAATGGAAATATTTGCTATACAAGAGCTCCAGTAATACAAGTGCTCTCTATTTGCCTCATAGGAAAAACAGCCAAACTATTTCTGAGACAACATTTCCTTTCATTATTGATTAATATAGAGACTATGTTTCCTAATTAATAGCTTATTAACACAAATAACTGTAAAAATGGTGCTGATTAATTTTCCATTGTCTAGTTGTTGGTTAATTGTATGTTTTGCAGCCTTTAATTGTGATACATGATGGATATCTAAATTCAGCATGCTGCAATACACTGTCTGGGAAGGCTTTGGCTAGCTAGAAACATAACTTCACAAAGTTAATCCAACAAAAATCCCATAATGTTGCTCAGTTGTTTCCAAGTAAAGCTAACGATAAGCTCTGGTATTTCTTCACCATACTCAGTCAAAACCACGCAACTGTTTGGTCATCCTTCTTTGGGAAATCCACTGCTCTGATAGGAAGCAGCAAGAATCTGTAGGCAGGGACAGATATTTTGTTCTGAAAGCTTTGTGGGTTGTGTTTGAAGACTTTTATGTGTTTGAGTGGGCTTCGACTGCATGCAAGTAAACAGACTTTGCGGGCAGCAAAAGATGGCCTGATTTTCATGAATTTCAAACCCATCTGCTGCTGTCTGATTATTTAATTGGTTTACATGTATTAAGAATGACCAGAGCAAGAAAAAGGAAGATTAGCGCACTACTATCTGGATGCAGGAAACACTTGAAATCCTGGAAAACTGGTTTTCCTGGCAGACTGTCATGTACCTGACTCAGATTGATATGAAAACCACAGATGGAAACTAAGTATACATAGATATTGTAGTTTTACATCACACTGATTTATAGAATATTCAATATGATTGTTTTTGTTTACATCAAATCATTATATGGTATCATTTTGAATGCCTTGATATTGATTAAATGGGCTATTCCACAATCCTTTAAGGTAACCCTGATATTTATCTGATAAAAATACCATCTTCCTTTTATCAGTATGTGTCTCTTCACATATTAGTATTCTTAGCCATCAGTTACCGGATAATTCCTGCTGTAGCGCTTCTCCCGTGGCTCTCATCCTAAATGACCTGATTAAATTTCAGGATGTGGGGGACAACAACCCCCGCCACCCTCACAAAAACCCCTCTGTGGGATTTCAATTTCATGCCATGAGAAAAAGGCAACTGAGGGTTCAGAGTTCATGTGAGGAAAGCATGAGAATATTTCCTGACAGAAGACAGTCAGTCAGTGCAACAATGATGCAAGACGTATGAATGCCACCGTTATTTTTGATCTTCTTCCCCCCCGTCCTCAATCTGTATCACCAGCGGAACATCTGACGCAGGCTTTCATCTTTTCACTGCATGTCTCAGCTTTTAAAAACCACACAAATCTTCCATTTATTTGACTTATTTATTTTTATAGTCAAACTGAGCATATGACCCCCGCCCCCTCTCCCTTGCCATCCCAAACACAATGCCATCTTTCAGGGGGAAATGGGTCAATCAGCAGTGAAACGAAGACGAGCTAATAATGCCCCACAACTTATTGTGAGTCACATTTTAAGTAAGAGGTTTTGAATGCAAAGACATAAAAAAAAGTGATGAGGGCTGTGTCTCCTTCCTGAATGTGTTACTCATAAATGATGTGCAGCAGTGAATCCCCATGCAAGCGCCCTGCTCTCATATAAATGCTCCGCATGGAAAACCCCCCACTCCTCAACCCAAGATCCCCGCTTCTTCCTCCCTCCACCCCTTCCCGAGCAGATATCAGTGGAAGACAGAACTCTGCAGCACGGCAGCCGGATCAGACGCTCCTCACCCACCTCTCTGCGTAGCCATGGCAACCCACACATAGACCGGCATGATTACACGTGCCCTTTCAAACAAGAACTCGTACAGTGTTGAAATTCAATGTATGTGCACAGAAAGAACATCAGCCGGGGATCCAAACTAACACCTCGGAGGGTTCACGTCCTGCCGCTCAAAGGTCGCGACAGTTGTGCCGGCAAGGTGCTCTCTAACAGCGGAGGGAGGGATGATAAATGACAAATAATTCCTTTCCGTGGCAGGGAGCCACACGAGGCAGCTGCGTGTGTTTTCTAAGAGTGAATAACAACAGATTAAAGTTGGCTGAAGCAGTACTATCGGGAGAGCGGCGCTTAAGAACAGAAAAAAAGAAATGTTTCTATTTTAAGGCTCCCAAAAGAGAACAAATGTAATATGTTAGCAGAACAGGCAAATATCACATGCCCGGATGCTTGTGATTCCCAGTCTCCTTGCGGTATCGGCGCCTCTTTCTAATTGTCTCCCCAGCCAGGTTGCAAACACTTTTCTCTGATGACATGCAAGATAAAAATCAGAGAGCTGCTATTTATCTGGAAGCTCTCTCCAATGAATCCCCTCATTCACAAAGACTGAGCTTGCTCTAACAGGGGATGGAGAGATTGCCATGGTCACCATCTCCTCATTGGCCACAACAGATGCACACTATACAAGTCCACCCCCCCACCCCCCAAAAAAGCTACTAGAGTAACAACACAGTTAATTTAAAGAGATTTGGCTTTTACTCATGCATGACTCATATCAGGAAGAGGAGAGTGACAGTAATGGGTTTAGAAAACTCATTGACATGGTGTAAAAGGTAGGGGAGAGTTGGATGTGTTGCTCTGTGCATCATAGCTGCTGCCCCATTCCCCCAAATGCTCTAACAGCCAATCAAATCCCATTTGTATTCGCATTCAGCCAATGACAACTCATTAAAAAAACGCCGGTGCCAAATCATCCTCTGTGCACAAATCATTCAACCACTACCTCTGTCAGTTCTCCCCCCTAAAGCGCCGGGAGGCTGGGGGAAGCAGACCGTGTCCCCACCGCAGCTCCGAATTTAACAGGATTTAGCACACCGCTCCCAGACTAGACTGTCTTCCTCTCTCTTAGCTCTGCCTCCCTTTACGCTCCACGTGTCATGTTTATAAATACAGAACATGAAACGTGCGTTATGCGCGCAGATAATACGCATGTTGAATTTCAGTGGTGTCGACCCGTCCCGCTGTGCAGACACAAAAGATTTCAGAGACTCCCTTTGCATAAATACATTGAGCTTGGAGTGGAAATCTAGGCTGATTGCTTTCTATCCCAGTTAGTATTTATGCACGTTATTAATAACAACCGTCAGAGAAAATATGCTGATGTCATCGATAAAACAACAAGCAGAAGGTTTTCAGTCATGCAGTTTAGACACAAATGAGCTATAATATAAAACAGGTAAATATGAATACACCTGTTATTCTCGGCTATAGTGCTGCAGTCAACTGCGACTAACAGTTATTTCCATTACTGACGGATGAGCTACTTCTGTGCAATCGGTCAAAAAGTGACAATTATTGATTAGTTTTCCAAACTAGAGAATAACTCATCATTAAATTGTCTTTACCTTTGACCCATTTTTTTTACCAAATTCACAAACTAAGAGGCTAGAACTGCTGCAGGTCTGGCATATGTGCTTAAAATGTGCCTGTAATGATTATTCAAATATTAAAATAGATTCAGATTCGTTCCCTTTTGGTCTGTATGGCTAATCTGTCATCTGAAATTGGCAGTATAGGCTTTAGGGCTTCCTCGAATCTGACTCTGCATGATTAAATTACCATAATTGTTTTAAAGAGATAGAGCAAATGTATATAAGCCATTAGGGTGGAGATTCTTGGTACCAGAAGTTTTATGGTTTCCATTTTTAGTCCTCTTATAGTCCATTTGCACTGACCAAACACACAGCAGGCTTTGGTTGGATGCAGCTGAACAACGCTCTCTGTGTAGAGAGCAAAGCCGTCTTGAAATCAGCTTTTAAAATGTAGCTTTTTATTTGATTTATTTAGCATATTTAAAACTTATCAGCATACAGAACAAACGAGCAGCTCGTGGAAAATGATATTCAACTGATGCACCAAGAAAGCCCAAACTGAAACGACAAGGCTGTCATTTTTATTAACGGGTAAACATTTAGGAAAACGTATGCACCGCGCCACAGCTTCATAACGTGAGTACAACACCGCGACTAATGGACGGCTTTGTGCAATTAATTAGCTGTATTGTACACTAATGACAGTGGATTGAATGTCGGATTTAATAAGTACGCTGATCGGTACGTGCTGCATTTGCCAATCCCATTGCTTCCTTTTTATTAAGATCAATGTTCAGAATGGAGCTATTTATGCACCCCTGGTACTCGACTCTCCATATGCATCTGGGCGTCGCTCCACAGGTGTGTACTTGTCCTCACTGCCGGTCAGTCAGTCACTGAACAACCATACATAAGCTGTTTAAGACCAAGCTGAAAGAAGCCCTTTATCGTGCTTCTGCTCATTAAGTCAGGACCTCATTGCCATTCAGCGGACAACAAGGCACACTAGAGCTCCTCTAATTGCTTCTCATCACAATGAATGGGTGACAGCATATGGGGAGAAAAGTGGAGAGTGGCCGGATGATGCTAAGCCCTCTGGACTGGTGTGAGAGTAGGCTTGTTCTAAAGAAGGTCCTCTCTTTTGTGACACAGCCCTCTTTTAGCCCGGGTGGTCCCTGCTTCCCCGGTTTCCTCTAAACACTTTCAGTTAAGAGGATGAGAGAGAGAGAGAGAGAAATCACATCCAGCAACAGAAAATAGGTTAAATATAGCTGTCTGCGTTCATAGTTAGCATAAAAAAATCTAGTCAGTGAAACATTCTTGATTAATTTTTTATCATTTCACACTAAAAGGATGCCTAAAAAGGAGTGGAAATGGATCCAGCATCCTTATTTAGTTATATAAAGTTTAAATATGTCAGACTGACAGACTCTCAGACAGCGTCGTGATAATCAGGCAGCAGCATTTTCTGCAGGATACCGGTAATAGCTACAGAGCCTTGCCATCTTCTCTTCTTCGGTTGTGCTACATCTTCTTCTTTGCTCCTCCCCTAAAAACACATGTACACATGCATACACTTGCAAACACAAGCACAAATCATGAGACAAGCTAGTGCAACCACAAATGACCGCAAAACAAGGCTCTCACACTGTGCTGAAACAAGGGCACATAAATCAGGTTATTTCATTTTATTATTCCTATTTATTGATTCGTTTTTATCCTCCTGTGGCTTCATGTGGGGAAAGGAGTTTCACTGGGGGAGGGAGGGAGTAGGCTTCCATCCTAAGACAATGGTAGGAGAAGTGCCGAAAACCAGTGGGGTGTTCATTAACATGTTTATTTTCATCCACTGATTTGTAATCTAAACTGATGGCTCAAACTCTGATGCAGAACACACCAACACCCCCAAGATTCACCGACGACACGCCGTGTTTTGCACCACGTTCTCATTTTCTGCTATTGTAAGAGAGCTCAGGGCTTTGAAAAGTCGAAAAGAAGGGCGATAGAGTGAGTATGAAGTAAAAAAGGAACATAAATCAGCTCAAAACCTCAAGAGGATGCAGTGTTGGGCAACAATAGCAATAAACTTAATTTTTATAGCATTTTTCCGAACCAGAATGACAAGGTCCTTAAATGAAATCTGCAAAAATAGCAGCATTAAACCATTTCAAAATATATAAAACGAGAGGAAAAGAAAAGAGAATTATAAGGCTGTGGTTAAATGTTATACAGCTTATCAATGCAGGTGGGTTTTTGAAAGTTGTTTAAAACAGGGAACTGGTTGCCATCTGCTTTACGCCTTGACTGTGAAATCTGTAACAGCAACTGATTCCCTGATCTGTGGATCTCCGTGTGGTGCAACGTGTTCTCTGAGATATAAAGTGGAGCTACACCACGCAGAGATTTAAATGTGATTAATAAAATCTTAAAAAGCAAATAGATGTAAGTGGCCTTGTGCTGCCCTGGTTTGTACTAAGTGTATGCAGGAGACTGGTGCTTCGTTTAGGCATGTGAATTACAATGATGGATAAGGTGTTCAGTTATATTATCATAGAATTGGTTTGACCTTGACAGTAAATCTACATTCACTGGCTACTTTATTAGGTACACTTGTCCAACTGCTCAGTCAAGCAAATATCTAGTCAGCCAATCACATGGCTGCAGTTCAATGCATTTGGGTATGTAAACATGGTGAAGGCGGCTTACTGAAGTTCAAACCGAGCATCAGAAAGGAGATGAAAGGCAAACGTGAATGTGGTATGGTTAACGGTGCCAGACAGGCTGGTCTGAGTTTTTCAGAAACTGCTGATCTGCTGGGATTCTCCCACACAACCATCTGGCTGTGTGGGAGTGGTCTGGAATAACAGAAACTATCCAGTGAGCATTGGTTCTCTAGGTAGAAATGCCTTATTGATGTCAGAGGTCAAGGGGAAAATGCCAAGACTGCTTTGAGCTGATAGGAAGGCGACACTAACTCAAATAAAAGTGTTACAACCAAGGTATGCAGAAGAGCACACCGATCTGGTACAGCAGCAGAAGACCATACGAGATGCTACTCCTTTCAGCAAAGAACAGAAAACTGAGTCTATAATGCAAAAGTGGACAATGGAAGAAAAGAAAAACTTACATTTCTGCTGTGATCTTCAAGTGGAAGGATCAGAATTTGTAGTAAGCAACATGAATGAATGGATCTATCCAGATCACAAAGACCAAATCAACCTAAACTGGTTTCTTGAATATGAAAGCATCCAATCAAACCCATCTGGGATGTAGTGGAACAAGAGATTCTCATCATGGATGTGTAGCCAAAAACACTGCAGCGATTATGTGATGCTATCATGTCAATATGGGCCAGAATCTGTTAAGGATGTAATGTGTAAAAATACCAAGACTGAACTAGACTTCTAGCATGCCTATTGAAATTGCCCAGATAACGCCCAGTTTACTGGCAAATTGGCAAATAACACCAACATAGTGGCAGTCTGTAGTAACTGTTCCAATACTCACGGATTAAGTGAATACTTTGAAGCTGAGGTGACTGAGTGGAATTCAGGTGATCGTAATATAAGAAGTATTCATCCACTGGGGAACAAGAACAACATGTCTATTCAGCAGTTTTGTGTGATGCTTAGCTTGAATAAGAAGCACGCCGTGGTTTAATCTAAACCTGTATGTACTGTTGATGTTATTAGTAATTAGGAAAGAAAAAGTATTGCAGTAAAAACCGCATATGGAAAGCAAATTAAAATGCATAGAGATTAAGAGGTTTGTATTTAATTAATTCAGGATTTGCCCCAGCAGGTAGACTTTTAACAGGGGCTGTGGCTGTAATGGACAAAG
Source organism: Neolamprologus multifasciatus (assembly GCF_963576455.1). NCBI lineage: Eukaryota > Metazoa > Chordata > Actinopteri > Cichliformes > Cichlidae > Neolamprologus > Neolamprologus multifasciatus. The sequence goes on along the minus strand of NC_140454.1, from coordinate 18,268,540 downwards.
TGAAGTGAAGGCAGGAGAGGACAGACTGCAGTCCTCAGTGGCTCCTTATAGTGAGAGAGGAAGACCAGCAGTAGGAGTGCAATATGATAGAAAGAGAGAGAGAGATGGTATGTGTCTGAATTTCTAATGTTTTGCTAAATCAGAATCAGATTAGATGTATTCCATATAAGGTTGCACCTGATGCTATTCTAGCAGAAAGGTTTGGCCCGATGGATCTGAACTCCTTCGTTTATTCACAGGAATGAACATAACTCTCCTCCACTCTGCCTTCATCATCCCTTCCCCCACATGCCAACTGCTAAATGCATGCTGCAATAACACTGTTCACGGACAAAATCTGCAGAGCTTCCACCAGCCATCAGCAAACATAAGCATCAAAACATCAGTACACAGTGTCGGCGTATGTTAGCCAGAGGAACACAAGGCAAGACGGCAATCTGTCCTCCTGCCCCACTGAATCTAAACCAAAACGGCTTTATTTTCAATCTTCCGCTTTTTTTGGAATTAAACAAAAAAAATGGACTAGATTTTAGTCATGTTTCAGGAGGCCAGTCTACCGCTGTCCAGGTTTTTGCAGCCAGACTTTATCAGCATCAACACAAGTGTTCACAGCCAGAGTGCTAACTAGGCCACAGCATGGTATGCGACCCAAGAGAAAGCTCTGTGGCCCCTTTTTGTTTCTCAACCATCTGATACTCTGCCCGCTGAGGTGGAAACTTACCCCTCTCAAACAGAGGAACGGGAACTGAAGCCTCCGGTATCAGTAACAGGGTGAGGTTAGACATTTTATGTTTTCTTAAAAAGACGCGCCCCCCCCCCCCCCCCCCCCCCAAAAAAAAAAATTCCTGCCTTGAGTCACTTTGACAATAAAATCATCTGAGATGAGTTGCCTCTTCCTGAACAATGCTGCATGTTCCTGTTGTGAAATAAAAGACTGGATAATTGCTTGACAGATGTGTTTTGTAGACCATGCAGCTATCTCACTTCACTGCTGCGGGGAAGAGATTAACATCAGCACAGTGTGTTCAAAGTTGACATATGTCTTCTGTATCTCAGAGATAGTTGGGTTGCGACTTGGTGAAACAAATTGTAATTACTGCTGAAAGAAAGCAACTCGCTTCAGGCAACTAAATGTGCTTTAAAATTGCTTTACCTCAACTCCAGTAAAAACTCTTTTCTAAGGTTTTAAAGGTCTCCCTCATGCTGCTAAATCTGGTTCTGACTCATTGGGCCATGGACTTGGAGCCTTTGGTGTCCTGTGAGGACGTGGGCAGCTAGTGCTTTGAGTCCTGTCGAGTGTGGAACGGGGACTTCATGAACTGGGCTCGTTCAAGTGGATGCTTGATCTGATTGGGATGTGGGGAGTTTGGAGGCCGGATCAAGTGAGCTTTCGGTTCTTACTTCTCGAGTAATTTGTGAGCCAATTTTGCTGTGGGCTGGAGTAAACTGTCCTGCTGTGGGAGACTGCTGCCATCAGGGAGTGCCACTGGTAAGAGGAGCTGCATAAGAACCATTAGAAACGCGGTAGATGTCAAAATAATATCCATGTGAACCCCAATCACCCAAGATTTTCCCAGTAAAACATTGCAATGTAATGAGATAAATAACATTATTAAATTCCAATGATTTTAAAGTTGTGACTGATCAGTGTATACACTGTTTGGCAATTCGGAAATAAAGTAACCTTTTGTTTTTAGAAGCTCAACATACTCAAGAAAACAGGAAACTTTCTGACACTAAACTATATGTACATAGTAAATAAATAGATGTGTGTGTATGTATATGTGTCTATACATATATATATAAATATATATATATATTATTTTATTTTTTTTATAATAGATCTTTCCACCCTGAATGCAAGCCAGTGACTGAGATAAATATCTTCTCTGTTGATACCTCTGGGCAAAAAACAACATTCAGGCCACAGAGCTTTTTATCTCAAGTACTGACTTGTGATAAAGGATATAATGGGTGTTAAATTGAGCATGAATAAAGCTTTCTGTTAGCGAGAGCCTTTTGTTACCCTCCCCTTTCGCAGCCTCAGCTTGTTTCAGGTCAGCTTGGCGAGAAAACGTTGCAAACTCACCATCACAACCGCTCAGCTACACAATGAAGGACATTTTAGGGCCTTGCAAAAAGGGTCACTTACATATATTTCTTGTAGTGCACAGTATTTAGTCGTTTAATGTTCTTTTTCACCACCGAAGATCCAAAGTGTCAGCGTGTGTACTCCTTGGTGGTTAGAGTAGTGTTAAACACAGCTTTGGGACACTGAAACGTCATAAAAAATGTATTAAACTCTGAGGTTGAGATCACCTTTGTAAGCAGAGTTTCCCATTGCAGCTTTTCCACAGATTGCAAGCCCTGAAGCGGACTGAAAAAAAAATCCCTTCCACTCCTGCTCTAGACTCATATCAAATTTAAGCATCACTGGCTGGATGATATTGCAGTTGACAAACTAGCGTGAGAAAAACTAGTACAAAAAAAAGTAGACAAAAAATAAAAATAGAGTGTAATTAAACTGGATTTCACTGGGAGAACCTAGTGAGCGTTAAGTATTAGAAGAACATATGACACCTCTAGAAAGATTAAGAGTCATGCACTGCCTAAGGAACTGCATTTACCCACACTGCCTTGGGAAACAGCCAAAAGGACACAGCCACCCTGCAATGCACACACACTAACTGTCAGTAAAGCTCAGCAACTTCACTGCCGGGGCCCATTCATACACATTAAACAGGTCCTGTGTGGCTGCTGCTGTATCTGTTTCCCTCCATCACTACTTTTCACTATCTACTCATCTCGCTCCACTGTTTTGGGAGGAAACGCTTCTGGTCACAGAATGTAGCTCGTTGTTCTACTCTATCCTCAGACAAATACCAGTATTTTCTCTTTCTCCTCCCTACGTTTCTGCCATTAAATCAAAGCCTGAGAACATCGAGAACACGAGCTGTGGGAGAATGAGATTTTGCAAAGTATGTTATCTTCTTCTAAGTGCCTTAAAGGACATAGCTGTATATATTTTTATATATATATATATATATATATATATATATATATATATATATATATATATATATATATATATATATATATATATATATATATATATATATATGTTGTTGTATATATTGTACTATATTAACACTATCAAGGAAAAGGCCACAGCCATATGCCATCATGCTGAGGCCCATTTTTACTGCCTGACATACATCTTCATTTCTGTAAATTATATAAGATGTTTTATTTATTTAATGTTTAGAAATGTTTGTAAACTGTTACACGAAGTACAAAATCAGTTATTGGTCAGGAACTATTTACAACTGCGGATTAACTCTCTCCAGCAGGAGAGTGTACATGTGACAAACTGAAACTACACTGCAGTGCTGCCCATGATCGTCATAAGAAAATTCGACTTTTGCCTCCAAATCATTTGCCTTATGTTAAAATAATCCAGTTTCTACACAATGAACATATGTTTTTACATTTTTTCTTTTTGCATTTTAAGCATTGTGACCAGATAGTAGAAGGCACTTAGCAATTAGTGTCTAATTTTAGCACATCCGCCTTCGCATACTGTGTCCAAATTTAGAGCCATGTGATGAGAACGTTAATCCTCTAAATCCTAAAGTCAAGAATGGAATTCGAATGGGAGCTCAAACAAGACAAATAAGATATATTCTTGTCTCTCTCGTCTGTACCTATCTGCTTTCATTAAATTATCTAAGATAACACCAGTGTTTGGAAAGCTTTAAGAACAGGGATGCTTTGCTCTGCTTCTCTCTCTTGGTCTCGTTCAGTCGTGCAACATCATAGCATGGGCATGAACTCTCCATGAGTGAGCTGTAAAATCGTGCATCCTTTCCTTGTCATCCAAGGGCGGCATAAAATATTTCCAAGGACCACCTCTGGCCCGTGAGCTGCATTTTGAGAACCCTGGCAGCAGAAGAATAATTGTGGTGTAGTAATAGTGACAGCTGTAGAGCAGATTTGAAACACTTTGGGAGATTAGGAAAGAGTGAGCAGAAATTGAATAACCCACAATAAACTGGAGGAACCCTGACATTACTAAGATCCATCCAGTTTCATTCAACATGCAGTTACCATGCCAACCTGTTACCAGACTGCAGCTGGAATCGGGGAAATGCTTCTTGGCCACGGTGCGATAATGAAAAGTCCTGTTCAACAACAAGAAAAACGATAATAACTCACCGAGATGTCGAAAAGCTCCTCTGTGTCATCCAGCATACGGACCCTGATGGTGACGTGTCGTCCGGGGGGCATGGCCGGAGGTCTGTGCCCGGGATCTAACGTACTGATGCCAAGGGTCTCCGGAGCTCCGAGGCGCTGCCCTGCGCCAGAGGAGATTGTGTCTGGGTCTGGCTCTGTCATGGTGTGCTGCACTGCTCACTGCTCAGCCTGCATCAAGGGCAAGACAGAAGTCAAGCACAGAAAAACATATTCAACCTAAAGGGTAAAAATCTGAAACTCTCGTCTCACAGCATCAGCGATGTATGTGCAGTACAGCCCAATGTCTGCATCGGCTCCCAGAGGACGGGCTGCACGACCTTTCATGTCACACAAAACACAGTAATTGCAAATGCAGTATTTGCACTCGCTGCTAATGGCTGATAATTGTTTCCAGTGGGAGAACCAATTAATCTAAAAAAAGAGTGAGGCAATGTCTTGATTTCAAAGCACAAATCAAGCAGCCCTAATTTGATTTAACAAATGAATCATGAGGCTAGAGAGTAAAAATCAAAGAGCCGGTAGAATGACAGTTGATTTGGGGAAGTTTTACGACCGGCACGCTTGGGATTCAATAGGTCTCAGAGGGCACCAAGTCAGACACGTAAAGACGATGCAGGAGACGCGAACGTAGAATAAACACAGAGTAATAGGAATTAACCGAAAACACTCCAGATGATGAAATAACTATATTGCATCGGTTATCAATAAACTGCAGGTTTAAAGTAGCGATAACAGATAACATACATCGATTTCTTTCCACTTACCCAATTCAGCGGTCACTGGGCAAGCAGAGAAAGAGATGGGGTACACCTCGGACAAGTCACTAGCCAATCAGAGCTAACACAAAGACAGGCAACTGTTCACTCTCACATCCACCAATTAACATAACACGAATGCCTTTTGGCTGCGGGAAGAAGCCCATGATGGCAAAGGGAAAACATCCACCTCCGTGCAACCAGGCTCTTTCCGATCCATAACTAATAGATGAATGGCTTCAACAGGCCACAGAAAGTAACTAACATGACAAATATAAATGATGGGTACCATCGCTACAAAGCATCCAGTGCTGGAGGTTCACATCCAAAACCAGAAAGAGCCGGGGTACATCTGGAATGTGGGAAAATCTGCAGTATCACTCAGTCAGTGACTCTCCCAGATGGCTGAATGTTTTGGACAAAGTCATGGATTCATTTCGGGTTGACACTTGATCAGGCCACTATTCCCCCCCCCCCCCCCCCCCCCCCCCCCGCCACCATGTATCTACAGCCAGATCCCCTTAGGCCCTGCTGTCCTGCTTAATTCTCTCTTCATTACACATTACAGCAGGCTGATGTCATCCTGAGACCTCACCGAGTGGTTCGTCAGAGTACCGAGGCCACTGGGCAGTTGTTCCGCCGCCGCAGAGGTGAACGACTGGTGCCAAGTTTAAGCTGAGAGCTGAATAAGGCATTTCAAAGGAGTGGATAATGTAATCCAGTAGAGTGTGTGGAGAATACAGCCCGAGGACAGTGGACACTGTAAATTCTGTGCGATGATGGTGTATGGATCGATGGCTAGTAGGTCTGCTGACTGTAATTTTATTTTTTTTAAATTGATGATTGCTGACTGATTGAAAAATCCGTCGGCTGGGTGATAGAAAACTGTGACAAGCGACCAAAGATAAACAGATATTATTTACAAGAAAGAGAAAGGAAACAAGAAAACAGGAAAAAGGCAGTTTTACTTGAGGAATGACTGATTGAATAGAAAACCAATTTTCTGTCAAGTGATTGTTAAGGCTGTCAAGGCCATTCTGTCCAGATGTATTGTGCTCGAAGGCTAAAAAAGTAAAGGACACTTTGTAATGCAATCAATCAGGAAAGTTCATCTTTGAGTTCTCTGTTATAAGACCAGTGACACTGTCATCCCAGCGCAGTGGGTGAGAGATGTTGCTGTATTCCAGTTAAACTGCACGCTCCCTTGGGCTGATCAAAAACAGACCTAAAAGCTGCCACTGGGGCAGTCTGGATGGAAACGAGCATATTTTCCCCAAATCAAGCCCAGTTCTTTTTGACACTGTGGCCGTCACCGCTCGGTGGCCCTGGCTCTTGATTATTGGCAAGCGTATTATGTCAACTCTGTAAATTCATGGCTTGCATGACCTGCACATGCATGCCACGTAACCGGACACTCTTCAAACAAGGCACCAGTGAAACAGAGGGCAGTGAAAGAGTAGACTCTGATTATTTCAGTCAGCACGTACCCTCCCCTGCACCAAGCATCATGAATCAACCAGTCATGACTCCGGGTCTGTGCGCCTCTCTGAATAGGTAACACAGGACCAAACAAACACAAAAACAGGCAGTAGTACAGATGGCCTTGTTCCCAGGGCTAGAAAGTGACACAAAGCGTACTCGTCCAGCATACAATGCCAAAAGGGACATTTTCAGACCCCTGAGTGTTTCTCAGGGTAAACCTCCCTGCCTTTGAACTTGTTTGCTTGAAATTCCACACAAGCCTGTAATGTTTAGCTGTGACTGCTGGCTTATTGAGAGTCCAGCGTTGTAACAGTGGCTCCTCTGTGCGCAGAGGCACACAGGGGCCCCTAGATGAAGTCCACAACTGCACAGCTGGAATCCTTTAATGACAGCTGAATGGCCAGAGGCTGTCTACCTGAGAGAAGCTGCATAACAAAAAAACAGAGCTCAATTTCTTCTGTGTTTCGCAAACGACACTGATACATGGGTGTGGCTGGCATTGCCTGAAAGGCTTTAAGTTCTTACTGTACTGCTGGCAATGTGACATACGTCCATTAAGTGAAAGGAATGACAACCAACAGGATACTTGTAACTAAGGCCTATGCAAAAGAGTCTCAATGACTCGAATGCTACAGTCACTGTAGACTCAGCTCACGGAGTCTGAAGTGTGGTCACACCATAAATATAATGTAGGTTAATAGAGCAGGCTGCTGTAATCCTCGGGACATTATCAGCCAGTACAGTACATGTGACATTAACGCATTGCTCGGACCCACCTGGATAGCCTCTGGTAACGGATAAATGCACACACCCCGGCACCGTTTGATCTTTGCAATCTTTTAAATGTCACAGAGCGTGCATGGATCGTCTCAGAGAAACGGAACCCCCAACGACTGCGGCGTCTGCACATACTGCTAAGCTATATCTGTGCAATGCAAGCCACACTGCAGGGACAGAAAGGACAGTCCCTAGCAACATATAAGGATTTTTCACACGGAGTGATAGTTATTCCCCACCTTCGAAATCCAGCATCACGAAACAACACGGGAAAGATACTCCCAAGACTTAACCCCAATTTCCTCAAACAAGTTGAATCACTTTCCTTAAAGAGCACAGAGAGAGAGAGGACTCGGGCTGCACGATTCTTACCCCCGTGTCTCGAAATGCGGGCTTGTCCACACGAAAGTATTTCCCAGCTGAAGGGGAAGACTACATCCACGTCCGGAAAAATTGGGGGAAAATGAATCCCAGATGAGTTTTAGACACAGCTCGCAGCGATCAGGAGGCTTCCTGCGGTCGCCATGGCGGACGACTGAGTGAGTGAGCCGGGGAGAGACGGGATTACATTGAACCGAGCGACGGATCCACTCCTGCTGAATTCACTCAGACAATGAAGGAGGTGCAGCAGCACCTCCACCTTCCGAACAGCAGCTGCACACCGAGGAGCAACAGCACCACCCAGCGGCAGCTGCTGTAAAAAACACACTGCATTCAAACTTTATAAGTTAAGATAAGACTTACATTTACCAAGAGAGTGCGAAAACATCCTTAAATGTATACTTTTCTTCACAGTCGGTGATACGATTAACCCACAGGCGTTGTGCCGCTATAGCTGTAGCTACACTATGGTTACAATATGGTTGTAGTGGCGCTATAGTGTAACTATTGTTTAAGTAACAAAAGTTGTACAATAGTGACATTATAGATAGTTACATCGTGTATTTTTATATAAAAATAGTTGCACTATAGTTACACTGCAGTGGTCCTATATTTACAGTAGTTACACTACAGTGGCGCAAACCACTTTGGTAAACGAAGGTCACGTTTGTGGAAACGTTAGAGGACCAGCAGGGAAGCTTTAGGGAGCAATCCCGGAAGTTACCTTGAAGGTTACTGCTTAACGGCTATGTGCTGTATTATATATGTGCTTCAACGTCGAAATTTTCTTCTTTATGTGTGTTATACAGTTGTTTATGTATTTGCCTCAGGCACCAGGAAAATTGAAAGTAATCATGGACACGTGTTCGGAAAAAAACCCCATTAATCCTTCAGTGTCTGCATAACAGTGTGTGAGGATGTAAACTGAAAATGAGTCAAAAGTGTAGTTGTGTCACCATCAAAAACAAAGAAAAAGATGCTAAGATATTAACTTGGCATCATGCTGATTTCCTTGTGTCCAAGTTCAGATTTTATTCAGTTTCTGTGATATCCAAGCAGAGATCTGCAATGCTAATACATTTCTGAACTCTTCTACTACTTTGTTAAACTCACGGCATGTATTCAGAACAAATGTTATTTAATTCAGACAATATCAAAAAAGGCATTAGGAAGGCATTGGTAAAGTTTGAAAGGGAGGACAAGACTAGTGCAGAATTTTAAAGAAGGATTTAAACACACAGATGTAAAGTTGTGTGATAGCTGGTTTTGTGACCAGGGCTATTTCTTTGTGAAAAGTTTACATCCAGAGATGTCCAGTCCAGCGATCGCCAAGTGGTTTATTGCCTGGGATTGTTTAATTGTAGGGGTTTTTGCTTTAATACTGTGGTGTCTTTACACTGCAATACTGTAACATGCTTTAAAGTGTGAATCTGCACTATCAAATCAAATCAAATCTAATCATGAGAGCAACTGACAAAAAAACTGATGATCAAGCCCACAATTTTTCAGGCAGAACAAAATCATCAGTTTTTGTGTCATAGCAATATAAGCAGTGGTCTCATCTTTGTCATCCCTATAAAAACTGCTTGGCCTAACTACTGTAGTAAATGCTAGTGCACCCAGTAGTATCACTGATAAATTACTTGGCCAGTGGTCCCTGAAAGTGTCCAGATACTAACAAGCCAACAACAACTGACTTTGTGACTCTAATAATGACGGACAAGTCAGATTAAGAGAAACCTCTGGTTTAATCAGTCGGTTTATGAACAGTCGATTGCTCACATTATGTAATCATTGCCAACTGTTCACTGCTTTGTATGCCCTCCTTCCCTCTCTTTTTATGCAGAGTGGCCTGGGGCTTTGGCTTGGACCCGGGCCTCCACATCGCCCACGCCTCTGTGCATGCTATTGGGTCCAGGGACAGAGATAAAAGGCAAGGACTGCGGTGAAAGACCAAAACAGTTTTTTCTTCTCCTTGCCTCTTTTTCATGTTTGCTGCTCGCCCACCTTCTCATTGGCAGGAAAGGAAGTCTCCTACGCTTTAGCGGTGTGGGACTGAAGATGGAGAAATTACACTTGGTGCCTTGGCAGCTTCAGAGGCCCTCTGGAGGCACCGTGTTGGAAGTGAGGCAAAGATTAACATTTCGGCAAGAGCGTGAAAACGAGCGAGAAAGAATAAACAGACCAGAGACAATGCTGCTTTGGATTAGTTATGTAAGCAATCAAGATTTGGTGCCATGTTCTTAGTGATCTCTTATCCAGTTATGCAATAGCAAATGAAATCATTAAGTCAACTTATAGTCACTGCTGGGTGGGGAAACACTGCACACAAAAGTTTTACGTAATATCTATTCATTATATGACAATTTTTCATTCAGCTGACTTTACATTTGACTGGTTTCCCGGAATGCTAATAAAAAAAAATAAAACCATATACTGGGAAAATGAAAACAAATATGTCACATCTAGGTTCAAATGGGGTCATGCACTGTCCGGGATATGTTGTTAGAAGCCCTTATATCAAGATCTTGTGGATAAACTGGATCTACCAAATAAAACTGATGTAACAATACGAGCCTCCCACCCACTGATAGACATAAATACCTGCATCATCCTCAACCAGCTGTACAAAAAATGTATGCATAAGCAGCTGCAGTAAAATAAATAATAAGTGCTTAATTAGAGCAGAAAAGGGCTATATAAGGATCACTTCATTACACATTTGCAGTTAGAAGAAGCCTGAACAAGGATGACTTGTTTGGAAGTGTTGTCAGGAAAAACGTTCTTCTCTCTAAAAAGAAGTCTTCTGGAAAAATGTCCTTTGTACAGACAAGACCAAAGTGGAGATGTTTGGTCACGATGCACAGCATGATGTTTGCAAGAGAACAGAATGAAGGTGTTGCAGTGGCCCAGTTAAAGTCCAGACCTCAACCTGACCGAAATACATTAAGAGAGCTGTGCATAAATGAATCCACTCAAGAGTGATCCAAAATACGTCCACAACAATGTGAGAGACTGAAAAAGTCCTACAGAAAGCAATCACTTCAAGTTATTGCTGCAACGGTGGTTCTACAATCATGGAGTACTTTGTTTTTCAAAGAATTGTGAATACTTTTTTTCACAGGACTGTGTGTACATATATCATTAAGACTTGTAAAGACAAGTGAAGAGATCATTCACAAGAGGATAGAATGCTGTACAAATTGGCACTCTCATGAGACACTCGGTGTGAATTTGCCATGTAAGTCTTAGTATTAGTATCAAGTTAAAGCTTGTAGATATAACTTAAACTTTTGTGTTTGCAGGTAAGTCCTTTAAACCACAGAACTTATAATGGCCTTCAGGAGGCATAGACAGGTCCACACCTCTCTAATTATAAATGGGGAATGGGTGGAATCTGTCTTCAATATCAGGTTTCTGGGAACCCACATCTCCGCTGGATCCACACCATTAACACCCTGGTAAAGAAGGCCCAGCAGTGGCTGCGCTTCCTCCGTGTTCTGAGGAAGAATAACCTTGAAGCTGCTGCTGGCCTGCTCCTCAGTGGAGAGCGTGCTCTCCTAGTGCCTGGGTGTTTAGTACACAGGGGCCACTACTAAGAACAGGAGGGTAATTTAACACTGCCCAAAAAATTATTGGCTGCTGTCCACCACCCCTGGAGGACATCGTCAGATCCTCATTAGAGGGTGAGGTGCAGGACACCCTGAGGCACTGCCCCTCTGGTCAGTGCCTCAGGGCAATCAGGTCCTACACCTCCAGGCTCACAAAAAACTTCTTCCCCTGGGCCATTCACACTGTCAACAAACACTGTGCCTCCACCCCACCCCTGCCCCCGCACCTCACCAATCTGATCCATGGTCTGCATAACCCCCATCACTCAGACCACTCACACACGCACTCTGTTCTGACCAACTCTTCTTCTTTGCAATACTTCAAAGCACTTTGAAAGTTGATCTCCAATGTGTGGCTTTCTCTTGTTTTGTATATATCTCTCTTGATTGCATATATTTCTCCTCTTTGAGATAAGATAAGATAAGATAAGATAACTCTTTATTGTCATTGCACAGTCATACATAGTACAATAGTACAATGAAATTGGAAAACTGTCCTACGTCGGCACTACATATAACACAACACGACACGATATGACACATCACAATGCAACACAAACAACACAACACAGTATAATAACTTAGTAATAAAAAAAGAAGAATAAGTGTATTTTTATTGCACACTGTTATTATTGCACATTAATTATTATTGCACCTTGTTATAAATATAAATATTATTATTGTTATTGTTGTTTTAAACATTGTTACCTCCCCCCTAAAAAAGTCCAGGGAGGTAGCCAATCAGGTCAGCTATTTGCATTGATCAGGGCTATTGCCCTGTTGTAAAAGCTGTCCTTGAGTCTATTTGTCCGGGACCTCAGCAGCCTGAACCTCCTGCCGGACGGCAGCAGCTTAAACACCCGGTGTCCTGGGTGTGTACCGTCCCGTAGGATGCTGCGGGCCCTCTTGAGACAGCGAGTGCTGTAGAGGTCCTTCAGGGAGGGAAGAGGATGTCCAATGATTTTTTGGGCCATATTGATGACCCTCTGGAGTGCCTTTCTGTGTGCTGTGGTGCAGCTGGAGAACCACACACCGATGCAATACGTCAGCACACTTTCAATGGAGCAGCGGTAGAAGACGGTCAGCAGCTCCTTCTTCAGGTCCATTTTTCTGAGGATTCTCAGAAAGTGGAGACGCTGTTGGGCCTTCTTTAAGACCGCAGAGGTGTTAGAGCTCCATTGGAGGTCTGTGTCTAAGTGCACTCCCAGAAACTGGAGATCCTTTCCACGCACTCCCCGTTGATGCTGACAGGCTGCAGCTCGGACTTCCTCCTTCTGAAGTCAACTACCAGTTCTTTTGTCTTGGTGGTATTAAGGTCCAGGTTGTTATCTACACACCAATCTGACAGCCTCTGAACTTCAGCTCTGTACGCCGTCTCATCTCCCCCAGAGATGAGCCCCACCACGGTGGTATCATCTGCAAACTTGATGACTGTGTTGTCTGGGTGGGAACTAACACAGTCATGTGTGTACAGAGTGTACAGTAGGGGACTCAGTACACAGCCTTGTGGAGAGCCGGTGTTGAGGCTGAGGGCTGAGGAAAGATGAGGCCCCACTCGAACTCTCTGTACACGGTGTGTACAGAGGCTTTCTCTTGTTTTGTATATATCTCTCTTGATTGCATATATTTCTCCTCTTTGGTACTTATTCCTGCTGTGTACTATTTATTCTTTATTCCGGCACAGTTTGTGTGGAGCCCCACAAAGAAAGTAAAGTATGGGGTACAGAGTGGAATAATTTCATAATTAAACAGGGGAGGCTGACATGATGTAACCCAGGGCTCTATTCAAAATATAAAACATTTTCACACAATATCTTTCCCTGAATATGTATTTTGGTCTGTGTGCAGCATACTCCTGTCACCATTTCCCACCGACTTTAAATACCAGGTCATTAGAGCTACACTTTCACATTTCTCCAACTGCCAGTGTTCCAGTTAGTGTGGATGTAGGCACACACACACACACACACACACACACACACACACACACACACACACACACACACACACACACACACACACACACACACACACACACACACACACACACATTTCTGTGTCTAGAGTACTAACTACTGTTCAGCTGCTTAAAATAAACCTGCCTGTGCTGCTTGAAGCGTAGTAAATGTCCCAGTTGCTTTTATTTTATTTTTTTATTCTAAAAAAAGAGAAAAAATCCAAACTGTCTGTATCTGTGCATGCATACGTGACAGGGCTGTGCAAATTGTATATGCAGCATGACAATTACAACCACTGGATTCATGTAATTACAGCAGGAATCTTCATAAATCAGCAACTTCTATGTTTTTTTTAAAATCTAGTGCACATTTGCCTCCTGCAGCTCTTGTAAGGCATCATCGCTGTTTGGATGATATTTGAAATTGAGTGAATCCCTCATGAAATGTGTGTTTCAACAGCTGTGGTTATTATTCTTTTAGGATTTTCCATGCTTTGTGAATTATATTCAAAGAAAAAGCAGTTATACCCTTTTGATCTCAATCAGAATCTGAATATTAAGACATTTTGTTGTTAAAAATTACATTTATATTAAGACATTTTAGATCTTTTCTGTACTGAAGAGACACATGGAGTTGTTACAGTTGATAAAGCAGAGGGAGGGAAATCTGTTTTGTTCAGAGAGTGACTATCCAAGACTTCCTCCTCTACACACAGCTCCTACTGTGTTCTCCACCTCTAGAAGAGAGAGAAACCAGCAGGGGGGAGCCTTGTCACATGCTCTATTTAAAGAAGAAACAAAAAGGGAAAAGACAGGTAACAGACAGATTTTTAAAAAAATATGCTTCTCCTACTGCTAGTGAATGTGCAAAAGCATCCGGATTAAACAGATGTTATTACTGTTACACTTCTACTTGAGTGAATTAAGATATAAATGATCCCCTCCACTGAAACACACAGGAGAGAGTCTGTCCCCGACATTAACCACAGGCCCATAAAATGTATTTGTCCAATTTACATACTATATTTGGCTGTGTTTATGCTGAGTGTGTGTTGATGCAAACTAGAAATACTCAAAATCCTTCAGCTGTTGTATAAATCCATGTAATTGATATTTAAATTTACTGAATATTGGGAAATTTCAGGAAAAAAGCAGAAAGTGTGCACGCCAAAATTACTTACATTTCTAACATTACCCACATCTTATTTGGTGGTAGTAAAACATTCACACACTTCATTACTCTTCTGAAGATGAAAAAGCACAATTAAGGACATTGGGAGTCATTCATAATGGCAGAAAATGTATGCTTAGCAGACATACACAAAAACATGTGGATCTCAAATAGAAGAACCCCCCCACCCCCCAAAACATGTAGAAGCTAATAATTTGCTACTTTCCTCCCCCCCTTTTTTTTTGTTAAGACCACAATCTGTATTCTTTTCTGTTATTTACGTCTATAGAGAATCCCCTATGAGCATGCATATGGCGACAGAAAGGGGGGAAAAAACTCTCTGTAAAGGAGCTCCCGGCGAATAAAGCTTAGGAAGGACAGCCATCTGCTGTGACTGTTTGCTCTGTGGGAGAGTGACGAGAAAAAAAACACAAACATATAGAATTAGATTAGAGTTAGATAAGATAATCATCCAGGGTAATTCCTCTACCTGCCAACTAGACTTCACTCAGAGGTGTCCCTGATCATTGGTCCACAAATCCTCTATAACTTCACCATCTCCTGGTTCATGACCACAATATCTTATAATGCCTGGTTTCTCTCCTACTACCCAGTCAGGGCCTTTCTGTTGCAATAGTTGCACTGGGTAATTTATGATTAGTTCCAAAGCTTTTGCAGACATCCCATCAGTCAGAAATGTATTTATCTGCATGAGAACAACATGAAAAATGCATCCAGTCTTAAACCTCCTCCTAGCTGTTTGGGATTAGTTTGACCTAGTAAGTATGAAAATGAAAAATCTGGGTAGACTCCAGCTTGTCGGCCGGGTGAACCACAGGTGCACCTGACTGAAGCATAGTCCTCATTTACAAACCCTAACATTACGGCTAACAGGTGGATTTTTCCATTGCAGTGCGGCTAGCTAACAATGAAAACCCACTTAGTGCTAAAGAGAGCGTGAAAGTTGACAGTATGTTTTTTTCAATTGTTTTTTTAACCATAAAACTCACTGCTACAGCCATGGGCAGTACAAAAGTGACTCCCCTAGACTGCTTTTCAGTTTTAGTTTGCTTGTTTTACAGTTATACAGTTTATCAGTTCTGTCACTTGTTAGCTAACATAAACTCATGAAGTCTGTTAGCTGCAACCAACCACGTGACATCACGTTCTATACTGGCACAAGATGGTGCTAAACTCTAAAAAGTTTAAACACTTATTTCTTAAACCCAGCTTCACAGACGTGTTAAATCCATTACAGTTTTTTTTAGAGGGATCCACAGTGTAGATTTGCGGTTATATGTACATGTGTTGTTTCATGTGCTGTTGTGATTTTATTAATATTATGGATTTTTATGTTTCTCCTTGCCTTTTTTCTTTTACTACTTTACTTTTACTTTTAGAATTATTGATGCAAAATGTTTTAACCTGTTTTTCCCATATGTCTGTCTATCCCATAACATTTACCGTTTTAAAATGAGCTACATAAATACACTTGATTTGATTAATGGCTGATATTTAAAAGCCAGAATATGAACATGTGCTCGGTATAGAAATGTTTCATTGTTTGCACAGATCATCCCCCACACACTCTCCTCTGTTGCAGCGGCAAATTAGACTGTGAAATTGACAGCTCATGTGTTGCCATCTGGTTGCCATGACACCTAGTTATTAGGCCCTCTGACAGTCCCAGCTCAGCCTATTTGTTCCTTCTTCCCCCTCCTGCACATCAACATTGTTTCCAGTATAAAAAGGCATGAAACACAGAGTGTAGGTTGATAACAGCTTCAGTGCTGGTGACTTCCAGCTGAGGCAGAGAGCAAGCAGCGTATAATCTTTCCGCATGTTCAGTCATGAGCAGATCCAGTGGTCTAAAATCTTAGAAAAACAAATAAACAAACAAAAAAACCCAAAACAAAACAAAACAAAAAACAGGCAGGCACGAGATGATACCTTAAACAGGACAGCACAGCATTATGCAGATCCACATCATGACAGAGCAATTCCCCAAAAGGCACTTTCACATCAGAGCCAATTGATCTAAACAATTGTTCTGTGCTGCAGAAGCATAAAAGCCTAATTTCCACACATTACAACCCCGGTCTGGCTGGACCACATTGAGACTTTAATGCTCCACTGATCAATGAGAGGATTAAAGCAATTTAAAGGCTCCTTTGTGTGGTGTGTGCATTGGAATCTCCTTCATCCTCAAAACCTCTGGGCTGGCAAGCAGGGTGTTCCTTCTGCTCCTGAACTTAGCGTGGCCTTGAGTCAAAGAGGCTGTAGCAGCACCACGTGGCCTTTTTTTTGCCATGTACTGCTGCTATATCCCACACAGATATCCTGCTGCACCCTTGCGGGAGGTGGGGATGGCGTTGGTGGTGGAGTGACTCATTCAGCCCCCTCTTCTTCCTCTTGACATTTGACATACTGATGTAGAGGATCTCAGCTGGAACAAACACAGCGTGCTGTGTCACAGCTGCGATGTCTGTGCCTCTGAGCCCCTGGCTTACAGAGCTGAGAGCAGGTAATGATGAGTCAGCGCCTATTTAATTCATACACCTACACTGGGAAACTCGGGAGGGGGGGTTGTTTTCAAGCTGATTTTATTTATATTTTCCACACTGTTTCCCGCTGAGAATTCAGCGTCTCACGACGCTGCCGCAAATTCCTTGAAAGTCATTCTAGCTCCAGCTCTGCAAGGAGTTGAAGGAAAGGGCAAAGGGAGTGCACAAAGATAATTTTAAAAACACAACACAGTTCATGAGGTAACACTGCACCACAGCTATTAGGCTGATACATGCGAGCCATTAGGTGATCCATTCTCATTAAAACTCTTTCACTGAACAATAAGGATATTGTACCTCATTTAACTAAATGTTTCCACAAACACAAAGGCTGCTGCTGAACAGGGATACTGCTTCCTAATGAACCCCACTGAGACCTATCATCTTCAGGTCCTTCTGCCCTCTGCCCACCGTCTCATCAGGGCGGATAAAGCACCTCAGAGATTGAGACGGTCCTTACATCAGGTGCCTGAAGGTGGATGCTGACAAGCGTCTCAGAGGACATGCTGACTCTCACTTCTCCAGCTCTATTAACTAGTGTTTCCCCCCACTGCCACTTCTACTCTGCATCAGTGATTTAGAACAATCTCAAAGACCCATTGAGGCAAACTAAGGGGGAAAAAAAGAGGTGGAATAAAAAGGAGTCAGCATTAAAAAAAATCAATCTCCTCAAACCATATAACTTCAGATACAGCTTTTGGTTCATTGCCTTTGACACGAGGGATTACCTCATGTGTATCTGAACTCTTGGCAACAGAAATCTTAGTTACTCAAAGAACACTTGAACAAGTACCATTTGGTTTTAAGTTAATGCTTTATTGTGGCTGTAGATGTGGATGTGAACCTAAATGACTCTCAAGACAAAAATGACTGTCAAGTACTGGATGTACAGGAAAACTAGGCCTCTCACACAGTGTCAGCTGAGAGCTGGCAGAGGATCCAGCCTGCCCATGAACCTAAAAGAGGTTAAAAAATGGCTGGATGATCCATTTGGCAAAATAAATCCATTGGGTATCCTTGTTGGTCTTCAGACAACAATTCTGACGGCTAAAGAACCAAATGGGACAGGCAATTTTTTTTTTTTAAAAAATGGCTGGATTAAATGTTAATATTTTGTAATAATTCATGATAAATTATAGTCTATTTCTTCCTCTCTCGGTGCCAATGCAATGCAGATGGAAGTCATTCTTTTTTTATTTTTTTCGGGATTGAGGCGTTTTGACTCACTGTTGCTACAAAAAAACTATTATCTGGAGAAAAAGAAATCCAATTGAGAAGATGAACAAAGTAATAGCACTCAGTTGTGTTCCACACAGATGCTGAAGAGTGCGTATGGCACAAAATTAAATAACAGAAAGATCAGTGCCTTCACAAACAGTAAGAACATGTACTGGCATATTCAGACCAGCCTGGACTGTAAAAAAAAATCCACCCTGACTGTCCCAGTGAATCCAGAAACCACACACATTGCATGAGTTCGATTCGAAATCACAGCATATGATTTTGGATCCTTTTCGCAATCTGGTAAGAACAATGTGCTGCTGGACTAACGAGACGACGCTTTGCAATTATCTTTGAGTCCTGCAAGTCTTCGTGGGAATCAATAGTTTCCCCTCCTGACAAGACTGGAGTAGAGATCCAACGAAACCCTGAACACAGATATTTTAATACACCCAAACTCCACATATAAGAACACTGGATTGTTTGGATCTCTTACAGGTTGTTTTGGGTCATTTCACTTACCTTTGCTTTGGTGTTTTTTTATGTGGCTGTTTTTAAGGTGGTTTTTGTTTCCACAGATCAGCCTGAGCAACTCTACACCTCTCAATATGACTCAAAATGAGTCAAAATAAATCTTTATCTACTCCTTATTGTACTAGTACAGAATAATGTGATTTTGGATATAGTCCTTACCCCTGTCCCTTTGCTTTTAACCTTTATTAGGCCAGATAGCGTTGACAAGAAAGAAATGAAAGAGTGCAGGGGAATGACACGCAAGCCACGGCCAGACTCAGGCCCCAGCATTAGCCTTTGGCATATGGACTGCCTGCTTAACGAGATGACCTACAGTGACACACCGATCGACCGATCAGGCTTCTTAATCTCCTTCCCTACACGTTCAAAGCTATGATTGGCCAGGGAATCAGGCTGTATACGTGTAAAACATAGACAATAAATAAAATAAGGAATATGAATTAAAAACAGTACAAAACTTTCAACAGGAAGACGCAGCTTTCAGACTTGAGGAAGACCAGCAGCGTGCTGGATTCCTGATTACCTGATTGGACACAGGCAAAGTAGGCAAATGCAAGTTACTCTTCAACAATAGTTTTCTCAGTACTGTGCTCAGTACTGATGATGATATAAACAAATAAACAATCACACCGTATATCCAAATTGGATATCATATATACAGTTAGAGTAGTTGTCTCATAGCTGAACAGAAGCCACATTTTTCCTCCCATTCAGTTAATTTCACTGAAGCTCGCCAGTCGCACTGATAGTGTTGAACGCACTTTTATTGTTTAGGTGTCAAATGTAACAGTGTCACCATTCAGAGAGGGATAAAGAGTAAATGGTCACATAAAAAAATATAAAATCAACAATGAAAATGGTCACACGGGGAAAGTCTGCTTCCCGTGGCAACATAGATGTACAGTTGAGACAGTGTCCAGATCCAGACATGTATGTGTTTGATTTGCATGTTTTTTTTCTCCACAGCCTACAGTAATCTCAGACAATAAGAGTCCTTTTTTTGTTCACTAGCCATGCATATAGTTGACAGTTCCACATGTGTTGAGTCAGTGTCTTCATAGGAGCTGGCACTTTTTCCATACAAAATATTTACACTACCATTTATTATTCTTATTATCACCGCCGCCTCCGTCGGTACTATTTGTTACTATGAATCTGAATACTCTGAGCACATGAAGAATGGCATCAGGATGTCGAAACTGTGGAGCGCCACATTTCATATTGATACCAGAGGACGAAAAGAAAAAAAAGTATGACAAATGTTGGCATCTTCACTTTAAATGTCACCCATTCCTGAAAAGAGTTTGGAGAGACGGTCTGCAGAGATATTAAAACACTGAAATCACTCTTTGTCCTGTCAGGATGAAGCGGTTAGTTATATTACTACTCAGCAATCTGCTGTCAGAGTCTCCTGGAGAGGAAAACAAAACATCACACGATATGTGAAAGACTCCGCTATGCTTACTATCATATCTCAAAGTGAGAAAATAGGAAAGAGATGATTGCACCGTTATTTTTTTGTTTTTGTTTTTTTAAAGAAAGACACCGACTTATCCTTTTTCTCTCCATTCCTTTTTTTTGAACAGCAGAAAAAAAAAAACTAAGAAAATTGAGGCGCTTTCAGGGAACCTCTTTGGTTCAGCCCTGTGATGAGTAGAAAAAAAAATCCCTCCGCCAACCTCTGCTCGAATTAAACTGGGAACAACATTGTAGACAATGGAAATCAAATGCTTCTCAAACTGGATCCCAGAAATCTGTTATGTGTGTTCAGCAGCTACTTGCAACATAGTCATGGTAACAAGAAATGCGTCTCAGTGGTGTGTGTGAAAACTGCAATAACAAGTTATTTCTAACAGATTGTTTAGGAAGCTGTAATGAATAAAGATCCCCATCTGTTATTCTTTGCTGACAATATTTGCTTCCTCATAACGGAATAACTTAAACAACAAACAAACAAACAAAAAAACAGAGTGTAAAATAAGGCGAGGGCATGTTCTGTTTGTCATTTGTCAATTACCTTTGCGGCAAATTCCTGGCAATTTTCATTCAAAATGTACGCATTACTCACGTGTTATTATTCTTATTAATCGTGTCACTGCAAATGTTATGCTCCACTGACTTGGTATCCATTGCGCTCAACTGTGAATTCATCTTCAGTTTAATCGGCATGTGCATGTGTGTGTCTAAGTGTGTATCTGTCCACTGCAAGTCAAACAAGTTCCCTCTAAGTGGACTTTTTGCCTGGCCTGTTCCTGGTGCCCCCCCTCCCCCCCCCCCCTCCCCAGGGCTATTGTATATTGCAAGAGGAGCAGCAGGGGTCGTCCTTGTCTGGCTGAGCGGCGTAGTCCATCTGCCGAACGATCTCAGCGAACAGTTCGTCTACCATAGTTTTGCTCTTAGCCGAGGTCTCCATGAACGGGCAGCCCCACTCCTCGGCTAGAGCCTGACCTTCGCTGGATGATACCTCCCTCTCGCTTTCCAAGTCCACCTTGTTCCCCACCAAGATAACGGGAACCTTTTCGTACCTGAAAGCACACACAGACCGACGTCAGTTTGTCAGACACACAGAAAAAGCAACTGCTGAGGTTTTTAATTTTATTATGTTTTCCCATAAAAGTGAAAAGAAAGGCAATTCCCCTTTCAGAACTTGGTTTTAGCAAATTCTAAATAAGAAAAAAAAGCGCACAGTGACTAAAACCTTCATCTGTTGCACTTACAAAAATCATAATTATTTAAAGGAGATCTGATACATTTATTTCAGGCTCCATATTTTTATTCTACTAAAGTAGGTTTGCATAATGGAATTTAGGATCCTCTTTATTTATCTGATAGTGGGCATTAGTGCAGCCCCTCAGTTCATCATGTGGAACAAACGGTTCCAAACACTTTTTCCTTATAGTTGACCTCTCCTGATTGGCTGTCCCATGCAAACAGAAGGTTTGAAGAACAGGTGGGTGGGGCTGAGATGACCAGTGACAACATACAGAGCAAAGAATAGAAAAAAAAAACACCTCTACTATCTCTAACCGAGCATCTGAAGCCAAAGCTCTTGGCTCACATTGATTTCCAGTGCAGACACCGATATCATTATTTGAATCTTTGGCCTTGTTTAATAAGTGCATCTACTATTTTAACAGTACAAGTATGATAGACAATAAGAAAAAAAGTATAATAGCCTCTTAAAAAGAGGCAGGAAGCAATAGGCAATTGGTAAGAAAGCATCTTCTTACCAAGCGCTATATAAATCCAATCCATTATTATTATTATCTTTACTGGGTTACTGAATTATCGTCGGGCAAATGTAAAAATGCTAACCACTGAGTCAGCACCTCTAGCAAAATATTTATGATGATTATCACCACTATCAACAGAAAATTCAACCTAAAAATCAATCTAAAAAGCCTATGTGGACTTTATATCATGGCCACTGTTTGAGCTTGCTGAACTCACGTGAACTAACATGCATGCATGGCTGGAGTGATTGAAACCTAAGTGAAAAGCTTAGATTACCACCATTCTGATATAGTTTTGGTTACTTTTCAACCGCAGTCCTGCAGTTATTTTTTCCAGAACAACGACAGCCTCTATTCATTTTCTCCAGTTTATTATACTGGGAGTTGGTGGTATCATCCAAAAAGCTGTTACTACAATCAGCAGCATAATGCTTTCCTAATATACCAGTTTTGCATTTGCTACAATATCCAGTCACGTGACCATTAAATTAACATCAATTCTCAGCCTCTGTTTAATCCCTTTTTGACATCTTTCCATCTTTTATCTTTTCCAATCTCTAACAAAAATAAGCCTGGATCTTTGAAAATAAGGATCTCGTGGTTATTTTTGAATAGCTCAGCTGGGTGAAAGAGGTGGGCTCGTTCTGACTGAAAGGTCACAAGAAGGATAAAGATGAAAGTCTTTCCACCTTAGCATACGAGTGGACTCTGAGTGTGGAAGGAAACTTTTTTCAGATCAAGAACCAGAGAGTCACCAGCTTCATCTAAACACTAAGTGTAAAGCCTGACCCAGTACAGCAGAGGAAACGGGTACTATAGCTGTGACCCCCGAGGGCAGGAAGTGGTCATAATCCTTTGAGCTCTGAAGTCCTTGGCACGTAGCTAAAGCACAAAATGTCACTGTGGAACTGGACTACTTTGAGGACAGCCAGAGGATGCGGTCGGTTAAAATAAATAGGCTGCTCTATAATTACTTAAAAAGAAGCAGCTGAGATGCATTTCCACCAATATGATCACTACATCAGTTTTGATATTGGGGAACATGGCGGGCTTCTGAGGCACTTTGTACACATCAGAGGAGATAACAAAGCTCAAAAACATCAGAGAGATAGCAGATCATGCGTATTCGCATCCTTTAAACAACAGGTTGCTATTTCTTTCATGCTTATCAGTATGCAAAACGACCGAGGGGGCGCTTTCCATCTGTTGGACCTGTCGTTTGAACCAAGTTTAAACGTCTGTGTTCACTTCACACTTCACAGCACAGTCAAATTTAACCCGAGCACCTGTCAGCATCATTAGGATTTTCAAATTCTGCACTCGCTCTGTGAATTATAGATGCCTTTAAGTTATTCACCAAAATTAATACCATCCTCATCCTTGTTTGTTATAATAAACTGGTAAAGATGGAACTGGCTACTGTTGAAAAGACGGGGAGGATGGAGACTACTGAGAAGCCTTTCCAGGCTGAGCAGCCAGAGTGTTTCTCAGAGGTAAGGGGGGCTGCAGGTTTCAGCGTTAAATAAGCTTAAACTAGCCGACTTTGATCTACCCATGAATACATTATCCAGCGAACTTTAATCTCAACTATCCCGTTCTGTTCCCAGGATGAGCCGAGAGGCGCTACCAGAATTTAAGAGACAATCTCTGAGGTTGGTTGGTCGGTGCGTGACCAAAAGTGTTCCTCTTTGAGCTTGGCAGGCAACCTGAATGAGAAACAACATGTTATGCTTCTCAACTTTAACATTCAACATATCGTGCCTAAGTTCTCATTCGCTGCATTCCTGGTGTCAGTAAAAACAGCAAGGCTGTGATTTTTCTGAAAACTTCTTTGGATCTAGTTGGTGGTAGGTTATATTTTGCCTTGAACCTTAAATTCCCTTTCCCACCTTCACTGAAACCCCCCCCAAACCCTAAGCATAGCTGTGGGTGGGCAGATTGAAAGGCAAAATCTTTACTTTTACAGCTGCATCCATTTAAAAGGGCCTCTGTGTTTAGTTGGGCTAATGATGCCATTTTGGTAGGTCCTCTGTTCAGCTGTTGTTTGTCTCCCACTCTAAATCACTCAAAGAGGTATGTATCTTGTAACATGTACCATCAGATGCTGTTTCACACAAGCTCTCGCTTTTCTGCTCTAAACTGTTTGCACAAACCCAGCAAATATGACAGAAACACTGAGGTTATTTCACAGTTCAAAACTGGTTTCAGTTCAGTTCAGGAGAGCAAAACCTACACAATAGAAAACCTTATGTTGATGTTGTTTCCATGGACAACAATGGTACGGTTAAAGTAGGAGTGGAAAAAGTCATATTATCGCACCAAAGAAGGCACGTTTTTCTTTTATTTCACATGTGTTGGTTTTTAGAATTTTATCGAACAGATTTTCAACTCACCAGTTATTAGTCAACTCACATCAATTCTCAAATTTAAATTGTAAAGTGTTCCTTTAATTTTTTTGAAGCAGTGGAATGAAGTGAAACAATGAAGAAGTGAAGCTACATGTACATGGACCCTGGCATAGACCTTACTCTTCAGCTTACTCCACAGATTTTAAGTCAGAAATGTTCACGTTGGTCTTCTTAAGGTAGTTCTTCACCAGGAGCTACATATGTTGGGTTATTGTTGTGTTGGAAGACAAAGCGATGACCCGGACCCAATTTTGCTGCTGACTATTTGGAGTTTTCTTCCACCTTGACGAGATTCCCAGTTCCAGCTGAACTAAAGCATTCCCACACCATAATACTTATGTGTTTTACAGTAGGGATGGTGTACTCTGGGTTGTATGCCTCTGCCTTCTTTCTCCAGACATAAGCTGAGTCTCTGTGGCCAAAGAGCTCAAAGTGTCTCCTCTGCACGAGTGGACTTTCTCTTGCTCTGCAACTTCAAAGTCCCTTCAAAGTTTGAGTGATTGTATGTAAGACAGATCTCGACTTGGCTAAGATTCACTCTTGGCAGTTGTTCTGGGGTCTCTCACCAGTTTTCTTTCCAGCTTCTTTGAAATCTTTAACTTCTACCTCTTGCCATGCTTTTTCTTTACTGTGTGACTGTCTTTGAATTTCCTGATGATACTTCTCACTCCAGTGAAAACATTGTGTACCCATCTCCTCCTTTGTGTGTCCAAACCGATTCCTTTTGTTTTTGGCACGCTGCTTTCTCAGGTGACAGCTTAAACTCTTGCTGAGGTTTTTATACTGTTTGTAAATTAGAAGAGAAACCTCAGTTTTAGCTTGATTTGACAAGATTTGTGCGTTACAAAGATAAAGCACATTGCACAACAGTGGCTTGTGCAATGGCTCTTTTTCACAGTGTAATAATATCAACCCTGGTAATCCTTATTTTGCTAAACTGACAATCACTTGCTAAGTTAAAAAAGTGCTAAAGTGTAAAACGTCTAGTAAAAAAACAAACAAAAAGACCCCTAACTTAATTATTTTTAATGTCCCAAACAGCAGAAGTATCTTAAAATCACATTAAACTGTGTGTGAGTGTGCCACATGCTTTTTTTGGGCAGCTGTTTGCAACTTATGCAGCTCGTTTGGGCCTCATCATTACAGGAACACAGCACAAAGGCATCTGGACCCAAAGAAGAGAGGGTCTATATATAGTCATAATAACAGAGAAGAAAAGCGGCAGTCCAAGGAGGTGTGAGACAGAGGCTGCCATGGATACTAAGGCTCACAGAGACTCGGCGTTAAGGTTGTTGGCCAACCGCTGGTGGCTGATACAAGAATGTAAGGCTCGAGTGTTGCAGAAAATACAGGCCAAGCGAATTACTGAGCGGGATTCGTTTGTGCTGTGACACAAGCGGCACAAACAACATGTCGCTCTTTAGCCTTCGGCTTGTGAGCTTGATGCCAGAGGCAGTGGAACACTCAGACTGCAAACATCCATTCAAGCTTGCTCAGACACAGCTTATCTATAATGCATGATGCAGATCAACTCACACAGGCCTTGCTGACAGACGGTAGAAACCGGCTGCCCAAGAGCCACTGGTTATGACTCGGGGCAGCAGCAGGCAGGAAAGGCTGTGTGCTGGGCACCCCTTCCCTGCGAATAGCATTTTTGTAGAGGGTCTTCAGTTTAGCCAGGGGAGAGAATTGAGCTGAGTCAGAAGGCAGCACAAAGCTCCTCTTTTTGCCACATTAGGGCACCGAAAGATTTAACCAGGAATGGCTTCTTTGACCCACGGCAAGAATGCAAAGATTTTCTCTTTAAAACAAGCAATAATATATGACAGATAAAACACTTTAATTCTGTTTGGGATGAGATATGAGTTATGAGAATTCATTATTTGCTTCCCAAAGCCTTCAAAAATCGACCCCGTTTACTGATGATAAACACACTGGCCAAGAAGTGCCAAAATGGACAAGATAAATGAGTACTGAACTTGACAGACTGTACAGATTTCCTTGGATCTCATTTATCACAGCAATACTCTGGCACACTAGCAGGTCTCTGTGGGTGATTATGCTGTCTGACACAAATTACTTCTCTTACGAAGTACACGGCCAAACATCTAAAATGCAAGTACCATTTTAGT
Organism: Neolamprologus multifasciatus; assembly: GCF_963576455.1. NCBI lineage: Eukaryota > Metazoa > Chordata > Actinopteri > Cichliformes > Cichlidae > Neolamprologus > Neolamprologus multifasciatus. The sequence continues at coordinate 18,242,060 of NC_140454.1, read as the reverse complement.
AGAAATTTGTCCGGGTTGAACAGTCGGTCAGTAATACGCTTTGAATAATTCATTGAAAAGTTCTAACGGGAAAATACGGCCCTTATCCTTTCATATCTGTAAAGGACGATATTTCCCTTTTATCATACTGTCAGTATCAACCTCATGATAGAAAAAAAGTTGAAACAGTTAGTCAGAAATCTCACTGGACCCCCAGAAAAAAATTCAGTTTGACGGCATACTTCACAATAAAAGAACAATTAGGATGGATAAAGGAGATTATTAGTTTCCAACTTCAGCTCTTATGGGATTTTTATGGAGATTTGTTACAATAATCGCAGTAAAACTTGGCAAATAACCAAAAAATCACTGAAACTCTTGCTAAGGTACAATGTAACAAAAGATCGGAGAATGAACACATGTCAGGAGTTCTGCAACAGCTGAACAGTGTAATTAATTACCAGAATACCATCTAAATAGAGTGTGCAATATAATAGCTCTTATGTCGCTTTACTCAAAATATTTTTAGTGCAGATTTTTTTTTTCATAAGGCTGCTTGAGAAACATTATGGCTCCCTGGAGGTTAGAATGACTCTCCTTTGAAGGTGGTGGAGACCATGTGATGGGGGAGGTGGCTCGAGCTGTAATGCAACATACTAAATATAATAACGCATACAGTCGGTGCAGTGGAAAACCTCTCCTGCAGATCTTTTATGTTTCCTGGCTCAGTTTTGCGCTGCTGACTCCCAAGCTGTTTACTTGTCCTGCTCCCTTAACAAGCCACAAACCTGGAATAATCTGAAAAAAGCAGTGTACATCAGAAATGACTGATCACTACTTTGGATCATATTTAATACTTTTTTGTACTTTGTTTCTCTGTTCTGCTAACATGCACTTGTCATGCACTTGCCCGGGCTCTGAGGCTTAGACACAATGGTGCTTTAAATTAATTGCTCAGCTGGCATTCCACCTTAACTCACAATGGCAGTGGTAAGATGCAAAGGTTTGTCACATTTCTTAATTTAGCAAGTAGGCCTGCCTGACAATTAGTCCGCTAAACATTAATTGAAATAGAGGGTCTGATTTCGTGGACACTTGAGGTTTGTTGCAGGAAAAAAGAACTAACATAAAGTCTCACACTCTACAACAGGGTTGTCAAACATAAGGCTTGGGGACCAGAATCAGCCCGGTAAAGCCTCCAATCCAGGTCATTAGACAAGAAGTGAAGGAGGACATAGATTTTGGAATTTAAAGTGTATTTTAAAGGTTTTATAGCCTTTCCTATTGATAAAGAGCTTATCTATCACCAGTAATACTACACCAAAGGAATTAAGTAACAGATAAACAGTTAAATTACAAAAAAGTTCTTTTTCCACTATGGTCTGTAGAAATAGTTTTTTTTTTGGTTTGTTTGTTACAATGCTTCCACAGTTAAAAAAAAGAAGAAGAAGCTTTTCGTGAATTAACAAAACCTTTCTACTTTATAATTATGGAGAGTCTGGGCAATGATCTACTAGAACTTTTATATAGCTTTCATTTATTTATTGCAATTTAAGTCACGCTGACCGATTTCTTTCATTTTCCACCGCAGCAGTTCTGTCACGTAGAAAAACTGAGACAGTTCTGAAATGGCACTTCTTACACTTACACTGATAAAGGGGAGTTTCACTGGTCTGGCCCACTTAAGATCACAGTGGACTCTACGTGGGCATCAATATAAAATGAAATCCAGAAAAGTGGGATTGTTTTGAGAAAATAAAAGATACATACTTACATACAAATGATCCAGTTGGGCATTCACTGACCGCAAACATAGCTTATTTAAAATATGTAAAACCAGTGTTAGAAACTTTATAATTTGCATGTTATGGTCTTGTTAACAAGCTACGTCCCTTCACTGTTATGCATGTAAAATATATATATGTATTTTAAGAGCATATTATTATTACATTTTTGCATTTCTCTGAACAATCACACAGTACTAAGAAAGTTATTGCATGCAAATTTGTGTTGATTTTAAAAAACAAATTCGGTTTACTTCTATTTACTTTTACATCTGTAACCAAATATTGCAGTACTGTATCTGAAAGACTGAAAATTGTCTATATTTTGATGTATGAGTTATGCATGGGCTAATGAGGTTTTTTCCCCCCTAAAGGATTTGTATTTTTGGTGCAGTGATAGTTTGACTCGACTCCTGATGGAAGAGTGGATGTTTAGTGACATATGGCTTACAATGTAATAACTAATGACAGTGGACTATCTCTGTGGGATATCTAATCTATTGGCAACACTACCACACTATCTATCCATACATCCATTTTCTCAACTGCTTATCCAGTTCAGGTTCGTGGGGGTGCTGGAGCCTACTGCAGCTGTCCTTGGGCAAGAGATGGAGTACACCTTGGATAGATGGCCAATCCATCACAGACCTAACGCACAGAGACAGACAATCATTCGTGCTTACATCTACACCTATGGTACAGCTAATTTGGAATCACAAATGAATCTAAAATGCACTTCTTTGGACTGTGGAGGAAAGCTGGCATACCCGGAGAGAACCTGCACAGACACAGAGGGAACATGGAAACTCCACAACAGAAAGGAGCTCAGCCAGCCAGGAGATTTAACCCGGAACCGTCACGCTGCGATACAACAGAATAAATGACTGCATACTGGTAGCACTGCAAAAACTTTACTTGCTTTATGAGGTGAGTTAATGTCCCACCAGCTGAACTAGTCTGATCCTTTTTGAAGTTGTGACTTTTAAAACAGATGAGAAACAACTTGCTGGTGTTTCAAAATTTCTCAGGGAGGTGAAGTACTCATAACACTTTTTTTTTTTTATAGCCAAGCCATTGTGAAGTAATCAGTATTAACCTTTAACATCACATCACATGGACCTTGTCCTCGGGAGCCGGCTTGTTCGATTGATATTCTCGCAGGAACCTCCGTCAGGTGACATCGAGAAAAGTTCAGAACTGCAGTACTTGAAAATGTAAAAAATGAATAAATGTGCAGAGGGCCCAGCAACAGCAACAACCACTGCAGTGCCAACAGCAGGGTTTATTATGCTATCCTGTTTCACCGCTTTCTTCCTCACTACCCTCACACGGTACTTGTATTTCTACTCTCTGAAATCACCAATCACAACACATCCCTGGTATATAGCTAACTGTAGCTGAAGTGTGGAGCGACGAGGTCCCCAGTGAGCACAGGCAGGCCAGGGTGTAATCATGTCCACCCAGGGCCCCTGTGCTAACGCCTGCCTGTGCTGCTATCAGCGGGCACTGATAGAAGCTGACAGGGTTCAGAGTGAGAGCGACACGCAGCAGCGCCTCCGACCTGAGGGACGGGCGATACGGTCGTGACCGGTCATCAGTGTTTTGTTAGTGAGGAGCGACAGAGAGGGAAAACAAAAACAACGCCAATGCCGTTCACATAGTTGCTGACAGGATTTGCCTGAGAAACCTGCGAGTGGTTCACTCGGGTGTTTTAAAAGGATAATCACACCCTTTTCCTCTCTAATCTTACCAGTAAGTTACCTCATCAATCTACATGATATGAGTCATGTCTTTACTTTGTTTTTCCTACTGCAAATAGTCATTTACAGCATTTCCCACAATGCCTTTCGACAGAACATGCCCGAACGTGTTGCATTTTAGCTGTGGGTCTTAGGTGAACACAAGCATGTCTCCTTGCAGTCAGGAAAGCAAACGAGCAATTCAAAAATGTCTTAATGATGAAATGTCTTTATGAGCATAAACTGTAACTTCTTCATTGCCTTCTGTGACACGTTCCTCACTATGCAAATGATGAAATTCAGTGCAAATTAGTGAAGCATTCAGAGTCCTCAGTGTTCCCTGTAAAAAAGTATTGAAAGGCCCAGAATACACTGCTAATTTTGGGTATCATTCAGACAGTCTTAGTACTTATCCAGTTACATATGATAGTGACAGTTTCTGTTTACATTTGCAGTTACCCAATGGGACACATAAGGCTTAACAAACGCAATGAATGCATTTGCTTTTAGAATAGAAAACTCCATTAGTTACATAATGTACATTTGCAGTCCTCTTTACATTCTCTGGTAGAGCTTTTATGTGTTACTCATGATGCTACTGCCACTTGTACGTCCCCAGAACAACGTGGAGCCATTGGCTGGAATGTGGCTTGGACCTTCAGAGGCCTGTACTAAGAAGCAGGGTTTCATCTTATCCGGGTAACTTCAGGATTAAGTCTGGTTTTCAGTATTACAATGGTAGATAACTTCTTACTGGTGTACATCGCAATGGTGTGAACCTAATCTGCTCAAGATCAGAGACAGGTATTAAATCTCTGCAGAGTGATCAATCAGTATTCTGGAAAATCTTGTCACCGTTGCTGAAAGATCCATCCAGACCGCTGTGCACGGAGAATAGATTATATATATTTCAAACTATACAACAGACACAGGATGCACTGAATTTGGATTTCTTACCTGTGTGCAATCTTGTCACCAGTCTTTGTACTGATGTAGCAGCACAGAATGAGCGCAGTTTAATATTTACAAGATATTCCAACACTTTTCAGGAACAAAGAAGTCACCTTATGTAGCTGCAGTCATTAGAAGCTGTTATTAATCCTGCCGGAATGGGTGAGGAACAGGGAGCACAGTAAAAGCAAGCCTTTTGGGGTCTTAAATGAAATGTTTCTCGTTGCAAGGTTAGTAGCAAACAGGGTCGATTTTTGCTGATGTTAGAAAAAGTCTGAATAACCGAAGGAAATGTGCGCACTGCCATTCAGAGTCAACTTTCTGAAAGTAGGAGCGCATACAAAATGTAGGTCACAGCTTAATAATCGCATTGAATATGACATTTTTAAAGAAAAAAAACAACAACACAATCCTAAGTTTTAGATGTCTAACTCCCCATGAAGCCCAGCACCAAATTAACTGCTGTGTGGGAGTAGTGTTGTGGAGCGCAATCTTTCTGCTACGGAAAATAAATTCTGCTGTCATATCAGACAACGGCACCAGACTCAGTGTTAGGTGTGAAAACACAACAGCCTGGCTGCATCTGCCCCGTGAGCGCACGCGCCCACCATTTACATACAGGACGACACACGCTCGCGCACGCACAGCAGACTCAACATACCTCTACTCGTACTCAACTCATATGGGAGAAACATGTTGACCTCATTCTTTCATCGGGAGCCACATAATAATAGGATTGTTTAGAAGGTGCATTTGACAAAAAAAGGGTCTAAATCCAATTAAGTGACAAAAACTAAAGGCAACCTATAAAAATAAACATCCACAGCATGATTATATTTCATTTTGAGGTGGAAGAGTGGAAGAACTGTGACAAGGGAGGGACAAAAACCTTATCCAACTACAGCATATAGTAAATAACAAGATTATTAAATGGTATTAACTATAAGTTGATTTCAGTAGGGTTCTTCTTATTCTCTCTCCGTAGCCCATTTGACTCTCTGAACTAACTGTAACAAATCCACTGACACCTACAGTGACTGATGAACCCACACAGTCGCAGCGCACAGTGCCTGCACACTGGAACGCCGAAGCGGAGCTAACAAATACAGGACATTAACCAATCTGATCTGAATGAGTTTTATAATCTCATGCTATGTCAGCAGGTGAGCATAGAGCATACAGTACAGTGTATCTGCACAGTACATTGGCCTAGAGCAAAGAAACACCAATAACATGACAGCTCCACGCAGCCTCAGCTAACCTGTCCCATGTATCAATCAGCAGCTCACTGTGGTGACCTCATATCTGGATCATCTGTGCAGCAGCTCTGAGACATCAGGCTTTCCATTGTGCTGCTCTTCCTAAAGAGCTTGTGCAGCTTCTTAATTACAAACACGGTGACTCCTCTGCAGATCTGTGCTTCAACAGTCCCGCAGCTTTTTTTGTTTTTTTCAGCCACTCTTTCTTGAAAGCTCTCTGCAGAGCCTCTCTTGCACTGAATCCTGGGTATTCCCGGTTGGGTGTCTCGCAAAGGTTGCAGCATCCAGTGGACACCGAGCGGCACTAGACAGCAGCTTGGCAGATCGCTGACACTATTTTGTTTTGCTCTGACAGGAAGACAGACGTGTCTTCGCAGAGCTGAGGGGTAGGAAGGATCAGCACTGTTGTCCTGTTAGTAAACACTTAAGTGACTTAATATGCTGGGTCAGAGGCATGGGGGGCAAGAAATATGGGTGAGACCTGGAATACCATAATAGGCATGGAGTGTTGCTGCCCTAAAGATGCATAACATCTCCAAGCAGGCCGAGACCTATTCTGAAACTACAGGGCCCATGAGTCCAGCATATATTTGTGAAAAACAACCCCCAACAGCCACACTTAATTATGGAAATTACTTTTTTTCCCCAGCACATGATTTCACCAACCTTTTCACTCTTATGATCTGATCCCTCATCGGCTTTATGTCCTGGAAGCTTTGCTGGTTGACAAGGCTGTAGACCAATATGAATCCTTGACCGTTTTTGATGTACAGGTCGCGCATTGAGGCGAACTGTTCGGTCCCAGCGGTGTCAAGGATCTCCAGCACCGAGGGCGAGGAGTCCACCTCGATCTCCTTGCGGTAAAAATCCTCTATGGTGGGGTCGTACTTCTCAATGAACGTCCCGGTCACAAACTGCACAGTGAGGGCGGATTTCCCGACCCCACCGCTGCCCAGGACCACCACTTTATACTCGCGCATCGTGGGATTTAAATCAAGTCGTAAGGTATCAATCTCCGCGCGTCATTGAAATCAACGCAAAATGCTCCCGTGCGAATCACGCTCACCATTCGTGTCCCATTCTGAACGGGCTGTCAATAACACAGTCTTGTTCGCTGCTGCTCAGCTATGGCAGAGCACAAAGACTCGGCACCCCAAGATGGATTTCATTGTAGATATTCCCCCCATGCAGGCCAGACACTGACAGTTATACGAGCATCCGAAGACTGGAAGTGTCCGAAAAATGCGCAAAGGGAGAAAAAGAAGCTCGCCCGATGATGTTGAACGTGCGGGTGTTCATCTGCTTAGCTCACCCCTCTCTGTACTTCATAAAAAACAAACTTGCTCCATCGAGGACACTGGGAAAACGCTGGCTTAGCCCCGGAATGAACTGCAGGCGCGATTTTTTAAGCTGTAGACCGCTTTAGAGAAACTCTCCCAAATTAAAGTGCCCTGACTTTCAGTAAAAGAACTTGCGTCTCTTTGTTTCTGTTTCACCATTTCTGACATGTCTCCGCTTCTCCCCCGCTCTCCAGTGCGATTCCAGCCGCCATACTCTCGGGTGGAGACCCGCGGCCGCTGCGCTACCAGCCGGTCCCCACTCGGCTCCCGTACCGAGGCACCAAAAAAAAAAAGAAAAGAAGAAAAAGGAAAAAGCCTGTGGATCCTCCCTCGTCAGATGGATACGCGAACAGCCCAATGGGCGCTTCCGCTTTCTGTACACCTCACATGTGCCTGAATGGCAGCCTCACGGAGGCAGCCAGTGAGATTCGTCGCTGACATTTCCGTTCATGTGTTAAAATTCCCATCATTCGGTTGCCCCAGTGACATCCAAAGAGAGCTCATCCAATCACGGCGGCGGCTCGGGGATGTGTATCCAAGAGGAGGTGAAACGCACCGGATGCTGTTGCTATGGTAACGCTGCATTTAAAAAAAAAAAAAAAATATTTAGCTGCGATCCGAATCGAGAGTGAAAAGTCACTCACCTTGTAAACAAAAAATATAATAAACCATTATTATTTTTTTTGATAATGAGCAATACAGGCTATGTAACACACTCCAATTGAAACCGCCAGGTAAGTCTTTTTAATGGAATACTTTAGCTTTCACTAATAGTGATAAATAAAATTTCACAAGACAGCTGTTTGAACAAATTGTAACACAAAAACATGAAAACATGCTCACTGAGGATGACACGTGGTTTTTACTGCTGATGAATTGCAAAATTAAACAGAGCTCACAGGATGGCATTTACACGACATTCATATATTTATTTATGTATATTTAATATCAGATTGTACACAATTTAGAATTTACAGGAACAAAAAATATCCACAAGAAATGTTTAATTATACACAATTACTTTTGGGGAAAATGTTTGCATTCAGACCAGGATGGATCCAAATAGCTGTTGCGTGACATCTTAACCAGAAGCTTCAGTGTTTAAATATGACAGGTTGCAATTATATGCTAGCCAACCCCACAAGCCAATCAATATCAGCTATTTCAGGTGTCGTTACAATGTAATAATGTCCTCATGTTAGAAATGTGTGTATCTTAATTTAAGAGAAAGGTTCAGTGAAGTTTATTCTATTTATTAAGCGACATAGAAATCATAATTAGTGAACAAATACAGACTCAGTAATACACCAAAGGTAAGGCAAAGTTCACACAAAGCCTGTCTTCTCAGTTGTCTGACTGTAGAAAAAGTGCTTATGAGAAGTGTTTCCATCAGTCAGTCAGACCAAACATTCTTACTGTTCACATCTTTTTGACTGGGCGAGATCTCAAACAACCTCTGTGTGCAGGTGGATCCATGACATTCAAACGTTTTGCCATAACATAACACAAACATTCAAAAACATGCCTTTAAGTAAAATAAATAAGTGGGGAAATATTGTATGTCTAATAGCAGTCTAAACTTTTAAAGCAATTATATTTTGAAAGCCAAATACATTTTTAAGTTTGGTGCTCAACATGCAGGGGGAAGCCTTAACAAACACAAAACTAACATTTCAAAAGTTCTCTTTTATGCACTGTTTTACCCACAGTGTTTCACCATATAATAATAAAGTTAAATATCCAAGTTTCTTCCAAGTAATCTAATTACTGTGAGGAGATACAGCTAATCTACCACCTACCAAAATACAGTTTTCATCACTGCAACTTGGGATTGCCCTCAGCAGCAAATCAGACAATAAATGACAAACTACTGTTACACCACTATGAAAATGACTTCTTTTCTTTTTTGGAAAACATGTTCTGATGCACTTTTGTACATAAAAATCAATCCTATGGCCTTGGTCATACAAAGGCTTGTTGTCCCTTACAGGCAGCAAAAAGGATGAATTGCTTTAAGTTTCTCCTTTGTCCAACATCAATCCCTGGACACAAGACCGCTTTTAATAGGCTAACAGATCAAGGTCTTTTGAGAAACCCTCAGCAGACCTAAAGTAATTTTAATAAATTGCATTCATCACAAAATAAAATAATACATGTTAAAACTATTTTGAACTAATGTTACACCAGTAAAATTATGCTCGTAAATTCTATTGACATGTAAAACATCACAAGGAAAATATATAATAAAAAAGTGAAGAAATGCAAAAGATTCAATGAAAGGTTTCTATTTGTACACCTTGTTTGCAAAATAGATAACTAATATTCTAATAAAAGAAAGAAACAATATTTCTCTTAATCAGACACAATGCCCACCCTGTCTGCTGCTAAATAGTAGACAGCAATGAGTAACTGCATCATGCCGTGTCAATCTCTCATGACTACATGTCACCAAATGTTTCCTTCTACTTTACTACAAAAGTATTTTGCCCTTTTTGCAAATTTCTTGTCGAAAAATGAAAGAAAATCAAATTAAATTCAATAACATACACATTAAAGCATCAGTGAAAACAAACTGTAAGTCTAATTAACAGGTCCACACACACAATACCACTGCATTTACATGGTATTGCAAAAACACGTAGATTTAATCCTAATGTATATGTCTTCAGTGGAATAGATTTTCTGAGTGTTTTTCCACACAAACCTTTTAAAATATACTTAATCATTGCATGCACAACTGTTTAGGCACTTGTAACCTTCGATTAATACAGTACTGACAAGTGACTGCAACATTAAGACTAACAGTTGAGACACTACTCAACACGCAACCCTCACAGGATCACAAGAGCTTTAGTTTGAATATGAGCAGCAGTAATTTCATACTCTTACTGAGCTGACTTTCATGGCTGTGGAGGCTATATCAACTTGAACAAGTGAAAAGTATTTACAGATCCATCAGTGAGTCAGCAATTGTCTTGAGCAATAATGCACATTTACTAAAGAGGTGTTAAATTAGAAAAACAAAATTGCTTTTAATGGATAAAACATTTCATTTCTCTCAGAAAAGACAGAAAACAATCTGTATATGTAATGCAAAGGCACACCAGGAGGTGGAGCACTGATCCATTACTCTGGGTGAAGTATAGAGGGACTCAGAGCATTTTAAAGGGACATCCATAAACCTGCTGTTAGATTACATTTTTTTTATATACACAATTTTCTGTTAAGTTTAAAGTTAAATTAAGTGCTTTTCTCTTTGATTAAAAGTTAAATCTGGCACTAGATGAGCAATCATTATCATCAAAAACAAAACTTTCTTAGTTTAAATAACACATTCAATAAAGAATATGATGATGATAAAACTGCAATATAATCTACAATATAGGACGCCTTTACACCTGACATTAACAGGTACTGTCTACAGACTGAGAACTGATTAAAATATTTACATTATTTAAAACATTTCTGTTGTTTAGTTTTATGCCACTACTGCCAGTTTACTTCTCTGTAGCATCTATTGTATTTGAGTTTGATTGGTGGCTAAATGCACTCATAACCCTATCAGAATTAGTTTAGGAAACAAATAAATAATGCACATTGATTGTTGAAGGTGCATGTTAGCAGGTGCAAAGGCGTGTACAATAACAATCTCTCTGACACCTATTACAGTATAATATAGAGGTTCATTATAACTGCATGTAATGTATCATCATCATCATCATAATGTCAGATAAAGTCGGTGATGTTATCCATATGCAGCCTCTTGTATTTTGTGTGTATTGTTAACAGAATATTTACAGAACGGCTGCCCGGGACCCTTAACAGCAGCAACACGGCACTGGCTTCTGTTTCTGGCGATTACTTGAGGATGATCTGTTTCGGAGGCAAAGACAAGTCACTGAGTAGTTTCACACAACAGGTATACTTTACAATCGCCTTTGTTACAAGACAAAGATTATTAAGGAACTCACTTCTCACTCTTAAGTGATATGAAAATACAAAGTTTAAGTGAAATGAATTTTATCCTCTTGATACATAGTTTTGTAAAAATGGGGCTTGACCTTGGAGCTAATTTAAGGTTAAAAGTTTTATTGATTTGCAAAAGTGATTTGGAACTGAAAATATACGTTTTGATATTAAAAAATGTGTTTAAACAATCAAATGAATTATTTTACACATTGAATAAATTGTTTTATGCATTTTTAAAAACAGTTTCAACTATTTATCAACTTCAAACCCTTTTTTCCAGTGTTAGACTTTTGACCGTGATTTTGTGTTGTGGCTGTGTATCAAAGGGGAGGGGTGCGTGTAGACTAGTGATTGAAAGCTCCTGTGTCAAGTTGGTTACAAGTTTAAAATGAGCATTTTGGCTGAAGATGGTCACTGCTCCTTCACGGGATGCTGCCGGCACCAGCCACAGTTTCAGATTGTGCTATAATGGACTATATTGATGGGTCAATATTTGAAACATATTGATATACATACATGTGGGGGGAAAAAATTACCCCTACAACAAGGAATACTGTTATCTGATTGGGTGGTAGGTTGCAAAAAAGCTATGAACTCTAGAGAAATATAAAAGTCACCTGTTCATTTGTGTACATTATATTGAAATTAGAATCCCCCCCACCTTATTTAAACCTAATGTAAAAGAGTTCATAGCACCTGCAATATCAATATGTTACAAACATTCACTCATCAATATAGTCAATCATAGGATAATCCAGGAAACCATGTTTCTTACCTGTTGGCTGGTGCCGGCAGCATCCTGTAAAGGAGCGATGACCATCTTCCATCAAAATGCTCATTTTAAACTTGTAACCAACGTGACACAGAAGCTGTCAATCATCAGTCTACACCCACCTCTCCCCCTTCATACATACCCACAACACAAAATCAGGGTTAAAAATTGGAAAATGATCAAATCAGATGTAAAATAAAAAAATAAACATAAACTCTAACAAAATTAATTAAAAAAATGCATGAAAACAAATTTATTCAAAATAAAATAATATTTTTTTTTTTTTTTTTAAACAGTTTTTGTTTCAAAAGACTTTTCAAATGAATAAAACTTTTGACTCTGACTTAGCTCCACACTTTTATGCCAGTGGTCATGACAAAGTTTAAACACTAACTTATCCGTATGTGCATATGACTTCATTCATTAAACATTAAAAAGGGACAACAATAATCAAAGTAAAGAATACCAAATACTTTAGATTTACTCTGTCAATCCTAATATTAAATGTTTCAAACTAGCCAATTAAGGAAATATGAATAATATTTTTTATTACATGAATAATAAAAATCTTATATTAAGACGTTGCACACAGAAAGTCAGCATAACCAATATCAAGAACTGTATGGTTAAGTCCTATATACTGTAGCTTGTGTTGGAAAAGACACTGACATCAACCAAAGCATAAAACATGCAATAGAGAATATAAGCGACACCACAGTTTGCAGATGGAAGAGCTAGAAATATGTTTTGTTTCTAAAGGAAAGGATGAGATGCAGCGTAGTTGGTCTACGAGGTACACGAAAGCTTAATGCTGCAATGCAAGCCGGGCATATCTACGCTGATGAAGCAACTCCCCTGATTGAAAGATGAAGCACTTATTTAGAGCTCAAGGATTTATGACAGAAAGCTTTAAAAAGGAGCAAACCTGATTGGTTGGTGCTGTTGCTGCGTAGGGGACACTTGTGGCGGGAGTAGTTGCTGCAGAGACAGTAGCAGGCGTAGCACTGTACATCATGGGGACTTTTTCAGGAAGGGAACCATGAAAGCAATGAAAAGGGAGGTGGAGCATTATGGTAACCATAGCAATGTATCTCTCTCTCTTGCCAAGCAAATACAAAATGACATTAGCAGCAAGCCATCATTGGGTTAGACCAGCAGATGGCATGTGATCACACAGCAAAGCGAGACAGCAGGGGAAAAACATAGAAGGAGGGCTGATAAGAGATAAAATTAGGAAATCTGTCCATAATCTGGCATCCCACAAGATATGGCATGTAAAGCTATGCCACTAGAGGTGATCAATGTGTTTGTTTGTTGTTGTTTTGTTTTTTAAATACAACATTTACAGAGTTTTACTATTAATACAAAACATTAAAGTGCATAAACTATGAGGTAAATCTATGGGATGCTGATCAAATTTCCTAATCACAATCCAGAATAAACCAAAAGTGCTTACATTTCTTTACTGTGCTTTGATTATTTAAAATAATTTTACAAGCATATATAAATACAGGGATCTGATCAGAAAGGCAAAAAATGAAACATAAAGCTAAAAATGTTTACTAAAAAACTAAAATAATCTCTTGTTTTTTTCAGTTGTTGTTCTCATCCAGTTTCCTGATTCAAAGGGTTGATTTCTCATCCGTTAATAGTAAGTATACTCTACCTTATCCAGACAAAGTAATGTATTCTTTACTACAAAAGGACATGGTTAAAGAAGAACATGGAGGAGGCACCTACCAATGCCATTAGCTGGAGTCATGCACAACACAGAACCTGTGTGATTTACAGGTGAAAAAAGAAAAGGTCTTTATCAAAATCGACATATATTAATATGGTCAATACTGGTGTAAGCCCACATAAACAGATCTTTACTTTATTAAACAGGCCCATTGTGTTAATGCAGCATTATTTTGTTCAGATGGATACAAGCTGAGTAACACACTCCATCTACAAAACAGGCGCATTAACGTAGAATACATTTAAGAGAAATTTCTGCAAGCAAACAGGCCTTTTCAAACCAGACATTTACACCGGTCGCATTAGGTGAGGTGTAGGTGTATGGAGAGAAATTGCCTCAAAAAGGTTACAAATATGTACAGTATGACACACAAGACCCCCCCCCCCCCACAAAAAAAACAGAGGAAATCCCAATTTTACACCAGAAAATGAACACAGCTTACATATATGGATCTGTGCAAAGCTGACCTTGTGAAATGTGTCTCAAAAGCCCACGTGTGCATGCGATGTGATCTGTGCATATTAGGCGATTAGTTCACATGGTTTTGTAAGTGAGCGAGAGGGATGTTACATGTAGTTTTAGACATTTGTATACACAGAAAATTATCCGATTTGTGAAGCTGAACTTAACAAATTGTGTGTAAATGATCAGTATTTAGTCAGGTTTAAATGTATGCATTTGTAAATCTTAGTTTACGCGTGTGTATCATACTGTACACATTCGTAATTCTTTGAGGCAAATCTCTCCCCATATAGGTGTGTCTATGACCATGACTTGCCAACTGACATATAGCACACCTGTTGCCTTGAAGAACCTGCCCTGGTTGTTAAGAGGTCATAATAGTTCGTTATAATAGTTTACTGGTTCTACTGGATTAACTTACTTTTCGTAATATGAGTTTAACAAAGTTTAATTATAAGCTATGATAAAGCCAAGAATCTTGCAGTGACATGTCAAAAACTTGTTAGTGTAAGGATTAAGAGTCACACCCTTTTTGAAAGCTTTGATATAACAGACCTGTTCACAAGGAGTGCTGGTGATCCTGCAAATTTCTTCAGTTAAGTAACAGTAATACATGATGTGATATTTGCGAACACTATCTGACGGCAATAAGCACTGAGACAGACACGGAAATCTAGCTCAGCCATGGAGTCATAGCAGGTTTGGAAGCTCACCTGTGGGATAAAATGCTGCAGTGGGCTGCTGCAGAGCCTGTGAGCTGGCCAGAGCCTGCTGGTAGTGCAACAAACTGGGGCTGAGGAGAGAGCCGGCCCAGCTGCTCTTCTCAAGAACTGGTCTCTTTGGTAGGGGTTGCAGAACACTATGGGGAAAGGCCTGGAAAGGGACAAGAGGCAATAAGACACTTCCCATATTTCTGTTACGCACACCTTTAAAAGGATATGTTAGTATTTATGTTTAAAAAATGATACACATGACTAAAATATAAAGATGACACAATGAAAAAAAACTACCACAGATATGACTGGAGTAATGTATTTACCAAAACTTATTTGACAACTTGAGCACTTAAAAATACCCATGCTGACAGATCATGTACAGAAGGGCAATATAAGACTTGAAGAAGCCGTAAACTCCAATCACAAAAATGAAAAGTTCTCACAGTACAATTAATAGCTACATGCAAAGCAAAAGGTGAAAGTACCAGGTCTACAGTTGCCTCGAGGGGTCGCTTCATTGCTTTGGCAGTCGACTGAGTCTTTTAATAGCAGGCAGCGAGCACATGATGGCAGTGGGCCAATGGGATTCAAGCGTATTAACATACAGGTAACAGCAAGCAGAGGTGCATCATGGAGGACAGCATTGTGGATAGGTGAGAAGGGGAAAACAAAACAAAAAATAACCTGAATGTAGTATACCACATAAAACACAATATTCATGCACAGTAAGGACACATTAAACTAAAGATTCCTTAATTAGTAGGTCAACATGTACAGTTAATGAATCATTTTGGCAACAAAGAATTATAATAACAAGGGTGCAATAGCCTTAAACTATACGTAAAGTTTGAGAACAATGCTTAAAATGAAAGATATTAAAATATTAACAAAACCAACTATGCACACAATAGGATTTTGGAACACGCTGGTTTTATGACTCCAAGTGCAGGATACTGATATAATGCACAGCAAGCACTTAACAGTTTCATAATTAAATGAAAGATGGCTTGGTTTTATGAAGGTAGCAAAGGCAGTACCACAAATCAAAAGCTAAAACAACCATGCACCTGATGTCATAAAGCACAGAATGTGGAGCTCCATTTACTGCATTCACACTAAAGCTTTTGAGTGAATTACTTGTACAGTACATAAGAACAACTAACAACTTAAACTACAACCTAAATAAAAATGTATGGAAAAGAATTAACCATAAAAGATTATGTATGCTAGACATGATTTTTAAGTAGAATGGAGGCCAAAGAAGCATAATTTAGTGAGCCAATGTGGCTTTAATTGCACTAAAGAAAAGTTAATAGAAATTGTGAGAAGCCTGATTGTGCATTACATTTAAAGGCTATTTAATGCTACTTCATGACGCAATTTAAAAACAATCCAAGAAAAATTGTAGCTGTAAGACTTAATGAAGAGGATCAATTTAAAATTGCTAAGACTATGTAATAGATCTGTCTGTTTTATGCACTGCTTTATGCAGCTCAGTCCATCAGGAACATTTCTCAGTTAACTTAATATATGTGTACCGCATATGAAGCATCTGATGTATGCCCCAAATTAGGCAGTGTATAACCCTCAATAGTTCTTAAATTAAAGAAAATAATGCGCAGCTCTAATGCAAAACCTCCAAATGCAAAACTGCATCCTCGTGCTTTAGACCATATAAATCTGTGAGAGGAAGGTGTCAGATTCAACTGTCTGAAGTTTTACATAGGAAATCAATATTGTGACCTTTAAGAAGTTTTATTTTAAAAAATACTGGTGCATTTCTTTGATATTAAACTACTTCAGGAGTTGCTGCTTAAAGTTTTGAGAAGAGCTTCTATTCAACTTCACTGAACGTACCATTACAAATGCTAACAAATATGCAGCACTCCACATTCAGCAATTTCATAGACAGAACAATGATGAACACTTTATCAATCATCAGAAGCATAACACTCTGACTTACCACAGCTGCAGCTGCGGCCTGTGCTGCCACTGCTGTCTGATTGACTTGTTGTTGACTGGATTTGATTTTGGCCTGCAAGTGTGCAGGCGGGTGAAAATACTTGCACTTCTCCCTGGAACAGCGACTCTTGATGTAGTCCATGCAAACAGTGACAGTGTTATCCGTGGTGTCAATCATTGGGCTGTCACTGGGATGAGCAAAGCGGCAATCTGTCTCCCCTCTTGCACAGTTTCCTCGCTGAAACTCACGACACACCTGAGAGGAGCAAGAGGAGTTCAGCTTTTAATTGTGTAGCCAGATCATGTGAAACCGCATAAACGCTAATGTATTTTTATGTGAAGTCACGTCTTGGTGTGAATGAATGAATACCTCTAGTTTGTCTGAACGCTGAAGCTTCTGTGAGGGAGAAGAAGAGGAAGAGGAGGAGGAAGAGGAGGAGCACTGGACTGAGACAGGTGAGCTCCCTGGAACAAGAACCGGAGTGCTGGAGAGGATGTCTGAAGGAATGAGGCTCATTCCATGGCTTAATGGTGTCATGTATGAACCATAACCAAGACCAGCGTTTGTGCCAAGTCCCTGCGTAAATGTTGGCTATGAGGGAAGAGCATACATATTATGTGTGAGAATGCCATCCATCAACATCACACTGACTTAGAATTCCTCCTGAACCAGGACTTTACCACAGGCTGCAGGCTGGGTCCAGGGATCATGAGCTGCATCTGCTGGGCAAGCACAGCTGCTGCAGTCTTCTGCTGGATGAGGTTGTTGCGCCCATTTATCTCTAACTGGGTTTTTAAGTGTGAAGGTGGATGAAGGTACTTGCAGTTTTCTCTTGAGCATCTGCCCTGCATTCAGAGAAAATATAAAGTGAAATAGAAGCATTTTCATTCATATCATAAAGACATTTTACAATCTGATAGAATAAAAATGTTGCTGAATCAAAAGACTGAGAAAAAAAAAAGAATGTTTTGTTTTCATCAAAATCCTGTAAGATTGTCTCAAAGAAATGTAATCGTCAACATGTTTTTTCTCCACAGCTCTCCCACTCAGGCTCCACTGTCAGCGGTGCTGTGTTGCATGATGTGACAGCTAGTCGTGGCTAGAATAAAGCATTTTACATTGCAATGATGGATGTCAAAATTTTCTTGAGTCAGGCACAAGACTTTACTTGTAGTGCAGACAGTTAGTGTTGAAAAATGCAAAAGAATAAACTGTTGCAGATTATGTGATGCATTACATCCTTTATTTAGACTCTCATAGATCAGATCAGATCAGAGCTGGTACTCAGAAGTGTTAATCAGCGGGTTAAATGATTTTTCCCATGAAAATTTCACAGACTACACAATTCTGAATCCTACCCGACCCACCTACTATGCAAAATCATTCACTGCACAGTCACTGAACATCAGCTTTGAATGCAACACTTGTGCAGCATATACTGTGCATTAAAACATGCATTGGCTAATTACACAGTTGTTGTTTTTTTTACTCACTTAACGGTGGTATATTTCAGCGGTTTGTTTTTAAGCCTAAATACAAAACCTGAAAAACCCTTTATTTATTTATTTTACCCTCAATATGAGCCAATCAAAGCCATCCCTGCCACTCAGGCATTTATATTAACCTAATAAGAGATGGGCGTTCTCTCTCCTATATATTCAAGTTCTTAGACTCATGTCTGCTCATTTAAATTTCTTCTGACATTAATATAGATATATATTCTGAATACTTGTTATTAATTTGTCTTATCTATAAAGAAAAAATGTAGTACATGTAGAATGTAGAATACAACAACCAAGGAATGACTTGAATGGGAAAGTTAACAGTAATTGTTTTGACATGTCCTTCTCACTCACAACCCTGAATTGAACAAAAATCGTATGGCAACAACGTCAGCAGGAAAGCCAACAGAAAAATACGAGGAAAACACGTCTCTGAATGGCTAGCTCTCACTAAGCAAACAAGGGCTCAATACTACAAAACATCATTGTAAACTTTGACATAGTTAGACAGAGTTCCTAAAAATTGGAAAAGCACAGCTTGACATTCATTCTCGAAATTCCAGTAGAAACTCTACACTCCCCTTAAGGTACCCTGTTGAAAAATCATTTTGGTCTGGCTCTGACTAAACTGCACATTTTATTTAAAGCAACGAATGAACATTTGTTAGAAAATCTTCAGCTAATTTGACAAATAAAAATTGTAAATAAGGCATTTTAGGGTATCGTTTATCTCATGTAACAGTAAATTAAGTAGTTTTGAAAAATATTTGCTTGTTGGTCAAATAAAACAAGCATTTTAGTTGTGAACAGGACAATCAGTTTAGATCATTTTTATATATGAATATAATTTATTTATACTCTTTCTTGAGTTTCTTGAAAGGATCTATTCAAATCTATTATAATTATGATAATTAAATTTCCATATTAATCAATATGAAGGTAATGCAGATAGTTGCAGTTGTATCTTTTCTTTTCAAAGCAGAGAGCTGTTCTCACCTTAATATTTTATGAGCAAAATGTAATACAATCTTTTACAAAGGAAATTACAGCTTTCTGTCCGACTACTTTGCAGTAAAATAAATATTATGGAAACCTCTAATCACTTTGATAAGTTGAAAAGTGCTTGGTGCCACTTATCTACAACATAAAGCCAATGTCTGAACTAATAAACCCCCCCTTTCAGATATGCACCCCATTAATCTGTTGTTCCATTATTCTGTTGGCATCTGAATGTGTCAATTAGATTTCTGAATGAAGACCCCGGTCGCTTTTTCAGCCAGCAGGCTGGACCTACCATACCAAAGAGGGATGATTAGTTTATGAAAAGGGATGACGGACTGCAGAGTGGTGCAGCTCACCGACAGTCATAATAATCAAGATGAACAATAAATGTTTTTATATGAAGGAATGAAGTCGATTCATTCTATGAATGCATTCAGGCCCATGTCCACAGGAGTTACAGGCGAGCTATGTATAAACTTGTAGCAAGGTGGTAAGGAGATGAGTCAACAAGAGGATAGTCCTGGAGGCAAAGCAGGATTTTGGTGTGATGGTGAATGTGTGAGAGTGGATTAAGGATGCCCCCACCTCATTCAGGGCAACTGAGCAAGCAGGAGAATAAACTGACTGTAATCCATCTGGCTGCCAGATTTTTTTTCTTCTTCTTTCACCAAAATCCTCTGGATAAGTGATTAGATTTTACCGTACAATCTTTGGGAAATAGTGGTATTACCCATGATTTCACAAATAGTAGAGCAATATGGGAAATGAGGCTGGATGCTTGGGGGGGGGGGGGGGGGGGGGGGGGTTAATGCACTGAGGGGCTCTGAGAATTCAATATTAAACTTACACCTGACTATACAACAGTGATGCTAACAGTTGATTTCCCTATTATCACCACTTAACATGGGAAATGAGCATGCTTGAATTTTTCTACCCCAAGAAATAATTATTTTTCTTTCTCTTTTATAAACTAATAACTGACACGTACTTCCAGCGCTACATTATTAAGCATATAAGTAACTTATACAGTTACACTGCTAGCAAACAGCAAGTCTTAGTTTACTTTCATACTCCTTTATACAGGGGCATTATTTTCTGACACTTAATAGAAGATCATTAATATGTCTTACCTTCAATGAGTCAAAGCAGGCTATAACTCTTCCATTTTCAATTTGGCAGCTCTTCGACGGATGAGCAAATTTGCATTCCTCATCACTGCGTGAACAGTTTCCTCGCTGAAACTGTCGACAAACTTCCAGAGTTAGCCATTTTGTGTCTCTCGCTGAAGAAATATTTAACGCCATGTCCAAAAGTTTTAACTTTAAAGCAACTTTTAAAAGTCACTCTTATTGTTGAAAGACTAATTCTCCAGAAGCTGTAGCCTAATCGCAGCTTTTAGCTCTGAATACAGTCTGCTTCTTTGTTAAAACAACCAGATGACTCCCCCATCAGAAGGAGCAGAAAAATCAGATGACTAGCCAATCAAAGAAAAATTATCCTAGAAACAAGAACAACTGTGTTTTTTACAGCAAGAGACTGCAGTGTATACTCCACAGCCGAGAACGCCCACAGAGAGTGAACAATGATCTCAACACAGGATTGTTACTCTGTCGTATGTGCGCTGGTCAGTAGCCTCCGTCTTGTTATCCTCTATTTTATGGCTTGAATTTCTCATTCTTTTAGGTGCTGAAAGTGTGCAAACCAGCGACAAAGGGCTTGAGCTGAGGTATCCTGTGTTGGTGCATGAGACTGCAACTTAAAAAAGAAGCGAGGGGCAGCAATGCACATGAACCAACTTCAGGTCGGAGATATCTTCTCAAAGGCACTATCTGTTTGTAATCTGAAAGAAAAGAAAACAGGGATATTACTGAAATTAAACTTAATTGTGATTACGGTATCATTAGTCTGTTCCGTGGGCATATTAAGATACGTTAAGATGTTATGTAAAATATGAGAACAAACTCCCCACAGAAAGACAGGTTCAAACCCAGGACCTTCTAGCAGTGAGGTAACCACTGCACCAACATGCCCCCATGACGATAGTGCAGAGCAGACAATTCACATTGTTAGAACTCCTCTGTAAGTAATACAAGTTCAGCTCATACAAAGCTGTCAGCGTTTTATCAAGAAAAGAGACTTTGCACACACCTGCAAATCACTCACCACCTCACATCTGTTCCTCTCTTTATTTAAAGCCATTAGTCTGCCTCCTCTATAAACTGAATTACAATGAAGTGGCAGATGCCATCCATTTAAACTCATACAACTACACAAAATAGGTTTGAATCAGCAAAGCACAAGTCATACATTTTGCAATCAGGCATAAAAAAATCCGTTTATCTTTCACCATGGAGCTCCTTCTTATCATTTTGTGGGAAATCCAAAGGGAATACAGATGTTTTATGCCTACACATTTCACTCTTTTCCAGGTTATGCTGCCTAAATAAAAGCATTAGCATTTTATAAAGACACCAGATCACACAATCAGAGTTTTGCTGAAACTCTGATTGACACATTTGCACCAAAGTTTGTTCATCAGGATCCATTAATTGCACTTTATGAGAGTCATACAGTTATTGCAGCCACTTCATTTTTTTCTACTTCTCTATATACCGCTAAGCTGGTTGGGAGTCAAACACAAACTGCGTAGTCAGACCTGCAACTACACAGGAAGTTGCTGAGCAGACAGAAAAGGTGGACAACTCACGAGCTGATTAAATCTGCATGATTTGATTTTTTTATCCTACTAAGATCAACTAAATCTATCAGTAAACACTGCACTCCAAAAGCTGTTTTGCTCTGCTGCTCTTCCATTTCTTTTGCAGCAAACCTTGGTCTAACAGTACGCTGCAGCAAATTCCTTTAGGCGCAAGTCAGGAAACAGAGCAGGAAAACCGACCTCTCTCACTTCATTCGGCATTAAAATGCTTGTTCTTGTTTTCAGGAATCTAGACTGGAGACACAACTTTCAAGCTGCTGACTTCTAAATATACTGACAAGAAAAAACAACTCTTACCCTTCTTTCTGTCCCATGGATTCAGTGACTAAAGATTTTCTCTTCACAGCAAGAAAAACAGACTCTCTGCCAGGCTCTGACTAAAACATTTCCAGCCACCCCCTTCCTGTCTGGGAGCTGGCCTCTGGGAAGACCCTCCCAGTTAGAAATTGTCCAATAGGGAACAAGAATCTGATCTGCCATGTGAAACTTCCTGTTGACCATTTATTTATGATTACAATCTGATTACTTGGAGAACGTGGAATTCAACACTTGATCCACGCCTCCAGAGTTTGCTGCTGCAGGGATGAACAATGATGCATGTGAAATAAATTATTTTGTAAGCTTGCACAAAGCTTCTGCACAAACATGACTACAGAGCATGCAGCCCATAAGTGTATATCCTAAACACTCTTTACAGTTAATTATCATAAATACAGGCCTGAGTTATTAGCTCCATACCATGGATTAGGTGCAGGTCAGTATGCTGGTATTAAAAACCCGTAATAACGCAATGTAAATAGTAATACGCCTTTTTTATTTTGTGTGTGTTATCTTTCAGTTCTAATTGTAACATTTAAATAATTTCAGCATCCTTCTCGGTTCAAGGGTGTAGCCACTTACTGCTGACAATATGATGAATGGCGTTGTCTTAATGGCACTTCCGAGTATCCCAGGTAGGAATCATTTTGTCTACTTTTTTTTTTTTTAATGTATAGTCACATTTTCAGAGTAAACGAGGAAATGCACATAGGAAGCACCGCTGTAGGTGTACTATAACAACAAATACAATCATATTGTGTCACTGTAATTCGATTAAAAGCTGTAAGAAAATACTTTAAGGCTTACTAGTACAATGGCAGTCAACTAACTGCCACTATTTTGTATCACGCAGTTTTATTACCACAGTTTGAGACTGCTAGGATGCTTAAGTGTCAGCTTTACAACCCAATCAGAAATACATTCACATTAACATGCATTAGCTTGCATTAGCCACACTGGTAGCAGAAAGACAGGACCTGCTTACCTCATCATCACGAACGAGCTGCTTCCCAGAGGATACGACAATCACGCACCAGCTAGGACACGGCAACCCAACTAACGAAAACAATATGTCAAGTGTTCCCGAAATTTTTCTCAACAGCCTCTTTATTTCTCGCCCTGTTATGAGAATTATCGCTCGTTATTTCATCCACGTCTCCGACCTAATTTCTTTAGTTTGTAGCGCTGCACAGATTTAAGCAACAAGCTTTTGACAGCTTACTGTACGACCGTCAGTTCAGTGTGATAAAGGGGTGTCCCTGGGTGCGATGCGAAGACTGAAAACAACCATTAATTCAGCATATGACGTTTCAACCGAGCGTAAGGCGCAATTTATTGTATAGAGACATTTCATACATTAAGTTGATTTCTAAAATAATAATATAGTGGGAAAAAGTAGGCATTCTTTAACTTCTATTTTCTGACACCCACCCTACGTCCGCAAAGTGGTACGATCCACACGAGTGCCAGTAGGCTAAAAGGGCAAGGGTTTGCTTGTTACCAAGGGAACAGCAATAAAACTATGTGAGTTTTGTGGATTATGTTCATGAGAGCACTCTCCCACACAAATATAAACAAATTAACGAAGAATATATATATATATATATTTTTTTGAAAGAGGCATTGGAAAGTGAGAATTTAGCAACAAACAAAAACTTAACAAATATATATGTGTGACGTCTTGTTCATTTATTTGGAAGAAAATTAGTTATAAAAATATAATTTGTACAAGGTATTAAAAACCTGTATATGTATATTAATAATATAAAGCAGATGCAGTAGCATGCAGTCTCACAGGTCTGCTCAAGGTCAAATAAGATGGATGCTAACCGAGATAGGATGTCAGAGAGGAAATGGAGGGAGACAGAGCAGAGACCATCATTTTGTTATAAAGTCGAATATTTATACTATAGAGATATAAAATTGCTTACTCTGAGTCCAGACATGGTGGTTATGCTGGACTTTATCACTGGGACATGTATGCCAATTTTTTACTTGTCATATTATTTGTAAAAACATATATATATATATTGGTGGTATTCAGCGAATGATGGTGTTTATAGAAAGCATATTGTTAGCAGCAGATTAAAAGTTGCATATGTTTAATTTTCGGTTAATCATGATCATTTCTTCTATCTATCAATTATTTTATCATTAACAGTTTATTATAAGATAGGTACTTTTCAAAGTCATATTTCTATTTTTATTGCGTATATTGCCATTTAGCAGCCCGTTTCATTCTTAATTTGTTTATGCACCTTTAATTGTTGTCGTGTTTAAATATATTGTTTTTCTTTCATAGCCTTGTTTTGTTAGGTTTGATTGTTTTACATCTAAGGACATGGAGACAGACTGTTTTTTTAAACAGAAAATATAACCTAAAATATATAAAAATGTTCATTTTAATTCTTGAAATAGAACAAGTAACTAGTTAGTAATTGAATGTATAAATAAATATTCGAATTATATGTCAGCTAGATAGACAGACAGACAGACAGACAGACAGAAAGCACCTGTGGCAAATTCAACATTTTATGCTTTCTAGTAGCTGTCATAAAACAAAACAGTCATGAATAATTGACTCTTTTCTGTTTCCCCAGTCTTTTTGAGGCTTTAGCTCAGCCTTATCTGATTTGTCACACTGACACATCTCAAACTGGAGATGTGGCATGAGGAAAGGTCACCATATTGCTCTCTTTGGGGAAAATGTCAGTGCCATGGTGAATCATTTTAAAAACAACCGATGCTTTCATTCATTTGAACTGGACACTCTTTTTTCCCCCTTCACATTTTTGTTATTTATTATTATTAGGTACGACTCTGCAATATGTGGCTTTGGTGGAAAATTTTGAATTGTTTGGTTTCAGATGTCCCATACATTTCAATGGATTTTTATTTTTATTTTTTACTGTTATTTAGCTGTCAGTAGAATAAATAAGTATCCACTTTTCTCTGTACATCAATCTGCTTAAGTCTCTCTTCCAATAACAAAAACATCTATTTGAACATGTATCTCAATACTAACTGTGCACCTATTAAACACATTTTTATGGCCAATGTACAAGCTGATTTCATTATAACAAAACATCCAAAACATTACCCAACTCCCGTGCTTGCAGTAACCAGGTACCAGTAAAGGTCCTACAGGGACAATGCACAAATATTCATATCACATGCTTATTAAACAGAATGGGATATTTCAGATTTATGCATCTAAATGTTTACACTAAGCATTTATTTATGTTCCGAGTGAAGCTGATTTTAATGCATATATATATACAGCTGAGGACAAAGTACATCTTTACAAAAAACATGAAAATTACATACAAAATTACACAATTGCACAAAAATACATTTGTTGATGTATTGAAATTTTATGTATTTTCCATTTTTTTCATTAATTGCATTTCCATTATTAAACTGATTTTGCAGGTAACTAAAGCTATTTAATGTAGTTAACATTTAATGGTGGTACTTGCCTCTAAATTAAACTGCAGTTGAGGTAAAACAGGGGAAAACTGAACTATTTAAGTCTCTCAAAACACAGAACTTGATGAAATGTAGCCATTTAATTACCTTACACTGCCGCCTGCGGTTAAGAGTTAAAACTATTTATCATAACAGGATCACTTGAGCTATTATGACCTGAATATAAGATATATTTAAAATGTATTCAGACTGCCAGCAAAGTGACTCAGGAGCATCAAAGACACCAGTATCTTCCAGTGTTTTAAAACTTCTTGATGTTATTATTTTCCTATAGGAGCTTTTCTCGCGTCAAATATCATTACACTGTGGTATTGCTCCTCTTTACTCAAGCACTGTCCACAAGATCTTTCAATGTGCATAAATGTCACTTTTTTTTTTAGATAAAATCCTTTACATAAACTGCACAGTGTCACGGTCCATGGATTTTTTCTTGTTTTGATTTCAGAATCTTCAGTTAATATAACAATGCTTATCTTTCAAGGTTTATTGTTTAGGTTTTGTGTCAGCGCATGCATCACTGTGTTCCTTTATTCTAAAGTAAGCCGATTCTTTGCTTTCACTTTGAATCTTTGGTTTTCATAGCATGACAAGCTTCGTTTGAGTGGGTTTTCTTTTTCATGTTTTGTTTTCTATTTTTAATTTATTATCCCAAGCTCACCTGCGTCCTTACATATCCTGTTTTAGTGTGTATTCTTTGGAGTTTTGAATTCTCGGTTGTCTTTTTATAGTTGTTGCCTTCCTTCAGCTTTTGTAACATTTAACATTTTAGCAGCAATCCACAGATCAAGGAAGAATCAACAATTTAAAACTGAGAAAATGTAGTTATAATGTAGTTATAATGGTGGCAACTATAATAGGTCCAGTGGTAGTTGTGGCAATTGTGTTTTGTCCCTTTTTACATAAAGCCCTTGTATGAAGGCACAGGACTGTAAATAAGCTGGAAAATTGTGTCAGGTGGCTCCTACATCACTTTTCTCCAATCTAGTTATTTCTGATCACATATTCTAAAATCCTCTCTCAAGAGAGCTGTGCATGGACTAATGCCCACAAATGTCAATGAATTCAAGCTTCTTTGTGAAGACCAGTGGGCCAGAATTCCTCCACAATGATAAATGTGACTGATAAAATTATATAGAAAACAATTACTTCAAGTTATTGCTGCTAGAGGTACTTCTACAAGATCCCGCATAATGGGGTTTACTCAGGTTTCCAACACTACTTCTGCATTTTGGCTGGTTTTTGATAAAAAAAAAAAATAATATAAGAGTTTGATATGTCATCTTGTTGTCCACCTTAGGTTGCATTTTCCACAGTTTAGGACATGGTAAAGAACAGATTTAAGAAGAGTTTGAATTTTGCTTTACTCTTGATATGGAAAAAAAGGACTGGGTCACCTTAGAAACCCATGAATCTCCCATCACACACTTTATGTACTGATGTTAATGCCAGAGCACTCCCTGCCTTGTGAGTTCACGTAGTCTGCCACCTTATGGTTGAGTTGTGATTGAATTATTACACGTAATTCTCCACAAGGAGGCAATAAAGATCTGGGATGTTGCTGCTATTATTAGATGCATCAACCAATGCTGCAGAGAACAACAATAAAGAAAGATCTTTATGATTGAAAAATAATGCATTCACAACTACCATAATAATGCTGTTTTGACCTCTTCAGAAATGTCATCCCAACAGCAGCATTTAAATACACACTGTTAATAATATTAAGTATTGAAAAAGTACCCACTCACTAACATGTTTTCTACTGCTAGAAATGAAGAGGTATAAGACTGTCTTTTCCTGTAACATTTAAACTATCTGACACTGATACCATCTAGGTGTTTTAATGAAGATTGTCGACTCTATTTCAAAATAGCAGAATTTATTTAAGAAGTAACGTTTTCAGGCTTAATTAAATCATTAAATGCAACTCTGTCAGAGGATGTTTTAAACGTTAATGCTTCTGTTCACTGACCTGCATTACAAAGCCCTGCAGTGCATCAGTAAGGACATTGAAAAAGAAAGACATAAGCTATAAATATTTCATTTTATACTATATATATGTATATAATATATTCTTTTACATTTTACATTTCCATTTTCCAAAATGACTGCTGGGAAACATCATCATAAAAATGTAGACGTCTTGTGTGGTAGGTCTTACAGAACCGGAAGGCTTGTCAACTAATTACAAGACATTGCATGTTGTGACCAGCAGATGTCAGTCTTTGCCAAAATATATTTCCATAAACTTACCACACAGAGGCTCAACACGAGGACAGTAGAACAGTTGGGTATCATTAGTGTGACGTAAGTTAGGCTATATCTTATTCTGTGTTTGCTGAAGGTCAACGTGATAAAATGAGGATCACTATACATCATGTCTCTCTGTGTGTGTGTGTCTGACAATTCCAGGTGATCCTAAACCGTGTTTTCAAAGCCCAGTGCAGCACATGTAAGTATGCAGTTAAACTTGCATGTTCTTATTTTTACCTGTTTCATTTTGTTTTATTCTTTGAATATAAAGACACTGGCTATGGGGTAAGATACAGTAAAATGCATGTTGTGTATTAGTTGGCATTGTTGCTTCAAGATCCTGGGTTCAAATCCACTGGCTTCCACAGGAATTTGCATGTTGTCTCTAGGTACTCTGGCTTCCTCCCACAGTCCAAAAACACGCACGTTAAGTTAATTGGTGATTCTATATTGTCTGTCTCTGTGACAGCTGGCATAGGCTCCAGCTCGACTGTGAGTCTGAATTTGATGTGGATGGGCAGTAAACACTGTCAGAGATGTTCTTAGAGCTGTTTAGCTTCTGCGTACCCGTTTACGGTATCAGGCACCAGATTTTGCGCTGACAATAAAAGCTGAGGAAGTAAAGCACTGATTTCAAGCAACACGATTATCTTCAAGTCATTACACACTTCCTATGGTTTAACACTGAAGATAATACTGTCATACCATCTGGGTGGAAATGACTTGCTGCTAAAATGCTGAAGTAGCCATATAAACCTGAGGGGACAGAGAAGCTTGGGTATGTTAGTAGAGACACAGCTGTGATATGCAATGTGAGGTGCTTTATGCAGTTAATTCAATACAGCACAGAGGCACTAGGTTTTCATAGAGGAGGGTAATAAATGTACTTCTTGGGTAATATTGTTGCACTTACTGCCAAATTAGTTAGTGTCCCTATTTTATATTTGGTTTCTTTCTTATTTATGTACTTTATCTTTTAGCTATATCTGTTCTTAGTAACTTTGTTCTTATATTCCCTTTTATTGCTGTATAATTAGTGCCCTTAACTTGATGACATATGTGGTACTTTGTTAATAGACTTTTATTTATTGTCTTAACTTTCCTATTTTTATTGTAAACCACTTTGGTGTACCGCTGGTCTTTTAAACGTGCTATACAAATAAAGTTGTATTGTATTGTATCTAATTAGATAACAATCAGGTTTAGTGTGACTCTTTAAAAAATACTCTACTTTCATATTCATACATTAGAGAAAATCCATAACGTCTGCTATTATCTGCGGTTTTCACTTGATATCAACTGGCTTTAAAGAAATAAACATCTACAAGAGGATTTTTCTGTTAAAATTAAAAGTTGCGACAGTATCATAATAAAAACACCACCGTTAATTAGGTGTTATGAAAGCCGTGTACATACTTTGACATATTACTTCCTCATCAGTACAAATGAAAACATTCACTTGAGTATAAACTCTGTAATTATGTATTTTTTAACTCTAAACATACGTCATGTGCAACGTGTCTTTGACATTTTGCAAGACGCACGAGAATTTGTTGCAAGCAGTCTTGCAATTTATTCTGTCAACATACTGTAAGACGACAGTGACTTTTCTGTTAATTGCTTGACTCGTGAACGTGTTGGGCATTAAGCTGCATTAACACAATGGAGGTGTTGTGGTTGAAACTGACTTGTGTAAATTCTGGGGGATGGTTTGTGAATTTTTGAAAACAAGCTTCAGAAAATATTTTTTATCATTACTTTTTTTCTAGAAAATTAAATGCTTGATGGTAAAAATTCCAAAAAAATTCCTCGTCCTATATATATAGTGGACAAGTGCATAAATTAATAAAAAGAAAAATATAAATAGCTGTTAACGAATCCTAGCTTGATAAAACAGCACACATCATAATCTCATGGCCATTCAATGCATTTATTTCAGATGTGTTCAGCAGGACTTGCTCATATTTTTAAGGTCTGACAAGAAAATGGCTGATTAAATATAACACGCCAAATAGCCTTTAGATTGTTTTTTTCACCACAAGACTTTTAATATGTACATAGAAAGTCTTACACTAAGAGTGCTCTCTCCAGCGACACATAAAACCATTTTAAAAAACAGATAAATCAGCTTCTAAGACAGACACTCTTTCATGGACAAGTTCACTGAAATCCTCCTTTAACAACATGGCACATCAGACATTCCTGGGACTAGTGGTTTTAATTTAGAGTGAAAATTCATGCTTTTTTTCATCACTTTATTTACACCTCGCTAATTGGTGGAAAGTCTTTTTAGAATGTCATTTGGTGATGCAGATCTTCAGAAATCACAGCGATAAGGAGCTTAAATTTCACCGGCGTACTCTTGTTTTAATCATTTTCAACAAGTAAACATATATTTTTCTGTGGCCAGAAAGAGATGAAGGGGTGCCGTAGATAAGAGCGCGATGAAGAAAGTGCACCCTGCAACTACAAAACAAAAAACTGGATCCATAAACTGATGAGATCTCATTTTTTGAAAAAACAGATACTCGCCATTTCTAGGTAATGACTTATTTTTAAACAAAATAACAACAGATCCACACAACTATGCCCCCTGTTCCCGTTCCTCCAATATACCAACACACATGCACACCCACGTTATAGAAAACTCGAGTCTGTACAAGTGTTTCATTAGTAGCTATGTGGCGTTTCTGCTCATGCCATCTGTCATGAGGGGAACACTGTAATTCTGCTTTCACACAGCAGTGCAGCACTGCAGTGCAGAAATGGTAACGCTTTATACAATTCCCTAGTGCCGTGTTTTCTTCTACTGCAATTACCTCTGTCCAAATTGTGCAATAAAATTACTATACTGTTAATTAGAGGCTGTAATATAAAGACACAGACATCCTTTTGGCAGCTGATGACGTTAAAAGAAATCAGCTTATGGTTAGATAGCAGTAGAAATGCATACCCTTAGAAGTGCTTAAAAATGCATTTAAACTCTGCAAGATAATATAGTACAATAGGCTTTCGCAGAGCACACACTTTTAGTTGTCATAAAAGCACAGGTGTTACCACATTAAAATCACAGGGACAGGAACCCAATCAGCTATGTGGAATACAGCCAGAGACATCATAAGAGAGTGACATGACACAGAGACGTTGATCACGTCAGCATGACTGGCGCTCTGCAATGAGCTGTTAATTAAGCAATAATACCGTGTAAGTGTGTGCTCACATAAAAAATGCCGGAAAAGAGAAACACTTTGTAGCTCTTGGACAATCACCTACGTTTTAAAACATTAAAAAAAAAAAAAAATCCTATCTATTTATGGCCAAGTGACCACTGATAT
Organism: Neolamprologus multifasciatus; assembly: GCF_963576455.1. Lineage (NCBI taxonomy): Eukaryota > Metazoa > Chordata > Actinopteri > Cichliformes > Cichlidae > Neolamprologus > Neolamprologus multifasciatus. The sequence continues at coordinate 18,210,767 of NC_140454.1, read as the reverse complement.
TAAAATAATGGCTCTCTCCCCATTCATTTAAATAATCTCAGGAGAAGTCTTGAATACTTCCTATGAAAGAAAACAATATGTTGCAAGTAAAAATCCTAGCCAGCAGCTGGCGACTGTTCTGGTTTGGAAGTCTTTAGGAAAGCAACTTTATTGCTTTCTTAAGCTAAGACCTCACTGCACACTTTCCCAGACATACTTGGTTTCATTTGCAAGTTTTAAGTTTTATTAAATACACAGTCGTGTTCATTTTGAAAGTTATTGTCCCAAAATGTGTCAAATAGATGATAAAGCAGGTTGCTAATGCATCTGCTCATCCAAGACAGCTGCATTGAAAAAGCTCACAGCTTCAGGACCTAACCAGTCAGTGATAACAGAATGGCTGTGTCCATCTTTTAGATACTGTTTTCATATTAGATGGTTTATAATTTTTTGGTAGCAGGTAGAAAAACTGTAAGAATCCCATCTTGTTGTAGATGCTAGTTGGCTAACATGCCACATTACTTCACTAGCTTACCTAGATTACAACCTTATGTATTATGGTGCTGATTGCACACAACAATAAATGGTACAACAAGAAATATGTACTGTATTACACACAATTGCTTTTATAACCACAACTCAGCATACTAAAGCTTTCCACACATAAACAGGCATTTTGGTAAACGTAGTCTTTTCTGTGTGTTTGGCCCTTCATCCTCATGTTAACAGTGTTTTAGATAAAAACTCCTTTGAAAACTCAATTTCTGCATTTACACGTGAACACAAAAACAAAGATTTTTATCTCATAACTTTATTTCCCTTCCTGACATCAGACTGTGCTGTTGTGCTATTATTTGTGGGATTTTGATTGGCCAACATTTCTTTATAGTTAGGTTTATTTAAATTCTCTAATAATTTTATAATTATAATTAGGGGCTAGAGTGCCAGGGTATTGTCAATATAATCCAGTGATGAAAAGCACCCATTCAAATAGTAAGTACAGTAAAAAAAAAAAAAAAAAGTAAAAAAGCCTTACTTGTACTTTATTAAATAAAATGTTATGTTACTTAAAGAAACAGTAAACTTAAAACCTTAATGCTTGTTTGGGTGAAAATGTCCTGCAATCCCCATTATCATTAATCAGACACTTAATCAATGTTCCTCTGATACACCACAAATGGCATGGCTATATGAAATCTAAATGCAAATAGCTGTTCCGTGTTCGGAGCTGTAACATGGTTAGGTACACTTGAAACACTTGACTGTTATTAATGTGTTATACACCTCATCTTTCGTCTGCCCCATCCATCCACACACTCGCCGAACTGAAGTATATCCATATAGGCAGGTGTACCCATTCACCTCTAAACACTACACCAGTATACATTTAACACATTTGCTGCACCGGCTGGATGAATCATTCAAACATGACAAAATCAAACAAAAATGTACCGCACGAGGTGTTTTGAAGCAACTGCATTTAGAGAATAAACACGAGAAATTAGTGTTAAAATAGCAGTGTGACTCCAGTGCTGACATTTAGTGAACATTTAATTTGATAAGCACAGGTTGTGACTGAATGAGAGATAAGGAACATAAAAAGCATCACACTGAAGCCTATTTAACCAGATAAAAACATGATGGATTCAAGGGACTGGAAACTATCAGGGAGAGGAAATAACATTTTTTTTTCTCCAACTATCTGCTTTGAGGCTTGTCTTTGTATCCTGGCACTCTGCTGGAGTTAGAGCGCTCTCACTGCCCACAGTGCAGTTGCCGTCAGCTCTACAAATATGTAAAAGCAGCCAGTGTGACGGGGAGGAGCATGGGAACTGAATGCTGATCAACTCATTCACAGTCGAGCCACATACCAGCCACACTGACACATTTCATCACCTGTACTATTTACCAACTTTTTTATCTCTGCAACTGACTACTTCAAAAAGGAATTACTTGGAAAATATGCCTTTTTTCTCCTCCCCCACCACAGATACAATGTTCTACCAACAGTACAGGATAGTGACTGAAGTTATTTTGTTCAGCTGGATGCCATCTAGCTGCTGTGTGACTGCCTTTGTGTTGTCTTTGGAGCTGGGGGGTTAAAGTCTGCAAGGTATTGCGCTTGAGAAAATAAAATATATATTGCACAGCAAACAAAGCAATAGCAACAGACCTTTTTATAATTTGTTTTAAAGGATGGGTACTGCATGCATACAATATGTGAAGTGAAGGTTTCCCTGACTTTAAGTTAAAGGAAAACAAATTCAGTATTTTCACTATTCACTTTGACTCTGTGTGTCTTTTGGAAATCGCTCTCCCCAGTTGTAAGTACAAAGTGGATGTGTGACATGCAACCACCAGTTCCCCTAACACAACTTTCATATGTCATATTTTCTAACAGTTGCAACATACAGTAGATGCTGACTTCGGTGACATTCATCAATGTTGAATGCCAAAATAAACTAAATAAATAAATAAAAAGAACTCAATGCAATGTCTCTAGCAGCGTTTTTTTCCCCTTCTTCTTCTTTTCTTTCACACCAATTTATCATCTCATTCAACAGTTTATAAAGAACCGGGGCGATAATTAATTGACAAAAATAAACAGCATTTAAAGATTAAGACACCAAAGGTACTCCAAGACAGAGCTGCTGCAAGGCTCAAACTTGGCAGTTTTCTTAAAGAAATAGCGGAGCACTCGGATCACACTGAAGCTGACAAAACGGATAGATTCAGCAGACAGGTTAATGGTGAGAGAGACAAAGAGAGACATAAGATGCACAAGAGAGAGTCCAACGTTTCTTTTAACTAGTCCACTGCGAATCTCCATCCACCGTTCTCTCTTGCTCCTCTCTCTTTATCGGACCAGCGGCTCACCAGCGGGCTACTTGGCTCGTGTAGTCCTCGGTGGTGGCTGGGAAGTCACTCTCAGTTTCCTTCTTAAAACCTCCTCCCACTCTCCCGCCTCTGTTGCCACCGCCTCTGTGTTTGGGCGGCCAAGGCCTGACCTGGTCTCTCTGCTCCCGCAGCCAGCGCTTCTCCTCGCGCCTCTTCAAGCGCACTTCCTGGTGCTCCCTCTGGCGGGTGAACTGGAAACGCTGGAGGAACAGGTCCTTTGCATATTCGTACAGCTGCATGTCCAAGTAGTTGAGGTCCTCGATGCGTTTGCGCACAGTCTCGCTCAGGTCCACGTTGGCAGCTCGCGTGCTGTTAATCTGCGTGAAGGCAGAGATGAAGCGCAGGCTGAACGTCCGCTCAAACAGGTACTGGGTCTTACGCTGAAACTCGGTCAGGCCGTAGAAAGCCATGTTCTTCAAGTTGCTCATGGCGCTGCTTAAAAGGATGTGGTTGCGCTGGCTTTCGTTCATGGAGGACAGGTTGTAGCAGCCCACCAGGCTCAGGTCAGCCAGCATGCGGACCTGACGGTTGTTCGCCAAGTTCGACGGGCAGTTCATGAACTCTGTCAGGGTGACGCCGGACCAGTCATCCCCACTGTAGCAGGTGGGCAGCTCGTCCTGGGTGGGTGAACGTCCATCACACATATGGAGGGCGGTCTTCCATGTGGCTCCTCTCTGGACATGTTTCCACTCGCTCAGGTAGCGGGAGACTGGGTCGCGCAGCATGGTGATGTAGTAGAAGTTCCTGCAGCCAAAACAAACACAGTTAGAGAGCTGTGAGCGCATCACTATCACAGAGGGTCGCCCTGCATTGCGCTGACAGATGGTGACTTTTGTCTGAGCATAAAACTTCAAGGTTGAATGCTAATTGGAAAACTGAAACTCTCACTAATGAGGTTGTTACAGTTGGCTTCTATATATTGCCCTTGAAAATTGAACCCTTGCACCGGAGCAATGAATTTACAAAACTGAAATAGGGCTGTTTCCATTCCACAGATTTCTTCCACCTGCCAACACAGAGAATAATTGGGATTCAAGACACAGAGTAACCCATAGTCATGGAGAAAGTGGGTAAAACTGACCCAGCTAAATCCTAAACATGTCATTTTTGCAAAAATAATGAGGTTTCAGCTGTCGCGTTTGAAATCTGTAGCACATTTAAATGAGTATCCTGTTGTTATCAACAGCAGGGCTTATAGAAGAGAACACATCTGATTTGCTTTTTTTTTTGTTTGCTGATGAACAAATGGTAAACACCCCCACACACGACCCAAGTGAAAATGCCAGTAAAAATGTAATTTTCACTCAATATGGAAAACAAAGAACCAATCACGACTTCAATGCATAAGATTGTTGCAGTGTCGACAAAGGTGTATATGAAAAAAAAGAGTGAGTGACAAAGCGCTGTGGTTGACAATCAGTCTCTATACTAATAACATAAAAAGCAGCGACCTATCCCAGCTGTCACAGGGCAAGCGCACAAATTACATAGAAGTAGAAGATTTTAGTTTTCGCTTCACACTGACAACCTACTCAACTGATGCTACGACTGTCCTTCGTACCAGTCTGACCTCTACAAGCAAATGCTGTACTGGAGCTGCATCAAAGCCCATTCAGATGAAAAACAAAGATCAGACAGGTGTTGGCTAGGTAAAGCTTTCCTAAGATGATTCCCCATGAGATTCATGCATATTTAATGACGCTGTCGCCCCCCTGAGAGCACTCCGGGCAGGTAAAGTGGTGTGTTACTTCTGAGATTTCACCCCAAGACCAAAGCAGCTCTCAATGCTGCCTCAGTGCTTTCAGAAGAGAAAATATCTGCACAGTCTTACCCAAGAGTGGGAAAAAAAAGTTACACAAAGAGTTCTCTTTGCTTATTCGTCTGGTAGGATTGAGTACGGGAAAAGGATAAGGGGTTGTGAAGCACTATCTGCACACAATACACTTGGTATACTTTAATTTTTGGTAAACCGGAGGCACTTCCAAGCATGCAGCTGGCATTTCCCCCCCATATTAACATTTTATTAATTCCATTTTAATTAAAAACATTTTAAGACAGAGAGAATATGAAGTTGATCACATGTAAGAATGGCATAAATTCAAAATTGAAGAACATGAGGTTTCATCTTAACAGTGCCAAAGGAACACCACTCCTGAAATGTTACCCAGTATGAGTCAGGCAAGAAGCTGTCATTACATCCCCGGTAGCAGCAGCTGCATACTGGCACTTGCTCCTGGAGTAGGTTGGCTGCAGATACATCCTCATTAGACTAGGGACATAAACACATGCAGCAAGTGTTGTTTGAGTGCACTCGACAGCCCAAAGGTCAGTTGTGTGCACCATCAATGTCAAAATACATCAGGATCAGTGGGTGTGCAGAGCTGTCTCGAGGAGGCTTTCCCTGAGTGATACAGATGGCTGTCGGGGGGGGGGGATACGATTACTTCTGGCCTGTGGTAACACCAGTACCACCCTCACAGTTACTTCTCACAAAAAACAGAAAAAAAAACACACTGTAAGGCTGCTGTAGGAAAAGTGCAGCTTATCTTGTATGGCAAAGTGGCGCCAAATCTTGGAATCCACTTGCCAAGATTTCCCAGCCTATTTTAACATGCCGAAATCCAGAACCCCACTGAACTCTAGTTAATCATGGATCAATAATGGATAAGAGGCATATTGCGGCTCATTCTGCCCCAGAATGCTCATCTCTAAAGGAGGAGGAGCAGCAGCAGCAGCAGCAGCATGACTTCAGTGGAGCACAAACTAAACTGGGGCCATTAAACAGAGATGAAAGAGGAATTTAAAAGTATGGATAAAAATGGAAACTAAAGTGGGGAGTGGAACTGAGTAAGAAGCAGGTGCTGACAGGAATATTAAAGTCCAGCGTAATTTATACAGACGTATATAATGGACATGGAAGAAGCTTGATAGCACATGTCTTGCAGTAATTTGATTCAATGGCTATAAAAAGGTATGTGTTATTCATTTAAAGTTTTTTTTTAATCATAACCTTCATGTTCTCAATAATTGATTAAAGATCTACTTTGAGCATTTTTTGAGAGAACAACACACACTCTGTATCTGTAATCCATACATATTTATTCTAAGCAGGTTCTTGGGCATTCAAAGTGACTCAAAAAACAAATTAAAAAATATATTCGAAGAACTCAGAAAGAATACTAAAAAAATTGTAGTGCTTAGAGTAGTGTGCTGATGTACTTCAGTGGTGGTGTTACAGGGACACATCAAAATATAATGCAATGTTCTTCCCGTGCACAACAAAGCCAGGAAAAAAAACACAAAAAAATACAAACAACCACAACGAAAACAAAAAAGAAGCACAAAGGTTCAGTGCAGAGTTTTAGACTTAGTAGCACGATAGAGCTATGGAGTCTGCTGTTTATTACACACGGACAAAAAGACAAACAGGCCCCATCAAAGGCAATGTCATGGTGATGTGATAGTACTGTATTAGTAAAAACAGGAAACGATAACAGAAAACTTTCTGCATTTTAAAAATCATAAAAAAGGCCTTTAGTTTTAGAGGAAGAATCGCAACCTCCTGAGATCTTGTTTGAGATGCATTTTTAATTTCTCCAAGCTATTTGGGATTAGCTAGACCTGATTAGAATAAAAATTAAAGATAATCTCTGAACAGAAAGTAATTTTAAAAAGGCATCACTTCTTAGGTTGACAGCGAGTTTTTGTGCTTTTTTTAAACATCATAACCCAATAAAGTCACCATTGCAACTATGAAACGCTTTATTGAGCAGAATGAAGCAGAAAGTACAGAAAAACCTAAATGGAATGTTCCCATAAGAGGACGCAGGGTCTCAAGAGGTTAATATTCATGCTAAACCACAAAGCGATAAAGACATTTTTGTTGTATCGTTCCTTTTTGGATGTGAAAATAAACCAGAAACAACTTGTAGCAAAGTGAACGATATATTTTATTTTTTATTCTTTTGGAAAAACATTTCCTCTGTGCACAAAAATCTAATAATTTTCTGTAAGCTTAAAACAGCTTATACATAGTAAATATCAGTATACTCATGCTACACACTCGGAGAGAGAGTGAGAGCATATTTAATACAATCACAACTCTAACATTTTAATGCTCTGTTTTGACCATACTCATTTTAGCAAGTTTAATAGTTCACAGACAAAAACAATAAACCAGGGACTCAGTAACATCATTTTATAGATAGATCAGAATCAGATGGCACTCCAGGATATATCAGAGAGTCGGGTTATTAAAAATGCATGGCGACGGGTAAATTATTGTTGAAATTAGTTTGGATTATGTGGCTATCCATCCAAAACTGACATGAGACATGTTCCTAAAAACAAAAACAGCCTCGTGGAGTGTACAAGAAAAATCAGGGGACTGATTTCATGGTGCACGAACCCTGAATACTTGTATGAGAATTTCATAGCAATCAATCCAGTTGTTCAGTGACCATCAGATCCACCAACCGACTGAAGCTGCCGACCCCTGAAGTGCTGTTCAATGAATATTGTCAAAGAAATGTAACCTCCTAAACCCATACTACATAAAGAAATGGGTAGTTCCAGCCTGAGCCGGTGACAGTGAACAGACAACTGGCTTTTAATTGCCTGTAATTAGCCTCAGTGACACAATTCCAGCCCACTGCTTCTCCCTGATTGCAGGCTGCTGAAAAGGACATTTCACTTTCAGCCTGAGCTCATCTTGTTTGAAAGTGGACAAACTGAATTCACTTATCAAGACATTCGTGTGTGGGAGTTGGATATTGTTGTAGGTGCTTGAGGGTGGGCTAGACAATAGGGAAAAGCAAAACAATATATTGCTGTGAGCCGGGCAAAAAGTGGTTCAGAGCAAAGGCTAACGCACTGAGCAGTAAATAAGTAAAGACGGACCAGGTCCCAGTACAACAATAGGACTGACTAATGCTGTTGGGATGTAGACGTCGTGCTTGTGTGATAGGGAGTGGTGGTGGTGGTGGTGAAGCGGTGCTTTTGCATTGGGTGAAGGCTCTTACCGTCTCTTGACTTCTCTGATTTATTCTCACAATGTAACAGCCTTGATTTCTCTCAATTATTCCTCTGTGGTTCAGGAGCATCAAGAATAACATTGTTTTACATCTTTTTACTGATAATATATGAACATATTTCCCATCATGAAGCCACCACAGTCAAGACAGTCAGTTGGATTATGGAGGACATGTAACATCAATCTCTGATTGTTACAGTCACATAGTGAGGATGAAAACAGCAGAATCAAAATGTCATTCTCCTATTTGGCAGCATCTTCCTTATCAGTCTGTTCAAAATATCTCAGTGCTTGTTGTTGTCCGTCTATTTTAACTCTGCTAAAACTCACCACTTAATTTAATACCTTGCCTCATATGAGCCGGGGTGTATTTATGATTAGCATTACACTGCCTGATCCCTGCAAGACTTTAAAGATTATAAACGAGTGTATCACATTTAATGTCTCTTTAATTACTCTATATTCTAGAGAATTTTAATTTATAGGTTCATATTCATCTTTACTACTTTTCCCGCTGTATGTTCTGTTGTGCTCATCTCCCCTGTGTCACTTTGAGCCTCTCAACATTTTAGAGCAGCAGCCAGGAATTGTGGGTAGGGTGAGTGGAGGGGATAAAACGCCTCAAAGGGCCCCAGCCACATTCGTTAGTCAGATGTTGAAGTTACGTGCCACTCGTCTACGGGGGCCATTAAGGGGCTCTCGGTAAACTTCGTGCTATGAGCGATGGGAACATTAACGCATAATGTTCGGCTGAAGTTAGAGCAGAGAGAGGCCTGCGCACTTCTGTGCCGTAACCTCGACGTGATTATAAGCAATATTCAAATCAACCTCACATCTTTGGTTTGTTGAGCAATTCAAATGAGTGAGGTGTTAAGCCATGATACATGAGTGCTGTTTCCACTCGTTACTAATTAACCAATCAGACCCTGACTTAAGCCCCAGGCTAGTGTATGTAATTTCTACTGGGGAAAGAAAAAAAAAATCCGAAATTTAGTCAGTAACAGCTGCAGAACTGCAAGGTGAAAGTGAACAACCTCTGGGCACTGCAGATGAGAGAAACTTGGGAGAACTTTGAAATAAAACAAGTCTCCGTTTGCTTATTATCAGTTGAGAGTGTGACTTGAAAAACTCAGTCAAAAGCTGAAAATTTAATTTCCACATGATCAAAACTGGAAAAAAGAGACTGAACAACAATCAGGAGTGACTAGTGAGTGACACTGAAGTTATGCTCTAAAAAGTCTCACCCGCAACTCAACCAAATTTGATGCAGAGAACATGAAGCACTACTTCCATTTTGTTCCTATAGTTAGCCCCCTCTGTGTTTGTGCCATGCTTGGTGATCTTAGCAAGTGGTGCCAGATGCATTTTAGAGCAAACAAGGGCTGAAAACCCGAACGTGGGTTTCTAGGAAGGAAGACGGCAATAAGCAGCCATTACTGGGAATAAGAGCTGGTTTCTGAGACAAAAACCTGTTACAAAGCAAACAACAACCAAATCAAAAATCAAATAAAAACAATAGTACTTACAGAATAAAAAGTAATAAAATTATAAAAATATAAAAAATGCTGTCAAACTCACCAATCTTTGACATTATTAATGGTGTTTTCTATCCATTTTTTAACAAAATATGTTTGCAACAAGGTGGAGAGAGTTTCTGAAACCCTAACATACTTTTTTATTTGACATAAAAAAGTATGTCAAATATTCCAAAAGACCAATCACATTGAACAGATACCAAAAGTGAAGAAGATGAATTAAAAATTAATTAATATATAATGTCCAAAGTCTAACATCTGCTACCAGCTTTAAGGGTCATAATGGCAACTTACAGTACACACGCGGCACGTGGATATTGCAGTATTATTAAATATGTCTTATTAACGCCATATCAATTCTTACTTTTTAATTATCAAAATGATCAACACGAGTACCTGTGTATTGGATCACTGTCTTAAACAGCTACCTCCTGCAAAACAGTAACAAAAACAATTAATAGAAAAGTAACAGAACAACTCTTTAATTTGCGTCTATGGTGGAAAAAAAAAAAAAAAAAATTTTCTACTTGTGGTCTGTCCTCTTATTCTTATCTTTTCATCTGTTTTCTCACCACTTTGTCATATTACACATATACTCTTAAATAACAGTAAAAATGAAAACAAAATTAATTAAATTAAATCAAAAGTATAAACAGAAAAATAAAACTAAGATGAGCCTGTAGAGAGTCTGTGTGCATTTATGGTCCTGATTCTGACTGCAAGAGCTACCAGACATGACAGGCATTAAAAAGGTAATCTAGTCCCAGCAAGAAGCAACCCAGTACTGCATCATTTTAAACTAAAATAATTGCTAGCAAATGATGACATAACAAACCAAACAAAAAATAACCACAGCCCTGAAAAACAAACCTGATGTAGTCGGTAAAACGTTAGTTTAATTTTTAAGCTAATGAAAAAATTGCTTCATGGTGAATAAATAATATCTAAAAATGGTCCGTGTGTACTTGAACTTTATTGCTCATATTTGTTGTGGAAGAGTCAAAAAGTCCAAACTCACACTGAAAGGCTGTTAGCAGCTGCTATTAGTGGACAACATTAGCAGAGACAAAAATAGAAACAGAAGGTTTAATGAGATTAGCTGTGAATAGTAAAGAAGACCTCCAAACATGCGCGGTTAGTACAACATCTTGCAGCTCATGTATATTAAATTATGGCTGGGTTTTTTTTCATGATATTGAAATTCCACAGAGTGTAAAAAAGCCTCAATAACAATATTCAGCACTGCCACTCAAAACATACCATACATTGAGATAAATATCTCTAGGAGTGGACTTCTGAAGACACAGTACAGGGTACAGTACTCCACATGAATGAGTATCCCTGTAATTTTTCACCTCAGTTGACTCCTGCCATTTCTCCTCTCTGCTTCTCCCCCATGTCCTACAGACATTAGTGTTCCCCCCGGATCTATAACCTTTTCTTAAAGGTTGTCACATTAATCACGCTGCTGATTTCACTCGTCAGTCTCCCTCTGTATCTGTTGTGTTTGTCTCTAGTTATGCTGTGCATTGTCTCTCTTCGCTGCCACCCGCTTGCAGCACTTGCATACAAACAGCCATCACTCTCCTTTCTCGCTCTTTGTCTTGCAGCTATTTTCCGAAGACTCATCAGTCAGGTAAATCATGACACTGATAAAAGCTGATGACAGTCACGGCAACACTGCGCTAGTCGAATTCTGTCTCAAAAAAACAATTTCAGCATGGTAAATGGATATATCTAAAAAACTAAAACATACACCAAGTGGAGAAGATTTTTTTTTAAATGAAGGAAAATGAAAGGTGTTACAGAAGATGGTTATACCTTTCTATAATGCTGTTTCATAAACAGTGTTTTCAGATTCAACTTGCAACAACAAATACAGTAAAAAATTCCCTGAATTTCAACAACATGATAAACTTTGAAAGCCCAAAAGGTTGTACCTGTAACACTTTCTTGTTGTGCAAATACCTGTCGTCACACAGCAGCAAAAATAGGGACAACACAATTTGTGATTTTGAGGAAAATTATTATTATGTTGTTGTAAATAATTCATTACTGTTATGGAACGGCTGTGTGCAGGCAGGAGAAGGACCCAAAGTGCAGACTCCGGAGACAGAAAGTAACTGAAAACAGCTTTAATGTTAAACTCAAAAAAGTAACAAAACTGAGTATCCAAAAAATAAACTTATACAGACAGACTGAATGAACACACAGCTAGATAAACGGTAGATCGCGACAATGACAAACTGAAACACAGGGCTTAAATACATAGAGGGAGCAATCAGGGAATGGAGAACAGGAGGGAAACACAGCTGGGGCAAATCAGAACTGACGAGACAAGGAAGCATAAACTGAACACACTGAGATAAGACAGAGACCTTCAAAGTAAAACAGGAAACACATAACACAGACTGAACAAAAGACACAGACTCACATGCAGGCACTACAACAGAGGGAACAGAGATGTGGGACCAGGGCAGACACAGACACTGACTGGACACGGGGATATAGCAGACAGGGGAGACAGCAACTAAGGATTACACAGAGACAAACCATAAGACATGACTCTAACGAAAACCCAAAGACTAGAAATTATAAATAATATAATAAACTCAAAAACCCTGGGTCAACGACCCAGGCATCCTAACAATTACAATTTTGGTGACCCTCAATAGCAGTGCTGAGTATACATGTGAGTATACATAGCTATCATTTTCAAAAAAGAAGGTATGCAGAGCAAAATTGGTTATTTAACATTTGTCCAGCCCTGAACTAAAGTCTGGCTATTACATCAATGTCATAGCGTATATCTTTGTCAATTGATTTACATAGTATGGGTTCAACACAGAATGAATTTGAATTACTGATTCTTTAAAACAAGTATGGAAAACATTTTTCCCATCCATAAGTCAAAAGTTCAGTTTCTTATCTCAAATTTCCAACTTACTAAAATCTTACTTTGACATAATTACTTGAAAATCTTCTGATTTTGTTTCTTTTTCAGTGGTGAAAACACACTTAAGAAAGCCATTATTTTAACATCACAGCAGAAACAGTTAATAACTATAGTGCGGCTGAATCCTGTGCATATGTCTAACAAGTTCAGAGAGGTAGCTCCTGGTTTTTTCCCTCAGCATGTCAACAGCAGGCTGAGCGCTAACGTGGCTCCAGCAGCAAGGGCAAAGGAAGCAGGGCGGCTATGCCCAACTTTTATTTTTAATCATAATTTGCTGTATGTACTATGAACTATTCTCAATCACTCTGAGATGGAGCAGCTGAAGAGTAAAAGGTGAATTCTTCTTGTTTTTCACCAAGAAAAACATTTATACAATAGCTGTTCCCTTCCTGATTTCTTAGTTGTCTCTGCATTTGTCACACATTAATGTTTCAGATCACCAAACTAGTTTTAATTTCACACAAAAAGTAATTACAAAATGCAGTTTTGTAGCTTAAAAGTCATTGACCTTAACCGTTGTTAAATCATTAACTGTGATTGACCACATTTTTTATAAAGCAGAGGTCCGTTTCACTCGTCACACCCACGCCTGTTTACTAGGCTAAAAGATCTCAAAAAGCAACACATCATGCCACAATCTAAAGAAACTTAAAGGCAGATAAAGAACAAAGTCACTGACATCTATCAGTCTGGTGTAAAACTAAGACAGCATTTCATAAAAATCAGCTGTGAAGCGTTTGCTTTAAATTACCAAGACAGCGGGGACTTAGGCAGTAAAGCACGTTTCTTTTAATTACACACTAAGCACGACAATCCCTGTTTCCAGTATTTACAGATCGTGACTTTGAATTTGTTTTTTTAACTAGAAAATGAAATGACACCAGAGCCCCGGTACAGCAGTGGCACTGCCCTCAGCTAAACTACCTCAGGTAGACCCACACAGATAAGGATACAGTCATTTATGACAACTCCTCATTCAGTGTGTATTAAATTATAGTAATAACAACTACACACGAGCAGAGGCTTCCAAAGAAAAAGGATGGTGTAAATAAAAAACTCTTTAACACTTTGAATAATACAGCAGCCTAAAATGCTTCATGATTATGCCAAAATGTATAAAAAGCCTGCCCAAGCGGTGTATGATCATCTCCAAACATATATTTCTGTATCTGTTAAACTAGTGGTAGTTTGTCTTAGACTGAACAGGAAACGCAGGAGCAGTCAGAGCAGAAAAAACAATCAGATCAAAGCTCTCAGAGGAAGTTTGAATTTACAGCCTCCTGTGGATAAAAAAAGAAAGAAATAACCTTGAAAGTAATCTGTTACCTACCGGAAGCTGCAGCCCTTTATTGTATTTTCTTTATCAGCCTGTCCACTGTAGTGCCAAAGGACAAATGATGCTGGACTCTGATGCTTATCTCACTTAGATTGGAGAACATTAAAAAAAATATCTCCACTTGGGGCTCACTCTTTGAACATTCAAGCAAACTAAACAATGTATATTGTTGCTGCAGCAGTGATATAAATTCATAAACCTCGCAGTACACTTTGTATAATAAGAATTGGCTTACCATCAACAGAAGCATGTCCTAATGGAAAATGCATGTTACAGAGAAGCATCACAGCATTTCTGGTAAGTGTGAAGCGCTCCTATCTCTGATCCCGTTCATACGTAAGCTCAAACATGGCTGAGTTTGTGTCAGATAAACTTGATAAAAATCGCGTCATATAAACAAGCGATGAAGGTGAAAATTCATACCAGCAGAAGCTGAGAAGAAAAGGGTATCAAAATACAAAGTTCAAGGAAAACTGTTAATTATAATTTAATGCTTTCATGTATTGTATTTCACTATGCTGCGTAAATGAAAGATCACCAACGCCCTTGAAATCTGCATAAAACTCTAATGATCCCAGTTCATTAAAACGAGAGCCTGAGAGTTGTGTTGGATGCTTGCATGAAGATGTTTGAGGATGACACTGTTAAATGGAAATTTGTTATATTAGTATCAACAGACTTTGAGACTGCAAGACAATCAATTAGTAACTGCTCAGTATATTTAAATAATATCCCTTATTTATATACTCAGTGTTAAATATAAATACGGTATGTGATAAAACCAATGAAGACACAATATCTTGAATTTTAATATTAAAAAACTTCACATTCAGCAGAAGAAATTGTCGACATTGTTATTATAATGGTCCTACATTTAATCCTGTAATGGTCATACATGTCGAATTTATTCATAAATATATACAATTTTAATATATTCAGTTTTAATTGTATGGAGGTAAACACCCTACGATAATACAGAGAAATCCCCAACAACAACTAACTCCTTAAGGAGTAGACTGTTACCGTGACGATGTAGGATGGAGTGCAGGTCCTTTATTTCAGCAGCAGTCAGGCTGTACAATACCCACCCAGGATAAATGCTGTTTAAAAATACATGTATATTATTATTTCTCCCACTGTACTCTATGTATATATAAGGAAAAATCTCAGTGTGTGTTTTGGCTTTTTTGTACACTGTTCTCCAAGTTAGTTATATTTTTTTCTATTTCTAGTTTTTCTAATATATCTCTAATTCAATTTTTTTCTTGTGTTGCTATAACAAGTGAATTTCCTCTGTGTGGGATTAAATAAAGTCTATGTCTGTCAAACAATCCAATGATCTCCTATGAGTAAGCACTTGGCAATGGTGGGAAGTAAAAACTGTAAAAGAAGAAACCTCCATGGGAATCAGACTCAGGGAGGGTCAGCCATCATCATTGAGCGATAGTATAGTATTATATAAGAAGCCCAAGTTCTTCATGTGCACTTATTTACAAATCAGTGCTCATTATCCATCACCTACTCCTACATAATGTTTCACTAGCAGGGCCCACGTCCTCATTTTATTAAGGGCAGTGTTTTAGTAGGTAAAGGTGAATGGCAAGGGGACTGGTGGCGGCTCCTGGGCCTGGCAGATCCCCATGTACTAAACAGAAGTGAAGAAGTTAAGAATTGAAATGTGGAGGGAGGGTGGGGCACTAAAACGAGAATGAACACCTTGTAGGACTGGGAGAACCTATATACAGTGGGATGCAAAAGTTTGGGCAACCTTGTTAATTGTCATTATTTTCCTGTATAAATCGTTGGTTGTTACAAATAAAAAATGTCAGTTAAATATATCATATAGGAGACACACACAGTGATATTTGAGAAGTGAAATGAAGTTTACTAGATTTACAGAAAGTGTGCAATAATTGTTTAAACAAAATCAGACTCAGTTCAAGTTAAGGCTCAAATAGAGCCTTAACTTGATAATGAATAATGTAGTGCAGTAAAAAGATAATCTCGGATAGACCGAAGTGACGAATGGTGAGAACAGTCAGAATCAACCCACAGACCAGCACCAAAGACCTACAACATCATCTTGCTGCAGATGGAGTCACTGTGCATCGTTCAACCATTTGGCGCACTTTACACAAGGAGATGCTGTATGCGAGAGTGATGCAGAGGAAGCCTTTTCTCCGCCCACAGCACAAACAGAGCCGCTTGAAGTTTGCTAAAGCACATTTGGACAAGCCAGCTTCATTCTGGAATAAGATGCTGTGGACTGTTCAAACTAAAATTGAGTCATTTGGGCATAACAAGGGGTGTTATGCATGGAGGAAAAAGACCACAGCATTCCAAGAAAAACACCTGCTACCTACAGTAAAATATGGTGGTGGTTCCATCATGCTGTGTGGCCAGTGCAGGAACTGGGAATCTTGTCAAAGTTGAGGGACACATGGATTCCACTCAGTATCAGCAGATTCTGGAGACCGATGTCCAGGAATCAGTGACAAAGCTGAAGCTGCGCCGGGGCTGGATCTTTCAACAAGACAACGACCCGAAACACTGCTCAAAATCCACTAAGGCATTCATGCAGAGGAACAAGTACAACGTTCTCTAATGGCCATCTCAGTCCCCAGACCTGAATATTACTGAAGATCTGCGGTGTGAGTTAAAGAGGGCTGTCCATGCTCGGAAGCCATCAAACCTGAATGAACTAGAGATGTTTTTTAAAGAGGAATGGTCCAAAATACCTTCAACCACAATTCAGACTCTCATTGGATCCTATAGGAAGCGTTTAGAGGGTGTAATTTCTGCAAAAGGCGGATCTACTAAATATTGATTTTATTTCTTTTTTTTTGTGGTGCCCAAATTTATGCACCTGCCTGATTTTGTTTAAACAATTATTGCACACTTTCTGTAAATCCAATCAACTTAGTTTCACTTCTCAAATATCACTGTGTGTGTCTCTTATATTTAACTGACATTTTTCATTGTAACAACCAACGATTTATACAGGAAAATAATGACCATTAACAAGGTTGCCCAGACTTTTGCATCCCACTGTAGATGAGAACCAGAAGGAGCATGTTTGGAGGAGTGGCCCTGATCCTGAAATTCTGATACTTAGTCTCCAATTATGCAATCAAAGTAATGTGATGCTATCCTCATAAGATTTATTTTTTACTGCACTACAAACATCTTGAAGGTCTTAAAAAGGAATATTCCATGCATACCAAATACAATACTATTCCCTTAAAAAGGGAATGGGCCTATTTCTACTTTTTCACAGAGCTAGAGAGCACCACACCTGGTTTGGAACACCTGACTGAAACTTGTCATGGCAGTGTGAGTGGAAATGGGCCAAAGGTCATCAATCTGCACTCGAGGGGCATTCAAATCGACTGCCAGAGACTGTTCGTAAACAGATGAGAGGTTATGCCCTCTACCACCTCACCACAGACAGCCACCTGTTATCATGTGACAGAAGTTCACCCATGCTCTGTGTCACAAGATGCACTGAGCCAACCTGTGGCAACTACCTAAGGACTATCATAAGAAAAAGACTTTGTGTGATCAGATGAAGAAACACTTTTAACCTCAGCACTGATGTGGCGTAAACAGTAGAAGACAGTGCGTTGATTTGAGAAAATGTATTGCGAGCAATAAATAACTGATATCTTGTGCTGTAACTGTCACAAACCTGCTGTGCGTGAAGATGTTTCAGATATCGCTTGCTCCAAAGGAATTATCTTCTGCAGGATACAGATGTCTAGATATTCTGGATCAAAAGGCCACAGCGGCGTAGATATTTCTCAAGTCTGTCTGCTGCTATGACTCGACTTGAAAATGTGTTTAATTTTTGAGATTTTAGTTTTTACTTTTTTCACCCCTCTTTTTGCTGTTATGCATTTACGTTTTGTTCATTACATTTTAAACATTTTCCAGCAGAGAGTAGTGTTCAGACTCATCACATGGTCATCAGCGTGCATCCTAATGCTACAGGCTGTGGCAGACAATGCGCCAAGGAACATTTAGTCATCTACTTGACATTCATAGTCTGCAAGGTTTTCATTTGCACAAAACTCACTGCGTATGAAGGCAATTTAACTCTCTCATTAAAAAGACATAAACGCCTCAGAACTTAATGGCATCTCGCATTAAAAAGAGTGAGGCTTTAGAGTTTTGAGATTACATCTTGAGATTGTCACGCACATAAAAGCACGGGGGCTGGTATCAGCTCGGCGTTGACTCTCGTCACAGTTTGGAGGAAAACAGTCAACGGCGCGAACACACCGTCGTTCAGCTATTTATCAGCGAAGTCCTGCATCATTCAGACAAGACTTTGCTGCAAGAGATCATTTTCATGCAAAGATTATTATAATAGCGCGTCTCAGTTGTGCTGAGAGGATGCGTGTCATGTCTGTGTTTCAAGACAGTTTCTACAGAGAGAGCAAAGAGCAGCAAGAAGTTAACCCATTAGCGATTGTGATCTTAATTAAGCGCAAACCAGCACGTTCCCTTTAGTTATCTGCACCGTTCCTTATGAAATGTATTACAGGGAGATAATGCGGTGCGGAGCAGGCAAGCGTACAATCAAATTCATTTGATTGTACGGTAATTCATCTTGATTCATCCGTCTTTTACAGACGTTATGTGTTTAACCTTGTGAAAAAGAGAGCCAGACAGCGTCACCATACAGCATTGGAAAGAGAGCTTAAAGGGATATTACTTCTCTAGGTAAAGACTTCCTCAATCCCTGAGGTCTTCAGTTTTAGCAGTCATGAAAATTTATATCTATAACCAGGGGTAAGGTGATGCAGAGTGATGAGAACACTCCTTTATCGAGCCACTTTATGAACTGTGATATTAAGCATCCTCCTGACAATAAAGACATTCTCTGCAGGCCGTAATAAACAGGAGCACAAAAAACGCAGCGTGCTTTCAGCATCAGTACTGTAGTGTTTCAGTTGTATGCTTGTTTAGTGGCTTTAGACGAGGATTACACAGGGAGCTCTTGTCTTTACCATCTCTCTGGTGAGCAGATGTCCTTGGCCTGTGAGAGTGAGGGCGTTATTCAGCCTGCACGGTCTCTGCAGTGCATCTGTTCATCTCTGGGCTGTCCTGTTTCTCGCACACGAGATGAGAACGAGACTGGAGACATGCATTATTTGTAACTGATACCATTCCTTAATGGTGTCTGTGCTCCCCCTGGCAGCCCGTAATGGACCGTTTTTGAGGTTCTGTGCATCTTGTTCAGCTTTTTGATGGTGACGGAATGGGGACAGGGGGTGTCACCTGGGAAGAAACAAGAAGAACGATGGGACCTTTCATTTACTTGTCAGGAAGCTGGCATTGCCAGCGCTTGACATGGTGTGCATTCAGAGAGTGCTTGTATAAGCAGTGGCAGACACAACAAGGGTAAGAAAATTGCCCTTGAAAAGAAAAATAATGCAATTCTTCATTTTATAATGCAGAAAAGAAAGATTTGAAAAATGTAACTTATTTAAGGTAAGAATTGATACCTCGTGCGAACCTTTTTAGAGATTTCTCATCTGCTTAACTGCAACACCCGACGTTGTTGTTAGGCAACTCATCGTGTAAACATAGAAAATACACAGATTGTTTGATTTTTATTAGTTTAGGCAGATTTTGTTTGTCTTGAAATGTGAGATAGATGAAGATAAGGCTACATTTTTGAGTAACCATTAATCTTGGTAATTGTTACTGGAGAAAAAAAACATACACATGCTTTGCTGAAAACTAGCAAACAATGAAGAAAGAAAACAATGCTATGCAAATTGTGGGCCTCCAGTTTTCACTTCTTTAATGCACATAAAAAGTGATATTTGATGAAAGCCGATGAAGAGCAGTGGTGCTTGAAGTGTCACAATTTCTTTTGCAATAAATAAGTGAAAACTGGAGCTTAGCAATGCGCAGCACGTTTATTTATTTGTATTTCTTTTCTCTTTTTAAAAGAAATCTTGGAATAAAAAGAAGACGCATCAGTTTAGATAAGTGATTCTAAACTGTCCACAACACTGGTATTAAAGCTCGATGCTAAATCAGTGGAATATTCTTCTTGCCGCCATTTCAATGCCTTTCTGAAGATATCAAACTGAGGAACAAATCTTAGGTAGCTTCCTGCCATAACAGGTAAAAATGTCACTGGCAGGTAAAATCAGCACACAGCTGAATATGAAATACACCTCAAGCTGGGTCGTCACAGGCTTCCCTGCCTTACGTGTTCTTTGTGGTGTTCATGCACCCCACAGTCGCTGACACAAAGGTTCTTGATTCACAAACACAAAACGTGTCCTTGCCGCAATAAGCAGCAGCTGCAGCAGCGTATAGAAGCCCAGGAAGATCTTTACCATGTGCACAACCTAAACCGCAAGCTTACAGTGATGCAAACACTTGGCTTAAGATGCAGCTACGGTATGGTACCACTCACGCAAATCTGAATTGCTGCGTATCTTTAATGAGATCTGTCATCTCATTTCAGCTCATGGGAAAGTGACAGTTCGACCTCCTCTGTTTGTAAGGCAGCAGAGAAGAAAGATTAAAGTGGCAGTTAAGTAGTGCTTATACAGAAACACAACTGTGGCACACTTAGAATAGATCCCATATGCTTTTTTCCCCCAAATGACAACTTCCGGGTTAAGTTTTATAGTTATGTTGAGTGTTAGAGTGAGTGGGGGGAAACTGTGATAAAAGACAATTCATGCAGATGAGACAACAATGCCCAAAATATGATTAGACAAACTATAGGTTGAACAGGAAGTGTGAATGCCCTTTTACATTTGTAAGCAACTCCCTGCTGCCCTAACTGCTCCTGTGTAATGTGAGACCAATTAGACATCGTAATATGACAGCACAGCTTCAGTTACCATGATAATGGAAATCCTCCTGTCTAATTATGCTCTCCTTTTAATCTTTCTCTTTCAAAGATCTTTCCAAGAGACAGTGGAGGAGGAGACAAGGCGTGTACTCACATGGTTTCTGAATTAATAATACAGCCAGAGGAGAGATGCAACTACACAGGCTGGCAGAGGAAACCACAGTCCGTGTCACATCACGTAACACAGTGCTGAAGACACTGAGAGCTTTGCATGCTGCCATGAGCCTTACATGAGCTTCTCCGATTTCACACACACACACACACACACACACACACACACACACACACACACACACACACACACACACACACACACACACGCAGCATTTTATCTGCTTAGTCCCCCACTGGATGCATTTAATGTACCAACAATACTAACTTTTCAGTAATAGTTTGATTCTTTATCCTTTCCTTGTGGAATTTCATTATCTTCAAGACCATGACCATCATCATCACTGTTGAAGTAATGTTGTCTCCCTCAGGGTGATGAGTGGGGGATTATTAATGGCAGCAGCAGCTGTCCACAGGTATTAAGACACAAATACAATCGAGTGATATTGCCCCTCGGTAGATTGCTGTTACGACAGCTTTCAGCCGCTCAAAAATCATTAAATTACATGAATTGCCGTGAAATTCAGCGCAAACGTACGTTCGTCTCCCCTGCAGCTCATGTCCACACTGACTCTAATAACATGAACCCCTGATTTTCCCATCTGGTGCCATCATCAGGGCACATTTAAAGATGGAGTAAGCCATTCTAATCCAATACACCATCAATTCATCCATCCCTCAATCCATTTTCTTCCGCTTATTTGAAGTCAGGCCTCGGTGGCAGCAGGCTAATCCTATACACTTTTTGTCAAATTCAGCAAATTTCTTCTCACAGTCCACTTGCTGGCCGTGCTATGTCTGTGCTGACAAAAAAAAAAAAAAGTAGAAATAAATAAATAAAAGTGGGAGTTCCCCCCCCCCCCCCCCCCCCCCCCCAGCAACTGGCTCAGACTGATCCACACAACACTCACACAGATATTCTATCTAGTCAGCAACAGGGTGTGTTTGTGAGAGATGAGGCCATAGGGAGAATTTAGGCACTAAAAAAATAATCGTATCATCATATTTCATAATATATATTTATAATATAAGCAGCTTTGAAGGAGTCATGTAAGAATTAATGTAATACAATCTGTCAAGATGATGCGATGGTTGCCTTAGGATAACAGCTTAGCACAAAGAGAAAGCATTTAGCCCGCCTCTTGCCATAAGTAAAGGAAAGAAATCTTTCTTCCAGCTTGACTATGGCTCATAAAGAATGAGTCCCTATTAACATCTTTTTTTGGCTCAGCATCAGCATCTTCTTTTTCTTTTTTTTTCATTCTTAGAAATGAAACTTCAAAAACTTCACAGTAAAGAATAACTGAACTACAGACAGGAGGCTAGATACACCATCAGATCTGCCTTAATTCATTGTAGCATCAATTCAACAAGATGCTGGAAACACCGCTTAGAGATTTTGGTCTATATTGACATATAGCGTCACCAGTGTTGGGCAAGTTACTGTGAAAAAGTAATTAGTTATAGTTACTAGTTACTTCTTCAAAAAAGTAACTGAGTTAGTAACTGAGTTATTCTAAAAGTAATTAATTACTTGAATAGTAACTATTGCGTTACTTTAAAAACAATGTTTAACCCTCTGAGGTCCAGATTATAATTGGCCATTTTTAACTCCTTTTGATTTTCCCTCCACATTTTACCTTTAAAAACGATTTACTTTGCCTTGTTTGGTATCATTCTTTTCAGCACATCCTCACGTTTCTGAATTTACACTTATGTTTTCATTTTGACATACTGTATTAACACAATTGATCTAAAATCAGAAAAAAAACATAAAATCCAAGAAGAGTGGAAGTTATATTTTTTACTGTAACAACCACAAACATGTTTAATGAATCATATTTCATAAATCTAATTCAAATATAAATTGTCAATTTTAAAATCCTATGCACATGTTTTGCACACAACAAAGTTATTTATTTCCAGGTGTTGTGCCAAAAACTCATTGTCGGGCAGAAAGTGATTGCGGTCCGCGGGAGCGCGCGCAGCTGCTTAAAGCTGTAGCGCCCAGATTACTTACAGCTACTTCCGTGCAACTCATATAAAGTGCGGTAAGCTGAACACAGCTACAACCATCTGTTTGTTGAAAAAAAGTAACGCGACCACACTGCATTTTCTTGTTAGTAACGGTAACGGCGTTGTAACGATAGAAATAGTAATTAGTTAGATTAGTCGTTACTGAAAAAAGTAACGCCTTTAGTGACGCCGTTAGTTGTAACGCCGTTATTCCCATCACTGAGCGTCACACAGTTACTGCAGGTTTGCACATCCTTAAAGGAAATTTCCCATCCCACCACAATCCAAAGGAGCTCTGTTGGATTGAGATCAGGTGACTACGGAGGCCATATTAGTACAGTGAACTCAAATTTGAGACATGTTGAGTTATGGAAGCAGCCAGTAAGCAGCCAGTAATGAGTACACTGTGCTCATTAAGCGGTGGACACGGTCAGCAGCAATCAGGTAGGCTGTGGCATTTAAGCAACACACGGTCTTGATACTAAGGTGCACAAAATGTGCCAAGACAATATTCATCACATCATTATGCCGCCAACAGCCTGAGCCATTGACTCAAGGTAGGATGGATCCATACCTTCATGTTGTTTAAATCCAGATTCTGACTCTGCCACCTGAATGTCGCAGCAGAAGCTTTGTGTTTTCAGTCTTCTGTTGTTCCATTTTGGAAACCATGGAAACTCTAACTTCAGTTCCCTGTGCTTAGCTGAAAGGAGTGGCACCTGGTGTGGTCTTCTGCTGCTGTAGTCTGTCTCCTTTGTTGTGCATTCAGAGATACCTTGATTGCTATGAGTGGTTATTTTGGTTACTGCTGCCTTATGATCAACTTGAAGCAGTTTGAAAATTCTCCATTGACTTCTGGCATCAACAAGATATTTTCAGCCAGAGAACCACTGCTCGCTGGATTTTTATATAGTTTATGAAATACTCAAACCATCCCACCTGGCATCAACAAAGGTGCCATCTTACATGTAATTTATATTACAAGTTATTGTTAAATATAAATACAAACAGAATTCCAAGATATTTTTTAACAATAGCTCAAACTCAACAATAGGTTTGTGTGTCAACTGTAACTGTACACCTGTAATAACTTCAAGAAAACATAAAACTATCAGGTATGGTCTATTACAATCACTTCAATTATCTGGAGTGCCGTTTCTGTTCCTGCCTGTTGAAGCAGTTATACGTTATAATCATGAATATATTTAATCAAGAACAATGGTGCTGGAATTGATTTTATGACCGTATAATTTTACCCTGTGAGACGGGTTGGTTTGCAACACTTGGCTTTATTTAAACTCTATCGACCAAGAGCTTTCAGCCTCTGTGGAACGGAGACTGTCATCAGCCTAATAAGCATTTTCATGTTATTCTCACAAATACCATTATGCTGTGGCCAATGAAACGTGTTCTTTTAATAATTACTTTTATGTAGTGCTTCAATATTATGTGGCTTTAACAATGATACATTAAAGTTTTAATTTTGTTTAATTCTCATTTCTAATGGGCTGGTTTCTCAGAGGGCAACGTGGGGCAGATTGATAGAAAATTGATTAGGAAAAAGCATTAAGAAGCCTGAAAATGATGAGGCTCAAATTTTCCTTGATTTGTCCTCTCATCCAATCAGGTGGAGCTGTAAGCTTTACAGTGGAATGTCGACAGTTCCCGTATAAATATAAGCTGAGAGAAAGTTGTGTGTTGTAGATGAGCCTGATTATCTAACTTTGTGAAGCTCATTTTAGTCTCCGCTTGCAACAGCAGATCAAGCCAGCAGCGTTGGAAAGGTTTTAACCATGGCTCTAATCCCTGCCCTGCTGAGAGTCAGCAGAATTGGAAGGGAGCGTGTGTGTGTTTGTTTGTTAATGTGAGACTGAGGAAATGGTAGGGCTAAACAGTGAAAGCTATTTGAGAGAAAAAAGGAGGAGAAATTAATAAATGTAATGATGATATATGATGAACAGAAGTAGTTCTGTGGTTAATTAAACATATAGAATTGGAACTATTAGCGACTTTTCTTCTTGAAAAAAAAGATTTACCACATATTTTCATAATTAATTAGCAGATTAAAGTGTGCTCCGCATAATAGTGAAAAATCCTAGAGGTTGGAGGTTGGGGGGAGTCACCCTCTGAGGTGAAAACGATACAGAAACCCACAAAAGGGCTCTTTAGAGGTTGAGAACTGTTCTCATGAAGAAGCCCTTGAAGCCGACATTACTGTGGTGGAGGACCATGGTGGTCCCAAGCCATATTAATTAGTGCTTCTGGCTGCAGCGCCTGTAATGAAGCTGGAGTTTTTGGAGCTGAGGCAATGCAAGTGCAAGAGAGAGACCTTCCTGTCATCTGCAATCGCTGCTGAGGGGAAAACATGCTGTCCGTAGATGCCTCTGCACGCGTCAGATGCACATGTGAGAAACCGCTACGCCAAATGTAAAATTAGCAGAGGATGGTTGCTTCTGTAAATAATGAGTATATATTTGAAATGTAGCACAGTTTGATGACACTGGGGTCATTCTTATCCATACTAAAATGCAATACCTGCAATCAAAAGAAAAGATCAGAGGAGACTCAAACTGGTTTATTAAATATGACAATGAGTTCACTGTACTCAGAAGGCCTACAGAGTCACAGGATCTGAAACGTGCCACAACTGTGTGATGCTATCATATCAATATGGACCAAAATCTCTAAAGACTAGTGGGTGTATGTTTTATATTGCAACTGACTCCCAATAACAATCTCTTTCACATTTCTTTTCACAACTATGACAGTAAAGTACTGGGTACTACATGATGGGTACACTATTATGTAAAACAGATAGTGTACCCATCATGTAGCATCATGGCATCATGTGTATCCATCATAGTATGGGAAACAGAAGAAAAAAGAAAACCTTCATAGATCAAACTGGAATATGACAGATTAAAAAAAACCTTGTATAAACCAGTCAAGTTGCAGTTTACAATATATCCATCTCGGCTCTGCCCCTGTGTTATGCTATTGAATAGTCCCAAGATGTTTGCTGCATGTTATGACTGCGCAGTGAAATTGATGTGTGACCTACTATTTATAAAATGTCAAAATTCATTATTTTCCTGTTAGAAATATGTGAAAAATGTCTTTATGATTAGTATCTGAATTCAAAACTTAGGGGAAAAAATTCTTTTGTGATCTTGACCTTGCTCGATCGGGAAATTCTAATCAGTTCATCTATGAGTCCGACTGACCCTTTGTACCAGACTTATTGAAATTCCCTGCAGGCATCCTTGATAAATCCACAAGGACGGAACAGAAGTGAGGCCACACAACCTTGACCTTTGACCAACAAAATCAAATGAATTAATATTTGAGTCTAACTTTGATGCCAACAAAGAAGTTCCCTTGAGATGTTCCTAATATAAAGGTGTCTGAAGTGAACATAGTGCCTGCCGCCAGAGCACGAAGGCATAAAAACGTTCTTTTTTAAGGCCAGGCACAGAGAAACCTAGCTTTAATAAAACTCTCTGCTGTGTCTGTTCTTTCGCAACAGTAGAAAGAAGTTGTGAACCTAACATTAACACGGCTTTTAGGTTGACATGTCCAACTTGTTGCCTGGATACACAGCCAGGAGTCTAGGAGAAAGCCACGTTTTTGGGAGGTGCTGATCAGGTAGGCCACAGTTTATTTGTGCTGCAAACTGAAATGAATGAAAAGGTGAGAGAGTTTGCTGAATGCACAGCTAAATCAATGTAAAGCTATGCATTGAGTTGCTTTGGCGTTGCAGCGACTCATTTTATGGACTCAAATTGTTATTTAATACATTGTAATTACACAACCACTGAGAACAGCTATTAATAACACAAGGCTTTTGTTCAGACCTCTCAAGTGGGCAGTTTTCTTCTATCAGTAACAGCGATCGGACATGTTTGGGGTTTTAGACAAAACTAGTAATCTGAAAACACAACCTCTGATTTCTGGGATATATAAAAAGTGTAAATTACTCATATACATTTTAAATGATTTTTTTTCAAACACACTATCAATCTAACTGTAATCAGATATTTTTTAATACATTCATTAATGCATTGTTACAGATCAGTCAATGAAGAAACTTATCAGAGGCTGCGGTGATAGATGGATGGCTGGAAAATATAAAACGATAGCGGCTGAGGCCTGCGTGAGCTAAGTGAAGGAAAACAGCAGTTCTGCCTGCTGCTTTTTTCAGCACACATCGATCCAGCTACTTATTAGTCTAATGAGCGCTCAGTGTGATGATATACTAGGGCTATTACAACTTCTCAGCTGCATGCTCAACAGTATATAGCTGAAAAAAACAGACACTCTGGGTTTTGCTTTATGGTCCATATCTTGGTTTGGTTTTATTAATGATATGATAACTGCTAAGTAAATTATTCATAAATGATCACTGATCTCATGTTTAAGGAAGCATAGCTTTGATCAAAGAGTGATGATTTCTGTTGGCCATCCTTTTTAAAAGGCTGCCTACGAGGAATGATCAAAGCCCACTTGTGTTAACGCATTTGTAGGTAAGGAGTCATCTCAAAACCTGGTTTACCGTGGGCAAAGCATTAGTTTTATTTGATTTTTTTTTATTTTCTTCACAAATCACATGCATTCATTTTGGATTTTCAGAACATTTTTCCTCTGGCTGTCCACATGCATCCCCTTGAGTGGCTTTGTGCCCCACCAAGAGTGTCCTCCCTACAGTTTAAG
This sequence comes from Neolamprologus multifasciatus, assembly GCF_963576455.1. Taxonomy (NCBI): domain Eukaryota; kingdom Metazoa; phylum Chordata; class Actinopteri; order Cichliformes; family Cichlidae; genus Neolamprologus; species Neolamprologus multifasciatus. Next base: position 18,183,308 of record NC_140454.1, on the reverse strand, counting down.
ATCCAAAGCCTTACGGCTTTGCCATTTTCACAGCTCTGTACCTGAGCAGAGCGAAGGATTATGGAAATAACAACCAGTGCACAGTTTACGGAGATGTGCTCGGATGTAGTCCTCCAACAGGACAGCAAGCTCTGTCTGCAAGCCTGTGTTCAATAGTGGTTGCCTGACCGGTCATTGTTTAAAAATGTGAAATTGGAAAAAAGGATGGAGGAACAACAACAACAACAAAAAGAGAGCACAGATCAAAGAAGGATGGAGATAAAGCACACATGATGGGTGCAGTGGACATGTTTGATGTCTTTTAAGAGTTCAAAATGTTAAATGACCACCAGCTAACATTTTACAGTTTGCTTCACATATTTTTCAGATTGCCTCTGAGCCCTGGTAAACAGTGACAACATGTAGGCATACATCTGCAAAATTCTGCACAGCACTAATGCAGAATCAATTCTGTATCACGCTGGTGTCTTTAGAGGAAAGAGTCACTGCAAAATCTGCGCAAAGTTCCTCTAAGTGATCACTTTTATCATAGATTTTTTATCCTGATAGCTCAATTAATCACCTCTGCCTCAAGGTGCACTGAAGCTGTTCTGGTGGCATTTGATGGATCAGCGTGTTACCATGTCAAATATGTGTAGTTCATGGTAAAATATTTCTAACTACAGACTTAAGAAGCTGAACAAAGACTCATGGAAGGGAATGGACTTCATTAAATATTAAATCACACACAAAAACGTAAATTGTGAGCTCCTCATCCTTTACGTCACATCACAAACAATAAACTAAGATGCAGTGGTTAACCCATAGACTGTATATAAAGGATGGATATGACATAGATGGTTGCTCTTGGATTTCCGTTTTTAAACTGTTAACATTAGCTTTTTGGCTTCCATCATGTTTCAGACAAGAGGGAGGGTGGAGTGCTAAGTTATGAGCATGTGTAACAGTGTTTATGTGGTGTTATTCCACTTGCCACAAATGTCAGTGTAATGGGGAAACAGCGAACCCCTCTCTGTGTGGCTGGTTAGGTGAGGCTGGCTGCAGTAATCGCTGCCAGTCTGCCGTAGCCATACGAGAGGTGAGTTGTATTGTTCTGCACACGATATAGCTATGTAGTACAGACACATAAAACATGTTTGATTAGCTGATGGGCACCGAGTGTAATAAGTGCTTAGTGGACACATGTCCAACACCAGTTTTATGTACTTTCATTTGTTTATTATTGTGTAAAACTGTATGCTAAAGCGGAATGCTAATGAGATGTTCTGCCGTAGTGTGCTGTGCGGAGTGGTGTGTGGCGAGCCTGTGCACTGATAATACACCGTTGTTTCCATTCAGGTACATCATTTGTTGTTGCTGTTATTTTATTGTATATTAGAAATTGTAATATTGCTGCAGTAATCGCGGCCAGTCTGCCGTAGCCATACGAGAGGAAATAAAGTGGCAACGATCGATCAGAGACTCTGTGTCTTTTTAAAAACAACACAACGCAGAGTCGAGGAGTCTGTCTACACACAATCACACTCCCCAAACATACTCTATACCCCGGGTCCAGGTACCTTCGCCCCCAGAGGGGGAAACGGCACCCAGACCCAAGAGATGTTACCCTTCCCTCCGGGGTGGAGGCAAGCAGACCGTCCCAGGCTCCGTAGCAGCAGGGAGGCTAACTAGAATTTTCTACATAACAAAACTGAAGCCCAAACATCTCAGATGATCTGTCCCACATGGCGAGTCATTTTTTTTATTTTTCAGATAAATCCATTAAAAATGCTCCGCAAGGCAACAAAACTTCAGGGACTTGAATTAGTGGAAGTGAACCCAAGCAGACAGCAATGAGCTACAGATCCCTGTCTGGGGGCCACCTAGCAATCAAAGCAGCTATACCCCTAAAAATAAGCCTTATCAATAAATGCACAGTACGAATCAGTTCAAAAGATTATAATCAACAGTGCGGTATGAAAACTATTCATTAAGATCAAAATTATGCAAAATGTTTTCTAATTCTTTCTATTTCTTACTTAGACATTTTAACACGGGAGTTTTGTCTTGTTATCGGTGCCTCAAGTGGTCAGTAGAGGAAGTGCAGTTTTTGCACCAGTGGCTTTACTTTTCAGCCCCAGTGGTTACTTGTTGGGTTCTCTGTGCTGCCAGCCTGACCAAAGTATGGTTGGAAGATTTTTTTAGCATCAATGATGGCACCACAGCCCTCCAGAATGACCTTCACCATGATGAAAATGTAGAAATCGCACATCCTTTACTCCAAAGAAGCAGAGTGATAATGTGTGACTAATAACTAGACTACTGTCCCAGGCAACGATGAAAGATCTACAAGCTCCTTTGTGTGCTGAAGACTCATTTGAAGTATTTCTGATTAAAATAATATTTTTTGCAACTAGCACAGCGGTGTTAAATTCATGTTCAAAATCTCTCTGCTGAGAGAGAACATTTTACTTAACCAGACACTTTTTTGAAAGCAACTCCAGAAATTAATTAAAATAGCATGGCATGAGTGATACAAAAATTGAATAGGAAATAAGGGGGGGAAAAAAAAGAAAAGCTACAAAAGCTTTGTTCTGGCATAATGCCCGGCTGCCCCTTGAGTTGTTTCTGGCACTGTGTGAACAGGATTCGCAAGCTGAGACTTCCATGCTGTGACACGCAACGACCTAGAGGTTGTATTTGCAGACTCCAGAGAGCGAACTCTTTTTCAGTTCGTCAGATTAGCGGGTTAATCAAACAATCGGCAGTTGTTTGGATGTACAATAGAAAATAATAGATTATTCATTACAGAGGCAGACTTTCTGAAGATATCCGCCAGGGATGAGGATCAAGCTGGTGACAGTGTGTGTCTGTCTAGAAGCCTACAAATGAGAGATTTTTTGTTATCGTCCCCAAAATGTATTAGAAAAGAAAAAAGAAATGTTAAAAACTCAACCGATAAATGCCTTTCTTTATGAGCTTCACAGCATTTTATACCAGCATGTTTCCAGAGGGCAAGAAGAAGAAACCACGATGTTCTTAAGACCACCAGGTCATCGCTAAATGCAAAGTCATCAATTTAAAAGAGCACAAAGATCCCAGTGGCTGTCAGTTCTCTATTCAATGATACACTTGGCCTCTGAAAACAAGTAAAATAATCACAATGTCAGCATTATTCTTAAGTTGTGAAGGAAAAAAAACGGTTGTGTGATAATTTTCTCATTATTAAAGGACGGCGGGGAAGACAGAAAACACTCGATCCTGTCTGGAAGACAGCGTTTGCCAAGAGCGTGGTTCTCCCACATTAAGCAATTATTCATACAGACTTTGATGTGTATTGTCAGACTGACGGCCAGGCAGACTTAAAGCTTCTCTTCGCTCCACTGACTCCATCAACCAAAAACAACTGAGGTTCAGCAGACCACGCAGTGCACCTTACTGTCAATCGTCCACAGCTAAAACAGAATAAGGCTTCACTTATTAAGCTCTAGTGCCTCAAAAGGCTTTCCACCTGGAAGTCAGTATGGACGTGTATTTTTCTTTTTAGGAAACTCTTGCGTGAAAGAACCCCAAGTAATGAATCTACATGTACATACATCTACATCTACATATATTTGCTAAGAAGTTTGAATAGAATCTGTAAGAATTCTTACTTAAGATCAAATCCTTTTGAATCCTCACTCAACTTATACTAACAATAGTCACACTGATTGAAAGCACAAAAAATTTTTATCTATGGAAACATTTTGTGAGCTTAATATCATCGATATTTTCAGATTTCTTGTAACAGAACATTTTTATCCATCTGATGGCCTGCCCACACCAAAACCCTGTATCTAAACAGCTCTAAAAGGATTGTCATGAAACAGGTGCCCGACAACTGAATCCTTTTCCTCTAACACCACCCCGAGGTTGACATTTGTGGTTTTGAGTGTCTCAACAACAATTGGATTTCTGTGATATTTGGTGCAGACATTTATTTCACCCTCAGGATGACCTGTAATAACTTTAGTAATGCTCTGAATGTTGGTGCTGTCACCAGGTCCACATTTCTGTTTTTCTCATCTCCTTTGATCAAAAACCGGCAAAACATATTACACCCACACTCGATAAATGTACACGTTTAGCAAACAGTATATCAGCACTGTCCTCGTGAGCTGATGTTTAACTGCAACTGAATGTCCTGCTGTATTCGATAAGAACAAATATATTTTAGTGTCTTTCTCTGTATGACGTGCGCAGTAATAACAGTCTTTGTACATTTGCACCACTGCTTAGACACAGGGTCTGCACTACAAAGTAAGCTCAACATACCCAGGATATCTTCTAGTTATCAGAGTTTACTAAGCCTAATAAATCATAGAGATTCAAGGAGGGTATAAATTTATGATGATTTATTAAACACGGAAAAATAGCATGTGAGTGCAATCGCCAAAAAGGGGTCTGGTTAGCTTTAAGGGTAATTTACAAAAGTGGCGCTGTTTTCTATGCACATTTCAATACCAAGGGCAAAAATCAGGCTTTTTCCTGGGTTTAATATCAGTGCAATTAGCAGCAAACTGCATGTCGTAAACGTTAAAATTGGTTTGCATGCTTGATTTAAATATTCTCCTTCTTATATTTTGTGCCTTGAGGAAGGAGCTGCCTTGTATGGATATGCTAAAGGCTCAGACAAAAAATCTATGAGTTCCCACCTTGTATGGGCAATCTTTTCACTGAGCTCTCTATATAAATAACAACAGTACCCAGTTTACACTACTGCAACATGTTTGTAAATCTGGGCCTTAGTGCTTTAATGAGTAGCCAACTAGTACATGCTAACGGTACAGTACTGTTTGACCATCTCATCATTCTGTTGGCTCTAAAATTAAGAAGGTAGGATGGCTTCAGAAGATGTAGTAGGTACAAAAGAACAAATAAACAAAGTGGTCATTTGAGTCTGCTAGGTGTTGCCAGGCAACCTGATAGGGTTTTAATGTATCAAACATAACTAAAGTTTTGTGGACATAAAATAGATGTGTTGAAATAAAAAATGATACAGTGCTTTTATCTGCTGTTATAGATGCATAAATGTTGTTTTTTTTTTTGTTTTTTTTATCACTTTAGCTTCTTGCTATTGGTGGCGGCTAAAAATAATCTATATTTTGAAAATATCAAAATATCTGACATAGATAAGAACCTTCAGGGGCCTAAGATTCCCAGATTTTTTGGAGGAGGCGTCGGCTAAGCGAACAGACAAACACAGGGATAGAAATTAGTGTGCTGCAGTAAGATTAAAGATATTTAAGCTGCAGTCCATTTACGGTATAGCTCTGGGATCCTAGATAACACATGTGTCTGCTGTGCAGAGCTTCTATTCGTAAGGGTGATCCAATCAGAAGAAAGCTAGTTTAAAAGGAGAGCAGCTAAAACAGCTTGTTTCAGACTGCGGATGGTGTGAAAAGCTTTAACAAGGCTCAGTATGAGATAAATAAAACTGCAAATAAACTCTAGTAGTGTGCAAGAATAAATATATGCATAGTAATGAGAATAACTGGTCCCTTTTAAGGTTGACCTTTGCATTTTGTCACACAAAGATGCTTTTTCTGGGAACACTGTAGGAACATGTATGAAGGCACTTGTCTCACCAGTAATTTTAAAGCGAGTCTGTATTTGTCTTAAAACCTAAGCGAAGAAAAAAATAGTAGTAGCCTGGGGACATTTCTGCATATTTAATGAGTCTTGTCCCCTGCAGTACCGCTTGTTTAATTCATAGTGCAGATTACCATTAGAAATGAAAAGTTTCAGACAGTTAAAACTGCTCTTGAATAAATAAGAACCTTAATTCCCTGCTAGCAGTAATCTGCGACTTTATACCACCCACTATGCTTTAGCATTTGGATGCTTTTAAGTATTTTCTGTTTTCTGCTTGCTGCTAGCAGATTTATTTTACAAACAAACGTGCCCGAGGACCTTCATTTGCAGAGATGGAGTTTGTCATGTTATTTTCATGATGAAATTAACTGTTCCAACAACTGGTTTGTAAATGAAACTCTATTGATCAAAAAAAAAAACAAAACGTATCAAGGCTTAAATGGCTTCTCCGTCGGTTTCTTGCTTGGGCAGCCTTTCCAAGAGTCTGCGATTGTGAAACGAAGCCTCTGAAATCAATATGTGCCAAAGTCAATTTTTGCTCATTATCATCCAGATCCTGGGTGTTATTAGGAGTCAATACCTGGAAAATGCCTTCATCAACAAATACTGGGCTCGCACAAAGTAGCTGTGTTCAACTAAACATCATAATTAACACACAAGATGTCTCTGAGAATTAGTGCCCACGGTCAATGAGAGGAATTAGTATCAGTCTGTCACGTTAACATAGCCAAACTGGGAATGCTTTTCAGGCACTTTCATCAGCACACACAGATTTATTGCGTTTTTAAATGTCCAAATATTGACTTTCTATTCCAATATATTTACGAGAACAATAAAGATGTGAGGAAGTCATTTCAAATACAAACCAGACAAATCCTCTTTAATTGGGCATGTAATTAAATAGTAAATCAAATAACATGAAAAATCAAATCTGCTAACACGGATGCCCTCGGAGCTGAGCGCAGAGCAGCTTTAGAAAACACAGACAAAGGCAAACACGTGCAAACAGAGAAAACATTTTCCCAATCTTGGATAAAAAAAAAATATCGCAGTGTGAGAAAAGGGTCGGAATTTGTTTAGCTGAGTGTTATGAATTCAGTCAAGTGAGGCTCCAAATGCAGACACTGGAGACAAGTCTAACCTAAGAAAAAGATGAAAGCTGAGAGATGAACTGCAAAACCAAACTGATGGCTTGGCAAGGTATGTTAGGCTTAAAATCAGAGCTTTCAGTGTCATTAAAGTAAATATTGTTTCACCTTCAGGTCACTAGAGGAACCAACACTGTTTACCTTACAGTGAACGTAAAACTGCAAATTTTGCACAGATTCTTTCCCCAACAATATCCAGAGCATGATAAAGATTTGCATTACTTTCACTAATGAAGCAAAACAATCAGAAATATTACAGAAGTGCAAAATGCATGGTAAAATCACAGGAATTTTCATGCACACAGTAGGTGATGCAGAAATTAATGTTTCTATGTTTGATACTAATCTGCTTGCCAAATCTGTTTCATGTTGCTGGAATTGAAAATTATAGTCATGTTGGAAAAATAAAGTGTGCACTGAGTCAAAAAAGAAAAAAAAATCTGATTATGAATTCACAATTCATAATTTTCTGCAGTCAAATGATGCATCAAAACCTCTTTTTTATGAGAGCTCACACAGAGCCTGAAGGAACCTGGGTTAACGAAGAAAACTGGCAATCATTGCAATACCCTTTATCTCTGACCGGCATTTCAGGTCTTATCAAGCCAGGTAAGGCAAAGCAAGTCTGGCTATGTTGAACTTCATAGTATAACCCTCTGGTATAAACAAAACTAAACCCACTGAGGCACAAGGAGGTCAAAGAGAAGGTAAAACACACAAACTGGCTGGTGTAGAGAAGAGAAGCACAGGAAAAATAGCACCTGAAACAACTGAATGCTACAGGATACTTGGACTGTGTGCCGTGCAAATCCTGAAAGAAAAAACAAAAAAAAGCTTCAGTTTATTTATCAGTTCATTTAGCAGATGGTGGCTAAACAAATGCCACACTCATTAAAACTGCAGTCTGGCATTTGCTGTGTGAAATAACACCTCTGATCTTGTTCTTCCACTGAAATTAATGCTTCATTTTGTTAAAGGCCTTTTAATGTTGACAACACTGCCATCAGGTCAGTTTGTGTGTTGGAGAAATCAAAGCTACAACCAACACTCCCTAAGCGTAATCCCTTGGTCCTCTGTGCTCAGATGGGAGTCTAATGGCTTTGCGTTTTCCTGATGAGCATCAGCGATAAATAGAAATTCTTTGTTTCCTGTGAGTTGCTTGCAACTTTACCAAGCCTACATTTGAATTTATACTTGCTCTCAGCCTGTTGAACCCCACCAGGACTGCAGTAGAAATAAGAAAACCTAAGGCTGTCTTTTAAACATTAATTTAGTGGATTATACTTGATCAGAATCTCCCGTAGGGCTCTCATAGAGTTGTGATAGTGATGAATTTGGTAACTCACACAGTCGGTATTCATGACAGCTTTATTTCCTGGCTTTGAATAAGCTAAACTTTATTAATATAAAGTAACAGATCCTGTCCAGTCTTACTGGCCAAAATATTGAACACACACATTCATCGAGTGCTTTTGACTCTTAACTACCGTTCGGTGCGTTTCCGCTCTCACACACACTCACGCCGCTGTTTCATTTGCAGCAGCTGTGTTACTTTCATTCTATATTATGTGTTTAACATCATCTTATTTTTCTTTTATTTAAGTTCTATATTCCCTTAAAAAATCTGCTGCTCTGCTGCAAGTACACTTATTGATGTTGTTTATTATGTTATTTATGTGAAATAAATGTCCCGTTAAGCATTTCTATAGCAGTGGTTGTTTTCCAGCTTCAAAAAACTGCAGGAAATCCTCTATCAAGTTTGTCTCCCCATCACTGGGCTTACTCTGGTGCCACAACAACAAAGTAAAGCCAAAGTTGTGACCTACTGGCCTGTCTTTTTTTACTTTTTGTTGTTGTTTTGTTTGTTTCAAGGCTGTCGGCTCAGGTCAGGGTGCAGAAAGACATGGTTGGAGCCTGGTCAAATGTCACAAGAACAAAAACCCTATCAAGCCGCTTCAGCAGTACACTGACACCCTGCTCCTGGACAAATGTGTCTGAGTGGGAGGACTTTTAGTAACTATTAGGTGTTGGCTGGAGCCCATGTAGACGCGTATGTGTTTTATGATTACACATCTATACAGCACAGAGAGTCAGATGTACCCTGGATGCCACCAAGAATCTAAACTTTGGTTTAACACAAAGGTGTCTAACCTCTTATGAAACAAGTCAAGCCTGTCTGAGGAAATCTACAGAAATGTAAAAGCTGATAAAAGGCATTTCTAAGGTGGAGCTATAAAACAGAAGCTGTTTGCAAGCAGATCAAAAGCTGATCATCTGTCATTACTGGTCTGTACTTTGACTTGACGAGTTTCATGTCATAGAAAAAAAGACTGATACAAAAATCGCTGCCAAGCTCAATTTTCATCTTCTGCAGTTGGTTTACTTTAATTCCAGCAGCACACTTTAGAAATTGACCTTCATACCAAGTGTTGCCCTCGAGTTTATTGCAATGTTATTTTTCAGTTTGAGAATCTCATTCTCAACAACACAGCTATCCAGGTATCAGTACTTGGACCAGATAAGAAACACAGATAACTGATGGTAAAAATGGTAAATGGTCTGTATTTGTATAGCGCTTCACTTGGTCCTAAGGACCCCAAAGCGCTTTACACTATACACAATCATCCACCCATTGGTGATGGCAAGCTACATTGTAGCCACAGCCACCCTGGGGCGCACTGACAGTGGCGAGGCTGCCGGACACTGGTGCCACCAGGCCCTCTGACCACCACCAGTAGGCAACGGGTGAAGTGTCTTGCCCAAGGAAACAACAACCGAGACTGTCGGAGCCGTGGCTCAAACCGGCAACCTTCCAATTACAAGACGAACGCCCAACTCTTGAGCCACGATCGCCCTGATAACAGGCACAATCAATGCAAAGTCAGTAAAATGCCTCATAAATATAAAGTATTTCCCCTGATGTTAAAGTAATGGAACTACATCACTTCCAGCTCAATTTTTCTCTGATTGAGTTCATAAAATAATTACTGTCAAGCTCTAAGTTCACCACTGGTGGTCATGGACGTGTGGATATTCTGCATATTTAGAAAATTTAAGAAAGTCTTTGAATTCAGACAACTGCTCAGTGAATTACTACTACTAACAACAACAACAACAACAATAGATGTGCTTAGCCATTAGATATCTGTGTGCAACAACAGATGTGTGCCTTCATCATATGTCTCCAACAGAATAATTACAGTAATCTCTATAGACATCTGGAATAGATGAAATATCCTTTATTACAGTCTTTCATGTCTAAAATCTTAATACATTGTGCTTGCTTGTGAATGATAAAATAATCATTAGACTGGCCCAGAAAGTCTTTGAGTGTATGACCATTTTAGTGGGGAAATCAATCCTGTAGGTTCTGACCACAGTTTTAAATGCAGCTTGATGCCAACCCTTTGTTGAAACGGCAACATTTACACTGAAGTAAGACAGAGCCTATGGATTTTAACATGGCCCTCTTGAGCACACTTCCATATTTATATTCTCCTTTAACTGCAGCAGAGCAGCTTTGGATCATTCATGGTGAAAATAATCCTTATTAACTGTATCTTATACTTGTCTTTGGTCCCCTCAGCTTATCCACTTTCTGATTTAGCTCTTCTTCCTTTAAAACATCCCTCCATTATCAAGTCGTGTGGCCACCCACACCACCCACCCAAGACAAGTGTTTCAGTTACTTTTTAACCTACTCACACTGTGTAAACAGGCTTAGTAGGAGTTTGAAGAAAAAAGGTGGTACAAAGACAAAACCCTATGGACCTGCGAACAGACACAAGTCAATAATACCATAATACGAAACATACTCAAAACACAAGTGGACGTCTTTGACAGGAGCCCATTTTTCCAACTGCTAAAAAATGTGGTTTAAAATTATAAATTGTCCATTCATGTTTATCTATCCATACTCTTCCGCTTATCCAATTCAGGGTCGTGTGGATGGGGGGAGCCCATCCCAGTTACAATAGGACCAGCCTGTCACAGGGCTAACACGTGGATTTGTTTTTTTTCTTATTTTCTAAATGTTTAATGCATATTATGGCCTACAAAGACCACCATCAGTTTGTGCACAGTGCACTCTGGCTCAGTGACGTACACTGGGTGCACTCTGTCCTTGAACAATAGTTATAATCTATGCAATGAGAGAGCAGTACTGCATTTCCAGTCAAAAATGGAAAATAAAGGAGATTAACATCAGTTTTTACAGTTTTCCTGTCAATATGAAGAGGAGAAAGAGTGGTAAGATGTTTGTGGACCTTAACAACTTCCAAAAGACCCTTGGCTGTGTTCGTGGCCTTTTCGTCCCAATGCATCTGATTCATTTAGTCGACTCATAAACGCTGCTAGTTTTAAACAGTGATTAAAATTAAATGTACTGCCTGCAATTTTTCTCCCACAAGGAATCGAAACACCCTCGGATAGCAAGTGAAAAACACAAAGAAATGCAAAAAACTGTAACGTCTCGCATCTTTAATGCGCTCTCAGGGGTTAGGTTTGCAGATCTCTTCTCCAATATGCCCATATTAACAGTTAAATAAATTCATTTCATTATTGTATTACTTACAAGGCCCTATTGTACATGACCAGGGTCCTGCTTACAGCAGACCTGCTGAGATCTCTATTCCACAAGTTGGCCTCCTCTGTTCATCAAAGCAGGGACTTTTAACTGTTCCACATTCTCAATTTAAAGCCAGATGTGATTACACTTTTGAGGCTGTAGCCCCCAAACACGAGCAGCATTTCTCAGCTCAGCTGTATCTGGATTGTTTTAAGCGATTACTGAAAATTAATTTCAACGTTTTTCTTAATCTTTCACCTGTTGTTTTTGGCTATAGTTCACACCAAATGCTTTCTTGGAATAAAGTTATTATTATTATTATTATTAATACTACTGTATATAGACACATTGGATGCAACCATATGGCAGCAGGCAGATGCTAGCCAGTAATTATGCAACATGTTTATATGTGAACATGAAACAGACTCGAACAAGAAAATAGAGAAGAACTATAATATTGTGGTGGACGCTCATCTCTGAAATTCCTGTTAGTGGAAAAGGTTATACCTCTAAGAGCTGCTGACAGAAGATACCATTGAGTTTTTTTACTTCTGTGGCCATCTTCAGTTTGATGTACAACCTGAGTAAAGTTCAGTCTGTTTTCTATGTTTACATGTTCGTCATGCAGATAATAACAAGTTCAAATATCTTGCACGCTGTTGTTTATTTCAGAATGACTTTGAAAGCTTTTGTGCATGCCACCCAGTGTAATATAGCAGGTATATAAAATAAGAGTGAGACAGCAAACTTTGCTCACAGTTTTCCATTACATACCAATATCAGAGTTAATGAGTCCAATGAGCCTTCGGAGACCTGTATTATTGATGCCGAAATGCAGCTCTGCTACGCTATCGGTTAACAAGAGATGTGAGCTATCTGTCACAGCACATTTCCTTGGGTCGAATTCAGAAAGCGGAGGCCAGATTGATACAAATAACTACTGTTTCAATTATTCAGGCTCATCACGGCAAAATGAAGATTGTTCTGACTTTATTACACTGCGCCGAGACTGAGGATCAAGGATGAAAGACAGGATGCATATTTAATGCTTGAGCATGACTTGTTTTTACCCCTTATAGTGCTTTACCTTAAGTTAAGTTCAAATGAATCCTGTCTCCTAGAAATAGTATGTATATACAGCTATTTTAAACATACAGACAAGCGGCAAATTAAACGGGGAAAAAAATTCCTGCAAGCGGAAAGTGGTAAGTTGACTGTGAAGACCACTGCATATGTTTTTTCATCATTTTCAAACTCATTAAACCATATGGATGGGAGGGATGGTCGTTCTGCAAGAGACCACCCTCATCAGGATAGAAATGTTTCATCACAGAACAACTGAAGACTTCAGATGCAAAAGGCTCTAAACGCCACCTCTGTGAAATATGAGAGAATGATATCCAGTGAAAGCTCTCAGTGCGTAGTACGAGGTAATCAAATGCTGTCGCCTCAAACCCAGCTAAATCCCACACTGAGCTGCTTTCAAAACATGGTCTGTTGGCAAAAAACCTCTGAGCAGCACATCCCTATATATGCAAATGCATCTATTTCCAAAGCAAAACCAATCAAAAGACATGAAGCAGGTCATGTGACATTTACCAGGTTTCATTTGTAGGTTTGTTCAGACTGTTATCATATGGTGCTTATTATTTTGTTTATTATTTAATCTGTTATTGTTTCATTATAAAGTGTGCTTTTATTTTCTACTATTTCATGTGTACGATTCTGTTTCCATCCTTTGTGATGTTCCAGCTTCATCTTTTATCTTACATTTTTCAACTGTTTTCCATGTCTTATCAAAACTGGTGTCCTTACCTGTCCAACAACCTTTAATCTAGAATAAGAGTTCACCTGAGAGTCCCCAGGCACTTGGGATGGAGACTCTTTTGGCCCAGACACCCATGGGGAGAAAACATACAGGTAAGAAACACATTTTTTGCTCTTAAAATGTTTTTGCTTATTAAGGTGTGAAATTGTTTTTCTTCCTATAACCTCAGGTAAAAGTTAAATTGCTATTTTTTGTTGGCCTAACCAAACTTGCCATGCTAAGCTATATGTCTATCCCTAGGACAGAACTTCACCAGTAGCAGCTGGAAGCCTACTAACAAGGAAATACCTACAGAAAAAGTCAAGCATTAAAACAGTATGAAAGTTACCTTTGTGTAAATATAGGCTGATTATCTAAGTAATGAAGAGGCCCGTAATTACAAGTGGTTTCTGCAAAAAAGCACAGGAAGGAAAAAGTGGGTTTCACTGCAAAAGGGAATCAGATTTGTTGCAAAATCAATTATTTGAATTAATTACTTCTTTTTTTTTTTTTTTAGAATAAGACATTTAATACAGCGACTAGTAACCTTTTCATTGAAATGAAAGTGAACTTATTGAACCTGAACATTAAGCTTGATTAAAAAAAAAAAAGCTTATTCAAACAAAACCTAGAGGTATTTGCATATGAAGTCTGATTCGCTGTGTCTGCCTCAGTCTGAGGGGACATGTGGACCCAAACATCGTAGCCAAAGGCCCCGTAGCCAAAGGCCCCGTAGCCAAAGCATAACGTCTTCTTGACCTAACTGCAGGAGTTGAGTATTATTTTTTCTTCATTTTGGCACCTATCCATATGTACTGTAACTCCAGCTGAATTCTGTTCTTACTGACATAATAAGAAAATAAGGAAATAAGAAAATACATGTTAAGTGACATATTTGGAGAGTCATAGAAATAAACTGAATTCGACTAAAGAAGAGAGGGACCATCTGCCTTGTACTCAGCACTCAGTTCAAAAGCATCTCTGATGATGTGAGGGTCCATTTGGGCAGCTTGCACATCTGGAAGAATACCACCATTACTAAAAGGTTAATACAGCTTTTGGAGCAATATATGCTCCCATCCAGATTATGTTTTTTTTCTCAGGGAAGGCCTTGCATATTTCAGCAAGAAAATGCTAAACTACATATTGCATCTACTACAGCAGCATGGTTTTGTAGTGTAAGAGTCTGGGTGCTGAACAGGCCTACCTGCAATGCAAAGCTTTTGTCAACTGAAAATATTTGGCACATCATAAAACAAAAAAATTGAAACAAAATATTTAATATAGCTTTGAGGAAGACAGAATAAAGCAAGTTGTAGCACAAGAATGTTAAAAAAATTAAGCAGAAGGGTTGTTTCTTTTGTTTTTCATTTAACGTCTTAGTCATATTTGGTATTTTTTCTCTAAATATGCAAAGAAACTAAAGTTTTCAGGTAAATGCATTGAAAAAATCCCATAACATATGATATAAATAAGCAAAACGCAAGTGCACAAGTATAAGTGCATGTACAGTACTTTTAACAATGATATGTTACATCACTATTGTAAGATCATTGCTTGCTCTTCCACAGAAAAGTCCACAGCAACTCCAGAAACAACATGTTGATTAATTTTTTAACAAAACCTCAGTCTTTACTGAACTCTAATCAAAATGCTTTTGTTTCCTTTGTTGCCAAACCACAGATGGGATGTGAAAACTGAACTCTGTTGGCTATCTTACAGCTTGAACACCCACCATCCCCTCTGACAGCCTCGCAGCACTCGTTCCAAAAAACTTTGCCTCTGAACAGAATCCAGACAGCAGTTACATTTGTAAGCAGAGCATAATTGGGAAAACAATTTAGTAATATATAAATGCAACAAGACAGTGTTTGTGCACCTTCTGCTCGGGGATATTAAAAAAAATGAAATAAAATATCTATTTTCGTGCCTTGGAGGGACTGTTGTTGTGATTCGGCATTATATAATTCAAATTGAATTGAATACCAAGCAGCTTCTTTACGGGTGCATTCGTCCAAGAAATGTGCACTTTAGGTTACTCAAGCGTACAATTTCCCCCCCGTTTTAAACTGCAAACCAGAGTTGAGTGGTTGAAAATTAGCTTGCACTAGTTTGGTGTGAAAATAGTGAGGCTGACCAGTGACATCTTTGCCGGCTTAATCCTCAGACTCAGCAGGAGGCACTAATCCAGCTGCGAACTTGTTTACTCGGGAGTAGATTATTTAGACATCATGTACACCAAGTAACCCTTGAGCAATGTATCAAGTGGCTTCAAGGGGATTGCACTGCGGCTGACTCTATCCACTACAAGAATGCAGTCTGAAAGCTAATGAGCATAAGAAGTGAAATTGAAAAGAAAGTCTCCTGGATGCATTTAGTTTAACTTTTTACATTCTCAACATCCAAATTTTGACACTTCATTTATATTTACAGAATATTTTGTCATCTTCATTTCACAGAACCACCATAGCACAAAGAAAGTTCACACATCTGCAGAGCGTTTAGCGAAAGTGCAGGAAATGAATAAAGGATGGAAATGGAGCCTTTTTCAGACAATATTTTTTGTCCCCTGCTCTCTACCTGCTGCGTCAACTCATCCACTGTGTGAAAATATGCAGAGGTACAAAATGTTTGACTCCGTAAACAGCATTAAATCATATGTGAAGGGGCATGCAAGGTTGGCTACCTGCAGTTTGACAAATAAAATGAAAGCAAAGATGAAAGAAAATTGCAGCATGTGACATAAAAGCCTGTGAAAGTAAAGTCGAGGACTCTACGAAGGCAACAACCACCCAGCAGTGTTAGAATGTGACATTAAAGCATGTGATACAACAATGCAACGTGTAAAGGATATAAATGATTGATATTCTGACACACATGTATAAAATATGGAGATGGCATACGATGACCACACACATCAAATTAATATTGCATCTACAGTTACTGTAGTTATCTATCTATCTATCTATCTATCTATCTATCTATCTATCTATCTATCTATCTATCTATCTATCTATCTATCTATCTATCTATCTATCTATCTATCTATTATATGCAGTCTTTTAGCTGTAGTTTAACCTTCAGTTCCTCACAGACCCCTGAAGTCCTGCCTTCAAGCACTTAAGCAGCTGACAAATGGTTAAATAACATTAGTGTCACTGACTCCTTTTACCATTTTGATTAGGTGGAAGTTAAAATGTCAATATATGATGGAGTGTTTGAAATCGCCCTCTGGGCTGACAGTAAGGAAAAAGACAATGTATTTTAAAATTCTCCCAAGTGTCCCTCACATATAAAGGCCAAGGTTGTTCATTTCCCCTTACAGCTTTGCAGATGTTAACTAACTTTTTTTTTAAAGACACATATGAGAAGGTTGTGTGTTTTAATTCCTTTGGGGTTGGGTTGGTGCATTTCATTGTTGAGTTTGTATGTTTTCACCATGCCATTCACCTGCTGTTGTAGTCTCACTCACTGGTAGTCTGGCTTCCTTCCCACCTCCTGCAGACTTGCTTTTTGGGTTAATTGGTGATTCTAAATTGGCCATAGGTGTGAATGTGAGCTTGCATGCTTGTCTGTATTTCTGTGTTAGCCCTGTCAGAGACTGGAGAGCTGTCCAGGGTGTACCCTGCCTCTCGCCCCATGATACCTGGATAAGCTCCAGCCCCCACCATGAATTGTATAGTTATAGCAAAATATATAGAGAGGACAGATATAGATTTAAAACAACAGCCTTTAGAACCATCAATTAAACTGTGACTAATAGTTGGTCTTATCTTATCTTATTTTATATAAAAGCCATCTTTTCCAGCTTGTTAATGGAGTCTGATTTGTAGTCTGAAAACCACAAACTCTTATCTGGTAAAACCTTTCATATAGCTTTGGCGTTAGCATAGTTGGGCACAAAGTTGTGTATATTTGCACACTAACAATTAAGAAAAAATAATGATTTCAGATGCACGCTGAGTTATTTTTTGTGGTACTGCCCTCCCATGTGCTGAAACTGCTTGAGTATGATGCAGACGTCTACTCGAAAACATTTCACAGCTTCATTTCCTAATTCCTAATTTTTATATTTCTGATTTTAGGATGGTCCAGCCTTCTGCGTCTCCATGACTGTGACTGTGAAGGCTTTTCACTGGGAGTCCACAGTGAACGAGCCAGTGGAAACATTTGCTTTCACAGAATGAAGAAGAACAAGTGCCTTCACTTCCCTTTAAATGTTCGACAGACTTATTGAAAAAGAAAAACATGAATGATTGCAGTCGTAAAGGTGGGAGCAGTGGAAGCTTCACTTTTTTGACAAAAAAGACCACTTATTGCAGAAGCTTTATTCACCGCATCTTTAAATAATGGCAGGTATGAGCCAAAATATGATGACTGTTTGTCACCAATTCTTAAAACTAATGCCTGGGTGCTCTTCAAAATGCATCTGAATAATTTAAATAGAAAAAAAAATTCAATGTGTTGTGAGCAAAGCTATTTTTTAAATGAATGGCGTGTCAATTTGAGATGCGTTTCTATTTTTCTACATTAAGGTGTTGACAATTTCAGTTTGACTCCTTGCACAAGTTGACTTTGCAGCACTGGAGGGAAAGGATTAGTGAGATCAGAATAATAGCTCTGACTTATTACCACGTGCATTTCTCTTTTCACCTCAGCGTGGATTGCCATCTAGAATCTGGCCATCACAGCCAATTACTACTTGTATGGCGTACCACTGCAGTCCCTGGGAGGATGTGAGGTCCCTGTCCATTGCGGCTCAGTAGCAGGATGAAAAGGCTTTCTTGTGTAGCTGAGCATCTAGTTAATCCATCTCCTCCTTCCTCATCTTCTCCTTACACTACATGGCACTACTACATGGAGCTTAAAGAGAGCAAAGCTTAGAGCGGTTCAGACATGATGCAATATTAGACACATTCAGGCCATTTATGATGTATGTGCTGCACATGGTATCACCACATCACCACATCTCGCCCGGAGAGAGAAGTTGCCATCACTTTTGTGACAGTGCATGAGTTTCCGAACATCAATCTCAAACTATCTCATTCAATTTCCACCCTCAAAGCCATTTCGGTATATGCATTTAATATGTATATAAAGCAGAATGGGACTCACAAGACTCTCAAGGAGGATGAAATCGCCGATTGTAATGCATTACTCATTTCCTCTGTGGTGCTGGACCTACATGGAGACAGCTCTAATATGGACTGATGTAGCATACAGATAAAAATCAAAGAATGAAGCTCCATTTCACAACAATGTCTCCCAGGCAATATTCAGGGAGAGCAGTGGAGTCATTGCTAAAGGTGGAGAGGAGGCTGTACTGAGAGTGAAGTGTCCTTGAGTCAGACTGGGTTACAGCCCTCCATGTCTAATTACCACATTGAGACCATGCTGCTAGGTTTGACACCTCTCTCTGCAAAGAGAGGTGTCTCAACACGAACACTGACACTTTGAAAAGGTAAAAATACTCCCATCATCAGAAAAACCTGGTAACAGGTTCTATCAGTGGGACTGCAGCTTGACATATTTACTGATTTGAATTTCGGCATTTGGGTCTTTTGACTGGCTGGAAAAGTCCTAAGTTTGAACCTGCTGGTCTGCATTTTTCAGCCACCATGTATCTATTTTCACTTACTATGTCTTAGTAACAGCATATGAGCTACATAATGTTATTATGTCTACCATATATCAAAGGGTCATCAAAAATAAGGTAGCATATTTTTGCAGGCGCTTGCAGATGCTTGCAAGGAGTTGTGTTAGTGTTAGCAGTGTAATCCAGTTGTTTCTGTCCTGGATACACTTTCCACTTTACCATCCTGCTCTTGCTCTTTCGTGCAATAAAAATAAAAGTGCTTCAATTTAATTCAATTTTA
The DNA here is from genome assembly GCF_963576455.1 of Neolamprologus multifasciatus. NCBI lineage: Eukaryota > Metazoa > Chordata > Actinopteri > Cichliformes > Cichlidae > Neolamprologus > Neolamprologus multifasciatus. The sequence goes on along the minus strand of NC_140454.1, from coordinate 18,164,297 downwards.
TTTATATAGCTCTAAATCACAACAATAGTTGCTTCAAGGCGCTTTATGTTGTCAGGTAAAGACTGCAATAATACAAAGAAAATAGAGAAAACCCCAACAATCATATGATTATGATGATCATATCTCCCCTCCTCAAAGGCTGCATTGGTGTTGCTGATTGTAGTGTCTGTGTGGAAGAAGAAGAAAAAACATGTGTGTTTGATGTTTTTTTCTTTCTGTCCACCTGGAATTCAGATAACCGAGGAACGTAACGCAACAACATAACTGTAACTGTAATGTAATTACTGAATTTAGTACAGCAACGCATTATATTGATATGTTACTATGTGATTACTTACTTGGTAATGGGTTACACCCAGCACTGCTCACCAATTTACACTTTTTAACCACAGACTGTAAATAAAAGACAGAAAAAGTCTCTGCGACAAGAGCGATATGAAGCCTTACTGTTATCATGTGGCAGGTGTTGTGTTTTTGTTGTTGTTTTATTTTTGGTGCCAGAAGTGATACTAATATTCAGATGGGAGAGTGCAGCCCTAAGTTACCCGTAGAGACTATAGAGCCAGCTTGCTAATCAAGTTAACACTGAGCTTATTCACACAGATACCTGCACAGACAGCAGGTCACTTAACAATCATACCGGCCATGTTGAAGAATGATGGGGAAAATGACACTGTTGTGCAAAACTTTAGCATCCTTTAAACATACCTTTTAATGCTGTAAAGCTGGTCATTATAACACCAGAGTCCATGGGGACTGACTCATTTTAGGACCAGGCCTCAAGTGGCCTGTTGAAGAACTGCGGTTTTTACCGCCTCTTTTTTGACTTGCTTTTCCAGCGTGGGAGGTTGCTTTTGTTGTATCTTGTTTGTTCCATCCTCCTTCATCCTGTATGCCAGTGGTTCCTAAACTTTTTTCACTGGGCCCCCCTTTGTTTTACAGAAAAATGTTCGTGCCCCCCCTCACGCGCGCACACACACACGCACGCACTAACACATCCTCCAACCACACACCCACATATTTTGCTCAATTGCGGTTTATTTCACACCATAAACATTTAGTAAACAATTAAGCACATACAAGTAATCTGCAGGTAGCAAAAATATAAACTACTAACTATTTTACGCTACGTCCGCACCTACACGGGTATTTTTGAACACGCAGCTGTTTCGTCCACACGTAAACGCCGTTTCGAATCACCAGAAACACAGATTTTTTAAAACTCATTTTTTGCGTTTAAGTGTGGACGAGGAATACAGAGTTCGTCACGCAACGTCAAAGGTACGTGCCTTTTTTCACGTCAGCTGTGCGCCACGTTATTGTTTACATGAGGGGAATTGCAGAATGGCAGATAAACAGTATTTTGTCTCTATCTTCAGGTTTTACACTCTTACATATAAACAGGCAGTTACTGTCCCTCTATTTACAAAGGCAGAGATGTCACAGTTTAATTATTTTACATGTAGTTGTTTTTTTCCTGTGTAATAATATTCAACATTGCTATCAATACATTTTTCAAAAAAAATGCCTCTCTGTGCAAAATGGGTTCACAAACATAAACAACTGTGGGATGCTGTTTGTCTGTGATTTGAACAGGGGGAACAAATCGTGGCAGGATCAGCCTGATGTTATTTGTATCCCACTGTAACTTTACTGTATAAAGAGCTAACATCTCCAAAATGTCAGGAGTAGTTAGTCATTACAACAAGTGTTTGTGAACTAAAAATCAAGAATGTGGGATACTGTTTGTCTGTGATTTGAACAGCCCAGCACTGCTCCCAACGAAGGAAAGACCAATTCTGCAGGGGAGACCTACCTTGGCACTTGTGCAGGTGAAACCAAATTTGGTTTCACCTGCACAAGTGCATATCTACTCATATACCATATCTTCCCTTAAGACTAGAAAATATGCTTCACCATATTTTCTAGTCTTTGCTTTGCGATTCTTCATCTCCTGCTTTGCGTTTGTGTGGGTTCCCTGTGCTAGAAGTGTCCAAGCATTGTTGTTTTTTTCCCCCTTTTCATGCCGCGCCCCCCCCTGCAATGGCTCTGCGCCCCCCCCCCCCCCCCGCCCCCGAGGGGGCGGGCCCCACACTTTGGGAAGGTCTGCTGTATGCTAAGCTAAGGAGCTGCTGGCTGTAGTTTATATTTTGCAACTGGATAAAAGAGTAGCATCAATTTTCCCATCTACCTCTTGGCATGAAAATTAATAAGCGTAAGCAGGTTCAATTAAATTGCATTGCAGCTGGCTGGCTTTAACAACCTTTTGATTCTGTATTGTGAGGAAAGCGATGGCCAGTAGGCTTGTTTATCTTAATGTGCTGTTATTTATGTGGCTAGAAACAAAATATCATGCATAAGGTGGGCTGGTACAGGAACATCAAGTGGGCTAGCTACAGTAGCTTCGAGGGTGAATTCTGTCTTTATTCGAACATTTTAGCATTTAAAAAGTAGAGGAAACCCACTCTGAACTCTATTTACATGCACTAATTGGCTACTTTAGTTGGTATGCTACCAGGTTGGTAGATGAAGGTGCTGGAAAGATTCTTGAGAGATTTTGGTATCATGTTGACATGATAGTTGCTTCAGATTAGTCTGCCGCACATCCTATTGGTTCAAGAAACCAGTTCGATATTATTTGAGTGTTGTGACATGGTATATTATCCTACTGGAAGTAGTAATAAATGATTGTATTTATATAGTGCTTTTCGAGACCTTCAAAGCGCTTTACAATTCCACTATTCATTCACTCACTGGTGGAGGCAAGCTACAGTTGTAGCCACAGCCGCCCTGGGGCAGACTGACAGAAGCGAGGCTGCCATATCGCGCCATCGGCCCCTCACCAGTAGGCAGCAGGTGAAGTGTCTTGCCCAAGGACACAATGACCGAGACTGTCTGACCGGGGCTCGAACCGGCAACCTTCCAATTGCAAGATGAACTGCTAACTCTTGAGCCACGATCGCCATCAGCAGAAGTGGTGATGTTGGCCGTGTTCTTGGCCAATTACCTAAGGATTGTAGTACATAAATTCCACCCTCAATGTCTCAAACACAGCCTGTGGAATTTATCTACTACCTCTAAGAGAATGTACTCCTTAATCGATACATTTCCACAGATATGCAACTTTAAAAGTGGTAATTGTGATAAGTGGGGCTGCATACTATACAAGTGCATAGTTCCAAACATATACTAGGTTTGATTTGTTGACTAAAATAGCATTTTCATTAATCTACCTTAAGCAGCTCCTTAAAACCCGCATATGGTGCAAAACTGTAGAATATGATTTACTTGTAGAAAAACAACCAACAGAATCTACAACTGAGAAGTCAGTTTAGTATCATACAAAAGTTTTTTCTTGGTTTAATTTCACATTGACTTGCCAGTGACATTTGAGTCCAAGCCGAACCAATTTCAGTGTTTTTTGTTCAACACCACGTTCTAACATTTGCTCCATGAAGAGAAAGGGAAGTATAAAGTGTAAAACTACTCGTGCAATAACACACAGCCTCGAGCCCCAGACCACAATGGGATGAGTGGCACAGCAGGCTGGATATCTCTGATTCAGTCTCTGTGTGTATCATCTGAGCCCGACAGCTTTCCTAAAGCTCCACTTTGCCGCGAATTACGCCTTAATATGACTCTTCTGTCTATTGATTTGTTAGCCATGCATTTCCTGTCCTGCTTTGATGTCATTGTGGTGTCAGTGTATGGAAGATTCCAGATAAAATTATAGAGGGTTTTAGCTTTTAAGCTTGTTATTTCAGGGGATTATTCGGCTGCAGTTGAATTAACATTTTTATTCTTTTTTTGGGCCACAAACTGGATTATGTGACTCTGCTGCAGAGGCAATATCAAATGCCCATCGCTGATATGCTCCTGCCATGAATCCACTGCGGAGGAGATCTGTGCCGATTGGGTCTAGGGAGAGCTCTGTGTAAAAGATTTTTCCAGCCTGGCACACAAACTCAACAACATAGTAGAGTAAAAAAAAAAAGGACCTTTGAGTCAGGGATCATATTCACCAAGTGTAATACAAAAAGATTATTGTGTATATATTCTGCTGCTCTCTGCATTCAGTAAGTTCTGACTTTATATTACTGCTTACTGACTAACCAAACTTAAAATGTCCTCTTGTTTTGGCTCATTGTTTGTGAAGTATTTTAAAAAAGGCTTGGGTTTCTTTTGACCCGCAGGGACCCTATCACAGCTTTCTTCGAAGGAGCTGAATTTCTGCAAGAAAATAACCCCCGCCTGTGTTCAACAGACTGGATGTGGTCCACTGGTCCCGCTGCAGAGCTCAATACACTCCACATGGGAGCAGCGAGCCATGGTGCAAAACACAAAAATACAATACAAACAAAAGGCAGATTAATGGCTGGGTTAATCGCAACTCAGAGATTTGTACTCATATTTGTGTTCGTATTTTCTCGCTCAATATTTTATACCCAGTATAGATCTTTTCTAACAACCACAGACGTGCATGTGAGCAGCATCTGGGATTCAGATTCCCTGTTCTTATATAATAACACTGCTGCAATATATGCTGTCATAAAGTTACCTCTGAGCTGAAAAAGACACAAAAGTGTGCGATAGAGTCATCAACAAACACACTAAATTTGATTTTATGAATGAATATCAAAAAAGATATGAATGCGCCACCATCAGCAGATTTCTGTCTCCCCACAAACATGAAATGTGAAGCTGGATTTGCACCTGAGAAGTTTCCTGACACAACACTGTTGGAGAGTTAACTGTTACTGCTGCGTGAGGTCGAACTGCTGTTTGACCTGAGCTAAAGTGCAACTCTCTCTACTTTTTTTATAGCAATAAATAAAATGTAATTTTATTTTTATTGGCCAACTAATTAATTAATTTAATTAATGTGCAGTATGCTGAATATTAAACATGTAAATTGTAAAGTTCAACTAGGTGCATTATCAGATTTCTGATTTGCTAAGATTATTTTTCCTTCAAGTGTTGGTTAAAAAAACTTAGCTTAGAGTTGAGTGCAAAATACAACACGTGTTGACTTGTGAATGAAAGCAGTTAAAATTCAAAGTTTTATTAATCTGTTCATTAAGAATAACCTTAACCTACTGGTTTGCTCCCAAATGCTCCCAAAAATGGCACTACAGCATGTAAAAATATAAAGTAAGCTCTGGCGGCCTTGGTTCTATGGTAGGTCTTAAAGGGTTAAACTAAGAATGGACAGGACAAGAGAATTTATTCTATTATCATATGAAACAGTTGTAAGAAATCCTTTTAAAAAACATTGTGTATGTATAGCACATTTATTCTGTATATAGCAAGAATATACACAAGAAAGCAATCATTCTACCTTTTTTATGTAGACAGAAGAAAACGAACAACAACAGAAATAATCAGTCAGTATTTACGACTACCTGGCAACTGCTGGAAACATATTATTTTGATTCAGGTAAATGTTTAAGTCATTTTTCAAATAGAGGAATAATCTTTGCTTTCAGCTTCTCTGTTGTGTAGATTTGCTGTTTATCTTTGCATAATGTTGCAAAAAAGGACTTTGGGGGTTTGGACTGTTGGTTTAGACAAAACAAGCAGTATTCTGTAAGCGTGCGCTCCGGGAAAATGCAACAGGTATCTTGTCCACATTTATCTGACCTTTTTATAAATAGAAATAATTGTCGCAGCCCTCATGCAAGCACGGTTATTCTTGACGCTGTGGAGCACCACTATAGCAGCTGAAATGTTGTGTCTGTGCCCAGCTTAGCCTATTATTCCCACTCAGTTAATTAGAGATGTTCTTTGAACAAGCTTGTATTTCGTCTTCATTCTGCGCTGCATCTGTGGTACACTCCGAAGGATTTTTTTTTCCAGGTGAGACGTGGTATCAGGATCAACAAACAGCATAACGGGGGATTGTCTGAACTCTAGCTAGAGCACAGACTCCTATTTCACTTGAAGCAATCACTGAGCTGCACCAAATGTGTTACAGCAAGCACATTTTCCCTTCATTATAATCGCGTAAAGCACAACTACCTAAACCTTATGACCTATTATGTTAAACAGGCAGACTAATGGGACTTAACTATGGAAAGTATGGCTGTGTTTAATGAATCTTTCAATAAAAAAATCATAAAACAGTCATTATGAAACCTACAGCAGTGATATAGAGTTAATCAAGGATATTTCATTCACTGGAGCTTTTTAAATATTTAAATTTCAGCTTTATTATACGAGACTCACAGGATGCCTCTACACTTCCTCATGGATTCTGGGTCTGCAATTATTGTCATTTCAGCCGGAACAAGTGTTGAAGCAAAGGCGAAGTGTATACATTGTGAAATGTTGTGTGTTAATATTTTTAGGTGTATGAATTACAAATGCAGAACGAGAGCCGAGTCACAGCTGGAATCTCCAGAGCTCTTTTTCTACAGGTTTTGATTTGGGTTGAAATCACATTGAACTGAATTAGTGCTTTTTTCTGTATTCACATCTATGCAAATTAGTTATTTTTCATCACGAGTTCAATGAATGAAAGCTTAGGAGGAAAAAGAAAAAGAATCACAAAGGGGAGAAAATGAAGTGTAATAGAATAAGCAAAGTGGAAAACACTGATGAATAGCAAAATAATTTCCTGGGGCAGTGGTTTATTCTTTACAAGAGAATAGAGCTCCTGCCATCACCTATGAAACAGTCTTACATTTTTAGCAAAGCGGTAGATAATGGGTCTGTCATATTAATTTCTTCCTGAGCAGGTAAACTGGTCAAAGGTGACAGCTTTACTACAACACTGTGGGCACACATGGCCCTAAAAAGGGCTGCTGTCAAAGTGATTTAAGAAATTCATAAGATCTTATTTTTTTGCTTTCAGTGCAGATATAAGTTTAATCCTGGTCAAATGTTTGTCAAGCAACACCTTTGCTGGAGACTGCAACAACTACCAGGTGGGTTGCCTGGTAGTTGTTGTTACTGACTTTGATGTTTCCCTACATTTTCAACTAGCACCACCATGTGCTAACATTTTAAGACAGTAGACATGGTAAACAATGCCACACCTTAGTAAAGCCTTACACATCCAGTAGCATTGCTGTAGACATTTGTCACAATTGCAACCACACATAGCTTACTGTGTAAATAACATCATGCCACATTGTTCTCATTATCTCTTTTTGCTGGGTATATAATCCCATTTGATTACATCACTCAATTCAATTCAATTCAGTTCAATTCCTATAGTGCCAAATTGCAACAATAGTTGCCTCAAGGCACCTCATGAAACTATATGTCCAGTATAATATGCTTATGTTTGTGTAGCTGTGTATTTGCTACGTTTCAAAATCGTTTCTGGACACACTGTGTGTCTGTGCTATTTTCAGAGCATGCACACTGTGAACTTACATGGTTACATGGATATGGATTTCTCTTTATGCAAGGTGTAGTGTTGTGGAGAGGGGCTGGCAAGCAGCAGGTTGTTACACAGTTGTCTGATTTCTGCTTAGTTCTTTCTTCTTCTACAATGCAGCAATTAAAACACAGCCATCAGTCACACTCTACCACACATGCACTGCTTCTCCAATTGAGGGTCATGTGCAAGGGGTGGCTGGAGCCTATTCCAGCTGTCATTAGGAACAGCATACCCTGGACACGTTGCCAGTCTATCGTATGACTAACACAGAGAGAAAAACAACCATTCACACTTACATTCACACCTACTAATTTAGAATTGCCAATTAGCCTAAAACAAATCTTTGGAGTGTGGAAGGAAGCTGGGGTATTCAGAGAGACAAAAAAGGGCACGGAGAGCATGCAAATTTGATCCAAGGACTCCTGCTTGCCTAATAATAATTGTTTAAAGCAGGTTTGACATGTCACAGCATGGACCCTTTGGCTCTATATGCTTGTTCCAGTGCAATCCTATGGATGCTCTGGAGAGTTTGGAGTTTGCAACTTAAGGAAACACCAGCAGGAAAATGCTGCAAAAGCACACAGAACACAGCTGAAGTTGCACAAAAGACAATAGAAGTAGAAAACACAACACAAAGGCATTGTTTTTGGGGAGACAATAATGTGACGGACCAGCTGTGGCTGACAGAAACCAAAACATATGAAGGATTACACTGAGACACCCTTAAAAGAAGTGGAGGATTCATCCGTGTCCTGAGGGAGAAAAAGATGCAAAGTAGCACTTATACTAATCGCACAATTCAAATAATACTGTAGATACATTTTTGTTATTAGCCGCTTGCTGTTAGCTTGTCACGTCTGCAGCTGTTCTGACAGTATTGTCTCCCCAAAAACACTTCCTTTGTGTTTTGTGAATTGGTTTTGTTGTTGTTGTTTTTGTGAGTTTGTTTCTCTACGTCCATTGTGCTTCACTCAGCATTGTGTTGTGTTCTTTTCTATTTCTGTTGTGTTTCCGTTAAGACTGTCTTAATGATATAAATAGTTGGATGGAAGTTTTTCTTTAAGCTTAAGACAGACAAGACATAGTCTCTAATGATTGCCCCGGAGAGCATTTTACCCCAAATTAGTCAATGTCTGGGTTCTTTCTCTTCAACTGTAAAAGCTAATGCTCAGACTCATGGGTGAATGTTTGATCAGTCTTTGACTTTTGATGCTCACAGTAATGTCTCTGACCTGCTCTTGATTTTTCCATTTAAAAAATATTACTAAACTCAGGACTGTTATCTTAAAAAGTAAACTGGCGATGCTTTTTCATAGCTTCATCTCCTCTCGCTTAGATTCTTGTAATGCTCTTTTTTTATTGTCTGTCTAAAGCATCTATTAATTGCTTTCAGTCTGTCCAAAATGCTGCTCCAAGGCTTCAAACACACATTAATTCTCTCATATAGCCACTTAAGAGTGTCTGCACTGTTTTCCGATTTGTTTTTAAAATCTTGATCCTCACTATTCTCCAAACTGGATCCTTAGGCCCTCTAGATATACCTCGTACCACGTATCCTAAAAAAAAAAAACAGCCAATAATGTATCTATTCAGACAGGCGCTTGAGTATTCTTTCTGTGCTTTTTGTTCTTTTACTTGATTCGGGTGTGTTTATTCGACCAATTTTCTATTTGCTTGTGTTTTCTTCAGGACCCAAATTTTTCCACAGAACACTAGAATTGTAAAGTTCAATAAGTCATAATGAGCTGATCTGCATTATTTTCATCATCTGCAATATGCAAACTTTAATTTGCATGTATTACAAACATTATGTAACAATTCCTTTTTAACATAAACCTATTATTAAATCCCTGATTTTAAACCCTTTTCTGAGTGTATTGAAAAGTTGTGCAGTTTGTGTTTTTTATGTGAGCATTAACATTTAACAAAAAGATGAAATAATCCAATATTTGAATCAATGTAGTAATTAATAAAGACATTGTTTCAATATAACACTATTTGTGATAAACAGCATTTGTAGTATAGGATATAATAGTAACTAAAATGGCCTGTGTATAAACTTTCACAGTTTGAGTAATTTCTATTCTGTGCAGGTTGCAGAAACTCTGACATAGAGGGTGTTAATTTCTCGCCACAAAAAAAAGCATCTTTCATCACACACACCTGCTCCTCGTGCACCTGCTGTCTTCCTATATTGTGCCTGTTTTGGGAGTGAAGCAGCTTTCAATTACACTGTTAATTTTGTGCATGTTCCCACAAATCTAACAAGTATAATCTGCTGCTTAACAGCTCACGCTGTTATCAGCGCAGGTTGGCTGATACTGACAACCATCAGTTTGCGGCTTTAGCCTGAACATAAATTTCATTATGTTTTGTGCTAGCTGTGAGAAGATTTGGTCTCCAGCTGGTGCTCCGCATTGTGTGAAGGGCATTCAGTAAAAATATGAGGCTGTCACAATGACCTTTTCCCCAGGACTCACGGGGACTCCTCTAATTGGCACTTTTTATTGTTATCAACTGAAGCAAACAAAAATGTTCTCCTGTGCACTGCAATGTCGCTCATAGCGTTAAAAAGATGCACTAAAAACTGAGATGTCTGGTTAAAACTGAAATATAATCATGTAAGCTACTCCTCATTGATCCACGTTATGTCTCACAGATAAAAATCTTCATACTCATTTCAATACTGTGCCTCAAAATGATACAAGATCAATAGCAAAGGGGGAAAATAAACCGTGCGCTTTATGGATATAATGTGCACATCAAAAATCAATCTCATCATGCAACACTAGAAAGGTTAGACCTAACAAACAGTGAGGCTTCTCCTCAACTGTTCAATCAATACTGGCATTATATCCACAGAAATAGAGTTAGGTTTCTGTAATCTTGCTAGTTAGCTGGGCATTTAACCTTTAAGTGAACACATGCAGATACACATACAGCACACACATGCACAAAAACATCCAAAGACTCTCACCCACAAACTAATTTAAAGTACATGTAATCACAAAGATGAGACAGATGAACTCGCTCCACTTCCCTGAAATGATTTCTGTCTGTAGTACTCTTTTTTTCTCAGTCCAGCTATTCCATTTTTTTTTGTGCGTGTGTTATCTAAAGTTTTTGTGTCCATAATCTTGATTTTGGGTCCTCAATTAGAAGGCTGCTCTTAGTTCTGCATTCGCTACTCGTCACAGCAGATGGACCCACAGATGGACACGGCAACGTTCTATTAGTCCGTCGGCTCAGACGGCAGCCAGCGCGTCATGCCTCAGCCTATCATTCCTCTTGGGCCAAATCCCCTAGTAAGATTTTTTTATTTCCCTGTAAATCACACATTCGTCGCCATTTCACATGTGACAAACAATAAAACTGAAATACACTGAGTGGGCTGCAATGCTTAGCAGATGTCTGAGAACTCCAGTGTGGCCTGCAACAGCTGCAAATGGATCCTATTTTCTGTTAAGGGCCATGCTTCAGATGCTTGTTAGTGTAGTGAAGCTGTGGAGTATGTCGGGGGCTTTGACAGGGTCAGGCGAATCTCCCCCTCTCTCTCTCTCTCTCTCTCTCGCTTTCACAGTTCTCCCTGTTTGGAGTGATACTGGTGTTAGATACCCCTCCTGCCTCCTGCTCCCCTGTGGACAGTTGGCATCCACTGAGTTTGGCTGGAGAGATAGGAGTTCCTGACCATCATTATCAGACAAATGTAGCCAGTGCTCAGTCTTGCGCTGCAAGATTTTGATAGCTGCTTTTGCCTGGTCCACTGCAGCACACCTATCACCTTGGGTCATCTCTTAAGAGCAGAGCTGTTCAGCTTCCCTGATCACCTACAGAGCAAAGGTGCACCCGTGAGGTCTTGGATCTTAACCTGATAAAATCCATGATTTATCCTCTTCATGTCATGCTGCTGTAACGGCAGCCATGCCCAGGCCCGATAGCTCCACAGCTCCAGTGCTCCTTTGGCTTTTGTTGCAGTCTGATCAGCTCAGATTACAGGATGAGCCTCAAAGAGCATCCCAGATATGTAACCTAAACTACTCTGCTTGCAAAAAGAGGACAGCATGGAGGGCCATGAGCTGGCAGCTATTCATTCTCTGATTAAACCTCACAGTACTCAACAGAAGAAAAAATATTCTTTGTAGTGTATAAAAAGGGGCTATGAAGCCAGTGTGAGTTAGATGAATAGACAGATCAAATGTTAACATCCTGCAGTTTACCTCTGCACCTACCTCATCTGGTTGTTTGTTTAAAAAAAAAGTCCAATCTAGGCCCAGCTGTCCTTGACTAACAGCCAGTAGTCTCTGCATGAGCAGAGTCACCTGATGCCACATCATTTTGTCTTTTTTCCTTTTATTTTTTCCTTTTTTTTTTAGTATGTGTGCATGTGGTCTTTTTGTTGTTACAAATCAAAATGTCAACCTGACGAAGGGGCAGGAGACACAGGCTTAAAGTTAGCTATTCACTGTCAAGGTTGTCACTGCTTGGAGAGCTAGGTGCGCTTGTATTACATGAAAGGGTCTCTTTGCCACTTCTAACAACTAGCAAAAAAGTGAAAAAAGCGCCTAAAATCTGCAGTATGGTGTAAAGCACTACCAACAGGGTAAATAACCCTGAAAATATCTCTTTGTAAGTTGTGGGATCAAAAGTGTGAGCCTTTCAGAAGGCAAAATGAGTGCAAGCAGCAAGATGTATGGTGTCATGTGCAGGATCAATAGGGAAACTATACAAACAGAATATTGAGAATATATATATATATATATATATATATATATATATATATATATGGAAATATGGATAATTCAGTCACCTATGAGTAGATAGCTAAAGCTAAAGCAAAGCTAAAATTAGCTTTCTAACGGCTAAATTGATATCTGCTGCTAAAGTAGTACTCTCACAAATTAAAGTGTGTTTTCCGACAGTTCCAGTTATTTTGTCACTGTTTCCTTTTTGTTCATTTCTCAGAGTAGGCACCCTGTGTCTACAGCTACCAGCTAGCTGCTAAGCTAAATCACTGGCCTGGACCTGTTTATGTAGTTGTGGTGTTGTGCTTTTGCAGCATTTGTATTCCCAATAATGTGACAAATTTTATGGCTCATTGTTTTGTTAAATGTCTTAACATATTCACAATGAATTTGGTCTTTTTTGGTGACATTTTTGTATTATTTCATTGTCCTAATATCTTTACCTGTGCAATGCATGTGTAAAATTTATCAGTGCACCTTACCAAAGCTAGCTAGCATTCGCTCATAAGTCTGTGACTGTCTGATTAACATTTGACCACCTTCCCTAAACGTAGCCATTTCTGACCTCAAAATTCAAAGAAGGTAACAAGTCAAAATGAAGGCTAAAGAGACCAAAGAGAACGTCTTCCATATCAATTCACAGTCATGTGAATATTTTCTTCATAGGATTCCTAAATAGTCCTGTGATAGACTAGGTGCACCTCATGATTCAATAGCTTGCACAACCATCTTTAGCAGCAAAAATAAATAAATAAAAGTAATTATTCTTTATGACTTTATCAGTCTCAGGTTTATGTACATTAATTTATGCACAACGCTCTTAAGTCCTGCCACAACATTCAATCAGGGTGACGTTTGGGCCAAGCTTTAGCTGTCAGAAAGATGGACTCACAATTGATTCTAGCATACTTTTATATATACAGGGGAATTCATGTTTGACTCAGTGACTGCAAGGTCCCCATGTTTTGTGGCTGAAGAACAAGCCCAACTCTTGGCAGTTGGTATGAGATGTTTATATTGATGTGTTGTGTTTGATTTTCACCGAACTAGATGCCATGTATTATGGTCAAACATCACCACTTTAGTCTAAATAACATTGTTCCAGAAGTTTTTCTTTCAGATACAAACTTAACACAAGTGTTCTTTTTAGAGAAAGGAGGCTTTCTCCTCGCAATCCAAATTAATCTAGTTTTAGTTTCATGAAATGTAACATTCAACATGCTAACTGAGCCCTGGAGAGTCGAAGATGTAGCTCTTTGGCTTTTTGCAGTTTCACAAGAACATTGCATATCTGACCTTGATGTGAATTTGCTGGGACATAAACTCTTGGGAAGTTTGTTGAAACCTCTGTTTTTATAAGGGTGATTATCTACTGATTATCACTTCATAAAGGGCACTTTATTAGTAGCACCTGGCTGCTTCTTACCCTCTTAATCCCTATGGAAACAATAAGGGTGTGCTTAGTTTATCACAGGACTGGATAGAGTCCTGTGAAAGTAAGTATCTCTTCTCTCACTTAAATCTTTTATTCCAGCCTGAAGTCCACTGTGCAATTCACACTACACACCTCTAGAGGCGCTAGAGGAGAAGGTGTTCACTATACTCATTACCTAATTAGTTTAACAGATGGGCAAAGATGATATATATAGTATCTAACCACATCAATAATTTCAACGTGACCATTGCATTATCATATATACACAGACAATAAATGTGCAAATAGCTAAACAAGTCAAGAAGAGCTAAACAAGTCAATGATTATCTGCTACGATACAAGCATATTAAAACCTTTGATTTCCTGCTTTGCTTGTCACCTCTGAGATGACTTACACTTGATTTTCAATTTAATATTTTGCTACCAGCTACATCAATATGAGCCTATAATCAGTTCAATAGCCAAACTATTAAACAAGATATACTTTGATCTGAGTATATATGATCGGGGTGGCTGGTCCTATTAAAGGCTAGGTAACATGTATTTGTACTCCTCAGTACACATCAAACATTTCACAATGAATTACTCCTGGAAAGACAGCTGCTGCTGCGGGGGATCCCCCTCAGCCTCGCTATTATCAGAAGGCAGAGTGAACTGCTGTGCCTGACAGATGACTGGGACTTTGAGTGTTTTAGTTGGCTCACAGACACAAAGTTTCATTGACTATCTGAGTAGAACGACTTGCTCAATGAACAAAGGCATCAGCAGTGCTGACAAGCTGATCATGGCGCTGAGGGGAGAAGAAAAAGACAGGAAAAACACAGAGAAACAGCAACAAAGAGATTGAGAGATAGAAAGAAGAAGACTGACACTTCTGTATATTTGTTGCTCAATTTTTTTCTCTGATCCTCTCACGCTTTCTCTGCATATTATGAAAGTTTATCGCACTCCTCATCACAAGTAATGCATGACTTGCTATCTTTGGAGCCATTCCAAAGGGGAACACTGACACACTGGTTATAGCCGTTCTCAAGAGGAAACCCCTTTCCATCATGCCGCTGTCTCAGTGGCACTGCACACTTCACCTCTACAGTCTACTCCTCAAGTACTCATGAATCAAAAAGTGCTCAAAGTCTGATGTGCACAGAGTCGTAACAGTTTGAGAGTGATGAACACACACACACACACACACACACACACACACACACACATATATATATATATATATATATATATATATATATATATATATGTATGTGTGTGTGTGTGAAGAGACCATGAAATAATCTTTGTGCTATTCTCCTGACAAAGCAAATCATAGAACTGACTTGGTGGCAGAGTTCCTTTGAGACCCCAAAAGTCAGGATCATCATCCTCCGTATTTCTCCCGTGTTTGCCTCTCCTATGGAGACAACCCTTTTTCTGAGGTCAAGTCAAATACAGTTTCTATCTCAAGTAAACCAAAGAAATACAGACTTCATTTACTCTACTGTGGACTGAAGACTCCCAAAGGAGAGGGCAAAGTTGTTTTTTTGCTGCTTAGCAGCATTTTATTGCTTTATACCTATAGTCTATACATACTAGGGTTGTATCAGCAAAACTTTATGCACTTTTTCCTCACCACAGGAAGTTTTCTAATGATCTAGTTAGATTTTTAAAAATGCAAAAGTAGGGTTATTAGTATTGTGCCGCTAGACTTTCATGTAATTTTTAAAAGTGGTTTTAAACAAGGGTTTTTCCAGTCTTTCTTAAGGCCCCTTAACATTGACCTAATAATCATCGAAGCAAGGACAAACCAGTAGTGTGTCTATACATAACAAAGATTTAGGGAAGAAGTCATTTCAAATTTGTATCGTCAGACGTTCTTTTACTAGCAGCAGGTTGTTTAAAAAAAGCTAAGAGAGTTCAGGTTGTGTTTAAAGCTCTATTTTTTGCCTTCCATATTTTATTTCCATATATGATGGCAGATTTTTCAATAATAATGTTTGATTGCACCCGGTTTTTTGTTTTGCTTTGCTTTTTTACCTCTTAGCCGCGTTGTTGTCAAACAGCCGGGCGGGTAGCGTGGACATGCAAGTTTGTGAATGTGATAACTGAAGAACGAGGCGACATAGGAGTTTGAAATTGATACCATAGGTGTATCTACTAAAAGTTTCAAACGAGTTTGAAAGTCAGTGTCTTGACTTTAAGGTTAAGGTCAGAGGTCAAGTTTTCATGGAAAAAAAAATCCATCCAATTTCTTGTTTTCTTTTGTCACCCAAAAACCCAAAGATATTATTAGACAGAGTCAGAGAAACCAACCAATATCTTATGGTATTTTGGCTTAACAAAGAGTTTACTGATTATAAATCTTCTGATCATTCCTAATCTTCTAATTGATTAATCAGGTAATTGGTGTAGCTGAAATTAAATGAACTTAAGTTGCAGGTACATGCACGAAGAGTTGAGAAACTATTGATGATAGTAGTTTAAAGTCTCAGAGATGAAAAAGCACGATGTCTGCACATGTTAATATAGCTTGCACAAATAGCTGTATTATAACTGTAAAATACTGCAACAAAGTAAAACCTGCAGCTTTGTTGGATGCATGCTGCAGTCACCCACCTATTCTAATCATGGACAGTGCTAAGCAAAAGCAATTTGTGACAGAAAAAGAAAAAAAATCAATTGCTGTAATATTTCTGCAGCGAATGTGCTTGAGCTCTAACTCCTCTGAAATCAGCTTGTGCGCTCTGCCAAAATGTCCTAGCCATGCTGTAGGCATAATATGCTACAAAGAAGCAGAGCCAAATTGTTTGTCTAAACTGTTTTCAGCGAGAAAAATTGAGGTTAAGCGTAAAAAGGCAGTTATTTTTTGACCTCTATTCAATAAAGAACCATTGCTTTGCCAATTAAGTGGCCTTGGCGTATGAGGATTGGAGGACAATATCTTTACACGTTCGACCCTCTGGCATTCCACACAAAGCACACTTCTAAACACACTGATCCTGCATCACAGGGGAGACTTTATGGTACCTGCTTCCCAATTACTCTCATAGGCTTATTCCTCTGACACAGTCTTAGGGAAAACACACTGGATTGGCTGGTAGTCATGACAGAAAAGCTTAGTGGAGGTGAATTTGTGGGCAGAGTGGGAAAGCTGCCAGCTCCCAACCACCAGTACTGCACTGCAATAGGACTGGCAGATTTACCGTCTGCGCTCTTCTACCGGCCTGCCTATGTTTGTCCTGTCTCCAGTGGCTGACTGAAGACCTTGCTCGCCTAACAAAAACACTGTCAGAGATAGCTCAGCCAGCCATGAAATTGATTTTGTATTAACAAACAAGGGGATCTGGTTCTCCCTTACTGTTAATCAAATCATTTTGAGGAATGAGTGGAAGATGAGAGTAAAATCATTAACTTCCAACAGTAAATCAGGTTCACTGCCAACCTGTTGTCCCATTAACCCTGAAACCTGTTCAATAGCTAATTAAGGCAATTACTTCAGGCATGACACGCCGGTTAATCATGAATGACTAGCCCATTTGTAGTGGTAGCTTCATTACCATTGGCAGGACTCACTGCCCCCCCCCCCACCCCCTTCCTATTCTCACGCTCTTTCTGCAGATACTGTGGATAAATGTGACTGCTACTCCGTCTTCTACTCCCTATTTTAAAGGGATATTATTGAAATGGATGGATGTACCTAAAAAGATGTTCAGAACAAAATGTTTACTTTGATTTATGATGACGAAAATACTTGTTTCCATTATTATTATTATTATTATTATTATTATTATTATTATTATTATTATTATTATTATTATTATTATTATTATTATTTGCGTTTTTCTGTCTTATCTAAACTTTAATTAAAGATAGTACTTATGACACTAACACACAGATCATGGAGAATATAGATTTTTTTTCCACTGCAGTTTGTTTGTCCGATTTATGCTGACAGATGGCTGCTTCTTGTCCTTCACCTGTTTCATTCTCACAGACATCTTATTTCTACTTTTCATTTCTTATATCAGCTTTGATGTTGATGTTTCTTTTCAGCACCACTTTCTCCGTTTACTTCGAGGTAAACATTTTTAAATACATAGAGAAATGCAATTGTGCAATATGCAGAATGCACAAAACATAGACGGGCTGTGGCAAAAATATTCAGCATGAGGATTCTGGGCGTCGTGGTGGCTATTGTCGTTATATACAGTCAGTGTTTCTAATTGATGATATCATTAATATTGGTTGAAATTCTTCATCTAAAGAACGTAGCTATAATTAAAACAGAAAAAGTGAATTAAGCCGCTAACTTTATTTAAACAATATAAGAATTTAATATGTATATTAGGTATCTGATGATTTGATGTTAGTGCCAGGCAATGACAATGATGTTAATACGACAAAGGGTTGATAAGCTTGGGATCAATTTGCTGGAGTTTGTCGCTGTCTTTCTGGAGCTGTCCACGGTGCTGAACAAGACTTCAATCGCGCTGTAAGAGTGTGATCAGTGTGCTCTGACACCTACCTTGTCAGCAGTTCACATCCCAGACCACTTGAGGGACTGATTCTGACAGACAGGCCTGCTGAGGGAGGCCCTTGTAGTGAACTGTCCTGAGTGGGAGTATTGATTTTCCTGTTTGTCTCCCTTGACTGCGGCAAGGTGGTGGCTACATGAAATAACTCCCTCAGCTCTGGGAACCATTCCTCTCAGCTTGCCCCGCCTCACTTTAAAGACCATCTGTACCGTTTCTATATGTACCAGTGCATCTGCTGCAAGCTGGTCGGAGGCCCCCATCTTCACGCTGTTAAATGTCACTCTCTCCCCTCCAGTGCACCTCAGTAACTGGTGGTAGCACAGCAGGACACCCCCTCTTGGTTGTTCCATTTCCATTTCCAGCCATGAATATAAATTTCTGGATGACCTGTCACTCTTGTAAAGACTGGGGGAGGAGTGCGATTGGATGTGTGTACGTGTGTGTGCGTCTGCCAGTGTTCCACTGAGCTGAAGCTTCCACATGTTGACATTAAAAAGCTTCACAGCACATTTCCATTTAGCTCTCAGACGAGAAAAAAAAATGAAAGAAAGCAAAAACTTCACCTCAAATGCAGACTGCTGGGAACATGTTTGACTTTGATGTACTTGCACCAGACAACACAGAAGACATCACTGTGATTGCAAGTGTGGTCAGTTAATTAAAAACAGCAAGGCTGCTTTAGCTTAGACGTTGTCTTGTTAACGTGGCAAAAAACAGCTGCTCATCAGAGGTGCGTGTGTAAACAGGCATCTGCTTGGTATATTTATCAAGCGATGGTGCAAAGGGCCCTCAGAGAACGCGGGTCTGAGACTTTGCTTTTAAACAATTACAGCCAGAGTCAGAAGTGTAATCTTACCTACTCGCACTTTGCATTTATATGTAAATGTCAGACTGACGTCTTCATGGTAAGATTCCCTGTGGGCAAACTTGTTTACTACGATGCAGCTTTTTATGATCAACAGATTGCATGCAGAGAGGATGGCAGGCTGTGGAGAAAATACATTAACTTTCTTTTAGGTCCATTCAGTGGGAAAAAGCTGAAAAAGTCAAGAGTCACTAAAAAGTCTTGTCAGTGAAGCTGTATTGTAAGTCAGCATCAACCTGTGCAGACTGAAATGCTCCTAAAAAGGGTGGAACAAAGGCTTTTTTTTTTCAAATCTCTTACATTGCTATTATATTCCAGAAAATTTTGATATTAAAAAATGTGTCTTAACCGAAGGCTTAACATCTCCTCAGTAATTGTAGCCTTTGGTGTGTAATAAGCTTTTTACTTGAGCTTTCACTCAGGACAAAAGGAGAGTCCTGCCATACAGAGACACATTATTTCACAGCCTTTAAACACAACCCCTGCCCCCCACTGTGAAAACCATTAGTGCGGCTAATGTTAGATGTTAGAGGGTGTGAGTGCAGCCTGTACACGAGGATCCTGGAGGCCAGTAATCAGGGAGAATATTATCTGGCACTGTGGTGAGGGCGGTTCAAGTCACAGTTTCATTTTTGCTTCACAGTACTTAACTGAGCTGTGATGGTGAACAAATTACATGCTTTCTTCAGATAAAATGCTTTTGGAGGAAACTTATTTACACACTAATGCATGCGATGTATAAGTTCAGCCATGCAAACTAGCCAAAAAATGTTAAACTGAAGTACACTACGGCTTTGGACACCCTCGCTATCAGAATATGATTCAAAGCTTTTTTTTTTATGTATATATAATTACTGATAACAACCCATTAATATACAGTAATGTGAAAAAGTCTCAAGCCACCTCATTTTTTAAATGTTTTCCCAGGAAAATCGGAACTAGGAGGTTTTCTGGCGTTCTTGAAAGACATTCAAAGCTCTCCTGTGGCTGCGCCACACTGCTTCAATAATGGGCCTGGGTTCTGGGGAAATCAATCCAAGATAGTGGTCCTTTGTATGTTTTTTCTATCCAGGTATACTTTTATTGCATTGGCAGTGTGATCAATGTCATGCTGAAAAATAAAGTCAATGAGAAGCTTGCCAATCAGACATTTTCTTGTTGGTATTGCATGGTGGAGCACCTCTCTGCTTTCATAATCCAACAATCCTGACAGAATCCCCAACACCACTGGCTGAAATGCAGCCGCAAACTATGACAGTGCCTTATAGATGGCTGTTGATGCTCCAGACATCATATTAATTAGCATTTGAACCTGAACTATCTATTTGAAATTGATCACTCCATAATACCTGTTACCACCAATTTACAGTCCAGTTCTTGTGTAATGTGGAATACCACAGCTTTTTCTCCTCATTTCCCTTCCTTAAGAATGGCTTCTTGATGGCCACACTTCCAGTGAGATGATTTCTGATGAGGCTTCAGTAAACATTATCAGGGGTCTCGAACTCCAGGCCTCGAGGGCCGCTGTCCTGCAGGTTTTAGATGTGTCCTTGATCCAACACAGCAGATTTAAATGGCTAAGTTACCTCCTCAACATGTTTTGAAGTTCTCCAGAGGTCTGTTAATAAACTAATCATTTGATTCAGGTGTCTTGACCCAGGGTGAGATCTAAAACCTGCAGGACACCGGCCCTCGAGGCCTGGAGTTCGAGACCCCTGCATTAGATGGATCAACTGAAAGAAAAAGCTTTCAAAGAAAAGCTTTCAGAGACCTTCTGAAAGCCTTCAGAACTATTGCCCAAGACCGCTTGACAAATTACGAAATGACAAGCCTTGCTATTTTGAAGCAAAATATAAAGAAATCAGTGGTGGCCTGAAGCTTTAGTACAGGGCTGCATGCTCAAACCAAAACTATACATAAGAGTTTAGCCGGACACTCAAGTCTTGAACTATCATTTCTGAACATTGTGGAATAAATTGCAAAGTCAGTTGTTTATACCTGAGAGGAAAGCTTTAACCTAGCCAGTCTATTTTTGTCATTCTACTCCATCGTTCTAACTGTTAGCCAATAACAATGTTGGCTGCATTGGTAATCACTGGCAGATGATGAAACACAAAGGCAATTTATGAATTCCAGACAGGGTTGAGAGAAACTGTGGATTGTTCTCCTTTCTATAGACAAAAACAACAACAAGAAAACAATTGTCGAACAAAAGTGCAGTTTTGTCTGGAAGCATTGTACATGTGGGGCAGTTTCTAGAAAACTGGATTAGCAACACATTTTGTTCATTATAAACTGAAAATTTGCAGGATAAGGTAGATTTTGACTAGGAGCCAATAGGATAAGAGAATGAACTCCAAATACACCACATGGCTTTGGCTGTGAGACCCATGAGTCCACGAGCTTCACTCAGTCAAGGCTGAGTTCACACAAACAACAGCTCTGTGAGAACAAATAAATAAAAATACAGCTGCCTATTATAAACAGGGAAGAATGACAAATACAAAGTAGTAAACAAATGATCGGAAAATAATTAATGATTATAGTCAGAAAGGATTAAAAAATGTACTCTCCGACTTTCCAAACTCCTATTTCATCATCTTACTGGTACCTGAAACATTAAAGCCTATCTTTGTAGAAGCTGTAGTTCTACTCAGAATGCCCAGGGGCCAAGCTTGACATCCTGCTGTGACAACAACACCACACAGTTTAAAAAAAAAAAAAAACAAATTTAAAAAAAGAGAGTATTCCAAAGTCTCTCAAAAGCCCTACTTTTCTTCAGGTTTGTTTTTTTGTTTTTGTTTTTGTTTTTTAGGTTTCTTACTTTTTCTTTAGAATATCCTTCTCCTCTTACATAGAAAATAAATGTGGTAGCACTCAACATTGCTGTTTTTTGTGGACCTAGATGGATTGCATGTAAGCGATGAGATTGGTTTCAGTGTTCCCCATGGACTGAAGCCTTTGGTGTTTGGTGATAAATGCCTCCTGTGTGGTAATACAGTATGATTAACGGACACAGCCCAAAGCCTGAGCCCTCCTCTCCTTCCTCACTGTACCTGAATCAATCATCTACATGGAAAGGCCATGTCTTGGAATAGCTGCTTATAGCTCTGCTCGCTTCAGGAGAGCAGACCTCGAAAAGCAGTCAATACACACGGGTGAGCACATGTGTTTACGGTTTCTGTGGTGATTATTTTCTCACAACTGGGTTTTAACTTTTTACCCCTTGAAAACCTACTAGGGATAGCTCGTGAAGTGCTTTTCTGAACTGAGTGGTTTGTAGAACTACATGACTGAATGTGCATCAGAAGGTAGTGAGGGTGGTCTCCATGTATGCAGCTACCTTTGGAAAATAACCCAGAAACCTTTCTAACCACGTCTGTATTGATTTATACTGAGGTGTCAAAATTGGTCACAAAGGGTACAGGGGATATCTTCAGACATTGTCTTTATGTAGAAAGAGTTAAAAAGGTATGCTTGTCTACAACAATCCCAGGAACGAAATTTGAGCTAACCAGTGTTATAATGTGTCTTTACCAGCGGTCCCCAACCTTTTTTGCACCACGAACCGGTTTATGCCCGACATTATTTTCACAGACTGGCCTTTAAGGTGTCGCGGATAAATACAACAAAATAAAACTAGTACCGGTACCGAAAAAAAGAAGATTTATTCATAACACATGTGAAAAGACCCAGGAAAACCGAGTTAAAGATAAAAACGATAACAAAATAACGCTGAAAACCGATAAAACCCCTGAAAACCATACATTTCACACCTGAGCCTCAACTCTCGCGGCCCGGTACCAAACAACTCACGGACCGGTACCGGCCCGTCACCCGGGGTTTGGGGACCGCTGGTCTATACCAATAGACATTATTTTATTCTCTTAGTGCTGAGTTTGTAAAGAAGTTCTGTGAAACACTAAAGTGACCACACACCCACAAATCCTTCTAAAACATCACAGTGGGCGTTTGACAGGTTAGAAAATTACAAGGCTGCCTTTAAATGTAACATAAAATAATGCCGCTTCTCTCTTAACTTTGTAGACCCACCGATGCTGGAACACGCTGAAAATCAAACGAGGCTCGCTCCATGCTTTGATAAGAATGAAAGTGATGAGAATCACGATGCAGATGGATGGCAGGGTGGTAGATGTTTTTACCAGATGCACCGGCTTCCTCCCGCATTACAAAGACATGCAGGTTAATTGGTGATTCCAAAAATTGTGTAAATGTGAGCATGAATAATCGCCTGTGTCCCTGTGTTAATGGGCTGCTGACCTGTCCACGGTAGATCCCACCCCTTACCCACTGTTTGGACACCCTCCAGTCCCTCCACAACCTTTTTTATGCCTCTACCAGAGTTCAAGACGCTTGTAGAGTGGGCGTAAATGCACAGTCAAAACATTTTGTTACCTGCATATAGCCACATCCATTATTGTCATGCAAAGGTAACAAGGTAAACCGATGCCACATATGGTTTCTGAACTAAGCAGGATATATTCTCGTATGATAAGAAGAGAAAAAAAAAGAAGAAGGCAGCACAAAGTAGTACAAATAGCTGTGAAACGGTATCATTGGAAGGGAGATTATGGCAGTGGCATAAGCAGTCAAATCAATTCCTGAGTATTTTTGTGCAAGTCGATAGAGGTTCCACATTAGGCCCATTAGTCATGTTGGCACCCCGCATTGCACTGCCAGACCCGAAACAGCCCAGCAACAGCAAAGCATGTTGGTGCTGAAAGCTCTCAAAACATCCAAATTGGCTTCCTCATTATATTGTCTTTAGCAGGTGTGTGAAAACTGAATGTTAATTTCTGTAGTTCGGCTGTAATATGTGTGAGCTTATACCCATTCTTGAAACTGGTGACACTGTGAGGAAAAAAGCCATTTCCTGATAATTCATGCGCGCTGTTCAAAAGGAGACACTCGGAGGCACTTAATACTTTTCTTCCCTCCATAATTTCTCCTGATTCGCAGGCACGCCCGGTATTACAAGTGAAGCAAATGCCACCAGCGTTAGAACAATTTCCTCTCGCCGCACTCAGAGCGCGAGAGAGTAAACAAATTCACACCTCACATTCCAAACATAGGAGGGGATGCTTACACGGAATGATGAATGAAGCAAAGTCCACTCTCCGTCGCAGAACAGGGATTGATGGGAAGTTAACTGATCCCTGGATTTGAGGGAGGGATTTAAAGCTCTGTTTTGTAGCCATTCATCTGGCACCTCGAGAGAACTGGCTCACATTGAGGGACATCAGATTCCTATGATGAGGTTGATGTGCTGTATCACAACACGTGCTGGGACATAATGCTATTTGTTCCACACCAGCACTCCGTGATGCCGCAAGATGTTAGTCTCCTCTCTAGTCCTGTACTGTTAGGGCACATTTTCAATCCATACTTATTATACTGTGGCCTGGGACCCAATTTATATTGCAATATTGTAGGTGGGAGTGAATAGAGATTGATCTAAAGGAGGAAATCCTTTTCCAGTGGGAAATAAACTATTTTTCATTCACCATAACAGACAACGATACACAACAGCTTTAGATGCTTTCTGCCTTCACACTCATTAAAAAAAATATAGAGAATGTTAAATAGATGGGGAAAAGCTATGCATGGGGAGTTGCACAGGGGAAAATTGTTTAGATTAGATTTTTTTGTATGCCACATCAATAAAACTGAGATGCTGCTAATCAAGTATCTATAACGATTTAGCAAAAATAAAAAAAAGGAACGCACCTATTTATAAATGCAGACATTTAAGAGGCAATCTGGACTGCAATCTGTTCAGTGAGATTATTCAGATCTCTCTCACAAGTCTGGCTGATGCCACAGGATGGGAAAGACGCAGACGAGACCAGCAGTAAAGATTTTATCAGCTCTACATATTTTATGGATTACCGTTTCATTGCATACATACGTCCTGTGAACGATTTTTGGAACGTATCGTCTCCCGGCAGTGAGGCAGTCCTGAAGCGCAGAGCTAAAGTTTTATTCATTTCACCACATTGCCAGGCGGCACTAACTATTACAGCATCACAACAGCGAGAATGTCATCCTCCTCGGTGGCAGGAGATTAGTCTGTGAAGGTGACTCCACCTGCACTTACACTCTTAAGTGTGCCAGGTGCTCCGTCAATCTCTGAATCCAAATTGGGGAGCTGTGCGAGGCAGCCAGTTTTAGCTAGCCTCCCCACTGTATAACTTACCTGTCACCATTGTGCCCCAGATAAGGACAGATGACCTTTCTCCTGGTTGTTATAATAAATCAACTCCAGAGGCTGTTATTCCTGGCACGGGCTTTTCATTGGGCCTTACAGGTATCAGTTGAGAAATAACACAGCCGGGCACCTTTTGTGGCATTTTACAAGTCAGTGTTTGATGTCATTTACGTCAAGTCCAGGCATAAGTATGAACAACACACACACACACACACACAAACAAAGAAGAGACGACACAAAGCATATCCGATATACTTGATCTGTTTATATGAACCAAATTAAGCTTAAACAGCTTCGTGCATTCAGTCATGTTGGGTCTTGCATTTCAAAATTGCTAAACTGGTTAAAAGAGGCTAAAGCCAGATTTTTTTTTTTTAACTACAGCACAAAAAGCTGAGACGCTGTTACAAAGGAACAACGCGCGTCATTAAAGCAATATTCATGAGCGTGCTGATCGGGTTGCTCCCGGCTGCTCCCGATCAGCAAATAATAAAGAATTTATGGGGAAATTCTTTTAGTTTTGCACAATTACTTTTTATGGACTGTTTGTTGTACAGAACTAGAATGTTCTTTTCTCAATTAGAGGGAAACAGAGCCAAAGTTAATTGCCCCTTTGATAATAGAAGCATTTTCAGCGGCTCAGCCACGAAATAGGCCTCATGGGGACGTTAAACACAGAATCTTTGAATCACTGCACCAGCTGACTCATTTTCATCACACTGATGACTACATTTACACAGATCAGCGTGAGGCGCTTTGCTCCTTTTCTTTTTACCTCAGTCGAGCAGGTGTTCTCACTCTGATCAAAAGCTGACCGGTAAGTAAAAGTCTGGCTCCGTGACAGCACTGAGAGATCACGGTTGAACAAAGTTTAGAGATAAAGCAGGGTATTCATGTATGTGATGGCTTGGATTAAATTATGAAAAAAGCGAATGTTATAAATGGAGACACTGTGAAAGTGACTGTGCTGCACTGCGGGACATGATACAACAAGAAAGTTTAGGGGATTTAAATCTAACCAAATTTTGCAAACCAGCTTCCAGAAGACTGTGACTGGAGGCTCTTAGCCATTCACTTGACACCAAGCTAACTATTAATCACACTATAGGAGCTGAATCAGAGGACTGGAGATTCATATTTGCCAGACCAGCAAGTATTTGACAGCGGCACCAGAGAATCCGAAAACCTATCCTGGCAAACTGAGCAGTTTTCATTACTTAGAGTGGCTCTTAGAGCAGAAAAACCCCACTAAGCCACATCTCGAACAGTTCAGGCTAAGGGACAATGACAAATATCCATAACAGCACCCCCCCCCCCCTCCCCAAATGCTAATATTGCAAGGATTTATAAGGGCCATTGTTTTGAATGTAATCACTTAATCGACCTGCACTAAACAATAGTGCAACAGTTTGTTACGTATCAGGCAGCAATGGTTGATGCACAATCTCTTGAAATACACCATATGTTATGCATCAGTCACACTAATAGGGAGGCAGGTTTTATTTCACAGTCATGCTCTTTAACACTGACCCCTTTCAAGATTGAAGCGAATGTCAGTTGATTTTTGTTGTATTTATTTTTTGTCTTGCTTCTTCTTTTGGCTGCTCCCTTTAGGGATCAAGACAGCAGAACAGCGGTCCCCAACCTTTTTTGCGCCACGGACCTGTTTATGTCCGACAATATGTTCACGGACCAGCTTTTAAGGTGTCGCGGATAAATACAACAAAATAAAACCAGTACCAGTACCAAAAAAAAAAAGAAGATTTATTCACATCAGACGGGAAAAGACCCAGGGAAACCGAGTTAATGATAAAAAATGATAAAAAAATAACTCTAAAAACTGCTAAAAACCCTGAAAACCATAAATTTTACAGCCGAGCATCAACACTTGTGGCCCAGTAACAAACGACTCATGGATGGCCCGTCACCCAGGGGTTGGGGACTGCTGCTGTAAAATATCTGTCTCCATCTCACCCTGTCCCTTGCATCTAACCCTCTACACGCCCTTTGTGTTTGTTTGTTTTTGTTTTGCTAAAAGTTCTTATTACTCTGACTTTTTGCCTCCCCAGATGGGCAGTTGCTATGGCAGTTCCACTTACACTTCAAAGGCTTGACCAAACAGGACACCCCCAATCCAGACGAGGTCCAACAACCAGGAGATACCACACCTTGTCCGGGTGTTAGCTGCGTGGCGAGTCAGGTTGCCGTCCAGATTGGTTGTGTCCTCTGTCCAATTAAGTCGTCCGCGATGGCAATGAGTAGTGACAAAGCAATTCAAAAATAAAATGATATAACAGCATGCCAGTCTGATTAATCTGATAAATAGTTGATATGAAAGCAATGGCACATTCTGAAATTTGAATAAAAATGTGTTTCTGGTCAAGCTTTTGAATGGTTCGGCCTCTCAAAAATGTCATCTACCCTCGAAAGCGACTAAAAAAGCTGCTGCGCAAACGAGTCTTTGTTTTCCCACTCATATTTTCCCCCTACATAGTCCAATTTGAATTTTATTTGTCACACTGGTGAACAATTGCTTGACATATGCTGTTGTACCCTCTGTAGAGGTAATGCTTAATTATCAAACCAACTGGATCAGGCCTGCCAGCAATGACGACTCAAATTAATGACACAGGAAAAGCAATCTGCGCACCCTGGAAGTCCAAAGCCTGCAAGGGCACTCTCAGCTTCACACATACTAAACATCCCATCATTTTGATGAGCACTTTCCCTCCTACATCCAAAGATACGACCAGAACTGTAAATCTGCTCAACTTTCCTCATTCAGGTTCATCTGTGCCCAGAGGGCATCCATTACCCTGCTGGTTCAGCGAGTCTGCACTTTCCCTTCTCCACTCAGCTCAGAAAGTCTGAGTTCATAGAGAGCAACAAGAGAAATGCTCTATTTGTTGTTACGATATGTTATGTATTTAACAAAAGTTTCAATGCTATTCTTTTTATTTTCACATAGCCTAACAGCGCATTGGTCAGACAAAGAAGAAAAATGGCAGCTCCTTCAAATGAATATCCAAAAAAAAAAAGGAAAGAGGAGCCATTTGTTTTACGTGCTGCTGCTTTCAAGGTCAATACGACCTCGATCCTCGTGAAATAAAAAATAAAAAAATTACAACATGACTTGGATGAAATCAAACTGACAAGCTATTTTTGTAAACACAAAAGCGGGAACGCAGATGACAACATGTAAAATACAGCTGCTCACCGCATTCAAGTTCATTTAGGTCAGGCTGTTAATGACTCCCCTCCCACATGCTGATTCAGGAATATGCCTAACATTGGTAGATGTCATACGCAGGTAGCAGACAGAGTGAGACATACACGGTTCACTGATCAGAGCTGTAAGTGGTAACGACCACACAGTAATTGCAGCCCTCTCTGCATCACTTATTATGAATAAAATATGATGTGGGGTGTTATTCAGCCAAGGATTCGGGCATGTCATTCGGGTGAGTAAGGAATAACACTGGTTACTGCTCCTGCTGGACTGCTGTAGAAATGAAGGGAATGGGAATATGTTATTTTGAAGACTGGTGGGCAAAAAATATTCTTTTGGCAGGAACTTTCACAGTTCTGGGAAACAGGGTTAAAGTAGCTTCATCTGCTAATATAATGGCACCATATTACTGATGAATAAAGAATTATCCTGGTAGCTGCTTCACCTTATTGCTTACCAAACTTTAAGCTAAAGTAATCATTAATATTAATACCAATGACCTCATAATATAGAGGATATTTTCCTTCAGCTTCCAATAGAACAATTTATATTGCATAGTGCATTTACAGTAACACAAAGATAAATAATGTGTAACTCCACAACTAGGATGTATCCACATTTTCAAGGTGATAATCTACAATAAAAGATGATTAAAAAGGCCCAAAACCAAACAGTGCTATCATTTTGCTCAAGTTTCAAATCCTTCATTATCTCTGCCTTTTCAGGCCGACACACAATACGCTCAACTTTGAACACAGTCCACATAACATGAAAACCTTGAGGATGCCGTGATCTAGAAATCGATTTTCAGAATCACAGTAGAGGACATTGCTAAATAGGCACTCTCGCTCTCTTTCAACGTTTCATTCAATCAGAGCATCGACGAGGGTCTGTGCCGTGCTGTGTTTTGACGCTGGTCTCTTTGTGCTCCTGAACTGAGCGTTCATTATGCATACGCAACAAGAAAGCTGCTAATGAAGATTGTATAATTGATAAAAAGTGCAACATCAGCATATGCGTGATATTATCACGAGGCAACAGCAAAAAAGGAGGGAGGAAATAAGATAAAGTGAAACCGGGGGGGCTGTCCAAAAAGTGCTCTCAATATCTTTCCATCTCCACGTGGATGCTTATGGGCTGCACAAATATGCACAAAATGAAGGTTTTAAGGAAATGTGGCTATACTGCAAACACAAACAGACAGAAACTGGAAGGTGGAAATGTTGCTTATGCAAAAGGATGAGTCATTTACATTAACAGTGAGTGCATCTGTGCAGTGTCTTAATAAGTTATAACAAAGAATATCAAATAATAATGGTTCAAATGAGACACGCATCCCAGTTTTAATGGATTTGTGCTGCAGAAGCAGGCCTCAGGGAAGTGACAGCAGATTGATCTGCACACCAGCAGCTCTAAAGAAGGGTTATATTATGAACAGCAAAGAAACTATGAAAAGAGAACCGAATGGTTTAACCAAAATCTTATTAATAACCTTTATAAATATTTGCCTATTTTGTGGCTTTTTATGTATTTATCAAATTGCTTTACTTTGTATCAGCTTGTCAGTTACTTCTAGAGCACACTTCCCTGGATGAAAGGTGGTTTTTAATTCACATATATAACACTGCTAATGACAGCTGGGAAATGTGGTGTCTTGTTCTTGCTGTGCAATTAATTAAAATGTTACCATACCATACCACCTTTATTTATAAAGGACTTTAACATAAAACCAGAGTTCACAAAGTGCTGTACATGCTAATAGCATAAGTAAAGAAAATTAAAATGAGATAAGATAAGATAAAATAAATAACTAAAAAACTAAAATAAATTGAAACATGTTAAAACAAATTGAGTCAACCCCTCTAATCAATGCCAAAGGCTTCAGCGAATAAATATGTTTTAAATTCAGAAAGAGAAGAGGCCTGCCTAACATGCAAGGGTAGATCATTCCACAACTTTGGAGCAACTACAGCAAAAGCACGATCACCTTTAAATTTAAACTTAGTTTTTGGTACCTCAAGGAGCTGCTGATTGGCGGACTTAAGGGAACGGGCAGGTGTATATGGTTGTAGTAGCTCCGAGAGGTGTGTGTGTGTGTGTGGGGGGGGGCAGGCCATTAAGAGATTTAAAAGCAAATAAGAGAATTTTAAAAACAATCCTAAAATGTACAGGTAGCCAGTGGAGTGAAATTAAAATTGGGGTAATGTGCTCAGACTTTTTTGTTACAGTTAAAAGACGTGCTGCAGCATTTTGCACAACCTGCAGGCACCTAATGGACGCATCACTAACCCCAAAATAAAGTGCGTTACAATAATCCAGCCTAGAAGTAACAAAGGCATGGATTACTGTCTCAAAATGCTGTTTCGATAAGAAAGGCTTTATTTTGGCTATTTTGGCTCTCAAATGAAAAAGCTAGATCTTACAACAGTTCTGACCTGGCTTTCAAGTTTAAGATTTGCCTCTATTTTAACTCCCAGATTAGTGATGACTGGTTTAACATACTGTGCCAGCGAACCTAGATCTATAATAGTGGCCTCAGAAGCGCCACCAAAAACCATCACTTCTGTTTTCTGTTCATTAAAATGTAAAAAGTTCAAAGCCATCCAGGCCCTTATTTCATCAAGGCATCTGAGCAGCGGGTCTAGTGAGAAGCCATTTATCTTTTTAAGTGGGAAATAAATCTGGGACTCATCGGCATGTTCACATATTTATTGTTATATTCTTGACCTTGTGCTTTGGCAGCTGCTGTGTACATCTATCTGACAATAATGATGTAAAATGGTGCTTAATTAATACAAGAATCAATCACTGATTGAAAAAGAAATTTACTCCCAGCTGTTTGTGACAGTCTGAACCAAAATTCAGTGAAGACTTAATATGAATTCAAAACGAAACCAAACTTCCAGACAGTAAAAAAATGATAATTAATATCTGTGAAATTCGCACATAATGGGTTGGCTGTGCTTGAACTCATACGAGACCAGCATCACAAAAGTTCAACTAAAGCGAAATATTGCTTCGATACAATAAAAGGACAAGGTACCATAAAGTTCAAATTAGCTTAGCCCTAATTCAAAGACTTGACCATTAAATGTCACTAAAATACCAAATGCCGAAACAGCGAGAGCCAAGCAAAGCCTTAATTCTGCCGAAGCATCCGATCTGCCCTGTAGACTGTGAGAGATGCTGACATTGTGAACGTTATGCAACAGGAGGGTGACCCTGATGAATTCTAGTGCAAAAGCATCACCAGAACATCTGTTTTATCACGTCAGCGCTCGAGTGCGTGTCAAACACTAAAGAAGTATAGGCTTTTATATTTGCTGTTGTGGTGGTGCTGTGCAAAATTAATGATGTAAAGAAGAATGTGGGGAAAAAATGACAAGATCCCACCCCCACATTTTAAATAGCTGATAAACTTTTCAGTGCAAGTCTTTTAGTGTTGGTTTGAAAGATAATGCATGTTTCTGGGTTTTGGTTGAGAGATCTTAGAGATTATGTGGATTATTTTTTCATTTTACTGTTATCTTCTCATACACAGAACATATCAGATTATTGTTACATAAATTTACTGACTGACACGCTGATTCATTTGAGAGTTTTATAATCAAGTTTATTTGCCTCAGACCAACAATAAAGTTCTGCTGTTGTTTATTTATCTCTGTGACAGATGATCAGCTGCACCTGGTGGTAGAATATCACACTGAGCTCGCTTCAATTTCAGTGGAGAAGAACATCAGATATTTCTCTAATACTAACCTTTTATTACACAGGCTTCTGAAGACATCGTTTACTCAGTCAGTTCTTGGCGCATTAGCGTTAAATACATTTTCAAAATCAGCACCTTGTTTTGCGGCCCAGTGTCACACTGAATACATCTGCATGAGTTACTCCTGACTGGAGAGTTAGATAATGAACATGTACCAATCAGAAATAATTCCAACAGCAGTCCTCAGCAGAGAACTCTGAAATTGCCTGAGTGGAAAAACAACCTGCTCAGCCAGCCAAATTCATGCAGCAGACAAGGTAATACTGTGATGCTCTCCACAAAGCAACTTAAGAGGACAGCACTTAGAAGTATGTTTCTCCAAAAAGTCCCTGAAGAGAGGCTGCCTGCCTGCTCCGCTTCTCCCCTGACTGACAGCACTCTCCAGAGGAGCTACACCGCAGGACACGCTGATCCAGTCTGACACGCCTGACCTTTCCTGGGCCGTACGGCTGGCTCGCCATGCAGCACGCACCGCCTGGCTGAAAAGGCCACACCATGCCAGTGCCATCACAGCCCTCCTTCCCCGGCCTCCCCTTACTGCCACCTCAGGAGCCGGTATACTCAGGACTCAATCTCAGACAGCCACTCAATCTCAGAGGCTCCCATCCACAAAACAAGGCCATACCATCAGAATTTGGCAGTGATATAGTATTGGCATTCCTCCGGCGTGCCCTTAGGTGGACTAAACATTTTTCTAAGTGGATTATAGTATTTTCTTTATAAATAGCATGTTTTGCTGGGCAAGGGTGATTTTTTTTTTTACTTTGACCTTATACCATTTATGATATTATAATTTAAGGCATTTCTCATACACAAATTAATTATGAGGATAAAATTTGCATAACGCTGTTAGTCATCTCTTTCAAATGGCACATAAATGTGCCTTATGCAGTGGCTGGTTAGTGAGGTGGTCTAACATAATGTGTCTGCCAACAGTCTCGGTCGTCGTGGCAGAATAATCTCAGAATAGATGCTGCGGGAGCGCACTGAGGAACAAGGCATGAGAGGACTGTAAGAGCAGAATGGATGCTGCAGCTGTGAAATGAAGAGCTGTCGCATCTAGTGAGCACTTCCCTGAGTAAAGAAAACACTTGGCACAGCAGAAATAAATCATGCGCTCAAGTACTTCAGTGTAATATATATATATATATATATATATATATATATATATATATATATATATATATGAACCAGAGAAGGAAATTGTCTGCAGTTTAAAAAAATGTAACAAGACATTTGACCAGTACACCTTCGGTTTGTAGTACTTGCACGAGTATCTTCTACTGCAGTTTTTTAAAAGAATCAGTAACTCTGGAAGCTGCACGGAAATATACACATATCCACTTTGCTAAGCGAAAACACTCAAACACGCATTGCTCATCCACTGGATGCTTCATTGCAGCACACCCACTTTTAGTAATTGTACAAGACTGTACATTAGTAGAAGCATTTGCAAATGTCTTTTTAACTGTAATTACCACACAACACGCTGACGGAAAATGGGTTTTGAATTAAGCAGGTCTTCTCCGCATTTCCTGTGAGGTGACATCACAGAACCAAACAAACAAACAAACATCCTGGAAAAATTTGAACTCAGTCATAAAGTAAAGATGGCTTCAAATGAGGAGACTTCCTGTGGTACGGGAGTGGCGCACTGCTTTTGCGTGCCAACAACAACAACAAAGAAAAAAAAACACCTCAGAGGGACTCATCAACGCAAGACATAAAGGCCAAGGGTGCACAGAGAATTGTGAGTAGCTAGTGATGTAGGAGTTGCACTCGAGCATGAGCTTTTTACAACTTCATCAACACCTCAAGGATAAAAGTTGGGCAAAGAATGATTCAGAGTATGTGGCTTTTATAGAATTCTCTGTTCATTTTCAGGAGGTTGTATCACTGGAGATTCATTTGAATTATATTATATTAGTAGTTATTTGGATAGGTGTTAAGCACTATTAAGTGTTTGCAGGAGATTTATATTTTAGAGGTTTAAAAACAGTATATGAATGTTGTTACAGTGAGCTACAGAAGCTATCTCCAGTCTCACCTCTTAGAGGGATGCCTAAAAAGTTCATGTACACTATACTGTACCTAATGTGACAACTGTATAAGCCCTCCAGGGAAATAGCAATGAGTAGACCTACCCATCCCATCCTGTGCCCATTCCATCCCCGCTTACTTCTCCACTCAAGAGAGGCAGTGCATTTTCCTTAAAGGCAAAACTTACATTTTGAATTCATTAAGGGTTTTATGGTCACATGGTTTAATTGGGCATTATTGTTTTGCATCCCCCATGGTTGTGGGGATTGGGTGCATTTCTGTAAGAGACTCTCACGCGTTACCTTTTATTCCTCCTGGCCTCCTTCTTATCCATAATGACAGGGACACAGTTCGTAAGCTCGGTCCAGTCTGCATGCAGTCCGCAGCTCCAGCCTGTAGAGAACCGGGAGAAGAGCCAGGACTCTTCTTTCCCCGGTCGGTGGCACGTGCATTTCTTCTGCCCCGGCTTGCAGTCGCACGGCTGCTCCAAGCGAATATTCCTCACCAAGTGCCTCCCGAAAGTCGTCCCCCCGGTCTTCTGGATGTGCAAAAACACTATCACGTCGTCCCCTTTGATGTTGAACTCCACGTGTCTGTCAAGGTCTCTTTCAGTGAAGTTGAATTTCGACGATAGTTTCGGAGGGCTGTCATCCTCCAAGTCTTGATCTCGGTAGAAATCATCGCTGTCCTGATAAGGGGTTGAAAGTAGACTCACCCCTCTAAATTTCTCCTCAGTCTTAAAGTGGCATGAATTACTGCCAGCGGGACATATGTACTGATAACCTATCATAACAAAAAGGACAGCTAAAATAGGAACTAAAATGAGCTTACTGGATCTATCATCCATCATATCAAGATAGTGTCTTCATTCCGTTACTGTGAATAATAAGGAGCACCCGTGGACACTTCGGAGATCAATGTTCCTTCATGCCTCAGACAGATTAAAGATGCCTATATTTTAAATGCAACACGTTGATCAGATAACACTCTCCAAAGACACTCAGACAAAATGAGAAGTCCACCTTAAGGACTCTAAAATACTGCACGCCGTCTGCACTGCGTTGGAAGTCCTGTCCGTATTCAAGAGTCATGGCAATTAAATCTCTGCCTGTCCAACTTCTGAAGCCGGTGTGGAGCTGCATCCAAGCCGACGACTCCCATGCCTCGGTATCAAGTTGAAAACGAAGCAGTCGGATGAGAGAGTTTTTAGTTTGACTCCCTCTTTCTTTCTAGTGCTGGTCCCGTGCAGTGTAAATCACAGTGTGGTTCAGTGCATCTCCATACTTATTTCTGCAGAAATGTCGCACGGCTTCTTGTTGGGCTCCATGAATGCTCCGGCAGGGTACGGCATCCTTTACGGGTTGAGACAGATCTGACTGTAGTGAAGCAGTGCGTTTGAGAGGATGCTGCTGCATCCGAGCCGACAAATAGGCGTTATGCTCTCGTCGCGGTTGGGCTGGGAAAGCTCCTCATCCCATCCCGTCCATCCCGTCCATCCCATAATCTTGTTTAACACAGTGCGAAGCCAGAAGCCCACACGGATATTGAACGGAGACAATACTGAGATTTATTCACATTTAAATACAAAGACCTTCCAACCTATCTATCTATCTATCTATCTATCTATCTATCTATCTATCTATCTATCTATCTATCTATCTATCTATCTATCTATCTATCTATCTATCATTTCCTTTGCGCACCCTGTTATTCTCCCATTATCTGCAGCTCAGTCATGTAACCCTATTATTTTCGTGTCACTATTGGCTAACTGCCCTTATAGTGACGTTTTGATGGCTATTAAATTTAGAAAGGCTTAAATGCACCTTTAAAGTGATGTCGAAATTGAGTTTAAAGTAATAGTCTGCTTTCCCACACAATAGTCTGCACATTTTGGACATAATACTTGTGAAGACAAGACAAGCATGTGAAAACAACGATGTCTCTCTGCGGGCAACAATGTCTCTCTGCGGGTACATTTGCAAAGTAGGGTCACACAAAAACAAAAAAAAAACAAAAAACAACCCCCCCTCCCCCCAAACAAAAAAACAAAAACAAATCATACATAACAATCTTTACTGATCTTTAGGGAAATCTAATAAAAACTAAAAAAAAAAAAGGAATGAATGGATAACTGATATAGCTTTAAAGTAGTTCAAATAATCTATAACATTATTATTATTATAATGATTATTATTATTATCACTATCATTATGAAGGCTAGAAAAATAAAAAGTTATTCTAAACGTAATGTAACAACTTCGGTTAATTTTTGGATTCACTATTTTGGATTTTTCCTTTCCACAGCCTACAGGAAGTGTCTGGAGATTCACACTGGAGATTCAATAAATACACACTCACGCGTACGCATCACTCACTACTAGTGTTGCTACAACATGCTCTAGTGCTTGAGCTTCAGCGTCTGTCTCTTTAGCTGTCTGCCAATGTGCCAGAATAATTTGCCACATTATCATCTAATTTAATTTAATTATACAACGACCTTTCTCGCCTGGTCTGTATAAACAATATAAAAAACGGTGTTTGAAAGTAATTAAAGGCCACGTTTTGTTTTCCGGTTTCCGGTTCTTTCGGGTAGGAATAACGGTCCGCGCGAGACACCTCGACACCCCGCAACCCCGGTAACAGGCTAGCCGTACAGGCTGTTAGCTGCCCAAAATATCCAGCGGAATGAAGCCCTTTGCTTTGTATGGAAACCACTAGCATCACTGACTGGGTGAGCTCTATGTTATTGGCAACACTGTAGCTACATAATAGTCTGTCCACTGTTACGTGTTTGTGGCAACCCATGCTCGTGGACTCCATTAGTTAAATCACGCTGCTGGGATGTTTTAGTTTATATCACGGCAGCTGACTTGTAGTCTGCAGCTAAGTTAACTTCACTCCTTTGCCTGACCCTTATGAGGAGACGTTATTTTATTATTACTCTCCTTGGTTAACGAGCACCTCTCATGTTTCTAGCATCTCCCATAATCTTGCGAGCTGTTTTTTTTCTTCAGACGAGCATGTGTGCGTGTGTGTTGGCTTTGAGGTTGAGATAATAACTCAGAGTAACTACGTGGCACTCAATGGCACCTCTCAAAAGCTGAACTGACGGCGTACCTTTTTGCTCTCTACCACTGCTATAGGTTCATGTTCCATCGCGACAATGAGGAGCGTTATTGTGCTGTCGCTACTGCTGCTGAACATGAATCACGTAATATCAGCCCCCAAAGGCGTCACTGCCAGTCTTAAAGCCAAGTGGAGCATGACGCCTTTCCTCCTGGAGACGAGGTACAGTACTTTTCTTGGAAATGCATATGTGCATTAAAACGGGGCACAGCCAGGTGCCCCTCCTCCTAAATGCACAGTTTTTATATTTTATTAATCTGCGATTTGTAGTTTAATCTTTAAATGTCCTAAACAGAAAATAAAATCTCATTACACTTCCCAGAGACAGGTCAGGACCAGAGACTAGAAATATTGAATGATTTCTATTTTTGCACTGCATTCACCTGAAAGCAAACTGAAATTATTTATTTAGTATTAAAGTAGTTACTGATTGCTATTCATTAATGCATTTATTTATTTATCCACTACTAATTCTTTCACTTCTTACATCAACACTGACGTTTTCGTAACCAAAACCTTCACCAAAACTTTCCTTGCAGACTGATGGATAATAGCACTAATTTTGGTGATTCAGCCAACCTTGGGCTGAAAGTTCCACGAATATTACTAGGAAACTCTATTCTCCCTTTCCTACTTCTTTTTTTGTTTTTGTTTTGTTTAAAATCACTGCAATTAAGGATTTATAATAGGATATTGTATTACCAGATAAAGGTCACAGCCTCAATGTTCTCCACGGTAACTGTGCTCATGGTCGTAAATACATTGTAGTTTACCACCATTTAGCTTTTTTGAAAGACTTTCTTGTGTTACATTGTAGCTAAACTAAAACAGAATATCATTTGTGGAAAAATCAATCTCGTTATATTGACAGCCATCATCCAGAATGATTAATCCCATCACAGACCTAACAATTTGAAAAGTGCATTCTGCAGCCTATTTACAATAGACTTTAAGTTATAGACAGAAGTTATTTCACTGTGTTTATCATAGTAGAAAACAGTGCTGGAACATTTAGAAAACCTTAATTCTCACATTTATATTTTTATTTATTATTCAGCTCAGAACCATTTATCTTTCAAATTAAATCACAAGTGTCACCAAGCAAGGCTGTTTTCATGGGGACCAAATATAAACATCACTTTGTTTATGTTATGAGTTGCCTTATTATGATTTCTGAAGGACACTTATGTAAAAAAAATCACCACAAAAACATTCTACTTTATTACTCTTGGAAGGTTATTCAGGAAGGTTATTATTTTTATACTGGTTATTTATTGATTTAATGTAATTTTACTGCCTTTAACTTTTTGAAGTCACCTTAAAATATAACTTCGCTCTATCCCTGTTGGTGTACTTCTGGTAAAGTTGATACGCTTAAAGCTGGAATGTCTGTCTTCTCTGTTGCATCCTTCTTTGTGGCCTCTCCTGTTTCAAAATAGTCTGTGACGATTTTATCATCAGTGTTAGTTATGCCAATCTCTTTGGTAACCTCATAAAATGTTCGTATATAATTGGTTTGTGTGTTTAAATAGTCGTAATAAAAAACTTGATTCTTTATCTTGTTTAATGATGTATGATGAGTTACAGTGGATATGTGTACTTCCAGAAATTAATGATTTTGGTGGTCTGTAGTTTTAACTGCTGAGGAGCAAAATAATGTTTGCTTATTATGCTTACATATTTTCATGTGCAGCGAATTTATTGGAGAAGATGGGAATGAGAAATTCTGGCAGTTTGTTGACACTGTAAAAGAACTTACTGTATACAAGCACGGAGGTATGTCTATTTTTACATTAAACTATTACTTTTATATGAAGAGGTGTAACTCATTGAACTGAGTTTTGAGTTTTTGTCCCACCACTGTTTATTCTACAGAGTCGGTGCGCTCGTACTACAACTTGATCATTAAGAAAGCCGGACAGTTCCTCACAGATCTTCAAGTTAATCTTCTCAAATTTGCTCTTGCCCTGCGCTCCTATTCACCAGCTGTTCATGCATCCCAGCAGGTATGTTCTGATCAAAGTGTTATAAAGTAATATTTTCAACTCAGTTCAGTTTAATTTATACAGATCTCAGGGCTCGCAAAATCGCTAGCCCGACGTCCCGGGGCTAGCAATTTTTCCAGTCGGGCTACCAAAATCTATCTCTGCCCTGCCCGTCGGGCTATCGTAGGAAGGATAAAAATATGTCAATGCTTTTGCATTCTTTCGGAAATGTAGCTGGGTAATTATGTCATCGGTGAGCCACTGTCAATATGTGACATATTGAAATCGCGTTTGAATTTGCACTTGTTTTTTGCTTTCACTTTGCAATCGCGCGAACTGTGTATAGAGAGCGACAGCACTGATTGGTGAGTGACGATAATTTGTGCATTTGTTCCTCTGACATCGTCTTATCAATCGTTAGCTTACTATGCAAACGCGACAAGTGAAATCTCCCGCAGCTTAAACATGTGAGAGGTTGATCGCAGAGAATCGCTGAGCGTTACGTGAGTGCGTGTGTAAAAGCAGCAGGATATATATTTTAGTTCTGCTGAGCCAAATAAGACAGGTCAGGGTGAAGAAGGGACCGCCAAAAAAAAGCTTACCACAAAACGGAAAAGTTATGACAAATCAGACTATAAGGCAAAAAGAAAGAGCAGCTTTATGGTTTCATGGACAAAAGAATTTCTGTGGCTGCAATATGACGAGCTAAATAACCAGGGCTGCACATAAGTGGTCCGCAGGTGCGCATTCCCTGTCAAAATAAAAGACGCGCACAAGATAAGAAGTTGCAACGCGTGTTTGCGTACATAAGATTTTCAGGAGGAGGACAGACATTTGTTTAGAACTCTTAAAGATGTCGAAGAAGCTCCTTTAAGCAATTACTTTGGTGTTCCTCCACCTCCAAAGAAATGTCAGAAGGAGTCCGAACCACATAAGAAGCGAGTATTCTTGGAAAAGTGGTTGCAGGAGGTGAGCTGGCTTCAAACAAATGATGAACGCACAGAGATGTGGTGCAGTATGTGTCATGAAAATCCCACTCTAGCGGACAAAAACACTGCTTTTTATATGGACGCAAACGCGCGCTGCAACTTCTTATCTGGTGCGCGTCTTTTATTTTGACAGCGAATGCGCACCTGCGGACCACTTACGTGCACCCGTGTAAATAACATAATGTTCTGCCGGGTGTGTTGTTGGTTTTCCCTCAATTTCTGAGTCGACAAGCGCCTTTGTTACTGGGACCAGTCATTTTAAGAAAGGCCCCATTAGAACCCATGAGAAATGCAGGAAATGCATTATTGCTCAGTCTGCAATATCTTTTCCAGAACAAACACAAATTGCAAATAACAAACTAAAAATAAACCTGAAAAATCTGTTTAAAACAGCTACTATGTTGCAAAGAGTGAACTACCACTGGCAAAATGTAGCAGTCTTTGCAAACTTCAAAAAGCAAATGGCCTCATCTTGGTTCCACTTGCCTCTTACCTGTGACTTCAGTGGAAATTTCAGATTGAGGATCTGACACAGATTCATGTCCTACACAGTTCTTACAAGTTCATAGAGATTTCTGTTTAATTAGAACCAAGTATTTGAGTTGATGATTGTAATTTTTATACAATGTTGTAATTTGTGTTTCAACAATTTTTTGATTAATGTTTTGTTTCCGTTACAATATTATACTTTAATGTATAATATTGTAAAGGAAACAAAACAGGAAACAAAACAATCAAAAATTTGCTCTCTTTTTTATTCGGGCTACTTAAATTTATTTTGGGCTACCAAAAACTGAAGAGTCCCTGCCCGAAGGGCTACCAGGGATTTTGACATTTTGCGAGCCCTGGATCTAGTTTAAAACTCAGTCATTTCAAGGCACTTTGTAAATCCAGGCAATCCTCTATAGGCAAGCACCTAGCAGTGTTGCGGAGGAAGAACTGTTTTTAACAGGGAGAGACCCCACCCTGGGAGAGCCAAGCTCACGGCGTGGCAGCCCTCTACTGGGGGGAGGGGGGGGGGGTCACAGAAAGTATGATGAAAAACAAACAAAACAACACAAAAATGAGAAGAGACAAGCTCAGCGCATCATAAGATATCTCCCAGCAACCTGAAACTGTAGCAGCATAACTAAGGGCTCAACTGATCCAGCCCTAACTAAACACTTTTATCAAAATAAAACTTTTATGCCTTACCTCAAAAGTAGAGAAGTAGTCGTGTAATAATCACATGTATTTTAAAACAAGTAATTCAGGTGGGGACCCAACCAGCAAACCCTGGCTTTAGTAAGGTTATGTTGTAGCCATTACTTTACCAAACATTCTTTTTCTTCCTTCTGTTCATAACAGATAGCCAAAGATGAGCCTCCGCCTGAGGCTTGCCCAGCCTTTGTCTCCATTCATGGGCAACACAGCTGCAGCACCAAGGAAATCAAGAAGCTCCTTAAGGCAGCTGCAGGCAGGTAACATGGAAGTTTGAATTTATGTATGAAGTTATTTGAAACTTTTTAAAATTGTGTTTTTAATATTTGATGCTTTCACCTATCAATGTTTACCTTTGGGATATCTTTAACCACATTTTCCAAATGTTCACAGGCCAAAACCATATTTATACAAGAACGATCACACATATCCAGGGGTCAATAAAACAGATGTGCCAGTTGTGATCTTGTATGCAGAGATTGGAACAAAGAAGTTCACCTCTTTTCACAAGGCGCTGTCAGAGAAAGCTGAAAAGGGCACACTTACATATGTGCTGCGTCATTTTGTAGCGGTGAGTAGAAATATACCCTCCTCCCCCACTGCTTTGCCTTAACTCTCGGTGAATAACTTGTATTCCACTTATTAATTATTATTAATATATATAAATATTTTTGTAGACGTAGTTAATTGTAGAGAATAAAAAAAATTCTAAATGAACTTTGAAATTATTTGATGAACTAGTGTTATCAGAGCAGCAGCGATGAATAAATTGTGACTTTTGCTCTCTGCTGTTTTTGGTAGAATTAATTGTAACACACTTGTTTTGTTTAATTATTGTATTTAAAAAATAAGTAAATTAGATTCATTTCCAACAGTGAAATTAAAATGAAACATTGATGCCATCTTTGTGTATGTTTTTTTTCTCATGATCACTGATTACTGCTAATCAGTGATACAACAGGAAACTTCTCTTTAGTAATTCTCTTTAAGGAAACAGTGTTTGAACAGCGCTATCGCTCAAACA
The DNA here is from genome assembly GCF_963576455.1 of Neolamprologus multifasciatus. Classification (NCBI taxonomy): domain Eukaryota; kingdom Metazoa; phylum Chordata; class Actinopteri; order Cichliformes; family Cichlidae; genus Neolamprologus; species Neolamprologus multifasciatus. The sequence continues at coordinate 18,121,751 of NC_140454.1, read as the reverse complement.
CAGTTCATCCTGCTCACTTAGAATTAGCATCAAAGACAGCATAAAAAAATAGAAGTAGCCACAGCAGCCACTGAATAGTTTTGAATTCTGTGTTTTGAAGTTTGTTTTAGCTGCTGCTCTGTGGTTTTTTTGGATACAGAAGTTAACTTATTCAGGTGAAAGGGTAAGGTGCTAAGTTGTCAGCCAATGCTTGATAGTTTGGTAGGCAAGCTGGATCCCGTGCTGGCAAACTGTGTGGGTGCAATACACAGATACACACATTATTGTGGCAGGTAACAGATTAGTGCAATAATAGAATTTCATTTTCCAAAACTGAAGCACAAACCTCTTGGATGGTTTGTACCACTCAGCAAGCAATTAACATAAGCCTGGGAATTCATTATACACCATCTCCACACACAGTAAAAAAGTCTAATAACTAGAAGTACTGGAGGTGAGGCCTAAAGACACCCATCAGCTCCAGCTGCTTATATCTAGACACACTCCTATCTCTAGCATCTAGGTGGATGAGTTATAAAAAAAATCTCCTTCATCGGAGTTTTTATAAAGTGGGAAGGTATCCATAGAGTCATAAACCATTTTGTTTTTATCAGACTGTAAATTCATCCATCTATCCATGCTGCTCCACTTATCCAGTTCAGGGTCTTGGAAGGGCTGGAGCCTAAAATTTCCCCTCTACCAAGCTATCATGGAGTGAAAGGCAGTGAACACTCTGGCTAACACAGAGAAACAGACAACTATTCACTCACATTCACAACTACAGCCAATTTAGAACTGCCATTATTAACCTAACACATGCATGTCATTGGACTGCGAGTGGAAGTTGGAGTACCCACACAAGTATGGGGAGAAACTCCACTCAGAAAGGCCCGTAGTCAGTTACTGGATTCAAAGCCAGGACATTGTTGCTGTGAGGCAAAAGTGATAACTACTGCAACACCTAAATAAGCTTTTTAATGCTTATTTAGGTGTTGAATAAGCATTAAAAAGCTTATTCAACGTTGGAAATTGGAAATTGTAACATGAGAATCTCCAAAAGTTGATTCTGTTCATCTGGACGTAGTGTTTTGTGGGAGAAACGTTTTGTCACTCATCCATGTGACTTCTTCAGTCTCAGCTGACTGCAGGTTTCCCCAATCTTATAAACAATACATTTGCATAATGACTGAAACCAAAGACTAAGGAACGGTTCCATTGTTCCTTCAGTGGGCTGGTTTCAGTCATTATGCAAATGTATGCATAATGACTGCATAAATATGTGCTGTTCAAGAATATGTGCTGTTCAAGATATGTGCTGTTCAAGATTCATCTGGGAACACAATATATGAACCGAAACAAATAAACAACATTTTCAGGGATTTCTATAAAACGTTGTATTCACCACAAATAAACCCATCTAAAAAGGAAAATGATCAATTTTTAGACAACATAACTCTCCCAAAATTATTAGAATCTCAAGCAATGGCACTGGATTCGCCACTGACATCAGGTGAACTCCAGGAAGCCCTGATAAATATGTCCAATAATAAGGCTCCAGGTCCAGACGGCTTTCCTGCAGAATTCTACAAAGAATTCTGGACGATTCTAGCACCAGTTTTTTACAGAACGTTGTTAGAAATCAAAGAAAAGGGCAGACTTCCATCAAATATGAATTCTGCAAACATTAATCTCCTGCTAAAACCAGGCAAAGACCCTGTATATCCCTCAAGCTATCGTCCAATATCCCTTATTAATGTAGACCTCAAAATAATCTGCAAAGCTCTCTCGAAGAGACTAGAGAAAATAACCCCCCTCTTAATTCATCCTGACCAAACTGGTTTCATAAAAGGTAGGCACTCATCAACAAATACACGTAGATTACTTAATTTGATAGACTACTCATACAGTAAAAACCTTGAAACTACAATATTTTCCTTAGATGCAGAAAAAGCGTTTGACAGAGTTAACTGGAAATTTCTATTTGCAACTTTACACAAATTTGGTTTTGGATCTTCTTTCATCAACTGGTTAAAAATATTATATAATTCCCCAACAGCTTGTGTCAGAACAAATGACCAGACATCCTCCAGCTTATGTCTCCTGAGGGGCACCAGGCAGGGATGCCCACTCTCCCCTTCACTGTTTGCAATTTTTATCGAACCACTAGCAGCAGCAATTAGACAGAATTCAGCAATTAAGGGCATAAAATGCAAGAACGTAGAACATAAAATCAGCCTTTATGCTGATGATGTGTTACTCTTTCTCCAAAATTCACAAACCAATATCACTGGGGTGATTGAATTGATAAACTCTTTTGCAAGAATATCAGATTACTCAATTAACTGGTCAAAATCTACAGTCCTTCCTATTAATTGCTGCTTCCATAATTCCTCTTCTACTCCACTGCAATCGGGAAATATAAAATATTTAGGTATTAATATTTCTCCCAAGCTTGCAGATCTAACTAAATTAAACCATACCCCACTTTTAAAGAAAGTAGAAGGTGATCTGGCTAGATGGAAATGTCTACCCATATCACTCATGGGAAGGGTTGCTGCTATAAAAATGATGGTATTACCAAAAATAAATTATTTATTCTCAATGATCCCAACTAAACCGCCGCAAGATTGGTTCAGATCTCTAGATTCATATATGTCCAAATTCCTTTGGAAAAATAAGCCCCCACGTATAAGCTTAAAAACACTACAAAAGACCAAGGATAAAGGAGGATTAGAACTACCTAACTTTCAGCACTACTTCTTAGCCAACAGGCTTCAGTTTATCTCAGGATGGCTAAAACATACCCTCTTAGATGAACCTTGGCTAGATGTAGAACAAGCACTTTGCAATAATCTAGAGATTTCAGATCTACCATTTATCAGCTCAAACATCCAACGACATGAATGCTTCAAAAGCATCAACATCAGCTCTTCTCTGACAGCATGGTGGGAGTTTCTGAAGTTGACAGAGTCTTCATTAATCCCATGCAAACGTACACCTATCTGGAACAACCCTGACATATTACAAAACAATAATATGATAAACTTTTCAGATTGGAATGGTAAAGGAATCAAATATGTAGAACATATACTAGAAGGAACAGAATTTATTTCATTTGACAGACTAGTTACACAATATGGGATCAACAAGAAAAGATTTTTAGAATATCAACAAATTAAATCCATAATAAAAAAGAAATTTAAACTGGGTCAAGTTGAACTACAAACACCACCAAGTGTGGTTCAATTTTTTACTCTTAAAACCCCCAAATTACTATCCAAAATATACAGAATGCTTTCTAAAACAGATGAATCAATATCACTTCCTATTGCAAAATGGGAAGCGGATTTATCAGTTAACTTAGACCAAAACTTCTGGTCTCAGATTTGCTTAAAAACCTTTCATCTAATCAGAAATCCCAGTCTTCAATTAATTCAATACAAAATACTACATAGAGTGCACTATACAGGTCATCGGATGTTCAAGATGGGCTTTGCATCTACCAACAACTGCTCACACTGCCAAACCAATTCACCGGACAATTATATCCACGCTCTTTGGTTCTGTCCACCAGTTCAGAAGTTTTGGCGCGAGATATGTGAAGACTTATCAAAGTGTCTGAAATGTAACATTCCAACTTCCCCCTTAGTGTGTTTGTTGGGCAGCTTAGATAATGTCACTTCAGAAAAGAATATAGCCCATATGGTTTTCACTGCTCTATGCATAGCCAAGAAAACAGTCCTCATGAACTGGAAAAATAAAAACAATCTTAATTCTAACCAATATAGAAATTATCTATTAGATTACATTAGTCTTGATACAGCCTCTGCCACCACATCAGATCAATCGCTCTGGGCTCCTCTGATCAGCTCCATCACCTAGTGGGGGTGGGGGGTCATATTTTGGTCTCGCCTTCACTGTTGTGATTGGTGTGGGGGTAGGGTCAGGCTTGGGGCGTCGGGGGGTTCCCCGGGAGCATCTTCCTTGGGGGGCTCAACCCGGGGTAGCGGTCATGGCCAATTAGGGGCTCTGTTGGCTCTTAGGTGACGGCTTCCTCGTGGCTACGTGCAGCGGGGCTAGGGGAGGGTCTGTGCTGACGGACGGGGGTTACTGACCTGGTAGCCTGGCTGCCCCTGGGTGGGTCCGGGACGGGCGTGAGGTTCTGGGGGCGCTCCGGCTCTGGCCTGGGGCCCTGGCCGGGCCTCGGGGGCCTGGGTCCTGGTTGGTGTGTTGCCGGGGTTGTGGGCCGGTGGGTATATGGGGGCCCGCCACTGGCGCAGGGTGCCGCCGGTGCGCCGAGCCAGCTGGGGGGCTCTTCAACTGGTGGGGGGGGGGTTGTCACATCTTGCAGGGGCTTTCCTCTCTCAGGAACTCTCTCTGCAAGAGGGGGAGATACAGGAGAGGTGGAGGAAGATCTCAGCCTGGGCGTCTATTGTCTTATGTAGTCTGGAAGATGAGTGGATGATGGGGTGGGTGCAGTTTTCTCTGTTGTGGGGTTGAGTGGACTGCCCCGGGCTCTGTGGGGCCGGGCGGCGCCGCTGCGCTGGGCCCCGGTTCGGATGGGCCTGGGCCCCCCTTCCCTGGTGGGTCGCGGAGTATGGGGGTGCCTACTGGGGTCAGCGGGGGAGCTGGCCCCAGGGAGGGGTCACTTGCTCCTCCCTTCCTTCCCTCCCCATCTCCAGCTGCCTCCCTCTTCCCGCTCCACCACAACCACCCACACATGCAGGGCCTTGGAGTGGGGGTGTGTCACCAGGGTGCAGAGGAGGTAACCCCCCCCCCTCTGTCCCCTTCTGGCTGCCTCTGCCTCAATTTTATCCCGCAACTTAGACATTCACATTACTCACATTCTCATTACACATAAATATAGGATCTTGGGGGTGGGCACGCTACACGGAATCCCAATTACCATCAGGGTGTACACCTCACCCCCGGCGTCGTTGCCCACCTCTCAATTTTAAATACACGTAGACATTGAGGGCTAGCAGGAGGGACTATGCGCTTACCTGCTGCTCTCTGGCAGGTAGCTCCATGCCCTCCTGGGTTTTAAACGCACCTTAGAACACACATACATCAACACTACAATGAGCGGGTGGAGGGAGGTTAGGAGTCTTCTCTCACCCTCGTTCTCTGCTTTCTGCTGGAGCAGGGGGGCTAGGAGGAGGAGTTGGCCGTCCGACTGGGGTCCGGAGTGTGGGGCCTCCCTGCTGCTGCGGAGTCGGGGCGGTCTGCTTCTCCCCACTGCAGGGAAAAGGGTAACACAACCTGGGTCTGGGTGCAGTTCCCCCCTCCAGGGGCAAGGGTACCTAGACCCGGTTCGTAGAGTACGCTTGGGGAGTGTGATTGTGTGTACAGCGTCTCTTTATGTCTGTCTCCACGTTGGTTGAGTGTGGAGTAAGTGCATGTGAGAGCATGAGGGTGGGAATGGATGTTTGTATCTGTGTGTGCCTGTGTGTCTGTGTCTGTATGTCAGGTTGGGTATCGGATGCCACCTCTCTGGGGACAGCTCGGGCCCTCCAAGGTTTGGAGGCCTATCTCCCCCCACCACTTCCCCTGCCGGGGGCGGACTCCCTCAGACGTCGGTGCGTTGGTGGTTCTTTGTGTCCGGGGGTGGGCGTCCGGGTACACACCGGCTCACTCCTTGGCGGCTGCTTATCGGGGCCTGGAGCCTGGGGCTCGCTTGGGCCACTTCGGAGGTGGGGTGCCCCCGGCCTCTCGGCCTGGGGCTCGGTCACTCGGGCACGGCTGGCTGCCGGCGGAGCTCGCGGGCGCGTCACTGCGGCCCCCCCTGGCTTCTGCTCCGTGGCTGCTGGGTGACCCCTCGTCTGGGACTCTCCTCAGCTCTTTCTGGGACAGTGGCGCGGCTGCCCCTCTGTTGGTCTTCCTTGGTCTCTTGTGTTCTGGGGGCCTCTGGATGTCTGGGGTTTTGATCTCCTCCATGCCTGCTTCATGCCCTGGAGGACGGGGCAGTGGCCCCCCACACCCTCTAGCAGATCGTTGCATGAGGGAACCTTTTAAGAAAACAAGCGCGTCCATGCTCACGGGTGTGCACACGGGTGATCACACACACGAACTACACCCTTTTTGGCTCCTACCTCAGTGCACACTGTGCTGTCGATCTTACGTGCTGCACAATAATGTTTAATATTTAGTATTTACTGTCATATTCCCATATATCATTGTGATGTGGTTTATTGTATTACTCTCGTTTTCTTCTGCTTGTTTTCTTTTTTCTTTCTCAACAGGTGATCCAGGTGATCGATATATGTATTTTTTTTTTTTTTTTTTTTTTTTTTTTTTTCTTCTGCTTATTCTGTTGGTTTTTGTTTTTTGCCCTTCTCCCCCGTCCCTCTTCTCAACTGTTTTTCTTCCCCTCTTTCTTTCTCCCTTTTCTTTCCCCCAGTCAAGTCTGTCCCGTATTCAGCAAGTGAAAATAAAATAAAGAATAAAAGGTGAATCAAATGGACCATTACGGCAAAGCTGGGATGGTCAATTTGGTAAAGAAAATCCGTTGGGCATCTTTCTTCGCCTTTAGACAATAATTCTGATGGCAAAAGAACCAAACGGGACAGGCAAAAAAAAAAAAAAAAAAAAAAAAGCAGTGTGTAGGTGTGGAAGCTTCCTCGTTACGCTTGTGAAAGATTGAAGCAGTGTCTGGGTGACACGGGTGTCAAGGCTGAATGTCAGTGTATCTGCTGCTGTACGTGTCAGTTTGTGTGCTTGTTCCCACAGATAAACTGTTTCATAGTCTATAACTTTTACTGACTGTAGTCTTAAAAAATCTATCAAAAGGCAACATGCTTTGCCACAGGTATGTGGGCACCTAGATGTGGGCTTAAAGATGTGCTATGCAAACACAGAAACAAATGTAATTAGAGAATGAAGTGTCTGCTGGAGACTTACTTTACATCGATTCTGGCTTTACCCAGGGTGATCTTTGTGCTGTCATTATCTCTCACTTCTATAGGAAGTTTATAATGTGTCAGCACTAGTCAGCGTGTCACTAGCGTCAGCGTGTTCTGTTGTGGCTAAGCCGTTGTTGCTTCGAGACATTTTCCACTTCATAACTCCAGTTATAGTTGACCAGGGAAAAAAATTATTACAAAGATGGCATCCAGTGACAGTCTCAAGCCGAAACTCACCCAGTGTGATGCATTCTACTTCAAATGTGTTTGAATGTAGTTTTGTTCACATAGAGTATAGTGGGTACATATAGGCTTAAAGTATCTTCTGTATAGAGCTCTAATTCAGATTCAACTCTGCACTGTTTGACATTGCTTTGCTTTTATTTGATACAGAATCCAAAGCCTCAAAAGATGCTTTTATCTGGGTATGGTGTTGAGTTAGCTATCAAAAGCACAGAATACAAAGCTGTGGATGACACTGAAGTAAAAGGTCAGTTAGTGATTTATCCAACATTGTGTGTTGAACTCTGTTTCTCAGGCAAGTAAACACGAATCTCTTGCTTTATAGATTCAAAGACGGTTATAAATGTGGAGGATGATGATAATGATGAAGTCCAAGGATTCTTTTTTGGGACATTAAAGTAAGTAATATATTATCAGTCCTAAAGATGTTTTAATCTATTATTTTTCTGTTGTTTTTGTCACTGTGTATTTGACACCACTTGATTAGGAGTCAAAAAGAAATCCTCACCTTGTATCGTGTCTTTCTGTTTTTCTTTTATCTCTCTTAAGGAAATCTCATCCTGAACTCCAGGAGCATCTTGTTGAGCTTCGCAAACATCTTCTTGAGAGTACCAATGACATGGCCCCTCTAAAAGTGTGGGAAATGCAAGGTATCAGGTTTTTTTTCATTTCAGTACTGTTGACAACAGTTTGAGGACCAAAGGCGAGGCCTTCACTGTGTATGTTTTATTACTGATGAAGTGCAGGTGATGTTTATTTTACTTTTTATTTTTTAATGTAACATGTTTTTAAACAGAAAGTAATCATACGTTGTGATTTAAAAAACAGTTTTTCAAGGGAGTCTTGGCCAAGAAAGCTCAGCATTGCAAGGTTACAAAAATTTACAAAATCAAAAATGCCAACCTGGGACACATTAAAACAAGGAAAGGACTGCAGATACATGGAGTAAAATCCTGCTTTTTACTTGCACAGTTTTTTTTTTTTAAATCAGCGTTTCAAGTTCCCCCAGGGAGAGAAAATTATTGAGCCTTAGTGTGTTTTGAAGGTTACTTCGTGACCAGGTCATAAAATCAAAGAATGCTGTTCTTCCAAGTTCTGAACAAATCTTGGGTACCCTGTAGAGCAGTGATCTACAGAAGCAATATCATAAGGAGAGAGTGGCAGTTTAACATTATTTCTGTGTAAAAATATGTTAATGTCACATTAAACTTAATAAGGGCTAAGAAATCTGATTATAAAGTACTCATTGGTAGGTGGCAATTGCTTGGCTGCAATAAGTCCACAACATATGTGGAACTGTTCATGGCGTGGATGTTGTCACATTGCACTATAAACAGCAGCTACAATGAAAGCAGTGTGAAAATGGTGCATTTGTGAGTGGAGCTCTGCTTTGGAAACTTACAGGGTTGGTATTGTATGGGTCTGAGTGACGTGAGTTTTGTCATCAGACGGTGAGCATGAGGCTCTGAGTGGATGTCCGAGTGCCTACCATATTTATTTTGATGGTCCTGACAGTTAACTGTATTCTGTAAATGTGCAACAGCCCATGGTGCACAATCTCACTGAACAATGTGAGTTTTTGCAACACTGTGCTGATCTATAAGCTGAAGACACACTCCTAAAATAAAAGCTCACTACCTTCCTGTATTTAATGCAGCTCTGCAGAGAATGAGTGTTAAAGGTGTAACCACCGAAAATATACTTTGTGCTACACAGCTGCCATCGCTAAATTTAATAGGCATTAATTTGCTGCTACATTGCTGCCGTTCTCTTTCTTTTTAAATGCCCCTTAACGGTCTGCATACACTGAGTATTCAGTGAGTTTTTGTAGCAATTTTAGCCAAATGTTACAATGAGGCTTGCAGTTCTTGAAGGATTGTCTGGAGCCTGTGGCAGAGAACAGAATGCAGCTGTGTAGATTATTGCAGCATCTGCATAGGAAATACACTTAAGTTGTGCAGGTGCCCCTTCTAGTGTTATGTATTTAAAAGAAAATAGAGCTTAAAGATAATAGCCACCTTTGACTTTACCTTTGCATTCATAGATGTATAAATGTTGATCATTTCTTTCGTTCGATCTGTGTAGATTTGAGTTTCCAGGCAGCTTCTAGAATCATGTCTGCACCAAAGTTTGATGCTTTAAAGCTCATGCGAGATCTCAGTCAGAACTTTCCAAGCAAAGCCAGGTAAGAAAATTCATCCTATTATTTTTTTTTCTTGCTCAATGGTTAACACATTTTATGTGGTTTCACAATTCCTGTCAAAGCCCTGCCCTGTATGAATCTTGGCCAAACAAATGCTGTTCTTAAAGGGCACATAAAGTATTCCTTTTATAGCCCCATTTATTTGAGCATTATTACTCCTTTCTGTGACAATTTGTAACCCTGCAATGAATGTAAATAATTTGTTGTACAGGGATCTAATCAGCTTTTTTAAAAGATGTTTGCTTATTTTGGTACCGGCAGCTTGTAATAACTTCAAAAAGTGCTGAGTAAGAGTCAGGTGTTTACAGGGAATTGACTGCAAACGCACCATCTTGAGGACCCTCAGGTTTTTGGAAATTAAAACTGGCATTTTACTGCCGGCTGGGGATGCGGTAAAAGCTGATGGTGACTGTACATGTTTTACTGTTCCCACAGATCACTGACAAGAGTGGCTGTAAAGCAGGAAATGAGAAAAGAAATTGAGGAGAACCAAAAGGTGCGATATCATAGCGTAGTTGCTGTCTTTGATAATATCTGTTGCCATTGCACACATTCTATTTTAGAGAATCAGTTTCTAATCTCTGTGTCATATAAATTTCACAATAAATTTGACATTTTATTTTTGCTTTTCTCCTACTCTCTTACTACCCTTATTTATTTCTGTAGTCTCAGTGCACATCTTTTCATGTGAAAAGATCAGACATTAATGTTAGAATCAGGGCTTTTGGGATTCAACTAACACTTTGAGCTTGTTCTTTCAGCACCTCAGTGAGACCATTGGTGTTCACCCAGGAGACGGTGAGCTCTTCATCAACGGGCTGCACATTGATCTGGACATTCACAATCCCTTCAGGTAGGAACACAGCAGGAAGGTACGGTCATATGCCTGTGCTCCCCCCTGGAAGCACCAGACCTAGGGTGATCTTTGTGCAATAAGATCATGACTTGCTGTAGTAATTTTAAGTTTTCAATATGTATTAAATCCTAATATTTGATGTGGTTTGAATGGTCATTTTCCACAATATGGATACATGAATGCCAGCTTCACCTTTTTTTTCCTCTTGGACAGAATAACCTGTCCTTCTCACTCACAAAGGGTGCTGTCTTCTTCTTTTAGCTGGTCGTCTCCTTGGCTCTGGCTGAATTACCTTTTTAGTGGTGTTAGCAAGATAAAAGTCCAGGGCTTCTCTGACTTATATTTTGTGGACAAAGAAAACATTTTCCATCATGGTATATTGAATATCGCTTTCAATACTACAGATACAATATATGATTATATCAACCAGATATTCATCAACGAATGAATATCTGGTTTAATGTATCTGGCTGGGGCTATATTTTTCACGTTTTTCCTGATAGAAATATTGTATAATAATTACCACTTGTAATGAATGTCACTTGTTATAAACAAAATAATATGTTTTAAAGTAAGGACACAATAAATTGCATTAATAAAAGACACTCTCTGATAGAAGTAAAGCATTTGGTGCAATGCATATATACTGACACACAGATGGAATCAAAGACTAACACATCATTTTGCACTTTCAGCATCTTGGACATACTTAAGTCAGAGGCCAAGGTCTTAGAGGGTCTACATAATCTAGGCATAAAAGGAGAACATCAAGATAAGCTGCTGAGATTACCTGTGAATGCTGTGGATGACAGTTATGCCTTAGATATCAGACACCCAGCTATAATGGTAAGTGATGTCTAAAAGGACTATATTCCCAGATCAACACACGTGTTCTTGTTTAGGGATCCTAAAGTAAGAAATTAGTAGAGCAGTCATCTGCCTTTTGCAACAATCTGAAGCTATCCAGGAACCTCATTTATTTGGAAGTTATTAAGTTGGAATTAAGTTGTGCGCGTTTTTTATTTTGACAGCGAATGCGCACCTGCGGACCACTTATGTGCAGCCCATAACGCTCAGTGATTCTCTGCGTGATCAACCTCTCACATGTTTAAGCTTGCTGCGGGAGATTTCACTTGTCATGTTTGCATAGTAAGCTAACGATTGATAAGATCAAATTATCGTCACTCACCAATCAGTGCTGTCGCTCTCTATACACAGTTTGCACGATTGCAAAGTGGAAGCAAAAAACAAGCGCAAATTCAAATGCGATTTCAATATGTCACATATTGACATAATTGACATATGACATAATTTCCCAGCTACATTTCCGAAAGAATGCAAAAGCATTGACATATATTTTTCCTTCCTACGATAGTCCGACGGGCAGGGCCGAGATAGATTTTGGTAGCCCGACTGGAAAAATCGCTAGCCCCGGGATGTTGGGCTAGCGATTTTGCGAACCCTGCTCTGGATCTCTTTCTTTAAAATTGTGAAATAGAATATAGGGCGATCGTGGCTCAAGAGTTGGGAGTTCGCCTTGTAATTGGAAGGTTGCCGGTTCGAGCCCCGGCTTGGACAGTCTCGGTTGTTGTGTCCTTGGGCAAATTTCAAATGTATATATCTATAAAATTCCACATTCCTAAATGAAATGTCTCTAAATTCTTACGTATGACAACCAGAGAGGAAGTCTGAACTGTTCATGCATTAAATATTTAATCTCTCTGTTATTTTTCATATTTTGGCTGCACCTTTGGGATAGATTATATATGTGTGTATGTATGTATATATATATATATATATATCTTACTGTTATTATTAACTAGTGAATATTTTCCCACTAACTCCTCTGCGCCCTGTACCTGTACATTTTAGTGGATAAATGACATTGAGAATGACCTGATGTACCGAAGCTGGCCAACTGGTGTACAGGAGCTCCTCAGAGCCACCTTTCCCGGAGTCATCCGGCAGATCAGACGCAATTTCTTTAACCTGGTGAGTTTATCAGAACAACTGAAGTACCAAGTGAGAGACGAGCCAGTAAATTCACAAATGAGAACATGGTTTGAGTACTAGTCAGCTGGACTTTGCATTTCCTATTTGTTTACACTGCATTAATGCAATAAAGAAAAAAACATTGGTGTGGGTAATAAAGGAAATGGAGCTGAGACAGGTCTTTATTAAACATTTAAATTGTACATGTCTTAGGATTTGTCAGACAAAATAAAAAAATTTAAATCACTGCCTCTGTTTTTCTAGTTTGCCTGGGTTCAACTTGCTGATGTGATGGTTTTTGATTTGTTTTTTTCTAAAGTTTACTTCATGTGTAAGTCAGGTTGGCACACAGTTGTTTGCAAAGCTTTACGACCAGGGGTTGATAACGATACCTCTGCTGTTAGGTGCTGTTCTTAGATCCACTGCAGGAAGAAAGTGGTGAGCTCGTGAAGCTAGCAGAGCTTTTCCACAAGCATAAGATCCCCCTGAGGTAGATGCTGCAATTTTTCACATCTCCACAGCTGTTTATATGGTCCGCTCTTGGCATTCATAATCTTTACCAGGTAGTGATTCTCATTTCACCTGCAAATTGAATACTTGTTTTGTCCCGTTTGTACAGAATTGGATTTGTGTTTGTTGTCAACACCAAAGATGAGATTGATGGCTTCTCAGATGCAGGGGTTGGATTTTACCGACTACTGAATTACATTGCAGACGAGTATGATTTACCCCAGGCTCTGATGTCTGTGGTCTCAGTAAGTATATCGCATATATAAATCTCTGTTGTTTTAGCAAGTGTTTCTTGCCAGCTCATATCTCTGCGTGCCTAGGAAATCAGTTGCATAATATTTTACTTGTGTTATCCTACAGTTTGAGACATTGTTGAAATAGATGAGTCAGTGGTATTTTCCTCAGCTATCTGCTTTTTAAAATTGCGGTGGAAAGTACTGACACTGAGAGGGATCTGAAGAGAGTGATGGTCAAGTCTGAACTTCCTTGCTACTCTCTTGCAGCTGTATAGCAAAGTCGATGTAGGGGAGACGCTCTCTGCGGACACAATAACTGCTTACCTAAAGAGAAAATTCCCAAAAGCCAACTCTGAAAGGATTCTAGGAGTTGAATCAGAGTATGATGATAACAGGAAGGTAAGATGTCTTTTTGTTAATTGAAAGTGAAAGTAATAACGTATGATTGATGAAGAGCAGCAAGTCTGATTTTAACTTTTGTTGGCTGTAGGATGGTGCGCTCTTCTACAAAAAAAGTGGCTTGGGTGCCCTGCCTTTGGCTTTATTTAATGGAGTCCCTTTGAGCCCTGATGAGATGGACCCAGAGGAGCTGGAAACAGTCATCCTTCAGCGCATAATGGACACCACTACTGCCTTTCAGAGAGGTGTCTTTATGGTATGATGCATCTGCATGAAACGAGACTCACTCTTCATATTCAGCCTATGAAACCAACATGTTTTTTTTTTGTCTTGTTGTTGTTGTAATGAGAGGTGAAATTTTTACATTCATATATAGGCAGGTTTGTCCTGCATATGAAAGAAAATCTGACCAAAATTAGCAGCAATGTCATTAAAACATATTTTTAAACAGTTTTCTTTGAATGGAGATTAATTTACTGAGTGATAAAATACAGTTTTACTTTTCAAATGGGAAGAAATGAGAGGGAAATTCATAAGACTTCTGTTAAGTAAAGCAATGCATACTCATTACCTTAATTATATGTGGACCAATAATGATTCATTTCCCAAAGGCCCACTTTGAGTCAGGAAAAACCCAGACATGAGTGAACTGAAGTACTCAAGCACTGGGGAACTGCACCGGTGGCAATTTGTTCATGCTGTCAGTTATGTAACTAACACACTTTATGTCCTTCACCTTATAGGGCCAGTTATCTGAAGGCTCAGATGTGGTAGACTATCTAATGGAACAGGCCAATGTGGTTCCCAGGATGAACCCTCTTATTTTAAGCAGTGACCGAAAGTACCTTGACCTCACAGCCACTCCAGGTGCTCCTTGTTCTATGCCATAAAATATGGATGCCACTGTTTACATTCTTCTTATGTTATACTTTCCTTTATATGCAGTTGCAGATGATTGGGAAGACACATATATGTTTTCTTATGTGGACACCAGAGACAAAACGGCAGTGATTGCTAAGAGAATGAAGTACTTCACAAATAGTGGTAAGAAGTCACTTCTTTTTGGTTTGCTTTCCCAGTAAACACTATTTCAGATGAAATCTCATATTTAGAAACATAATGCTGTATAAACTGGAATAACTACTGTACAATAATATAAGGTGTATCTGTAAAATTAGCATTTTTTTTATAAACAAATTGAATCCCACACTGCTTTGCTGATGTATGGAAATAGGAAACTGGGTTTTATTAGGGCTAGCAGGCTGTGCCTCCAGCAAAATCATTGCTGGGTCTTCTGACTGGCTTTTGGCCAGCAGTCTAAATGGTCATCAGAGCTGCATTTCGCTGCTCGGGCCCAGAGTCTAGCTGCAGTGTTTCAGAGGAGGCTGATTGCCATTCTCTCTCTGTGGAGTAGCTGTCGGGCCAACTGCCTGCTTTTCTGAAGGACTGGCTGACTGGCCGGGGCGGGAATATAACCATGACAGGTGGCAAGGTTCTTCTATAATATGTGACAGATGTCTTAGTCTCTCTCACCTCTGACACAAACTAAACATTCTCTATAATAACTACATTTCATTCCCCTCTCAATGTCATGTGATTATCAGTGTATAGACAGAGTAGGACCTTTTACAAGACACCGTCTTTGAGAGCTGTGTAAACATTTAGGTCAACATTGAGAGATTGAATTCTTCATAAATAAATTTGTCCTCTACTGGTGAAGTGATCATACTTGCTGTGGCTAACTAATCAGCTGCACCTGCATACTATCCCATTAATGCTGCACCTCAGTACATAAAAGCGTACAAACGTGGCCAAAATGTTATGTTAACCAAACATTAGAATGAGAAACACATGGGATCTAAGTGCCTTTAGTTGGTACCAAACCGAAAAAACAAAAAACCCGCTGTTCTCCTGGGATTTAATGAAAAACAGTCCCTAGTGGTACAAAAACAAAACAAACAAAAAATCTGCGACACTTCTGTGAGCAAAACAACTTGTGAAGAAGAAGAGTCAGACATGGTTGAAGCTGCTACACCTTACACTCGAAGAGAGAACAGACTGCTGCAGCTGAAGAACAGGAAAGAACAGGACACTAGAAACCAAAATAGACTGCTCTTGGGGATAACAGGAGACTTACGATTAGAAAGCTAAAGAATATAAAGTAGATTCTGAGTTTATAATGGTTTAAAGTAATGGCTCTTATTTGTATTGTACACATTATTCTATAAAGATTTTACTCTTTTACCTCAGATGAGGACGGGATGACTCCTGTAACTCTGTGGGTAGTTGGGGATTTTCAGAAGGTGTCAGGACGAAAACTCTTGCTCAGTGCTCTGAAACACCTGGTAAGTAAAATCAATACTGTTCTTTTCAACTTCTTTAATTTATGTTATCATTTAGGATGTACACAGGATGTCTTAGGAGGCATAACAGATAAATCGAATACTCTAACTTATCCTTAAAGCAACAAAACTTGTGCACTAAAAAAAATCAAATAGAAGTGGAAGGGAGGCAGAACTCTGAAATGGTTTTGGTGGTGATTATCATGGCAGGTTCATAACAAAAACTATAATTAAAATGTCATTTTCTGCTGTGTGCTCTCACAAAAAATCATCAGTGTAGATGTATCTTAACTGAAATATGTTGTGGTGATATTCTACAGATGAATAACGTAATAAAGCAAATGTTCTTTTTGTCACTTAGAGATCATTAGTAGTAGATTAGGTTGAAAAGGTGAGATCTTTAATTTAAAGCACTATTTTCTGAGAGCTCAGTGACATATGTGGTAGCTGGATATTTGAGCATGTCTGCTATTACTGTGAATTATAGTGCTGTTATGTTTATGTGTGTGTGTGTGTGTGTGCGTGTGTGTGTGCAAGCAGAAGGCCAGTCCTGGAGTGCGTGTAGGGGTGATAGATAACCCCAGTGAAAAACCCTACGACGATAACACTGTGCTGTACAGGGCTATCTGGGCCTCTCTCCTCACCCAGAAGAATAAGGCTGCGGCAGAGTTTGTGCATAAACTCCTAAAAGAGGAGAGCAGCCAGCTCCTCCAGCAGGGGACCAAGATGAAAGACTTACTGAAGCAGGTAAAGAGGGGATTAAAGAATGCTCTTTTCTCTTCTTTTCTTTTCTTTTCAGACTACACATATTTTGTTTGGACTTTATATATATATATTCTTTTATATTAGAATCACTACTTTAAATCATATTGGAACCACATGATCTGACTTTTACCTTGAAGGTGGCAAACCTTGAAAGAGGAAAATCTAATATAAGAGCTTGTTTTTTTCACTGCTCCTTTTTTTTTTTACTTTGAGTTTTTATTTGATCAAATAGGTGTTTGTTTTAATCCAACTATTTCCAAATTTTGACAGATTAAACAATCTATGTATAGCCGCCAACAATCCACCCATCTATATATTTTGGATGCGTTATATTCTTGCTGATGTTTAGTAGAGATGGGAATCACCAGACACCATGTGATATTATATTATCGCAATATTTCACCCACAATATGATATTGTGATTTATAACATTTTCCAATATTATCAGTGCTCCAATAACGCACATTTTAATTTGTCACCTTTTTTAACTGGAAACTATGTCCTTTATCTTTGTCAAATATTTATTTTATTCTGTGAGATAAAGTTATTGCAGTTATTTTTTTGTTGCACAATAAGATTGTCAAGCATAGGAACACTGTCATTAAAACCGGCCATAAATCTTGGCATAAGATGGAGTCAGTCAGATATCAGTCTGTGATCGACTGGGATCAAATTGGCAGTTTTAATACAATCTATCTCTGATAATAAACCTGGGAATAATTGTGATAAATTGTTGAAAATTGTATATCTATATATCTTTTGCTGCCTGTTAACTATTACATATAACTATTACATTTGTGTTCAGCACCCTTCCTGTTCTATAGGAATATAACAAGAATATGACCTGAATTGAGTTGAGTCATTGACAAAGACTTATTCAGACTGATGGCAAGATGCTGGCAATCCGTGTGCATTTATAAAGTAGACAGCAGTTAAAACTGTTGGAACGCTATCTATTTTAGAGACACAAAAGTTAGATTAACTTGAATCTTGTGCATGGCTACCTTATTAAAGTTTACTTGTCCAAAGAAAAAACTTCAGTTTCATACCAAGTGCATCACTTGGTAAGAAAGATGCTTTGCTCTGATATAACTGATAAGTATTTAATAATATATTTGATTAGGTAAATGGTTTAATGGAGGTAAAAGGAGAAAAAGTGCACAGTCAGGGAAAATAGTGATTGATGAGCCCATTCTCTTATCTCTCTCCTGAACATCAACTCAAGGAACGCATTTACAGCACGCATGATACTCCACACTCCATGGACACCCAGGCAAACAGCCTGTTCACTGTCAGTTTCACTTGAAATGTCACTGAGGCCATTGAAAGACTGCAACACACTATGAATCTTTAACTAAAATGTGCTGGTGTAAACATGGTCTTCCGAAGCTGATAAATAGCCAACTGCTCGCAGCTTCTGGTTATGTGATCCACATGTTTTCAGCCAAGCCTGACCATCACTGCTGCTTTAAGGCAGAACTAAAGCATTCTCCTGTCTTCATGCTGTAATGCGCAGTAACCACCCACAAAGGATTGTGCATACGCAAGCAAATTCTCAGCCACTAATCAACAAATCAGCTGATGGAGTATATTCACTATCAGTTATGCAGTAGATTGTGTAGTTTGTTTGTTTTTTTATTTGGGACCTACTATAATGAAGTTCCCCTCAGTTATACTAGCCTTTCACAATTGGGAGACAATAGGCTGGAAATAGAGATGGGGTGATAGGTAGGATGTAGCAGTGTGACTTGAGACCCAAAGCCAAGGGATATGAGTTTATTATTGGCTGCCAGACAGACTTGCTGACTGGATTGTGCTGACATTATTGGTATTTCACCTGTTCTCCTGAGGAGAGAAATGTTGGAGAAACTAATAACCTGACTCCACAAACCCTCCACACTCCCAAACCTAATTTGTTATAGACAAAACTGGCAGGGGTTTAATTAGGAGTTTGTTATATTAATTACAAATTGATTAATCTCATTTTCACACATGTGCATTTCTGACAGGTCTGGCTGAAATATTTTATGTTTGAAAACTGCAGTGATTGTGCTGATGCGAGGCATCAATGATTCTGTGATTTTTTTTTTTGTCTCACATACATCATTTTTATGTCAATGCATCACTCTTTATATTTTTGGACAGACTGAAATGAGAGAAATGTCTTTCAGCTGCGTTATTGGATATTTCAGTTGACCACAAACTATGGATTACATCACATATTCTTCAGAAATGTGTTAGCCAGCCAGCGATGCAATCAATTTATCTGACATTGTAAACAAACCTTTGTTTTTCTGCTGTAGGGCATGGATATGGATGCTTTTGAGAAAAAATTCAACACCCTTGAAGTTGATTTTATCCGCACTCAGCAGTTATTTTGTCAAGACGTACTGAAACTCAATCCTGGACAGCGTGCAGTGATCAGCAATGGGAGGGTGAGTGGGCTCCAGCTTATGCATAGTTAAAAACTGACAATGGATGCAGTCAATCAGATCAATGGCAGAAAATCCAGGGTTTTTCCTCGGTCTAAAAGAACCACGCCACTAATGACTGAACGCATATACTTCCGGCTGTGTAACCTGACTTCTGCTGTTATTTTTTGGCATATGGGTAAAGACTCATGACTAAATGTAACCCCACTTACATAAAAACTCAGTCCTGGTGATTTTTCTCTGGCCAAAAACCAAAGCTCTTTGGTGCTCGAAAATTTCATAAGCAGGAAAAGCCCTGCAGTCATGCTACACAAGGAGGAAGCAAATGTGTGCGATAGTGTCATATTTTCTGTGCATAAGCAACTTCCCAATATTCTAATCGGAAACACAATAAATAAATAAACTGTGTGTGTGATCACAGTCTGAACAAGTAGCCAGCCACAGTTCAACTCATTTTAACTCAAAGCTTCTCTCCCTTAATGTAGTAATGCAGCTTGTACAGATTCCGAAAACCACGGGAAATTAATAAGCAGTACAAAAGTATTGTTAGAAAATCACACAAAATTAATCACATGATTAATATCTACCTCTGTTCTTTATAAGTAACACATCCAGCTTTAAAAATGTATTAAACTGTTTTAGATGTTTAATTTCAGTATACGACTAACTTAATGAAACTATTGCCCTGTTCAAAATTAAGTGTGACAGTAACTTGGCAACTAGTGATCTAGAAGATGACTTCATCTTGTAAGACGTTTCACTGGGAAACTGGGATTTGACTTGAGACTCACCAACTATTAATTTCCTTGTGACTTGAAAAATGGTTACTTTGACAGGCAGCTGATTCTTTAGATTGCTTCTCTTGAATAGAAAACATTTTATTGCCAGTGACAAAGTGACAAGAAGCACTGGTGGTGTTGTTTGCTACAGCAGAGAAAGATTCTCCATGCAGCTGCACTTTTGGAGGATTTTTCCCTCTAGTGTTTTCAGAGTGCTTTCTTAGCACTGTCATATCAGCATGATGTCTATTTCTCAAAGGTCACAAGTGGCAGGCACGGCTGTGTGTGTGTGTGTGTGTGTGTGTGTGTGTGTGTGTGTGTGTGTCTGTGTGTCTGTGTGTCTGTGTGTGCACGTGCTCACTGTACGTGTGTACAGAGCTGATGACTGATGTCTCAGCAACAGCAATGCTGACAACCATGGATAAAGAGGCCAGTCTCTGTGATGGCAGTAACAATTAATATTATCTTACTTTGCTCTGCTGCAGTGGTAGGGCTCTACTCCCAGAATAGAAAAACCAGGCAGCCTCACTGAATACCGTGACTTTAAGTGGATAAAACGCTGTGTCACAATCACATTACATTTAACATCCCCTAGGAAAGTTGTACATAATACATGGTGAGATAAGAATGGGAAAAGTCGTGTTCTGACTGTGTTATTTTCCTCATGTTAGATCCTTGGTCCGTTTGAAGAGCAGGAAGAATTCACTGTGGAGGATTTCCACTTGCTGGAAAAGATTACTCTGAGCGGTTCTGCAGAGAAAGTCAAAGCCAGAGTTAAACAGATGGGAATGAAGCCAAAGCAGTATGTTTGTATTTCTTTTTGGCCTACTTGTCTCTTTTAAGTGTCTGTGATAGAAATGTGTGCATCTGTTTAAGCGTTCCCTTTGTGTCACCTTTGCATTAAGTTTGTCTAGAATTATCTGTTAGTGTGGGATTTTCTTTTTTCCTCGTGTATCAAATGTTTGAAAGTATTCTGTGATGAAGAAATGTCACGTTCTCAGTTTTAAGGCACAGTAGCCTGATTAAAGCGTGACTCTGCCTGTTTAGAGCTTGATATTATATTGCGCAAGGGCTGGTTAACATCTTCACTAACACAAATGCTTTAAAAAAATGACAAACTGATTTTTTTTCCCCTCAGTGCCAGTGACTTAGTTATGAAAGTTGATGCCCTGCTAACTGCAGCCCCCAAAGGAGAAGTCAGAAGAGATGTCCACTTTATCAAAGACACCCACAGGTGGGATTTCTTTTTCCCCTTTGGGATCTGTAGTCTCATTGGAAGGTATTCATGCTCCTCTTTTTGTAATGGGCCTGAAAATTGCAATGCCATCATTTCAAGGAGTGCCGAACTGCAAGTCTTTTGATTTGCAGTTCTGCTGATTAAGGATTGTATGACGTTGTTTGTTGAATTCGCTCTGGTGTGCTTTTTTTGTTCCTCAGCGTGCTTAATCTCTCTCCACGTGAGAACGAGGTGTTCTATGATGTTGTGGCAATCGTTGACCCCCTCACAAGAGAAGCACAGAAGATTTCCTCCCTTCTGACTGTAAGCTGTAGTGCATTTTTATTCATTATTCTTCATCATTTTCTGATATAGGAAGAACTTATAAAATCACACCTAAAATCATTTTCAATGTAGGATGGGTAGAAAGACATGCAGATTGCTGAGGTAAAAAAAATATGATTGTGTCATTTTCAGGATCATACTGGGATCCATTTTAGTATTTATATTCTTTTATAGACTTTATTCTAAATAAAATAATTAATGTCAATAAAAAATAAATTGGATAAAAATGACAAAGAAAATGTGTATGTGGCATATACATTAATAGTGTCAAAGCTCATTTGTTGTTTGGCCAGAAAGTTTTCACAACATCCATCCAGCCATCCATTCTGTTCCGTTTATCCTTGTCAGGGTTGCTGGAGCTGGAACCCTATGGCAGCTACTCAGCTACCATAGGGTGAGAGGGAGGGTATAGTCTGCCAGTCTGTCGCGGGGCTAACACATAAACACATATAGCTATTCGCACTTACATTCACATGGGCAATTTAGAATTACCAGTTAAGCTAACCCCACTAACTGCATGTCTATGGACTGTGGGAGGAAGCACAAGTGCCCGGAGAGAACCCACGCAAACATGGGGAGAACATGCAAACTATAGACAGAAAGGCTCCGGACAGGTGGTGGAATCCAACTCAGGACCATCAGGGGATTGTACCATTAGGGCCTCCGCCCCTTACTGCTACTGGGGTGGCTGTGGCTCTGGTGGTAGAGCAGATCAGCTACTGATTGGAAGGTTGGTGGTTTGATCCTTGGCTTCCCCAGTCTGCATACCAAATATCCAAGATACTAACCCCAAGTTGCCCTCCGATGCGTTCTTCGGAGTGTGAATGTGTGTGAATGTTGGTTAGTTTGCGCTTGAGTTTAGAAGTGCTTGTATGAATAGGTGTGAATGGGTGAATGAGGCATGTTGTATACTGCGCTTCGAGTACTCTGGGAGAGTAGAAAAGCGCTATATAAGAATCATTTACTTAACACACAATGCACAATACACCCGATCCCTCTGTGGGCTCACCTGCAGGTGGTGAGCCCACAGAAGGGCGGACCCAGGTCATCTCTTCGGGCTGCACCAAGCCTAAGCCCCCTCCCTCCACGCACACACACACACACAACATAACATACAGGAACCTCGTAGGTGCCGATTCATGGAGGGGGAAATTACGTGGTGCTGTTGGCTGGTGGTGGCCTACAGCTGTAGCAGTGCACAGTGTGACGCATTGGGAATGAGAATTAGCTCTTCCAAGTCTGACACAATGGTTCTCAGAAGGAAAAGGGTGAAGTGCCCACTCCACGTCAGAAACGAGTTGCTGCTCCAAGTGGAGGAGATGAAGTATTTCAGGGTCTTGTTCATGAGTGAGGAAAGAGGGGAGTGGGAGTGGGAGACTGACAGATGGATTGGTGCAGTATCTACAGTGATGCGAATGCTGTATCAATCCTTTGTGATCACTTGTGGTGAAGGGAGAGCTGAGCGTAAAAGCGAAGTAGTCAATTTATGGGTTGATCTACATTCTTACATTCTTACCCTTACCTATGGTCATAGGCTCTGGGTAATGACTGAAAGAATTAAATCATGGACACAAGCAGTAGGAATGAATTTTCTTTGAAGGGTGGTTGTGCTCTTGTAGACAGGGGACAATTAATTAGTTCGTGAGGGACTGAGAGTAGAGCTGCTCTTTCTCCACATCAAAAGGAGCCAGTTGAGGATGTTTGGTATCCGATGAAGTGTTTAAGAAATGTCCTACAAGGAGAAGGCCCTAAGTAGACCCAGGACTCGCTGGAGAGATTATGTCTCTTCTTGGGAATGCACCTGGATGAGTAGGGGACAGGTGGGAATAGGGCTGTGCCTGGGACCTGGCCCTGGATAAGCAATAGAAAATGGATGGATGGACGGAAGGATGGTTGGATGGATGAATATGTATTTGCCCCCTTTCTTATTTTATTGCCTATTTGTCACATTTATGTATTTGATATTCACAAATTGTAATGTTAATGAATGAAATGATCGTCATTTAAAAAACTGCATTTTATATTTGCTTAAAATATCTAAGTAATATAATTTATTAAAGGGAAAAAGCTATCCAAACCTACCTGGCCCTGTGTGGAAAAAAGAAATTACCTCCACCCTTTTCCCTAAATAAATGTAAAATTGCATTTTATACTAACCCCGGATGTCTTTGTCTAATATTAAAAAGAAAGAAAGAAATGAGTAAGGGGACAGATACTTTTTCACAGCACTGTAGTACAAATACAACATGTCAGATCCTGAACTTGAGAAAAGTTTGTATTCATCTTTGTATTATTTTCATTGCATTGTAATTGAACTGAGATTTACTCAAACTTTCATATCTTGCAAATGCAATTGTACTATATATAATATAATATTTTTTATATATATATAATTATATAAAATATTTTTCTTTAACTGAAAAAATAATTTTTGAAACGTATGTAAGGATATCTATGCTTTCCCATTGAAGAACTTTTAAAAGTTCAATATAATACGTAACTAGTAAGAAAACAGCTCACGTGTGTTTTACACATTTCAGCCACTTTAAGTTGTACTTGTTTCTTGATTTTTAACTGGGTCATATTTTCTGTGAATCCTGCAGGTGCTCAGTCAAGTGGTCAATGTGAGACTGCAGGTGTTTATGAACTGCAGGGCCAAGTTGTCTGAGATGCCTCTCAAGAGGTAAGATCTAGCTCCAACAGTAATTAAATTTTCCTGTTTGGCTTGTTTGTGTATCCTCTTAGTGCTGCAGACTTAGCATCTCTAACTTGGCCCGTCCTTTATACGGCACAGATGCAATCTGCTTAATAATAGTACCTTATTGCTTTGGGCCTCCACTTGCATCTCCGGGCAAATTGCTTAAAACCTTCATTGTTGCAGTTCAAACCATGCAGTGAAAACAGTAGTAGAAAAAAAAGCAAATTAAAGGTTGAAACTGTTCATCAGCATTCAGCTCAGATGTGGTGTGGGCTTTTATTTATTTATTTTTGTGAAAAAGAAAGATGACCAAAACCAAAAATCCTTCAAGAATTAAATCTTCACTTTCCAGGGATGATTTTCTTAATGACTTGAATTGACCAGACATAGTACCAGTATAATTAAGGATATGTCCCTTAATTATCCCTTAATTATCCACAAGTCACTGGCACATCTACTCTCTTCAACCCATCCACTCCATGTCCTCCCAACTGACAACTTGCCTGTATTTGATGTAACTGAAGGCTTTCTACATTTATATCAAGTAGCCAATAAAAGTACACTATATGATCTAAGTAAACTAAATGTCAAACTAAATCAAACCG
This sequence comes from Neolamprologus multifasciatus, assembly GCF_963576455.1. NCBI lineage: Eukaryota > Metazoa > Chordata > Actinopteri > Cichliformes > Cichlidae > Neolamprologus > Neolamprologus multifasciatus. Next base: position 18,097,249 of record NC_140454.1, on the reverse strand, counting down.
CAACATTAATCCTCTAATAGTTCAGCATATAACAACAAAGACATGTATCATAGTATTTACCTTTGTGGGAAAAGTGTTTTGTGTTTTGCTTTCTTTGTATGCAATTTTCACTTTCTGCCTGACTAAATGTGAGCTCATGGGTGAAGGACAGACTCTAAAAAACAACAAACAGGATCACCCAGCCACACATTGTTGTTGGCGCTGCTGAAGATCTGTGGTTTGTGGAAACAGTACCCTTTTAAGAAAAAATTGTCATAAAATATTATATATCCTTAAATACTCTTGCTAGAAAAATCAGAAAGTCGACAAATTTTATACTATTATTTATTTATTTTTTAATCTTTTTTTTTTAACGCAAAGTATCTACTTTGTTTTACTTTTTAGAGCCACAGGCTTGGTAATCTTACAGCTCGCCCCTGGAGATACTGCTGACGGTGGGAACACATGAATCCTGCTCTATGTCACTGGATTCATTTTATTCAGTAGTGTACTTCTCATAGCAGTGAGACTGCCGCAGAGACCTCTGGGCTGCTCATCTTCTTTCTCTCACTTTTTGTCTTGTGGGGAATTGGCCATCTCACAAATTGGAACCAATCAAATGAGCACTGTGTGTTTCTTGTAGTGTGCTTGGATTTGCCTCCTTAACTTTAACTTTTCCTACTGCTCCCATCTCACTCTGGAGTCACCACGTTGCTGCTTTAGTTGGTAATAACTTCTGAGAATTCTCATTCTAAATAAGAAATATGTTATAGGCATTGCAAATTAAAAGAATTAGCATTGGTCATGTTTATCTACCACGTTATTTACACTCATTACAAGTCTTCTGTGTCAGAGGGCACATTGAAGAAAAGCAATTAGCATAAAGATTAGCCTGGAGCTAGCCTCTGCACCAATTGTAATGATGGAGAAAGAGAAGTTTCCAGGTACACAGAGTGCAGCACGTAGTTCTGTTATTGGTTGAGCAGGAACACTGGCAGTAATAGAATTAGATTCCTCACTTTGAAGAAATTGTATATACCCAGCTGTCACAACAGGGCCCATCTCTCGTGTCTCAGAAAGAAGACTATTGCACAACATGTCACCATTTCAGTGCTTGCTGAAGAGGACAATGAGTTTTTGGATGGCATTTTTATTTCGGTCCAGTGGAAAAAGGTTTGGCCTTTTATTTGTTGCATATTATAGGTCATCCAATGATAATCAGTGAATCCTTCCCACCTGACCCACTCTGAATCATTTCTCTTAAATACCTCTAGTATATTTAATTACCTTGATACCTAAAAGTAGATTAAAAAAGTAAACCTTTACTATGCTGCAACTTGTTTTAACCAGCCACTTATTCAACATGATGATATTTAGTGAATTATTCAATAACAGATAAAACATCCAGGGTACCAGTACTTGATTCTGTTACTCGATGTCATAGACGTTAAATTGGTTTCATTTTTGATCTTGAAACTATGACACATCTCAGGATATTGATGCTCAAACTTCCTTATAGATAATTGTTCTGGCTTTAGGTTGTGACACTTGGAGTGTGTGTAAAAAAAGATCTTGTTGTGTGTTTTAACAGAGCTGTACTTTTAGGCTTGGAAATGCTATGTAGCTGTCTCATATACTTAAGCTATGAGGACTAAAAGGTTTTGAAAAAAGGACTTTTACATAATTACAAGATGCTCATAATAGGCTGAAATATTTTTACAGAAAAAAAAAATCTGATCTTGGGGTCAATTTATTTATTTTTTTTGTTTAATGATATATGTTGAACTGAAATTTATGGAATGGCCCTTATCTTGATTTTGCTTGTCTTCGCAGTTTTTACCGCTTTGTCTTGGAGCCGGATGTTATTTTCTTGGCCAATGACACAGTGTCTCCAGGGCCAGTTGCCCGCTTCATGGAGCTCCCAGAAACGCCGCTCCTCACTCTTAATATGATCACACCTGAGAGCTGGATGGTGCAGGCAGTCCGGAGCCCGTATGACTTGGATAACATCCATTTGCAGGAGGTATTGTAATGCTGAGTCATTACTACCCAGTGATCTCATCATTCTCACATTTAGGTAGCGCCAAGGTGCTTCCCCCCCATCTATTTTAGTGCTCTGTAATTTGTTTGTTTTTTTCTTTCCAGGTGAACAGGGTTGTAGCAGCAGAATTTGAACTGGAGCACCTCTTGCTAGAGGGCCACTGCTTTGACCTGTCAACTGGCCAGCCTCCTCGTGGACTTCAATTTACGCTGGGCATGAGCCGAGACCCACTCATGTATGACACCATTGTCATGGCTAACCTGGTCAGCAACCTTTTATACTACAACCCAAATTTTCTTGCACTGTGTTAAGTCCAGAAGCATAGCTTCTTTGCACTAGGATTGAGAATGAATCATTTAATTGCCATTTCTAAGACCATTTCCACCAAAACAGGGATACTTTCAGCTGAAAGCAAATCCTGGAGCCTGGATCCTAAGATTACGTAAAGGGAGATCAGAAGAAATCTATCAAATCCTAACGTGAGTTCTTCTCTGTTTTTATTTCTTCATCAGTTAAGCAGGTAACAGTCAACATGCTGTCAAAGGAGCTCTCAAAAAAGCCCAGATGATTCACGGGTCCTATTTGTGACAAATGATAAATCTTCACAATATCCTACTGCGTGCTGCACTCCACAACAGGTCATTGTAGTCTACCACAATAAGGAGAGTACTGGAGAGCAAAGGTTAAAACCAGGTTTAAAACTTACTGCAAGTTTGGTGTAGCAGTATTTGTTTGACAATAGCAGAGTCAGTCACCTGTTCTCAGGCCGAACTACATTTCACTCACAAAACTAGGAAAAGGGACCAGATTTATTCATGTTTATGTTCATTTGTACCATTTCTAAACATCCTATGCCTATGCATATCTTGTCTGGTGGGTACAGAGCCACAAGCATGAAGTTAAGTTATCTAAGTAAATAAGTTGTGTTTATTGGGCACCTTTATCCATAGCTCAACATCAAAGTTGCTTTCAGATAACTCTCCATTTCATTCTGGTAGCTATGAAACCCATCACTATGGCAACGTGGACCACTGCTGACATTGTAGCAACGCAAGGTTTTGATGAGTGCTCAGAGTTCTGCTCAGCATTGAGCTGAGAGAGACAGGTAGGAGGAAAGGGTTGCTATTAAAGAGAAGACAGAGTAGAGAGATGATTCAGCTGGTTACCTGCCATGGCATCTACCTCAGACAACAGAATATCAGCAGCAGAATGTGTTTTAGTTAGGATGGCGTAGGAGTCAAAGGCTCCACATACTAAAGTGAGCGAGCTGTGGATGTCTAATTTTCCTGGATAAATAAAAACATTACTTTACTTTGGTTTGTTGGATAAATATCTAGCAAATGCATCTTTTTCAGTCCTTGCATTCTTTGAATTCTGCACTTGAAATGTGCTTTTTGCGCTTTTCAGTTTGATCTAAAATATTTTTTGATATTTTTTGAAATTGATTCTTTTTTCAAGGGAACCTCTTTTTACTTCGTAACATAACAAAGCGGCAGTGCCTTACAGCAAAGTGGTGGTAATCCCAACTGTGTATGTGAGTCTGTATGGGCATTTCTAGTGCGTTGGTCCAGATGTCCCTACAATCACAGATACTTTTCTCTCTGGCTATCCTCACATAAGATTTAGGACATATACAGCCCTCGGTTCTTCTCGAATCATTTCAGACAACCAAGATTTATCCCCCAATCCTCCAGGTGAAGCTAAGAGGTGATGTCATTTTTCACCTTGGCAGTGTCATTATTCTTGTGGTTAGCGGCACTCTGCTCTGGTTAGGTGGCCGATCAGAGCCTAGTGGGAGTGTCTGCGCTCTCCAGTCCCAGAGTGTGAATTTTCCTCTTCCACCCGTGCTGCCAAGACACCTCGCTCTGACAGCGATGAATGAGATGGCCAGCTCTCCTCTTCTCAGAGCAGGGATACAGATTGATCTCTCGTGCTTTCTAAAACAAGCCCTAAAGACTGACTTGCACCGTTGACAGCAGAAGGGGCAAAATACAAGCAGCACTTGAGCACGAGCGGTGGAGGGGTGCATTGGCTCCAATGAGAGAGGGGCATTTATCATAGTGATAAGGTTAGATTTTTGCCTTTAGTAAGCATTGAGGTTGTAATGGCTTGTAGTGCATCATGGCCTATTGCTCATCTCCGCCTGAAGTTTGCTCTCTGGTGTTTCACCATTAAGCCCAGCAGATTCTGCCTGCCAAAACACATTCTGTGCTGGGAAAATCAGTCCTAAAACAATTACATTGAAAGGCTGTTTTACGGAATCAATACTGCACAGACTTTCTCATTAAATCTACGAGTATATAGAGCAAGGCTGGGAAGTAGTGATGGGTAAAATAATGGTAAGGTGATTCTTAATGATGATGGAGGGTAATGAATATGGTCAGAGTGTGACCCTGGCAGCTGTCCCACTATTTAATTTTAAGTGTGTGCTCACACTGTCGGTCCATTAGCAGCTGTTGTCGCCTTCATGTGTTATTTCCATGGGTGAAGCATGTAAAGCAGTCTCTGTCACTGATCACATGTATTTCCCTTTAATGTTTGCAACAGAGACACTACAGGTCTTAGACTGATTGCGTTACTTGAAATATTAGCTCTGGTGTTCTAATGTTCTTTGAACACAAAATCAGCGAAAAACAAATGCTTTAAATGTATTTCTGTCTATTTGAGTTTCACATTTTTCAGCTTAGCAAAACTTCTAGATTATAAGCTTGAATGATCACTTTGCAGTAGCAGTGTTAAAAACATGGATTTAAATCCTAAGAACGTTAATTTTGTTGCTCTTATTTAAACACGTTTGTTATTTTGTCTAACAGAGACTTGACTTATGACTGTTGATAAATGTATGTCTGTTTCTACATCTAAATTCTTTTCATGTATACCTGTGAGCTGCAGATTGTTTGACAAATAAAAAAAGTATTAAAACTCTCAGTAATAATTAGCATTTTCTCACTCTTTATCCACTTTTTCAGGCACGATGGAACTGATTCACCCGCAGATGCCGGTGATGTTATAGTTGTGCTGAACAGTTTCCATAGTAAGATCATCAAAGTCAGGGTGAGTGTGTTTCCTGTTGGATGTGCTACTGTAAATGTCACACTGAAAATGCTTTTCTTCAGTTTTCTATGATATACGGATCACAAATGAATGGTGTGAAGACAACTTAACACAATCCAAGCTAAAATACACTGGACAAAAGTCTTGAGCCACCTCTTATTTCTTTATATTTTGCTTCCAATGAGTCAGACTTTTAAATGGTCTAAGTAGGGTGCTCTTAAAAAAGTTGAGGAAACTTGACAATTGAATTAAAAAGAAAAAGTGACAGGATCACATAGATGCATCTGGTCCCATAATCATAATAACAGTTTGCCTCAAGGCACTGTTGTTGCACCGTCTGGTTTTGGTCCACCACACAGTACCATCTGGAAAGAATCTGATTGGCAACAGCTTCATTTCTCAGCATGACAATGAGCAACAAACACACTGCCAATGAAGTAAAAACATACCTGGGCAAAACACAGTGGAACACTATCAGTCATGGATTGGCCTCCTGAGAGCCCTGAGTCTTATTGAAGCAGTGTGGGATCATCTTCAGAGAGAATGGAAAATAAAAAGACAGCCAACATACAAAGAAGAGCTTTTAATTTCCTTCAAAGAGCTTGGAGAACTATTCCTGAAGACTACTTAAAGAAATTACAAGAAAGCTTGCCTGAGAGAGTTCCCGCTGTGTTGAAGGATAAAGGTGGTCATGCCAAATATTGACTTTCAAGCCTGTTAAAATTGTACAAATATTTCCAATGTATGTATGCACATTTTTTTTTAAGTCCCTGCAGCTATTTCTCATTTTTCTCACCAAATATAAAGAAATTAGAGCTGGAAGTTTGCTAAGATGTGCCTAGGATTGACTGATTACAAATTTATGGTGTCAAAAGAATTTTACATAACCCATGCTAAAATATTTTCCAGTATTGTTTTATTTTCTGTGTATTTTATATTTATAGGTGCAGAAAAAGGCAGACAAGCTTGGCGAAGATCTTTTAAGTGAAGCTAGTGAAAGCAAAGGCATATGGGAATCCATAGCAAGGTGCGTAATCTCCTCTTCAAATACAGCTTATATTTGGCTGGCTTTAGGTTTAAAGCCCTTCTCCAGCTGACAGGCAGTAACAGCTGTGAGCTCATTGATGGATTGATAGATGTGCTGATGCGCCTTCCATTTGTCAATTATACATTGCGGTTTCAGGAGATCTTACTCCTCCCCTGGATCCAGACTTCAATATTATGCTGTAAGATCTAGTCTTGCAAAAAATATGTGCTTCTGTAGGTATGTGTGTGCATTTGTGTGTTTTCCTCCCAAATCCTTCCTAACTGTGTGATCCTGTCTCCTCACTTAATGCTTGCTGTGTGAAGTGTTTGGAGCACATTTGAGAAAAGGTAGGCAGTTTTGCTGCAAACCATTTAACACCTAATACCTCTCGTCATACTCATTAGCATGCAGTGTTTATTGGTCGCTTTTGGTGCTCTCATAAGTATTGTAATGAATAGGAATGAGTCGTGATATTCTATACTAATGGTAATACCGTAGAGAGGGTTTTTTTCTTCTTTTTTTTGCATTTGTTTATTCATGTGATTTTTTTTTTTTCTACGATTTCGGCAAGTCATGAGGTAGTTTGTAGCCTGTATTCATGCATAAGGTTAACTTTTATTTTTTTACTGTGTTCACTTGCATATATCTGCACACACACAGCATTAAGCTGTATTGTTCAGAATAAGAAATAATAGTCATAAACAGTGCTACGGGATTCATCACAAATCCTGTTTTGCTGACATGAGTAACATAAAGTAGGAGTGTTTAGCTTGATTTTTTTTCCATGTTCTGGGAATATGTATGTCACCTGTCTGCTGGAACAGAGCAGAAGAGCAGTACCCAGTGCTTTCATATTTCATGTTGGATGGTATTTCACTATGTTTACCCTACTTCAGCCTCTGATTGAAGCACTGGAAAAGATGTTATATGGGGACTGAAGTTCAGCTGGTGCACTTTGAGCAGGTGGTTAAACCCTGACAGAGTTTGGTAGAAAGAAACAGCTTGTCTGATGTCATCGTTTGTGATCTTTTGTTATTGAGTTGTTGTGCTCTAGCATCAGACTAAATAATAATGGATTGGATTTATATAGCGCTTTTCAAGGCACCCAAAGCGCTTTACAATGCCACTATTCATTCACTCTCGCATTCACACACTAGTGGAGGCAAGCTACGGTTGTAGCCACAGCTGCCCTGGGGCAGACTGACAGAAGCGAGGCTGCCATATCGCGCCATCAGCCCCTCTGGCCAACACCAGTAGGCGGTAGGGTAAAGTGTCTTGCCCAAGGACACATTGACCAGGACAGAGAGCCCAGGGATCGAACCGGCAACCTTCCGGTTACAGATACGCTTCCCAATCATTAATGAGACTCATTAATGATTTATCTTGTGATGACCTTATACCTGCTGCTATACTTAAAAAATAGAGTGAATTAATGAGTGGAGAAGCTCTCCTACTGAAAGACGATAGGAGTGAGGGGAAGTTTTTTCAGCTTTGTTGCTTAAGTGGACTTCTTCTCCACAGTGCTGAATCTGTTATGCCTGGAACCTCACATTCAGTAGTGTGCTGTATTTGCTATTGGATTGTATAGTGCTTATCGGGTCTAGATATTATTTGTGGGCCTTATATCCTGGGGTGTTTTTGTATTGTCAAGTGTAGCTAAATGTTACCATAAAAAAGTACTTGCAGTCAGAGTTATAACTGAAGTACCAATGAATGATCTAGCATGTCCTTGATGTGCTGGCAGAGGTGCTTGGAGTAGGATCACTGCTGCTAAATAATAAAACAAATTGAACTGGATGGATTCTTAAGACCATTTCTAACTTAGTTGCATTTATTGTCCCATGATAGGCTTATATTTAAATAATGACAATACCCATAGCATTCAAAAGTTACACAAAATACTTAATAAGATGGTTTCTAGGGGGAAAAAATCTCCCTTAAGTGGCTTTAATGCCACTTAATATCTAAAATTAAAATTCAGTTGCATTTGTAGACGAGAGTGCTTTCTTTCCTCCTTTCAAAACTAGGACAGGAAAGTCTCGAGTCTGTTAGAAGCTTGTTGTCCATAAGAGAGGATATCTCTTCTCATTAACATCCTGCAGAGCAAAGAGTAGGAAAAACAACTGTCTGAAACTGAGGATTAAGAGCCAGCATGAAGCCTCAAGTTTTGGCTCACATGAATTACTTGTACACATACTGAAGTGGTCATTTGACACTTTTAAACATGTTTAATGTGAATTTCCACCATTATAACAATAAACAGTCAAGTCCTTTACTATTTGGATAGTAACACTATTTTTTTTCTTTTGTAATCTTGCCTCATACATTACTATTATAAAATAAAGATGTGACTGAAGTGCAGTTCTTCTATATTAATTCAAAAGGTATGGGAAAAATCTTGCATTAACTGTTTAAAAATTAAAGCTTTTTTATGCATAGTACTTCATTTTGGAGGGCAATCGACTTAGGAGCAGTTAAACTGTCAAGTGAAGCCATTTATCACAATATTCAAAACTTAATTTAACATCTAGAGTTGATTCAAAGTGTTGAGCTTGTATTTATTAGCTATTTAGTAGAACTTTTGATAGAAAGTCCAGAGAGAAAAGTATCTTCAGAACATCTAACCAAATCAAGTAGTAGAATCAAGAGACGCCTTCATGAATGCAAATACAGAGGCCTGACGAGAAGGTTGTAAACCACTGGCTGTGCTAAGGAGCAGGAAGGCCAGATGAAGGATACAGAACAGTACGGAGAAGGAGCAAAGCAGCATGCCAAACACCAGATACCACATTATCTGTCAAACATGGTGGAGGCAATGCTTTGGCATAGGTATGTGTGGCTGCCAGTGGAATAGAGTCACTAGTGTTTATGCATGATGATAGAATTCTAAAGTGTACAGACTCTACTCTCTGCTTGGATTCAACAAATTTCTGCAAAACCTATCAGTCAGTGCTTTGTAGTATAAATTGGTAATGACTGTTATCACCACAAAAGCAATCCAAGAATTTCTTAAGGCAAAGAAATTGGATATTCTTTAATGGCCAGGTCAGTCACCTGTCTCAGCCCAGTGGAACAGCTTTTCAGTTACTGAAGTCAGAAAGACCCACAAACAAGAAGCAGCTGAGGGCAGCTATTTATTAGCTCAGATATTACAAAGTTTAAATCCCAAGATTTCATCAAAGACGTTGTAGTTTGTGATTTTACCAAAAGATAGTCAATTTAATGGTAACGGTGACCTTAAAGCATTAACTCATTTATATCCTTAAAATAGTTCAAGAGATTCATTGTAAAAAGCTGAAGACGATGTATTTTCCCAGTGAGATGCATTCATGTCAGCAAGCATCACTAAGTCTAACACTGCTTTAGAGCAATAACAGGACTAAGTGCATAGCCCCCCACCCCCACCCACCCACCCCCCACTAGGGGTGGGGGAAAAAATCGATACTGTGTAGTATCGTGATATTTTGTTTGCTAATAATGTATCGATACAGGGACAACAGAAATCGATATTTTGTTACAAACAATTTTTTCGTGGACTGGAACATGCTCTGAAGTCAGCTCCTTTTTCTGAGCAAGAATCCTGACATCCTTCACTGTCCAAAAGTGTTTAACTTTTTTTTTGGCAGCAATAAACATGACAGTTTACTTATTTTAATTTAAGACATGTTTTATTTTAATTAAGTTTAAAACGTTTTTATTTAATGTAAAATTATATTTTGTTTTAATTTACTTTCAAATTCTTCAGTTGCTGAATGGGCTGCATAGTTTTCATAAATTGCATAGTTTAGAATAGCTATAATTGTACCAGATGGTTGCATTCAGTTAAGTTGGACTAGACTGTAATACAAATCGTTCAGTTTGTCAACAATAAAACTGAAATGAGAGAAAGACTGAGTTTGAGACTTTGATATTAGATAAAAATGAATATTGATAAAGTTTACCTTTATGTACAGAATCTGAATATCGCAAAATATTTAAAAAAAAATTGCAATAATATCGTATCGTGCGTTAAGTATTGTGATAATATCGTATCGTGAGTTGTATGGTGATTCCCACCTCTACCCCCCACCCCACATTCTTGCGTATTTTTTTTGTTTCGTTTGGAGTTTCTCATTTAGCTGCCTCTGCCGTTTGTCTCTAGCATGGAAAAAATTAAGTAATTGTTTCTACCCAGCCTGAGGAACTTAGTAGTGTTTGTTATGCTGCTCTTAGAAATACCAAGCATGTGGACCACATGGGATGTGAGAGAGAGCAGCGCTGATGTTACCTGAGGGAGATGTTCGGGTTTTAGGTGAAGGGTGCTGTAAAAAGCACATTTGTGTCATTGTTTTTCTAAACTGAATCCAGATAGCCGGAATAGAAAGTGTTTTCCATGTATTTATTTGCTGAAATCTTTGTTATTAGGTTATCTTATATTGCTCTATATATACTGAGATTGAGTAAGGCAAATGTATTGATTCTCCATAATGGAGAAACTGAATGTTATTTTTAACCTGTCATGGTGTGTTGCGCGTGTATATAGGTGCATTAGTAGTTACAATGGGGGCAATGAATGACTCGGTAAATGTCGAAACACCCTGTTCAATCTAAATAGGCAGAGGACAAACAGAAGTAGAGCTTTGTCCAGTTGGTGTTGTCCACAGCTCAGGATTTATACAGAGCTCTGTGGACCCTTCCAGAGATCCAGATTATCTTGGGTGAGTCAGCCAAACAGGTTCTCACCTGACCCTCCAAAGCTGCTTATCTTGGGAACCCTGTTGTTGTGCTGGAGGCCCTTCATAATGCCTGGCTTAGTCATGGCAGGCAGTCGGCTTCCCCAGATCCCACCGATGTGTGGTGACTACCCAGAAGCCAACTGTTCAACTATCAAGAGTCATACTTTATCTTGAAGAGGTGTGCAGGCACATTATTTTCAGAACTACAGATTTAAAATAAGTAAATAAAGGGCCATCGCTGAGTTTGTGTTTTGTGGGTATATCTTTCTTATCGGTAAGATGTGCCTGAAAGAGTTGGTTTTAGAGGACATGCAGGGACAAACTGTATTCTCCCTCCCCTCCCTTCACACCTCCCTCTCACTCACTGGTGTCTTCCTGAAGCCTGGGGGCTGAGGTTGTGGTTGTGATTGAGTGTGGGAGAGACACTCCTTCCCTCATCAGCAGTCTATTACAGACAAGGACACAGTTTGACTGCAGACTCATCTACCCTCCAGCACAAGTCCTGATTTCTGTCCGCTAAATGTGCCTTGCATCATGAACCACTGCTCTTTAGTAGCGGTTAGGGTATGTTGATGCATTCCCAAGTGCGGAGAGTGTCCTTACTTTGGATTTTTCCTGCATTTGTGCCCTTATCTCAGCATATAAATATTTTAGCTCGTCGATTTTTATCTGTTCTTTTACACTTAAGTTAATTAAAAAGCTAACATTTGTCTGAAAGGTAATGTGCTGACTTGCTTGGCATTATCTTCATATGTGTGTTCCACATTACTCTACAAAATCACTCCGATCTTCTGTCTTCACATTTGAAAAGCTACTAGTCTTTTTTTCTAAAACACTGTTGATTTTTTTTTAATTAATTAAATTATATAACCTTTATTTATACAGGTAGTCTCAGTTTCTCATTTACAAGAGAGACCTGTGTCCAACAAACAATACAGTTTTTATTCATCTGCTATGCAACTAATAGAGTACTCATTCCCATTCTACGCTGATTCAGTTCAATTTCCATTTCTTAAAAAATTATTTAAGTCATTTAAATCATTCAGTTGTAATCATGGTATTCCTTCAGGGCCATTCTTCCTGTGTACCCTCATCCAGCGACACAGGGTAGTAGGGCAACAGCCATGTGAATAATTCTTTAAAAAGGGGTCTGATATAATTGCACCTGAACCATCCCAGTTTTAATTATTATTATTATTATTATTATTATTATTATTATTATTATTATTATTATTATTATTTCAACCAGATCTGGAAGCAATTAAAACATGTTTACAAAAAATTAATTAAAAGAGCTACTATAGATAAGTCTGCATGTTTCTTTGGAAGTCTCTCCTCAGGAAAAGCTGCCACAGACTTTCTATATGAAGAAGACTGTTGCTTTTAAAGGGGATAATGGACACTGATGTGATTGGCTTGATTTTTAACCAAGCCCTAACACAATTAACTATAATGTATGATAATTCGTTTTTGCATTATAACCCATTTTCTTTTGAAGTGGCACAAACAACACACTGTGTCAAAATTGCACCAGTGAATTGTAATGGTGCACTTACACTTTACAGCTTGAATCATAAAAATGGTGCCAGAAGTATTTGTGTCATCCCTGCCAAAGTCATCAATCCTATGACACGATGCTCTCATTTAAAGCAGGTCATCTATGCATAGATCTTAAGTGATTGCTTTCAAATGAATCGTTCACTTTCTATCATGGACTCTGTTAATGTTGTGGGGATGGAAACATGAAGAGCTGAATAATGTTTGCTGGGTCTGTTCTAAAACTTTATTTCAGCCCTCTCGTTGGGAGCCAGCAGGAGCTGAAAATCATATCAAATGTGTTGATTTCCACAGCATTTCCATCCCCATTATTATCATTTTATTTGAATAAATCATCTCGGCGTGTTGCATTGCGTTGCATGGTTTGTTTGAAAGTGTTTTCTGATGGCTGTTACAGCTGCTGTTACCTCTGGCAGTACAAAAGCATGGTGGCTGTTGGCTTAGTTTTGATTTATTGTCACTCTATGAAAAACACGCATCCAATCCAAACACAACTGACTCGTGTATTATGGTCTCATTTACAGCATCACAGGTGGTGGCTCAAAGAAGGATGACAGAGATAAGAAAAAAGACGACGTTCTGAACATTTTTTCTGTGGCCTCGGGCCATCTGTATGAGCGTTTTCTGAGGTGGGTCAGTTTTACTTTCCAAACACGCACTTCCTTTTCAAGCGCTACGCATTGTGTTCCTCTTATCCCTGATCCTCAAACTTAACCTTTTCCCATTCTGTCTCCAATTCAGAATAATGATGCTGTCTGTGCTTCGGCATACACAAACACCTGTCAAATTCTGGTTTCTCAAGAATTACCTATCTCCTTCTTTCAAAGTAAATCTTTACTACATCACATGAATATTTCGCTAGGCAAACCCAGCTTTTGTATTTCATTAATTTAACCTCTGGACTTCATTTTTGCTGTGGTCAGGACACCATCTCTCACATGGCAGAGTCATACGGCTTTCAGTATGAGTTAGTGCAGTACAAGTGGCCCCGTTGGCTCCACCAGCAGACTGAGAAGCAGAGGATTATCTGGGGATATAAGATCCTCTTCCTGGATGTTCTATTCCCTTTAGCTGTGGACAAGATCATCTTTGTGGATGCCGACCAGGTAAAGATCAAACAGAAATGACGGAGAAAACCGCTATATTGGAGTGTGCAACTGAAAGCGAGACTTTTTGAAGTGTCATCTGTTCTTTGGCTGCTTACCAAAGTCTGTCTTCGCTGCGTGTTGCAGATAGTTCGAGCTGATTTGAAAGAGTTGAGGGATTTAGACTTGGAGGGTGCTCCTTATGGCTACACACCATTTTGTGATAGCCGCAGAGAGATGGAAGGGTATCGTTTCTGGAAAACTGGATATTGGGCGTCACATCTGGGACACAGGAAGTACCACATCAGGTAAACTTCTACTAATCATTTGATCTTTGATGTTTTATATTTTGCTGAGAAGATCAGCAACTTACCTGAATGTTTGCCACTTGCGAATGTCTCTCACTGTAAAATGATGGACTTTAAATTGTTTGATAATGGCCTTATAACTCTTCCCAGATTGATGGACAGCAACAATTGCTTCTCTAAGATCACTGATGATGCACTGCATTTTGTTAATTCCTATGCACACTGTTTCCACAATTGGCTTAGTGTTTTTGCTAAATAAATAATGCCATGGATTAATATGGTGTCATACACCTTAGAACTGAACATTTAACTTATAGCGAGAAGCCGTTTACATAGATGGGCTTAGAGTTAAGTGCTATATTTTTGTATACAGTCACGGCACATATCAAATCATAAATCACTGTCATGAATACAATGTTCTGCTCCTTGCTAGGCTTGTGGTATTGAATTCTCCTTCTGTCAGTGTGATGGCTAATCAGACAGCAAGGCAGCCAGTGGATGAACAGAGAGCAGAACGTTTCACTTCACCACCGACTGATAGTGTCGGAACAAGAAAAGTCAGAAAACCACAGCGACTTGATTGGATACCAGCGTGGTGCTAAGCTCCAAAGAGCAGGACAAAAGCAGCAAAGATGAGAGATGATCAGTGAGACCAGGAAAAACATGAGGCATTGAATATCCTCTGGGAGACTTAAATCTAATAAGTGTTAAGTGAAACTACATATTCTGCACCTCTGGGTTTATTAATATAGTGTGTCAGGTACAATAATGTGAATGCGGCTGGGGTATTTATCTTCATTCAACCATGGCCTGCAATGACTTTGCCAAATTCTTCACAGAAAAAATCCAAAAGATTAGACAAGCAATTGGTACATCAACAGCAGATCCAGAATATGTACTGTGTCCACCGAAAAACTGTTTAAACACCATGAAACAGTTTCACCCGATTAACAGCAAAGACCTGGAGGACATCTTAGGTCAACTGAACTCCTCCTCTTGCTGTTTAGATGTCCTGCCAACAAGTTTTTTCAAAAAGGTCTCAAAGACTTTGGAGTCAGACCTGTTACAGATCGTCAACTTTTCTTTAATGTCAGGTGTATTTCCAGAATCACTAAAAACTGCTGTAATAAAACCTATACTGAAAAAGGACAATCTTGACAAGACACAAATGAACAACTACAGGCCGATCTCAAATCTCCCATTTTTAAGTAAGATCATTGAAAAAGCAGTTTCTCAACAGCTCAATTACTTCTTGAAACAGAATAACTGCTATGATGCCTTCCAGTCAGGTTTTAGACAGAACCACAGCACTGAAACCGCTCTGACCAAAGTGTTTAATGACATATGTCTGAATACAGACAGTGGAAAAATGTCAGTCTTAGTTTTACTGGATCTCAGTGCAGCATTTGATAAAGTTGACCACAACATATTACTCAAACGACTGGAGAACTGGACAGGTCTTTCAGGAACTGTACTAAACTGGTTCAAAACATACTTAGAAAACAGGAAATACTTTGTATCAATAGGTAACTTCACATCTGAGCAGACAAGTATCACATGTGGAGTTCCCCAAGGTTCCATCTTGGGACCCTTTCTGTTTAACATTTACATGCTCCCACTGGCACAGATTATAAAGAACAACAAAATAAAGTGTCACAGCTATGCAGATCACACACAAATATATATCACAATGTCACCAGGAGACCGAGGCCCTGTACAGGCTCTTGGTAAATGCATTGAGGAAATTAATGACTGGTTGTGCCACAATTTTCTCCAGCTAAACAAAAACAAAACTGAGGTAATAGTCTTTGGCGCCAAAGAAAAACGATTACAGGTCACCAGAGAACTTCAATCTATACATCTAAAAACCACAAACCAGGCGAGAAATTTGGGTGTAGTGATGGATGCAGACCTAAACTTAGAAAAACACATTAAGACAATAACAAAATCAGCTTACTATCACCTCAAGAATATTTCAAGGATAAAAGATCTGATGTCTCAACAGGACCTGGAAAAACTAGTCCATGCATTCATCTTTAGTAGGCTTGACTACTGTAACAGCATCTTTACAGGTCTACCTAAAAAATCAGTCAGACAACTACAGCTCATTCAGAACTCTGCTGCTCGAGTCCTCACTAAGACCAAAAAAGTGGACCACATCAGTCCAGCTCTGAGGTCTTTACACTGGCTGCCCGTCCGTCAGAGGATAGACTTTAAAGTTCTGATGCTGGTCTATGAAGCTCTGAATGGTTTAGGACCAAAATACATCAGTGACCTCCTGACCCAGTATGAACCTTCCAGATCCCTCAGGTCATCTGGATCCGGTCTTTTATCAGTTCCCAGAGTCAGAACCAGACACGGAGAAGCTGCATTTAGCTTTTATGCTCCTTATATCTGGAACAAACTCCCAGAAAGCCTCAGATCAGCTGAAACACTCAGTTTATTTAAATCCAGGATGAAGACTCACCTATTCTCAGCTGCATTTGAATAAAGCACCAAATCCACACTTTTAAGCTTAAATTTCAAAACTTACATTTAACTACTGATTTTATCTACTGTTCTAATTTTATCTGTTTTGATTTTATATACTGTTTTGTTTGTTTGTTTGTTAATTAGTTAGTTAGTTTGTTTGCTTGTTTTAACAAATTTTAAATCATGCTTTTTATTTGTTTTTGTTTCTAATGTCTCTGTAAAGCAGTTTGAATCACCTTGTTGTTGAATTGTGCTATACAAATAAACTTGCCTTGCCTTGCCTTCATTTACTTTTTTTTTTCATTCCGGTGGGATTTCCCCTTTCAGGAAATGGATTTCTAACACCTGCTTTCCATGTCTCCTCTCTCTCTCTCCGCTCATATTTCTTCCAGCGCCTTATATGTAGTCGATTTGAAGAAGTTCCGTAAAATTGCAGCCGGGGACAGATTACGAGGCCAGTACCAAGCCTTGAGCCAAGACCCAAACAGTCTGTCTAACCTGGACCAGGTATATAACTCAGGCATAGTGCTGTTGGATTACGTGTTGCAGAGTTTGCTCTTTCAAGACTTAATTCGTTTTGTGATATTTGTAGGACCTTCCTAACAACATGATTCACCAGGTAGCCATCAAGTCTCTTCCTCAGGAGTGGCTGTGGTGTGAGACATGGTGTGATGATACCTCTAAAACCACTGCTAAGACTATAGACCTGGTGAGTCGCACAGCAATTAGATTTGACTGCGTAATACTAAATAATAATGTGGGAGGCTAAGCGGGACACATGGTCTTTGCTGAAAAATTCAGCTTCAAATGAAATTGTTCCTTTTATTGAGATTGTAAAATCCACAAGTGTCTTCTTTAAGTTCTTTTTGGGTTAATTGAAAAATATCTCTGTGCTACATTATACGCCTTATTATCTGCTTTATTTGTTGTGATAGCATGCTGCAGCTGCTACAGCTCTAAAATGCAAGAGCATCCTCGCTGCCACAATTGTCCATGAGGCATTGGTATTTAGGTAGCAGCCGAGGAGCAATCCTGCAGCGTCCTAAACTAATTTAGAGAATTACTAGACAGGCTCCAGTAGACTGGAATAGGAAGTATTGTTTCATTGTAGTATAGGTCACCACTTGGTAATTCAGACACAAGACATAGCCTAATGTCCTTTTAACCGAATTGGAAATCAAATTAGGTTTAAATGCCTGTCACAGACAGCGCTGAGAATGACGATCTGACTCGTTGGGAGAGAGCATCACTGGCGGCATGACTGATGTGTTTTTATCTGCTTTTCTCATTTAGTGCAATAACCCAATGACTAAGGAACCCAAGCTGGTGGCTGCAGCGAGGATTGTGCCCGAGTGGGTTGAATATGACAGGGAGATCAAAGAGCTGCTGAGACGGGTCCAGGAACAGGAAGACACAACAACACAAAAACAGATTCCTGCTGCCTCACAACATAAAAAAGGTTACTAATGATATATTTATAGGGCTACAAAGTCTTTCTGCTCTTCTGCATGGTTATTCTTACCCCTTCTCTCACCACTGTGATCATTCTCTGCATTTCTTTCCAACTTTCTCCCCTCCACACTCTTCACAGCAGACAACCACCGTGATGAACTTTAGTGTCTGCCAGCACCACGCTGAAGAGGAAGGAGGCAGGCACCTTTTGCACACAGGCCACCTGTGAAGCTTGAAGACAGACAGTTCCATCTAAACATAGCCATGGAGTGTTACATCTCCAGCTGGAGGACGATGTGATATTTTCAGATGCCATACCTGCTTCTGCACTCGGTACATCTTAGAGAATCAACAAGTGGTGTAATTGTTAACTGCCAGCCGTGAACTCGTGGTGTGCTGAGCACTACAGACATATCTTGTTAAGTAAGTGGTTCCTGAAAAATGAAGCTAAAACAGAGAGTAAAAGCGTGAGGCCAGTAAGGGGCTTTATTAGGTATGTGTTGAAGGACAAACAGTGGGCATTTATTGCACTGATAATGTGAGCAAAGAATTCAATTACCAAAGGCACATTTCTACGAATCTAATTTAACCTTTCTTTGGAAATTTTAAAAGCTACTATCATCTTCTTCATTTATAATTATGAAAACATTATGACTGAATTGCCAAATGAAAGTTTTTAAAAATTGCTTTTCAAGTTGTTACATAAAAAAACAAAAGTGTTAAACGTCTTTGCATCTACACACCTGAAATGTAAAGCTCCCCTCGGCAGACATTTAGGAAACAACGCTTCTCCTGCAGCAGTCCCCTCTCCTATTTTTGCCACCCAATGATATACAGCATGTTCTGAAGGAAGAATTATCCTTCATTATATTATATTACTTTTATTACCTGGCCCAAAAAGACCTGTAATTGGCCACAGGCTTTTGTCCCCGCCTAGATTTTCCAGTCCAGTTCCCTCTCAGACCACAGAAATGACAACACACTGAAAGGTTTTTCTGGATACCAGAAAAGTTATCTGCCCAGGCTTTAAGTTACAAATTTTATCTTGGTCAGCTGCTTGTCCAAAGACAGGGGCTGTATCTTCAGCTATTGGCGTTATTTTTACATTATTTTGGGGGATAAAATAATTTTTTTAACCGTACCAAACATCGAATATCAATATACAAACTATGCTGCTCTTGTATTTCAAAGACTGCGACATGGATAGTAGGTGGGTGAAGGTGTAGTCTTTGTCCCAAGCACATGTAGCTCTGTCATCAGTTCTGTCCCCTCAGGTGTAGCCATGCATTCACCTCTATGGTGCAAACCATTGTTTTTTTCTTTTCTATGATTTAAGGTAACGTGTAATGTCAAAAAAAGAAACTCTAGTTGTTTAAAATCACTAATTGTTCTTTTGATGTTTTCTCTCGACTCCAAAAATTCTTTTTTAACCACGTGATGAAAAAGTATTCCCTCGTTAGATGGTAAAGTATTAACTTGTTTCTTAAGTTATATCTCAGTGTTTGAGTAAAAGCCCACATTCAACCTGGAGAGGTGAAGAAAAACATTTAGCTTAAAAATAAATGTAAAAGCAGAGCAGTACAATTGCTGCCATCTTCGTGTCCCGTGCACACGCTGTGAGACAACTGAGAGCCAGGCAGGAAAAAAAAGAGTGTGGTGTAACATATGACTTTAGTTCAGCAGCCAGGAGGGGTGTACTGTGAAGCAAGTTTAACATCGCAAGGCTTTTTCTTTGCATTAGCTCACCATAAAAGCTAAAGCCTGAATCAGATATAATCAGAGTGTGATGACAGTGGTTGTAAATGTTATTTGTTAGCCCAGGCCCTTTTACTTAGGCTTCAGGCCCGGGCCCACACTTAAGTGGACCAACTCACTTCAGCCAAGATCGGGGTGTTCTCCAAAGACAGGGGTTGGCTGCTTTTTATTTCTACTGCAAATGCTCTTCTCTACATTTTCAAGCTTGAGTACACATTAATTTGCAAATAAATCAATAAATTATCTTTTATTGAATGAATTAAGGTAGCCTGCAATTAAATAAAGTCATTACAGTAATCTTTATCTCCAGCTGCACCATTAAACTGATGTAAACATTAATCAGTTAATAGGATGTATAGAATTCTGAAAAGGGCCATCCTGCATAATCAATATGCAGTTTATTTCTGGTAAATTTGTGGTAGTCGTGTTCTTTCATGATTTTGAAGGCAGAGCACTGCTACTCTTCAGTGAAGGTAAATAAATACTTCCTTAGCCAGTAAAATAGTTATTAAATTGAAAATAGGTTACATTTGTAATATTGGCTCAAAAGCCTGGAAACTTTTTTTTTTATATGCCAGTTTTAAAAGATGTGATAGTCAACCAATAATCAAATAACTGCAATACCAACAGTATAAAACTGACTTGGCAGCAAATCAGAACCATTCGTAAGGATATTTATCCCACAGCGAGCGTCTACGTCATTCTTTAAAAACTTATGAAAACATGGCAGTCTTTACAGCAGCTTGTCATTCAGAACTGTCAAAACTGTGAGCATGTAAGGAGTGCATTGCAAGTAGAGAGCCACCTTGGTGACATTGAAATCTCCCGTCTTTAGTGTCATCATTGTTCTAGTGCATTCATCTTGCTTTGTGGTACATCCCTCAGGCGAGACTTTAATATTACGGATGAAAAACTCCTCATTTGCACACTTAAGGTCACGGTTTATGGATGGTAGGGGATTTTACATTATTAGAATATGTTTACATGTTATGAGTTATCAACTTCACTGTACTTCTACAGTTTTTCTTTGTGTTTTTTGTTTCAATTCCACAATGAACCAGTTTTGTCTCAGGAATCAACTGTCCCAAGATCAGTGTTGCTGCTGGACTGAAGCAAACGGCAGATTTTTCTGTCTTAAAAGTGAACATTAAAGAAAATGGGCGCAGGAAGGCTGCTCTCAGGGCACCCATCTTTCACTGTGCTGTGTCAAACTAAACTGTTTATATTACTGTTTGGTGGATCAAGAATAAACCTTTGCTACAAAACGTCATTGCAAAAATTGTTTGCGAGTTGTGCTCACCACTGAGGTCAGTTAATGATTCATGGTCCAAAAGATGTATTTGAGGAGATTTTCTTGGTCTGTTCTTCAATATATATCCTTTCAGCGTGAATTTCAGGAGTCACAATTATTACCCTTTAGTCTCTGTCGATGTCGGTTAAAAAATGCTCTTGATTCAATTTAATGTACATAAATAGCTCTTTATTTACAGTTCAAAAAACCCTCCATTCATACAAAAATAATACTGTACCTCTGTACAAATACATTCCTACGAATGGATGTGAAGTGATTGTACAATTTGTGGAGAGGATACAAGAGTAAGATCTGACAGATAAAAGCCACTTCACACAAGTCTGATATTTGTTAGCAGAGTAGGAGACCTTTCCCCCAAAGTTTTGATTTCCACAGCAAAGATGCATTTTTAATTAATTAGACTCACTGAATCAAGTCACCTTATGCTCCACATTTTTATGATACTTGTGAACAGTCTTTTTATGCCAGTGATCTCCCTTTTAAATAGGGAGGAAAGTACAAATATTCACTCCAGCTGTGCTGAAGAGTAAGCCGCCTCAGTTGAAGTTGAATTTGAAGTTAAAGGGCCCGGAGCCAAACGGATTGAAACCCTGAAAGCCGTGGAAACCGCCGTGAAAGTGATGATGATGGTGCCCCTGCTGGCTCTCTGGATCCATGGGGTCTTCTCCGTGGTCAAACTTGGTTCTCATCTCTAGGAAAACGTGAAGATTCTTGTCACACACTTGAATTAGAAATCAATGTCTCTTTTTCTAAAACCATTAGTGTTAGAGCTGTAGAGAACAATCTAAAGGGTAATGGTAAACAGTACAGCAACTCTTGAAGTGATTTAGGCTAACAACTTTCAACACACACACACACACACACACACACACACACACACACACACACACACACACACACACACACACACACACACACACACACACACACACACACACACACACACACACACACACACACACACACACACACACACACACACACACACACACACACACACACACACACACACACACACACACACACACACACACTCTACCTGGATCAGTGAGAACCTCCTTAGCCTGAGCGATGTCTATGAACTTCTTCTCTGCCTTCTTCTTTTCCTCTGGATCCTGGAAGTTGTCCGGGTGCCACTGTTGTGCCAGTTTCCTGTAGGCTCTGATAATCTCCTTTTTCTGGGCAGTTCTGTGACCACGGGGACAGCATTATTAGCACATTTGTCAAAGATAAGAACAGCTTTTCTTTTCTCATTTTGACATAAGCCAGACCTAAAAATACTTATCCAAGTGTCAGAGTTAGTTTTCTAGCACCAGTGTAATACAAATGCCTCCATGGCTGTAAATTTGTATTCCATCTTAGATTATCAGTAGACCTTTTAAACTCAAAAATGTTCAAAAGGCATCAATAATAAAATATTCAAGAGCAGTGATGTTTTGGCCTGATTAAAAAAAAGCAACTTTAAAGCAAACCAGCGGTCTTTCATAAGAAAACTACTTTTCAAGATTAAATTCTCCCCCAACTGATTGGCAATAATGTGTTACATTTTCTTGCTGAACTTGATCTGCAAAAATTCCCAAATCCATTGACCGATTCCCACCTCTTCACTCCAAGGATCTTATAATAATCCCTCTTCTGAGACTGTTTGAGTAGCCGCTGTGCTCTTTCCAGACCTTCTTTGATGTGACGGTCCCCCTCGCTGTGTTTTGCAGCAGTGTCGTAATCTTTAACAGCTGAAGAGGACAAAAAAAAGGAGTACAATGAAATTAGTATTATTTATTCACTGAAAACTAATAATGTGATGTAAACAATACCTTAACTGGAAAAAAAAAAAAACATCTTTGATTTAACTGCTCTAACACCAATCTACAGTATATCCAGCTTCCTGCTCCTCCCCTGCCCTTATGTAAGAGTTCATTCATTCAAATACAAGAAACTTTGTGGCTAAATATGGGTTAATATGCAGATGATATGGATGCTGGCATTGTGCTGCTCAGTTTTGACTTAAACACTTAATCAGTTCCACCTTATCCCCATCTTCTGCTTTGTTTTAAGTAACCCTGCTTTAGGGGATCAGCTGCTGCGTGAAAGACTTAGTTTAGACTAATAAGCCAAGGCTTCTGGGGGCTTCCCATGATGCAGTGAGTTTTTCTTCTTTACTCACTATATGGTGTTTATACACCACTCTCCATTTAATCGTCCATGTCTTTTATCCTGTCTTCCTCTCATCACCCCCATCCAGTCGTGGCAGACGTTCCCTCCCTGAGCCTGATTTTGGGGGTTTCTTAATGTAAGAAAATTTTGTACATTACTTTTTTTCTTCCCGCTGTCCCCAGTGGTTGCTCATAGGGTGTTGTTTGATTGCTGGGGTTTTCTCTTTATTGTCGGGTTTTACCTTACAATATAAAGTGTATTGAGCTGACAGTTGTTGTAATTTACCACTATATAGCTAAAACTGAATATGCTTTGAATCTATGATGTCTCCTGCTCAAGCTGTCGATGCTATCTTGTCACAAATTTCTGTAAAATCAGTGTCACGTGACAAAGACCTCTACAAATGAAGACAGACTTCTCAGAGAGAACGAGTTACTCTCTGAACGGTGAAGAGCGGCATCACCTGCGCGGATTTAAACACACCTTACTTGCTGGAGAATTGATTCCTTTAGTACAGACACATTTTTAAATAAATAAAAATACCTACACAAGGTATGGCAATTAAAATTTCAGAAATTATCCAGCTGTCAGAGCAATGGTTGCCGTGTATCTGAAACCGAAGAACCATGGTAGTGGCAATTACATTAAAATAGCTTAAATTCACAGCAGACGCTTAAAGAAATGTAACAAATGATTGTTATCAGTAGTGAAGCATGGGATCCACAAAAATCCACTTTGTGATATTACGTCACTAGTGTCCTTGAATAAACTTTCATATTAAGGCTGTTTGTGTGCACACGTTTGGCTGCTTTGAGGCTTGTTTACCCTCTGTGGTGAATTAACACCCGTGTTTTCTAACAGGTAAAAATCCAAAAATCCAATCCAACAACACATGCAAACTTAGTCCAGCCAGCATCACCCGCTGGGGTGATTGAGAAGAATAATTTTTTAGAGATATAGAGATATCTATATCTATCTATCTATCTATCTATAGATATCTCTATAGATATAGAGATATCTATATCTATCTATCTATCTATAGAGATATCTATAGATATCTCTATAGATATCTATATCTATCTATCTATAGATATCTCTATAGATATCTATATCTATCTATCTATAGATATCTCTATAGATATCTATATATCTATAGATATCTCTATAGATATCTATATCTATCTATCTATCTATAGATATCTCTATAGATATCTATATCTATCTATCTATAGATATCTCTATAGATATCTCTATAGATATCTATATCTATCGAGAGAGAGAGAGAGAGAGAGAGATATCTATATAGATATAATGATATGGGTGTTGCCAGTTATACAGTCTAATTTAAGCACAGAGGTTTAATTTATCTTTATTTTTTTTGTAGCTAACATTTTCTTTATGCACATGTTGACCTTTGTTTCTAACATCTGAGTTTAAAGCTGAGATACAACTAATATTTAATACTGCAGAGCAGAAACACAATTTACCCAGCGATTTTACAAATGCATCATTCTCCATCACTAAAAATCTACTAAAGCGAGAGTTGCAACATTTTGCTCTCCAACAGCAAAGTGCTCCTGATGTTTCTTCAACTGTCTGTGCCAATTTGGTATTTTTATCACTTGCCACAATGAACACAGAAGCACACAGGAGCTCAGACACAGGGCTCTAGCTGTGAGCAGTTTCACCCACCTGCTGTTCAAACCTTCTGTTTGTAAAGGTAAGCCAATCAGATTTAGAAAAAAAAATTACCTTAAATGGAGAGGAGCTAAAATAGCTAATTTCATAGAATTTAAACAGAGGGGCTGCACCACAGCCCAGTACATGAATCATTTGATCTTCAAATGCTGCAGAGACCAAGAAATTTGCATTGTCTCAACTAATCGTGTACTCATAAAGCCAATATGTTTCAAAATTATATCATCTGCTTCTGCATAATGCTTCAAGTATTGCTTTAAGTCCTCACCCTCTAACAATTGTCCAAACATTCAAAATGTGTCTGTACATTTGAGCTGCTTAATATAGTCACTGGTTACACTGTTTGTCATTATTTAATATACCTTATTTAATATACCTTCAAGCTAACACTAACCAGCTCGAGTGTAACAGCACCAAAGGTTTGGCTATTACAATATCAGTCTGTATACAAACATGTTGAGATGGGTGTGATGGTTTTCATTACATTTTAAATTTAATTGACAGATACACAAAGTGTAGGCAGGGATTTTGATAAAAAAAAATATGCACTGGTCTGTTGCACAGCAGTAGCTGAACATCAGGTGACAGGTAAAATGATTAGTGGGAGACTATTCCTGCAGATTTCACCATCTGCCATCATTTCTGCAATTTGACAAGAGATGGGGAGACTGTTGTTTCAGCCTAATCCCACCTCCTTCTGTCAGTAAAGCGTTAAGGATAGTAAGAGCTGAGTGTGTGTGTGCGTGCACTTTCTGCCACTGCCATTGAAGCTTCATGTTTGAAAAACAAGTAATTTTGCACACTTGCTCTGCCAGCAGTGCTGGGCAGGTCTACATCTCGCAGGTTATATTTACCTCCAACACTCGGCTCCACATTTAATTCTAATCATGCTGTATGTAATAAGGTGCTCTCAGGGTTGGTGACGTTTGTCTTTTTTCTGGCTTGAGATCTGTTAGCTGTATGCTTCAACCAAATTCAAAATGAAAATTCTCATATTTAGCCACACATGTAACCTGCACTGTGCTTATTTAAATTCAAAAATAGAAGGCATTTGGTAATTAACAGACAGATTGTATCGAATGAGGCAGAAAGTAATTAGATGTTAGAATCTCTCTCTTCTGTCTGAAAAACAATATTTTTGGTTTACATGCAAAAATTAATTTGCAGGATGTACTCTACATACGTTTCTATGTACAGGTATGAGATCTGAAGGAAGCTGCTTAAATGAGGTTTCACTGACGCCTAACTTTGTCTCACTCTGCATACTGTGTTGTGTTACAAGGACCCCTTGTGTTGGGCTCCTAGCATGACAACAGTTACAGGTAGTGCACAAGAGTTTGGGTAATTACAGTCAAGTGCAAAAAGCACACCTGTACCGCTTTCAGACAAACTCACAGGTTAAACAGCAGTCAGGAGCTGATAATCAAATGCACTCGATTAACTGATCTGCAACAAATGTGAACGCCTCCATAAAAGAAGGAGTGTTGGCAGTCTCCCGGTCTGGAGCATTCTTGTGTGTGCGCCAACACAATGCCAAGGAGGGAAGACATCATCAGTGATCTTAGACAAGCAACCGTTGTTGCCCATCAATCTGAGGAGGGTAATGGTAAGTGCACCATTCTGCAGTGAGAAAGATTATTCACAAGTGGAAAACATTCGAGACAGCTGCCAATCTTCCTACGAGTGAACATCCCAGCCAATTCACCTCAAGGTCAGACTGTGCAACACTCAAAAATACTGCAAAACACCCCAAGAGCGCCATCTCAGACTATACAGGCCTCAGCATGTTAAATGTTAAAGTTCATCACAACTAGAAAAGAACCAAACAAGCATAGAAATATGGCCCATTCAAAGTCCAGACCTCACCCACTTTAAAATTTCATAATCAACAGTTATAGAGGTGTTAATTTAACATTTGAGGTTGTAGTTTTCATAAGTTCCTCTGAAATACATTAACGTGTGTTTCAAACATTTTTCCTGCTCCGTTCTTAAATTTAAAGTGAGAAAAAATTTCTAAGGTATAAAACAAATAACTTCAGACTCAGCAGCAAACATGTAGTTCAGTTGGTCATTATAAGCTTCATTATGAGGCAGAGCTGCTATGCTGAATGGCATTTGAGTTTCAGGTTGTACCCAATAAAGTCAGTAAGACTTCAATCGCTGTGTTCTCATCACAAAACTTCAATTGAATTCCAGCATCTACAGCGCTGCAGGCTCCAAGATTGGAAGTGTAACAGCTTTTGTGAAGCTGATCTGTAATTACCACTTTGCAGATGTAAAGTAAAGTTGCAGTTTGCACACGTCTGTCGAGACTCAGTGAAGGTGACTTTTGACCAGTTTACAGTTCACCATGTTATCCTTGTAGATTAACGTGACAGTCTTATGATAGTCTGTTGCTGTGTCCCAATTCAGGGTCTGCACGCTTGAAGTACGCATTTTAAGTGCGATTACGTCACCGCCACGCGACGACGGCTGTCCCAATTCGAAGTGTACTTCAAATGCATACTCCAAATGCGCCGTCGATTTCCCCAAATATCAAGCGTGGTCCGGTGCACGCTTCGTGGTCCCATATATCCCACAATTCATAGCGCGGTGGTGGGTGTGGATAATTTTGCCACAAAATACGGCAGAAGGGAGCGGCTGAAGAGTGAACTGTCAAACGTAAGTACTGAACATGATGTCAATAATTTATGTGCGAATGTTTAATAACGAAGAACATTAAAATATTGCTGTTGGCCACATGTCGGCAAAGTTATGTAACATTAGTCTCTCTCTCTCTCTCTCTCTCTCTCATAATAATCTGACAATACTATAATATTGGCCATGATATATTTACATTACCACAGTGAGATGACTTTA
The DNA here is from genome assembly GCF_963576455.1 of Neolamprologus multifasciatus. NCBI lineage: Eukaryota > Metazoa > Chordata > Actinopteri > Cichliformes > Cichlidae > Neolamprologus > Neolamprologus multifasciatus. The sequence goes on along the minus strand of NC_140454.1, from coordinate 18,069,781 downwards.
GTCTCATGAACAACATTAGCTAATTGTTATTTACTAACTAATCTTGAAATAACTGTTCAATACAGAAATGAAGCCCAACAATCATCTTTTACAGTCCTGTGGTCTCAGCCTCAGATACTCAACTAATCAAAGTGATGTCATGACAAAAATGAATGACCAACAAAACATTTTTTTTCTCCTTCATTTATGTCACATAATCTCGCGTTTCTCGCGGTTAGTATCATGGTTGCTAGGCAACCTGAACAGCGCGACGAAGGCTAGACCGTCCCATTTCACAAGCCTCTCACTTCCTCACTTCTCGTACTTATAGTACGCACCGTACGTAGTGCGCGTACTTCAAGCGTGCAGACCCTGAATTGGGACACAGCCTGTGTGTGCCAAAAAAGGCATTTTGTGAACTCAGTATCCCTGACCTTTAACCTCTAGATTCTGATGACTTAATCTTTGATTGTTTTTGCCAAATGTAAAGAAATTCCATCGAAACATTGCTGAGTACGCTCAAAAGCAGGACAGACATAAAACAAACATCCAAACTGAACTGAAGACGGACAGGCCATCTGCACACAAGCTTCAAAATAATGCCACGCTCCATTTTGAGTGGGAAACCTTTCGCTGGAATGCCTCCTAAAGTTGGATTTCCCATTAGAAAAGTTGACTTTGCAATGCAAGACTTTGCAATGCAAGACTTTGTCGGTAATGGCTTGTAATGTCTGTAACACTGCTTGTTATCAGGATCCAACTTCAAGCACTCACGCACCTCACTGGAGATTATAGGACAGAGGAAAGGTGAGGCTGAAAAGGCCAACTTTCAATGGTGACGACATGAACAGAATGACAATAACACACCAAATTTACAGTAAATAAACCCTAATGTACAAATGCATGATCATTAGTAACCAGTGTTGGGTAAGTTACTTTAAATTAGTAACTTAGTTACATTACTAGTTACTTCTATCAAAAGTAACGCGCCAGACTTTGTCGGTGGGGTTTGTTTTGCTGGATCAGCTGTAGAAAGAAGTGTTTAGGGAGCCGTGCCAGCTGGGAGAGAGTGGTACACCTGCATGCATCTGCTAATTAACCTCTCTCCCTGTATAGGAGGAGTGGAGTCAGAGGAGAGTGTGCGCCGTGGAGCACAGCAAGCGGCTGCACAGTGGCCGAGTACGAGAGGCAGACGGCGTTCTGAAGTAGGGCAACTCAGCTAAGCAAGCATTTTCCCCCCTGTACTAATTACAATAACGAACTGTGTGTATGTGAGCAATTCAAGTTTCTCCTCACTCTGCTTACTGAGGAGAACCCACAAGGCAACTAGTGCTACAAAGACATCAGCAGCAATAAACGGCTACTAAAACTTGTAATCTACGCTGCTGCTGTTGTGCATTTATGACTCTCTAAACAATCCATAGAGAGAGCTAATAACACTGCAGCATTTTTAAGCACCAATAAACAAGCATTGTGTTCAACTTTTCAGGTATCTGACAAAACACCACTTCTTTTGCCGATGACCTCCGATTTCCGAGATAAAGAGAATGTGGCTCAAGTGTGCGAGTAACTGTACACAAGCATTACCAAGGTGCTTGCTGAGTGGTGAGACCTCCTTATGCTATCCGGTTAGCAGGAACTGAACTTTCAAAATAAGAGCAAGGGAACTGGCCACTAATAAATCAATTTCTTTTTGTATCAGACTTTGGAAAATGAAAGTCTAAAACTATAGCCAACTATTGTGACGTCAATGCATGGGAAACATTACATATGAATATAAATGGTAAATATTAATCTAAAATTTCTTCATTTGGTGAAGTGCAAGTGAGTGACAATTATAATCTATGACTTTATAAAGTGCATATATATTTGTACTATTGTGTTTTTATTCACTGATGCAGGGATTCTATTCAGCTGATGTGTTCCTGTTTGCTTATTGTGCCCAAGTCAGTCCAGCCAGCTGATAAAATGTTGCCCACCCTCGATCTTGAAGGACTTTGCAGCTACATATGTCGGACTTACCTTCCTCATACTGTTCATCTTGGAGATAGGCCTCAGCTCTGTCCTTCAGCACGTTAACATTCGCAGGATTGGACTTTAGGACTTCGCTACAGACTGAGATTGCTCTGCTAGCCTGCTGGGCCTGGTCATAACAAAGAAAAAAACGAAGCTTGGATAGATCTTTTAATAAAAGCGCAGCAGCCTAATACATCCTTTAGCAGCAGTAAAGGGGCTTACCTGTGTTAGCGCATGGCAGATTCGCTCCTTGGCAAGAAGCAAGAAATGTTGCACATTGGGCTCGGTCGTTATCACCGCCTCGTACTTGCTCACTGCGTCTTCATACCTAAAGGAAGCGGGAGGCGATTATGTGACGCTGGCAAAACAGGGGATTGCAACATGGATCACTGCACCCACAAACACCACACCATCGTTAATTTCTCTTTTAAGTCTTGTAAATATGAAACCTTATATATGTCAAACATGATGTGACATCCATTCACGTTAAGATGGGATTTGCACGCCTCTTTGTAAAACCAGAGAAGTGGGGGAGCCTGAGGATAAGAGAGCCGTCATTGTACAGCTGATGCAATCCCCGGTATTCAGATGGGATAATATTTTATATTTACAGAGATGAAGACTTTCCTGACACATTTCTATCTTTGTGAGGACACTCAATGATATGCTGTTAGCCGTACCACTTTACTCTTACCACTTAAACCAATGACATTATTCCTGAGGATTCAATTTAAACTCGTGCTCATAAAAATGTTTTCATGAACATACAAACACACCTTTGTTCTTGGATGTATTCCTCAGCAGCTTGGATCTGTTTGTTGAGCTTCTTCACTTGCTTGTAATGGCTGTAACACTGCTTGTTATCAGGATCCAACTTCAAGCACTCACGCACCTCACTGGAGATTATAGGACAGAGGAAAGGTGAGGCTGAAAAGGCCAACTTTCAATGGTGACGACATGAACAGAATGACAATAACACACCAGATTTACAGTAAATAAACCCTAATGTACAAATGCATGATCATTAGTAACCAGTGTTGAGTAAGTTACTTTAAATTAGTAACGTAGTTACATTACTAGTTACTTCTATCAAAAGTAACTCAGTTACTTCAAGTTACTCGTTACTTTCAAAGTAACTAGTTACTAGGGAAAATAACTTTGGTTTTATTCAGAATTCTCTTTTTAATGTGTTGCTTTACAGCTGTGGCTCCAGCAAACATCAGCTGATACTAGAAATTAATTTTAAATAAATTCTAACAACAGCTGATCAAGTTTAAACGTGCTGCTGTTGTTTAGCGCGACATCCGCTGGTTTCCTCTTTCTGGCGCGAAGTGGGCGATAAACAAACAAGAGAGAAAAGCCGATCAGCTGATCATTGATCAGTTTCATGATTGAAGTAGAAAAAGGAGAGGGAGAGAATGAGAGGAGAAGAAGCAACTGTGCATCAAAGACACAGAAGAACTCCAGCTTTGTGTCTTTTTCATTGTAGCTGAAGTCCGGGACAAACTGTGTTCCTTTTCACCTCAATACAAAACGCGTAATATTTTCTCTGAATACGAGACGATTCCGTTTTTTAGGGGACGGTTGGCAACTCTAATAACTAACCTTATGAACAAAATAAAGTTCAACATCAGTAACTTCATAGCACCCACCCAGCTGTATAGAAACTCCGTCATGCTAGCTAGTACCCAGTACGAAAAAGTCAGCATAACGAAAATAAACTGCACCTAAACTTGGTTTATATCTGACCCAGAGAGACTGCAGGTCATAACTTCTTACCTGAAGTTCAGTTCACCTGACACTCGGACCGGCGGCCGCTTCGGGTCTCTCCTTTTGCCTCCCCTTTCCCTCATCCACCTGCTGGCCTCCACCACTTGCTAATGTTACTGAATCTGTGGAAGCTCTGTGACCACCACACGAAGTAACCAATAACGAGCCTATCTAAATCCCAGTAACAATTAACGTGTTCCTGGTTTTGGCATAATAACTAGTTACCGTGCTTGTTACCACAATAATAACGTAGTAACTGTAACGCGTTACTTAATAACGCATTAGTCCCTACACTGTTAGTAACTTACTTATGTCATCTATGGCTACAGTCTTTCTGATGATGATGATGATGAAAATAATAATAAAGTTGACAGAGATAGCAATGAGAAGGCCAGTCACTGAAACAGCAGTCCACATCAACATCATGCACACATTTGTAATGTTGAGGGTGGAAATGCATTCGTCATGACGTTCATCAGAATAGAAAGATGCTATTTTATAAAATATTAAAGTATCTACACAAAAATTTTCAATATTAGTTTCAGTTGTGTTCTGAAATTCATGAAGGCTATGCCTTTGTGAAGCCATACGCTGCTCTCTGTACCACTATGTTTTGTTCACTTCTTGTTTTGCAATTTTACCACTGAATGCAAACTTCTGCAGACAGTCGACTTCAACATTAGAGCCTTCACTGTGCGCCCACTCACAGCACCTTAAATAAGCACAAGTTCTGGGGGGGTTTTGGGCCACATGAACTGTTGCAGTACTACTCAGCTATTTTGACCTCTTGACTCCATTTCCTCCTCAAAACTTACATTCAAGCTAAAGTGTTGCCTTTTCTGACACAGAGGAGGAAATCTAGCACACTTCACTCATGCATATTACTGAAAGTGGTGAAAATTAGACTTCCAGAGAGTGGGCAAAAGTGCATGGCTGTACAAAAAGACAACTCTTAAGATAATAGCAAAATTTAAAATCCAGTTTACCTTTTTTTATTCTTATGAGGCACAGTCTATGAATGAGCTACCCACTATACTGCACTCCTATGAAGTGTAAATCCAATATATTTTTTAAGAAAAAATAACTAAGATTAAATCATTATCAGAAATGTTCCTGCTATTTTTTTAAATTTAGAATAAAAGCTTTGTGATTAGTAGAGTATCAACCATAGTGACACGCTGCCTTATTGTGGCATTGCCACAGTGTGAACAGCAGCAGGGAGCTTCTAGAAAGAAAACAGTCTGCAAGTGAGTCCTTACCTGAGGGACATCTCATGGTCTCCAAGATTATAGTAGATGGTGCTCAGCTTGTAGAAAGCCTGGGTATTGTCATTCTTTAACTTGGATGCAGCTTTAAGGTCGCTGATAGCTTTCCCCATCTCTCCCATCTGAATGAAACACTCTGCTCGCATCTCACGTGAGGTCACATCCCAAATGCACGTCTGCAACAGTCGGACAATAACGCTTACAGACTTCAGGTGATACGCAAATGCTCTGTACTCTCTGTATCGATGATAATGCAGAAAATCCTATGTTTGTGGGAAAATCAGTCAATACTGGCAAGGAATGTCTCTCACCTCGATGACGGTGTCAAGCTGTGCAGCAGCTGTCACATAATCCTTGTCATCGAAGCTCCGGCGTGACTGAGCCACCAGGCGCTGAATTTCATCTGATTTTGTCAGCTGGCTGTGGGCCTCCTTCTCTTCTTTGTCGCTGGGGTTGGACTTCAGCTAGAAGATTTCAAGGCATTACGCTAAGTACTAATGTAGCTAAAGAAAATGTGATTCCATCTCTCATAGATGGATTCCAATTTGAGATTTCTGTGCCATCTTCTGCCTCCTGAAAATAGTACTTATCAGTGCAGTGCTTGCCAGTCCCTGCACAGATTACGTTATAATGAATCTCGTTGCAGAGGTCATCATACTCACAAGAGCCATCTCAGCTAATGGCACAACTCCTACAAATAGACCTATCTACTCTTTAAATGGTTCCTGCTAGCTCAGCTAAGGGAAGAGCATAAATGTGACGCATTACACCAGGCCAATGTTGTGGACTGCTGAAGCAGCAGAACAGCCTGCACCTCTGGCCCGTTCCCTCAACAGTATACTAGCAAAACGAAGTCCACAAAAAAAAAATTAAAAAAATAGACTGCAGAAGCTCAGATGTAGTCTATTTTTCCCCCCTATCTTTCCCCCTGGAGGCAAAAGAACTCTTTGCACTCTTGATGGAGGATGAATCTCAGCTTAAAATTAAATACTTTTCCATACTTTAGGCAATTCCAGAAATAGACTATTAAAAGTATTCCAAGGCTGTGATCATTCAGTGTAGCATACATAAGAACATAAGAATGATTATGGGACTAATCATTAAGCTTCAACTTGAAGTTCAGAGCTTGCTGGTGGTGGTTTCAGGGAAGTGTGGACAGGTGACCAAAAACACGCCTATGACCTGCATACTTTAAGGTCAAAGTGACACCATGTGAACTGTTCATCCAAGTCCCTGGAACTTAGGGCTGTGCGATATGACCAAAATCTCTTATCCGAAGACATTTCTCATCCTGATAATGATATATAATCGCAAAATAGTGCATTTTCTGTAAATTCTGTGAATCTCAGGCAACTCGACTTGTGTGAAGTGTTTATAGCTGGGTGTCGTGTACCTGCAGTCGAGTGTTTTGACTTTGACTTGTCTTTATTACATGGCACACTGCAGGGAAAAGCCTGTTCTAACCTTTGAGTGTAAGGTTTGTTTTGAGCACCTGGGGGCTCTTTTTTGCTTCTCGTAAACTCTTTCTATACTCTGCTAGAAAAGGTTTGTTGTGTCTGTGCTGGGGACCAGTTCTGTGCTCCGTGTCAGACTTTTCATAACCAAACCATATCCATGTATAAAAACGAGTGTAATATGAAAAAGATGGATGTTTTACTATCATCCATCTGATCCTATTATTCTTCATATTGTACAACCTGATTGGAACCTAAGACTTATTCACAGACATGGCAAGGCCATTTACTGTATGATTTTAGGTGGCAGTATGTGATTCTAATTGGACACGCATTTACAAATTCAAGCCTCTAAAATGATGCGAGAATGCTCAAATGAGCGTTCCCCATTATTTACATCTAGTAAGTAAACTCAAATATACATGACCCCCCTTCCCTGTTCTCTTAAGGCTTTCAACTTCCCTGGTGTTTCACTGCAAAGAACCTTGTGTTTTGTAAAGTGCATTTACCCTGTCATTATCCAAAAATCCCACACTGTTGTTCCTCACTGTAGTGTTATAAGTGTTATACAATACTATAATACTACTACTACAATACTAGCTCATGTTCTATGTTCTGTAAAGGAAAATTAAGTTTCATTCAGCGGCATTTATCTCTTCAAACACACCCCTCACAGTGCTTTTTAATCTGTTATCTTGAAATCCACCACAAGGAGGACACTGTATAGACAACCATGAATACACGTTTTTGTACTTATATTTATCATTCTGAAAAAAAGACTACTGCAACATTACTACGGCTATAGATCAACACTGACACCTCCTGGTGAACTGTTGCTTCTCTCACAAGTGTCTGCCCCAGCATAGTTTTGCTTTAAAAGGGGGTATTGCTTTACTTACCACCTTCTTGAAGTCACTCTCCGCTTCATCCAGCTTTCCCTGCTTCAGAAGAAGATTTCCTCTCTGAAGCCGTGCCTGTTGAGTGAGACACATCAAGAATTTGTTTTGCATATAAAATAAAGCGTTATCAACACAGCTTCCAGAACAGACTGATTTCCTAGCACGGCTGGGCCCGCAGCCGAAATAAAAAGATAATGTTGCCAGATGTTTGCATGCTTTATCTAATTATTTGCATAGATTTATCACAGAGTTCTGCCTTAAAGGTTAGTCTGCAGTATGACACGAAGTATTGCTTTGAAATTCTATTTTCTGTCAAATTTACATTTTAAGTGACCATCTGTTAAAAAACATTTCTGAAGAAATACACATTAGACAAACAGTAAAGACAACAACTTACAGATGTGAAGTCCGGTTTGAGTTCAATGACTCTACTTAAATCAGGCAATGCTGATTTTGACTTCCCCATTGCTAAAAACACTGTAGCTCTTCTGTAGTATGCCATGTAGTTTTGGGGATCTCTATCTGTAAAATGCCAATGAAACTGTCACTTTAGACGAAACCTTTTGGGAAAATCCAAGGCATTCTTTTGGTGTTGTTAGCATGTCTCTGACACTCACCCACAGCTGCATGGAAATGAGAGAGGGCATCAGCTAGCTGGCCAGCAGCAAGAAGTTTCTTCCCCATCTCCATGTGATTGTCCACACTCCCATCCTTGCCACATTTCCCTCCTTAAAAAACAAATAGAACAAATCATAGTGCAACAAAACAACACTGAGCATATTTTTTACTCATTCAAGTAATGCAATAATCAGATTTTATTTAAATATTCCTGTAAATGACCCGCCCAAAAATGTAAATCACATCAATAACAAGAGCAACGGCAACAGCTTTCCCCACAGTAATTGGTAAAGACTTTCACGTGTACCTAGGTTTCTTACAAGCTTAAAGACGTTCACGAGCAAGCATAATCAAAGAAGCAGTTTTATCTATCATCTTTTATTCTTTAGGCTCAAACCAGCTAGCTTTAAGTAATAAAATTGACCCAGTCCGTGACTAGCTAGCTTAACATCAGCTAATAATATTAGCGATTTCACAAGCTAATGTTGTCAGTGACATTACCGATGTAATAAAGTTGTCTGAACTTTAACCCGAGTTCAAGTTAGTGGTAGCATTCACTAGCTATAAATGTAAAGTACACCTAGCAAACGTCTTACCTTGAAACCTAATATCAATCAAAACAAGAACATATGGGAAGTACGTCAGTATTTTGTGAGCCACATGGTCGATGGAAACCATGGTTAAAGTTGTCTCTCTCTGGACACGTCCCGCAGACTTCAGCTGTCACTGTTTTAACCAGTTCTCCCCTTATTTCGCTACAATCCCATGTGTTGGCGGATGGCTACATTTCTTCTCTTTTCCCCAGCCACTGTAGACCAGCATACGCAACCGACCGGTCGTGGGTGATCGTGATTGGCTGAATTATATGGAAAACCCCGCCCACATCTGTTGGTTCAACAGAGAGCAGCCACGGCAGCACAACAGGGTCAGTGTGCGCGCGTGTGTGCGTGCGCGCTTGGGTTGGTCGGTGGTTCTTATAGACGTACACTAGTCACCTTATATTTGATGAAAAAAGTATATCAACTAGAATGGAAACCGTAATTTTGCCATTAAGATTTTATCTTTTAAAAAATCTTTATTTACTTGCATCTCTTATTTGTAGCAGTTAATTATGTGGATTTTTCAACTTTTTTTTAACGTTTCCCAAACATAAAATTGTCAAATCTTTATGGTAAAAGCGAAAGACTCTGGCTTCTAAAGACAATTTACAAATACAGAAGTTCTCCTTGGTTTATGGCTGGGCCAGAGACAGAACGAAAAAAGTGTAAACACTGACACTTTTTAAACTGTTTCTTAAAAGTATTAACCTGCAACCCAACGTTTTATGGAACAAGAAAAAAAGGAAATTAGTACCTGGCAGTGCTACAAAGACCTCCAGAACTGAAAGGGTTAAGGTACTGTGACAAACAGAGTTGTGCAAAATGGTTGTCATTAGGGTTGGGTAAAATAGGCTAGCAGCAGACTGCAGTACAATGTATTCTACTAATTAAATGCCAATTGTACACAGTTGTGGTCAGAAGATTATATATAGCATGAACATCATGATAATTTTGGACTTTTAATGATTTTTTTTCCGGGGTGGGAAGATTAATAACTTTAAAAAACAAGAGTTGGGTGGATAAGCATGGATTTATTTAGGATTTTATCTAATCCTCACAGGCTCAAAAGTGTACATACAGACAGCCAACCAGGAAAGAAGCCCCTGCTTCAAAATCAACACCTTCAAGGCTTGGCTGAAATTTGCAGCTGCCCACATGAACAAGCCAAATGTCTACAGTTGAGGCTTCTAAACCTAAGAACACTGTACCAGTGGGGTTGTAGCATCAAGCTCTGGGGCTGTTTTGCTTTCAGTAATATGGGCACATTTCAAAAAGTGGATGAAATAATAAAGAAGGGCCACCTCTAAATTCTTCTTGTTAACCTCAAATGAATGGCTAGACGGCTGAAGCATGAACATAGTTGTATGATCCAACAGGACAATGATCCCAAAGATATTGTAAATATAGGGACTGCGTTTAAAAGCCAGTTCCATGCCAAGACACCAGCCAGTTTTAACAAATTCTACTAGTTTTGCCAAAAAGATTGGTCAAAGCCAGCCAGAATTATGACAGAATATTTAAATTTTTTTGAGCTGACTATAGCAATACATGCTTTATAAACTTAAAAATGAAAAGTAACTTTTACTAATAAACTATCATATAATGAATTCACTGAAAAATATACAACAGTTACACATTTTCATCTTGTATTCTCTCAGTTTGTAGTTTTTATTAATGTCATAGTTTCAAAGGACTCCCATAAATAGTTTGAAACTATATGATCATTAAGTATTACTGTGTCTACTGTATAAAGTGCAATTAAAAAAGGAGACAAAGACCAGAAAGGAAACAGGATTTTATCCAAGGCCCCGCCACACCAGAGGGGCTGCAGAAGGGCATAACACATCCCCACCAAAAAGCTTTCTCAAATAGTTTTTAATAGATTAAGACAAAAAAACAGCTTGGGTCTTCTCTAGTCCTTGATCCCCCAAACTTAAGACAAAGAAGGAACAGGAAACAAAGAAAGTGTGTCATGCAGCATCCACAAATCAAGGCCAAGTTATTTCAATCACCAAATGAAGCAGCATTTATTATTAATAGCAACCATGTGTTAAACTAAATGCTCTTAAATAGTTTAAGTGGATTTCCACTTACTCCACTAACTCAGTTACTTTTCGGAAGAAGTAACTAGTAACTATAATTAATTACTTTTTCAAAGTAACTTCAAAGCCCAACACTGCTTATTAGGGACAAGAAGTTTCATAAAATATGGGACCCATTTATGGCATATGCCGGTTTGGATATTTCTGCTATTTTCTCACGGGCCCTGGTATAATACAAGCATGTTGCTGCTATTTAACATATGAGTATTGCTAATTGTATCTCACAATCAAAGTGTCTGGATTTTCTTCTTATTTATTTGTATCCTTGAGCCGGGTTGTTTGTTTTGTTTTGTCTGTTTTGTTTTGTTATGTTTTTTTGTTTTGTTTAATGGTGGTGTTGTTGTAGAGTTTAAACCTTAATAAATAAATGGAAGAAAATAACATTTCAAACTGATCTCTACTGCTTTGCTAAATAAACAACACAGATGTTACTTAAATTAAAAGAAGCTAGAGGCCCTCCCAAACCAAGCCAGACATGCTGTTGTGATATGAGCTAGTAGCTGGAGTGTTGTTTAGTGGTATTGGTGATTGCTGAGACGCTACTGGCTCTGCTGCTGCTGCTGTTGCTGGACTTGGTGGTCCTTGAATTTGTATCTATCACTAGTCTCAGAGGGAGCCCAGGACACAAGGCTCTTTCGTGTTGGTATTACGGAATCACGGAGCTGGATTTCAGAGTATTTCTTTGGGCTGTCAGGTTACAAATCAAGAAATTTACATTTACTGTTATTGGCAGTAGATTGATGTGGGCAAATTTCTGAAAAAGAAAAGGTGCAGAACAATAATTTCACCTTGAGCGGCACCTTCTCTTCCTGCAACGATACTGTAAATAAGGCCCCCAGAAACAAGTAAGGTAGAGCCTCCCCAGCCAATGAAGACACCTACTCCTATTTCAAACCTGCCAGTAAATAGAATAATATTTCAAGTGGAATTCTCCCTCATAGGAAAAAACAATGATCTAAATGTTGAGTCATCAAGAACACAGACTTATCATATATATATATATATATATATATATATATATATATATATATATATATATATATATATATATATATATATATACATATATATATATATCTGCTACATACTTCTGTTCCATGTAGTTTGGATCTTCAAATTCAGCTCTTATTTTGTTTCCATAGTAGGAGAAAGCAATCACAGAACACATCCCTGAAACAATACTCAGACATTTATTTAAATATTAAACAGTGCAGTATATAACAATGTGACTCAGTTCACCCAAATTTTTGTCTTGCCTCCTATAAGGTAGTTCATCCCTCCGGCAAAGGTTACTCTTGCATTGGCAAGCTCGGACTCTCCGATCTTAGTGCACTTCATTCCAACTAAGACCAAAATTAATTTGAAGAAAGACAGAATAATATAGATGATGATAAGAGCCTGGCACATGTGACAGAGTACTAATAAATCTAAGCTCCTAAACAGTGTCCCAGAACTGTCTGCGCTTAACCCCCTCATTAGCTACTGAATTCAGGCAGAAAAACACACCCAAACACAGGCAAACACGAGAGGACACACTTGGTTATATCAAAACATGTCTAACCTTTTACTGTCTGCCATGTGTTTTGTAAAGATTACCTTGTTCATTGTGTTTGTTGTTGGTGCCCAGGCTTCTGATGGAATGGCAGGAGAAGGCTCCTTACGTACTTAAATGATTATTATGATACAAAACTGTGATTTTAATTGATTGATGATATTCACTAAGTAACTGGGAAATGAAAAATACTTTATTTTATTATGTATATGTATAAGTTAACTTTTTATTATGATATATATTTCAGGGTCGCAGGGGGGCTTGAGCCTATCTCAGCTGCCTCGCGACACTGAATTAGGTAAGCGGAAGAAAATGTATGTATGTATATATCTTTCAGTAACAGTATTTGGTTGTCTGAGATTAATGTGAATAAGAAATCAGATCTCTTTGCACGATATCCAAAGAGTCATCAGTGTAAATACCCTACACAGTACTATGCTGTGAGACTAGGTTCCAGGATGCCAGACCTTCATGCCACCCTCACAGAGTCTGACAGTTTGGTCAGGAACATGGATAAGTAGCTCACTGGAGGTCACATTGTAGAGCTCTGGCAATGTTCCTCCTGTTTCTCCTCAAACGAAAGAGCAAATGTCGGTCCTGCAGCTGGGTTGACACCTGTTTCCCTGTCAAGCCTTCTACATGTAATGACCAATCTCTGGGTATATCCTCCACGTGCTCAAGACTTTGCTGGCAAACACAACAAATATTGTAGTACCAATTATTGATGTGCAGGCATCACGAAGCTAGACATTTGTGCAAGCTACAGTCAGCAGAAGTTGAGAAAATCAATCAGGAGGGATAAGTAGAGAGTGGCAGTCATTGTTGCAAAGATTGTAATTGTAATTGTAACAATCAAAATTGTAAAGATTTTTTTGAATATCAGTTATGAGTTTATAAAATCACACTGGACATGAGTATCCCCGCGGAACACATAATATCTTCTATTAAGATGTTGTGAGCTACTTTATAGATGTGTTGTTGCTTGGTTGATAATTCTTGAACTAATGTTGCTTAACTTTCTGGTCTGTTTGGCAAGAGAGTGACGGGCGAAAGTGAAACAGCCAGACAGCACAGAAGATAAGATCATATACAGGCACATAAAGAACAGATGTCAGAGGATTCCTCGACACAGACGCAAGATCAGAAATTGAGTGGTCCAGTGTTTAGCACTCTCACCTCATAGCAGAAAAAGCTTCTGGTTTCAATCCTGGCTGGGACCTTTCTGTGTGGTGTTTGCATATTTGACCAGCTCCAATACCTGATGTGCGTTTTCTCCAGATACTCCAGCTTCCTCCCACAGTCTAAAGACATGAATGTCAGGCTAATTGGTGATGCAAAGCTGGCTGTTAATGTGAAGTAGATAAAGTGCTTGGAGTGTAGAGAATAAAGCTTTTCACTCACTATGTGTTTATGTGCTACTTTGCATTTAATGATTAATTATTATTGATCTCTGGCTCTCTTCCATGGTGTTTTTTGTCTCCTGCCCCTCACCCATACAAAATGGGGTACCCGTACCTGAGCCTGGTTCTGCTGGAGGTTTCTTCCTGTTAAAAGGGAGTTTTTCCTTCCCACTGTTACCAAGAACTTGCTCATTGGGGGTTATCTGATTGTTGGGAATATATCTGTATTATTGTAGGATCTTTACCTGAAAATATGAAGCACCTTAAGGCAACTGTTGTTATGATTTGGGGCTACATAAATAAAACTGAATTGAAAGTGCTGTATGAATGTATGGTTAAAGTGTGACCTTTATTTAAAGTCACTTTGAGTTTGTCAGTAACATTAGAAAGTGCCACATAAATGCAAATATATTACATGACGCTGTTGGTGCTTCTGCTTTGCATGCGCAAGCACAAATGCTAATGCTAATGTTAACAGTCAAAAAATTAAAATCAATTTGTTCTTAGCTAACTGAGATTTCCTGAACTGAGATTAAAACAGAGATTTAGGGTTTAGGCCTAGGGGTCATAAGATTGTAAAGTTACCTGAGCTGCCATTTCAATAAGTGTGGGAAACACTTGCATGTCACCTTCAGATTCATATATTTTGTCAGGATCCTGGGTCTCCTGACCCAGCGTTTTTAGTTCTTTTTGATTTTTGTATTTTGTGCTCGTGTGATTTATTCTATGGTTTCTAGTTTTGATCCCTTGCCCTTCATGTTTCTCTGTGCCCCCTCTGTTCTGTGTAAGTCTGTGTTTCTTGGTCTGTGTCTTTGCATGTTTCGAGTTTCTTGTGTTTTCTGTCACTCTGTATTGTGAATTATGTTCTCATGGTTGGTCTTTTGTTACTCCCTCGAGTCTAGTTTCTTGTGTTCCATGCTTAGTATTTTCCTCTGTGTATTTTGGTTCTTAGTGTGTTATACTTCCTGTTTTACTTTGAAGGTCTGTGTCTTATGTGAATGTGTCCTGCTTTGCTTCCTTGTCTCGTCAATTCTGATTTCTCCCAGCCGTGCCCTCCTTCTGTGTCTCATTCCCCTCGTTACTTCCCAGTGTATTTAAACCCTGTGTTTCTCTGAGTCAGTGTCACGTCGTCCCTCATGCTGTGTGATCTCCCTGTTTAGTTAGTGATTTTTCCAGTTTAGTTTAGTTTGCTTTTGTATGCTTTTTTTCCTGCCAGCAAATAAAGCTGAGTTCTTTGTTTTTAAACCTCGTGCCTGAGTGCCTGCATTTTGGGTCCAACTCCTGCCTGCCACACAGCATCTCTTGACATATTTAAATTGTTATAGCTGTTGTGTTTTCATGTCTTAGATAAAACAGGACGTAAGAACCGAGTTATGTAAAACCTAAAAAGCACACTCCACCTGCTGTCTTAAAAAAAGGATTAATCATCCATTTATTAATATCAGATAAGCTATTCATACATTATAAATAGGTGTGTAGTTCAGCTGTTGTAAACCCTTATTATGAAGGAATTTTTGACCCAGACCATACTGTGAAAGTATAGAATATGAACAGTATGTGAAGTTAAATACATTATTTGCTCGTACCAAAGACAGACAAAAAGTAGCCTCTCGTTAAACAAAATTGCCAACTCATTACTCTCTATTGTTTTATTGTCTTTAAGAATAAAGATAATTTCTATATAAACTGCCTCAAAAAAAAAAGTACAAACTGTTTGATTAAAAAAAGTAACCAGAAGGGAAAAAATGGTGTATTCAATACTCAAAATTCCCTGGGGAGGTACCCCTCAAAACCCGAGTTCAATGTGTTCTCCTCAATATGCAAACAAAACACCACCATTCATACGCAAATGTGCACTTTACATTTCTGTTATGCTTTATTGATTTTAAATGATGCACCTTGATGCAGATGCAAGGAAAACACAATTTTGTTTCATAATAGTGGAAAAACGAATGTAGTAAATATGTCATGTCCTGTCATGTCACAGTTGAAAACTTAAACAGCTCTCAGAAGTAGCTTGAAGCTGTGTTGCCATCAATAAAAAAAATTCCATTCTTTCAGGATGCCCGTATTATTATTAGTAACACCTTTGGTTTCATAATCACAAAAGTGTTGTAAAGACAAATACTTGATTTGACATTTAATGACTCTCAAAGTAAAAACACACATTCTTTGTGAAAGAAAAACATAAAGAAAATAATTCTGTGTAGGTTAGTCACACATATGAATAAGTGACCGATGTCTTGGTGACACTGTTGATCTCTGAGATGCTACTGGCTCTGCTGCTGCTGATCGTCCTTGGTTTTTTACTCCTACTAATCTCTGTGGGAGCCAAAGACACAACGCTTTTTTGTGTTGGAACAAATGTGTAGGCATCTTGGAACTGGTGCGTAGCGTACCTCTTTGAGCTGTCAAGGTACAATTCCGAAAATGTATTCATGACTCTTATTGTGTATTGCAGACTGAGGTTGGCTAATTATAAAAACAACAACAAACAAACAAATGACACAGAAGCGGTATTTTACCTTGAGTGACACCCTTCTCTTCCTGCAAAGATACTGTAAATAAGTCCTCCAACAATAAGTAAGGTAGAGCCTCCCCAGCCAATGAAGACACCTACTCCTATTTCAAACCTGCCAATAAATACAAGAATATTTCAAGTGCAAGTCTCCCTCATAGGAAAAAACAATGATCTAAATGTGAGTCATCAAGTACGCAGACTTATCATATATATATATATATATATATATGCTACATACTTCTGTTCCATGTAGTTTGGATCTTCAAATTCAGCTCTTATTTTGTTTCCATAGTAGGAGTAAGCAATCATAGAACACATCCCTGAAACAATACTCACACAATTATTTAAATATTAAACAGTGCAATATATAACAATGTGACTCAGTTCAACCAAATTTCTGTCTTGCCTCCTATAAGGTAGTTCATCCCTCCGGCAAAGGTTACTCTTGCATTGGCAAGCTGGGACCCTCCGATCTTAGTGCACTTCATTCCAACTAAGACCAAAATTGATCCGAAGAAACACAGGATAATACAAATGATGATAAGAGCCCGGCACATGTGAATGTCCCCTGTCCACAAGCAGAAAAAAAAGCGGTTAAAGGCACTAAGTTCGCTGGGTTTTTATCATTAATTTACGGTATTCTGAGAGACGGTTTGCTTACAGTTCAGTGCCAGCATGGAGGGAATTCCCTTGCAGTCAGATACTCCAGTTGAATCAGATATGCAGTCCTTCCACAGGTTGGAGTAGTAGTTTGATGTTGCCAGGACCACGTTGCTTACTTCAGACCAAGTCCAGATATCTGTTGGCATTGTGGAGCAGACCAGAATCCATCCACACACACATACTACAAAGCAGCCTATCTCCATGTACATCACCATGGTCCTATAACCCATTATTGCTTCAGATTTCAGCACCAAGACAGACTACTGACAAATCTAAGCTCCTTAACACAAACCACAGTGCATTTTTTCCAGAACTGTCTTCTTTGAACTCCCTTCTCACGTGCTGAATAGAGGAGGGCATGCAGTGGCACCGCCCCCTGAAGAAGTCACTTAGATATGTGACAAAACATTTCTCTATTTTAAACGCTACTTGAGAAGGAACAGTATAAATAATAAATAAATAATAAGCCTTCTAGGATTTCATTACCTGAATTATTAGTGAATGAATCCATACTATTTACATACTTAACCTTTTAATGTTAATACACATCTACTGATATATAAGCATATATTATTGTTATTGTTATTATTATTATTATTATTATTATTATTAACACAACTTACCAGCAGTATAGAGTTCACTAAAATCATCTCCAGCTGCAAAATCCAAGTAATATACACATTAATTAATTAACAGCTATGATTAATAATGTAATTTATACATTCATTTTTTAATTATATTTTGAAGTCAAATAGCTTGCAGGATGATGCTGTTTATATAGTCGAAGAATAAGGAGTCAAAATACAAGTTTTCTCATTCAGAGAACATTTATTGAAGCCATTCAAAATAAAGTTTAAAATCTTGTACAGTGCCACTTTTCATCTGTTGACCTCTGTATAAATACACAGGCTTACACATGACCATGAACATTGTGGCCATTGTTTTCCATGCAAGTTATAAGCCCTCTATCTTTCATCTGTTTTGTTTTTTTTAAAATTCTCCAAGTCCCCTTTATACACACTTAAACACAGACACACAACTACAAGAGAACACCATAACATGTTATGCCTCAGACTGCACCTGTTTGTTTTGGAAAGATCATTTCCGTCAGCGTGGCTGTTGTTGATACTCAGTCTCCCGACGAGAATAGTTTTAGTTTTGTGCACCATTAAGTTCTTACTTTACACATAAAACAAGGAGAAGACTCATTTCTTTGGATGAAATGCATAATAATTGCACTAATATCTTTATAAAGGTGTGATTTTGCCAATAAAATATTGGACATCTTTATCGAAGGTTTAAACGGAGCAGTGTAGTGGTGATCAAAGTGATATCGATATATTAATTGATATATACATCAGTTCATCGTCATAGGTGTTCCAGTGAGATTCTTAATGACAGAAAATGCTTTTGGTTAAATCACAGCAATTATAACATAAGTGTAAACACAAGACTATGACAACTACTGGTACAAACACAAGACTAAGACTGCACATCTGTTTTATTCACGAGGTGAATATGACTGAGTATGAGGCGATCTAAAGGAAACAAAACATGACAAAAAATTACTTTCCTCCTATCTACAAGTTTAACTATTGCAGTGTCTGTTTGAGTTAAAACAGACCAACTAGACAAATGCATCTCTGTCTGAGGGTTTTGTTGGTGTTGCCTGAAGCTTTGAAAGTTGGGCGCTTGATCGTCCTGAGCCCATATAGTTAGACCCATACAGCTTGGAGGGTTTGTAGTATCCGGAATAAATGGTTCTTCCTCTGGATGGAGGCGCCATGTACGTGTGAGCATCACAGGCTTTTACTACTCTGCTGTAAAATTCAAAACATTGATGATGTTAATTATATGATGTAGTGGTGGTAGAGACAAGAAAAGGGATTAAAGCGGAATAATTTAGGTACCTTTCTCTGCGGATTACTTTATACACTGTCACAGCATAAAGAACAGCCCCGACTAGGATGAAAAAGCCTCCTGCCAATCCTAGAAAAACTGGAGATCCTAATTCATATCTGGAATAAGTGAAAGGGAGAAAATCATGATATCATTTAAATAATATAAGTTACTGCAACATTTATAGCAGATACGTCTATAATTTGAAAAGATTTTATGTAAAATGGTGTATGGAGTGGAAAAACAGTACCGCAAAACTCCTGATGCGACCTTTCGAGCAAAAGCTGTCCTGGCAATTCTGTTGATGTATAAGCAGTAGGCAGCAATGTCTGACATACCTGCGTAAAGAGGTTTCGGTGAACAGAGGAAAATAAATGATGGCAAAACATTTACAGAGAGAAGCACGGCGTATTTTCAAAGCTTACCACCAACAAAATGAAGCGCTGCTCCTGCAAAGAGCAGTTTGTCCTTGGTTTTGTCAGATCCACCGATATAAGTGCACTCCATCCCAACAAAGCAGCACACTACAGCAAAGAATCCAATAGTTAACCCGCACATTAGCAATCCTCTCACTGCCTGCACGTAATCTGTTCAAATCAAAAAGAGTCCAGAAAAGAGAAAATGAGGAAAAATAAAAAACAACAAGAAGATTTGAGAATCAAATCAGACCAGTATAAATAAAACAGCTATAAAAACAACTATGCAGTGCAGAGATTGTGATCTACAACGGTTTCTGCAATGTTTTCTCAGATTTGTAAAGATTCAATCAGCAGATGCTTGGCGATGCTTGGATGACATAATGCTGCACCCAGTCTTTTTATTTCATTGAATCTGGGAGTCAATAAAAATATGAATAAATCCCTCTTTTGGATATGGTTGAAGAATATTGTACAAAAGATGATCTCTTTTAAGTAAGTATTCTTTAGCAGTCTTCATAAAGTCCAGAATATTTGAAGATTGAATTTATAGACGCAATAAAAATATTTTTAAACCCATCAGGGTACATTATATATTTTGTTGAATCCATCCAACCATCCATTTTTTTCTGCCTATCTGATACATGGTCACAGGGAGACCATGACATTCAATCAACTGACTTAAGGAATATGGAAACACCTTAATTTGGGTGTATGTAAAAGATTCAAAAGTTTTGGTGCTGAGTGTTAAAATATAGTGTTAAGTCTTAAGGTCTGTATTTTAGGCATTTATCCAGATGACTGTAATTTAGCTCATACAGAGAGGAAGATGGTTGACCTTTACTTACTCCAGGCCAAACGGTGTAGTGCAGTATGCCAATGGTTAAACAATGTAACATCAAGTTTAGTTCTTGAGAAACTGACATGTGTATTTAGGAAAAGATCTTCAGAATTTTTTGACATTTGGAAGATGTTTCTGGAGCTATTAAAAATGGGGAAGTTGAGAAGGTGGAGAGAGAGTAAGGTAATCAAAAATATGTTACTAAATTTTGGAATGTATACCGTAACCTGAACTGTTTTTATTTTGTATTTTGTTCTTTTTTGTTGTTTTATTTGTTTGTTGGTCTTTTGTTTGTTTCAGTTTGGTTGCTTTTTTTGGGGGGGGCTATTTCTTTTTTGAGTGTCTTGTGTTCTTATTGCTTTCTTACAATAAGAACATATGTTCAAGAACTTTAAAGTGTTGGATATTTATGAATACAAAATCCAATAAATATATGTTTACAAAAAAATTGGGTATAGGTAAACTTTTATGAACAGCTGCCACTGTCGCCAGAATTGGAGGTTTAACAAAATCAGAGCCAAGTCATAAAGTGAGCTCACTGATAAAGCTCTTATTTTTTATATATTCAAAGTTAGCATTAGCAAATAAAGGTTAAGTATATTAAAGCAAGTCTGAAGGGTATTTTATAGACGTTTCTATAAATTCCCAAATATCTGACCTTTATTTCCTCAAATGAGTTATAGTATCCATTTTAGGAACTGGTGCAAATATGGATCCAGAACAACAGCATGCTCTACTTGTTAATCAATAGCATTGCAAAACTAGGCTATACTATTCAAAGTGACAGATTAACAGACAGAATTCTAGTCAGGAGTACAATTATTTGAAGAATGAGACTTAAAAAAATTACTAATGACTGATCACCTGACTGCATGTATATAATCTATATAAAAATTATTGGTGAGGCAAATGCAACATACAAGCAACATTCCAGAGCACTGGGTATTCTCTACAGTTGGTCACAGCCGCAGAATCTGTGTAACAGTCGCTCCACAGGTTGGACCAGTACCAGGCCACTTTGATGATGTACGAGCCTCCTTGCCCTCCGATTTTGGTAATCCTCCAATAGTCCATTGCCATGGTGCAGAGCACAAACAGCCATCCCAACGATGAAATCAAGAAGCCAGATATTTGGATCAGACGTTTTCTCATTGTGGAAATCAAGAAGCTATTGCAGGTTTAATGGATTGTGCTGACCTTAGAAGAAGAAAATCTATTGACGTCTACTCTGGCTCACTAACTGTTACTACTGCTCTAGATTCAAGTAAAATGTGGCCCGGGTGTCCATTTAACTACGTCATAAGTGTCATGTGTTGATGAGGGCTCTGTACCACTTCATGCTGTGTTTACTGTAAACCTTTTGGATCATACCTTCTCCTTTAGATATTTCAAACGACTGTATTGATTATTGCTGTAGCAATATTTAGGTGTACTTAAAAGGCTTCATCATGTTTGCACCTTGCTCGTTTCTCTAGCATATTACCACATAATTTGAATAGTAAAGGGGATATGACAGAACAGAATAGCTCATAATATTACTCTGTTGACCTGAGGTAATCACTTAAAAAAACCAAAAAATTAAAAAAAAAAAAACACAGACACAGAATTTGCTGCAACTTAGTTGTATTTACTTTAACATGTTTTAACTAAACAGAGCTATGTGCTAAGGAACCAAGAATGCTCATAATTCACTAAACATTTCACCATGTTTTTTTTACCCTCTACAAGTTTGTACATTACAAAAGTTGTTTATGGTTACGTCATATTCAACAAGATAAATGGGTGTCTGTCATCATTTTAATTACGGTCATTACAGATTAATGACAGACATGCAGAAGCTACATACAGCTAAAGACATAACCAACAAAACCAATTTTGTACATAAAGAGAACGTGCTCATCGCCATAAAAAAGCTCCAAAAATAGAAAATGATGCAAGCATTTGATTAGAAA
Source organism: Neolamprologus multifasciatus (assembly GCF_963576455.1). NCBI lineage: Eukaryota > Metazoa > Chordata > Actinopteri > Cichliformes > Cichlidae > Neolamprologus > Neolamprologus multifasciatus. Next base: position 18,047,835 of record NC_140454.1, on the reverse strand, counting down.
TCTCTGTTGTGGGCCAAATGTTTTTGATTTATTGATCCCCCCCAAGTCCAGAGAGTAAACTGTATCATAAAAAAAAGAAAAAAAGATCCAGCTTCAAAAAACATGTAAGGATTTGACACTGATTTCCTGGTGAGATATGAATCAATATCAGTACATTCAGCTGTTGTTTGACCAACACCACAAAGTCAAATAGACTGTGCTATAATTAAGAATTAATATATCTTCTACTGCCCACCCGTGGCTTTAACCAAAAGTGTATTCACATTTGTCACACATAAACATTCTTATCAAAGTGCTGGATCCTGGAGGAGGTGCTGTTGTCTGGAGTTAGCCTCTGATTTACAGACTTCGCCTGCCCTTTTGGGTAGGAGGAGATACGAGAATGTGAGGCAGCGCCTCTGTAGATATAGTTTACCTCTCTTTTGCTGTGAAGAAAAAGACATAGCTTCATTTTTACATGCCAAAAACCAATATAATTCAACAAACAGTGGCCTGTAAAATGTGCTCATGCGTAAGTCTTACTTAGCTCACACTAACCTACTGGTAAAAGAACCTGCAATGGAGAAGCATAACATGGTGCCCCCGAGAATACAGAGGACAGATCCACCCCAGCCAATAAAGAGAGCAGCTCCAAGTTCATACCTAGAGACAAACAGTAATACTTAATGGTAATGTTTATTAATAAGTCAAGCCACATTAAAAGACTCTGTAGGGCAAACATGTTCCTTACTTTTGCGCGATAAACATTGGATCAAAAAATTCTGATGTTATCCGGTGCGCATAGATGGAGCAGGATGAGAGTGAGCACAGGCCTGAGTAAAAAGGGAAATGTTAATTATCTTAAACTGCTGAATGTGCTCTTGCTCAAATGGTTCATCTATACTTACCACTAAGAATGAAATGCACACCGGCAAAACAGGCAATCCTCGCTTTGTTTTTGTCAGATCCTCCAATTTTTGTGCACTTCATTCCCACAAGGGCAAATATAGAGCCAAAAAATCCCAGAATGACGGCGGAAATCATGAGTGCCCTGCAAGCTATGAGGTAACCTACAGGCATAAAACAAAAATCTTACTACTTAAATGCAACCACAGGAGTCTTTTTGGACAAAAACAATTTGTCATGAGTAACCTGAAGTGGTTTCTGCTACTTTGTGTTAGTGTGTCTGCTTCTTTGGGTGAAAAAAATGCCATTGAAATGTAATTTCAAGGCAAACATTAGCTTGGAAGCTAACCACTGAAACTAGTCAGCCGTGAACAAAACTACCTGAGGTTCCCAGTAAATCTTCTTTATTGTTTTCAAGTTCTGAGAACTAAGGCTAAACATTGACATATTAGACGGTAAATGAGTTGGAGACTGGCTTTAGGGTTTGTATTATTCCGATGTAGCAATAAGCTTCAACGTGAATTTTCAAAAAATGATTTAGAGATAAAAAGAGCAGAGGTTTAACCATATTAAGGAACTTGAGAAAGGATATATAAAAACACAGAAAATTAGGTTAAAAGAGCATTTGAAAAGTCTTAAGATGCTATCATATACTATGGTATTAATAACCATACTAACATATATATACATACACTAACAATAAATAAACAGAAGTTGAGACCAACGGTTTAAATTAATCCAGTATACTAGTAAAATCCAAGATAAATGATAGGTGCATAATGAGAACAGAAGCTGACCATCCAGTGCCAGCATTGAGATAAATTCTTTGCAATTGGATACTCCTGTTGAATCAGTCACACAGGTCTTCCAAAGATTTGCCCAGTAGGAAGCTGTGGTAATGACTGATCCATCATCTGAAGACACCTTCCAGTAGTCAGTTGGCAAGGTAGAAGACTCCAGTATCCAACCAGCAGTGGAGAAAAGAAAGGCAACAATCTCCTGAAACATGCTGCTCATAATGCTGAGAAGAAACCTCCACTTTACTGTGGCTGGCAGTTAAATTGATGGGACCTGAAATGCTTCCCTAAGACTTGTTGTAAATGTAGCTAGGCTCTCGGCACAAGTAGGTTCAATGGCTAGGCTGTGATTACAGTTAATGTGTTGTGAACTGTTATATTGGGAAGGGAGGAGTTTGGCCTTAAACTTCAACAGGTGGCCAGTGGTCCTTTATAGCGTTTTCCACCCACAGTACACGTCACTGTGACTTGCAGTCCTGCTGTTGGTGACTGAGAGTCCTGAAAAGTTGAACTGTGATGATCTCACAAAAGGGTTTAAAATTAAGCTTAGCACACATCCTCAAGCACAGTTTCTAGGTAGCTGCAGGTATGTGTGTATTTTATGCGGACTCCAGTAGACACGAGAGGCACTATTTAAATAGTTTTATTAATAAGTAAAAATATTGGCGACATAGTAAAAATCTTTTTACATATTTAGAGCAGGATTGTTTGCGCAGAGTCGGGCAGGGCAGGTGTATAAGTTATTATTGATCTCTGGCTCTCTTCCACAGCATGTCTTTTGTCCTGTCTTCCTCCCTTCACCCCAACTAGTCATGGCAGATGGCCGCCCCTCCCTGATCCTGGTTCTGCTGGGGGTTTCTTCTTGTTAAAAGGGAGTTTTTCCTTCCCACTGTCACCAAAGTGCTTGCTCATAGCAGATCATATGATTGTTGGGTTTTTCTCTGTATGTATTATTGTAGGGTCTACCTTACAATATAAAGTGCCTTGACCCACATAGCAAAATTGGTATGGCCCGGATCTGGCCCACACAATGTGCTTACACGTGGCCCACATACCGCAAAGAATGACGGCCCTTTGGTTGCCCAGATCTGGTTTGCTACAGGTAGCCCAAACATGGGCCAGCACAAGGCCAGTTGCAGACACACTGTGGCCCTGTGCCTGCCCAGAACAGTTTCAGCTCTGGCCCCAGATGTCAGCTTAATGTGTACCTTAATCAAGCCAAGTAATAACAACATGTGCCGGAACACAACAGTGCAAAAGTGACATGATGAAACTCAATGAATGGACTGAGTCTTATATAGCACTTTTCTACTCTCTCAGATTACTTAAAGTGCTCTATACAACATGCTCATTCACCCAATCACACACTTTCTCTAAACTGAGCACTTCCTAACTACATTCATACATATTCACACTCTTGACATGCAGACTGGATGATCCTGGGATCAAACCACTAACCTTCTGATTATTAGGTGACCTGCTCTACCTCCTGAGCTACAGCCACCCAGTGGAAACTGCGAGCAAACCCTCACTAGGTTTTGGATAAAGTGTACACTCACAAACCTGTCAAACCTGCATTTAAAACGTTGGTTACCACAGCAGTATAGAATTGCAACATGGCATTTGGGTCTTCTAACTAAAATAGGAAAATAGGAACATAAATAGTGCCATCATTGCCAGAACTGGCCCACATCTGGTTGACATACACCCTTCCATGATACCAGCTAGTCAGAAGTGCCAGCTTGATGCCAGATCTGGGGAAGACCAGTTTTCTATGAGCCTGGGCCACATAAACCAAACCATAAGCGGGCCAGATGGCATGCCATCACATAAACAGTGCCATCTGCGCCAGGCCTGGCCCATATCTGGATGACATACCACTTACCATGCCAGAAGTCAGCCAGCAGTGCGGGCTTGACACCAGATCCGGGCCAGACCTGTCTGCTATGTGGGGAGGTGACTGTTGTTGTGATTTGGAGCTGTATAAATAAAATTGAATTCATTGATCAAATACAAACAAACCTTTTAAAAGATACCTTATATTTTTCACCTTGCACTGGGAAGTCACAATCAGTAGGCAACAGTTACCACCACTTCCTCATGCACTTAAAATAGCCGCATTTAGATAACTTATTAACAGCATGCCATTCTCTCTGATGTCTTACCTCAGACAAATGTCCCTTGAGTCAACAGAAATGTGTTTATAGAAGATAAACAAAAGGATGATCAGGGTGTCTTTGACAAAGGCCAACCAGGGGATTTCACATAATAACAAATGAATTCAGTATGTGAATTACAGCTCCACCTGGTGGCTGTACACTAAAGTATCTCCCACCATCATATGGAGGGACCTTGTCAACTAGTTGTTTAGATTTGCATTGCAAACAAGTAAAAATGACTTAAATTCTTAAATTGTTGGTGTACTGTTACATTTTATGTCAAATAATTTAAAAAAAAGAAGCTGATTCTGAAAAAAATCAGGAAAACGATTAAAAAAAGAGATCAAATCCTTTAAACTCGCTATACACCCTCTCCAAAATGTGAGCAAAACCAACAATTAAAGGGAAATGTGAATATAAGGTGAAGATCACAGACACCACAAAGAAATTTCAGGTAATATTTGCTGAGATGAAGGGAAAGAGATGACCGTGTAACTATAAAAGAGGAACAGGATTTACAGAATTTACATAAAGGCTTACCTGAGAATCGATTTAATATAGTTAACATATAAATTGTTTAACACAACTCTCAGATACTCATGAGACATTCTTAAAGTAGGTGCCTTGGACATGCAAAATTAAAAATTTAACTCTTTGGAGTTTTTTTTTTCCACACCCATCCTTTCTGGGATTATTTTTGTCGATATTTTGTAGAATGTGGAAACAAAAATATGAAACTGGTAATACTGATAATATGTGGCAAACAAAAAAGGATTAAACATAATTAATTTTGGTATGTTATAGACATAACTTAAAATTTTCTTTGAATTTTTTCGTTTCTTTCCATTGTGAGATCTGAGGGTAAGTAAAGCATTTTAGTTATTTTAGTTTATTTTAGTATTTTATGCTTATTTTAGACCTATGCTGTCGTTTTCTGTCTTTCTCGCCTGTTAGTGCTTACATGTCTTGGGTTATTTACCCTGTACCTGGACCCCAGAGACAACCAGTTTGACATTTCCTACAAAGAGGTTACACATTTACACATTTTTTTTCTGTTTCTTCTGTTATCAAACTGTTCTCCCACTAGGAGCTCAGTCTGAGTGGAGTTTTTTTTCTCTTCCTCTTACCTCATGTTATGTATTTTCATTGTTTTTTTCCTATCAGCCTACCTTTCTGACATGTCTCCCCAATGCGATGTTTGTGTAAAGTTGGTCAGAAGGTTCCTATGTAAGTGTGCATGCGCCATTAGTGTGCTGCCTGCTGTAACACTAATTTCCTTCGGGATTAATAAAGTATTCTGATTCTGATTCTGATTTGCCACAATCGGTCTCTGAAATGCAAATTGTCTATTGAATTAACTGTTTGATTGATATCGTACACAGCAAATTCAAAAGTGTTAAATGTTTTGGTGTTAGTAGTCTTAGAGTTAATTTTACTCTAAGTAGAGTCACATTCTTTTAATGTAACTCTGAGGTGTAAAATGATAGTAGTTAAAATCGAGTGTTAAAAATGAGTGTTTCTATTTAAAATCTGGAGGTGTTACAATGGAAACATTAACTCTTGACCTCTTAACTCTGAACTCCTACAGGGGCTATGACACTAATAGAGTAAATTCACAGACTCCGCCCCCAGCACAGCTCCAATCGAAGCTGAAGTGAAGCCGTTTCAGAACATTTTGCTCTACATATTTGAGTTGTTTGCCATGCTTGGTAAGTCATTTTTTCAAAGATTGTTTCAATTATTATTATTAGCTTTTACTTCTGTGGCTCTTTGGAGTTGAGACAAAGCTGTGTGAAAGGCATTAGCCATGTTGCTCGCTGATAGCACCGCTCGCTGTTTTAGCTAGCTGAAAGGTATTGTTTGCGGGCAAATACCACAGCCTTGAAAAAAAGCTTGCATGTGAATTTTCAGTTAAATTTTTTGGTCAAATACACCTAAAACAATGTCTAGAATGTGAAATGTTGGTATAATGGTGCTACTTGAAGCCTGAAAACGATCTCCCATAAAAAAACGAGCAAACAGCAGTAGCAGACGTCCTGACTGGTTCTACGTTAGCATTTAGATTCCTCCAGAGTTTTGTGCACACGGTTTAGGTAAAAATGAAAAAGGTTGAGGTTTTACATTTAGTTCAGTATTACCTGTTGTCTGTGTCCTTGTCTTTTGGGAAAATACTTTACACAAGTAATGGCTCAAAAATTATTCCTTTTTTTTTTTTTACTGTGCTGCAATTGATTTGTGCCATTAATTAGTGTCAACTAATTTTTATTCTATCTCCACATAGGATATGCTTGTGAAGATGGAATATGGGGGAGAGCAGAAGTGCGTTGAAGTTCCACAAAGTGATGACTGAAGGACATTATTGTATTTTGTATTTATTGAAATAAGTGATGAGAATGCTGTTATTTGCATTTACCAGCTCACCTATGTCAGACCTTTTGATAAACAAAATTCTAATGAAAGTGAGAACATGTACACTGTTACATCTTTAGAAAATGTTTTGAAATTGTGGTGCACAGTTCAGAATAAATGTTTTTCAAAAACCATTGCATCTTTTTAGTAAATGTTTATTTCCAAGAGAAATTTCTAGAAGTTCAGAACAGTAAAATTCTCGCTATTTAGAATTAATTAGAAGATAACTCTTACGTAGTTAAACTAAAATACTCTTTGAGAGTTAATATATAAACTCTTAACACCAAGTGTTAAATTATCAACTCCAGACAGATTTGGTGTTTAACACTAAATCAGAGTTAACGTACCAACTCTCCAAAAAGAGTTAAATTAACACTCTCTGGTGTGGACCCATATAGACACTTTAAAAGTGTTGAAATCAAATCTGACAGTGTTAATTTGGACATGCTGAATTTGCTGTGTATTAAGGGCCCATTTTAATGGAAATCAATCAACTGTACTTGTCGCTAAAAAATGTTAGCAACAGAAATAACAAAAGATAACAAGATTAAAAGAGTTCAGAGGCTGTGTTACATAATGTACTTTGACAGATACTGAATGCATGCTTCCATGAAAAAGAAAACAATAAAAAGTGCATATCATACAAAATTCCATTAAAAAAAAAAAACTTCAAATACATTTTTGAATTTCACCTTTTAAAGAATTTTGAAGACTTTGCTGATACATTTGCCAATAGACAAAAAGTGACACATTTGTTTCACTTAGTCACCACACATCAAGAATATTTAAAGAAGCAATTCTGCAGTATCCACACTGTACCTTACCATAAATTTATAGCTCAAAAAGATTATCAACATAATGCATGTGTTTTTTTAACCATAAACATAGATGTTCTGGCTGTTTGGGAAATATAAGATTTCTGATCTAACCTTCTAGCTGTAAGATAGTATGATGTGGTCTGCAGTGCAGAGATCCAATGGCATTTCCAGCACAGTTGTTCCACAGACCCTGGAGCACCCACGTTGCTGTGATGACAGAGGAAGCCCGGCTGGTGGCCCTCCATTCATTGGACACTGTGGCACCGATAGTGGCTCCTAACCCAGCCACACCACTGAGGAATGCCAAAATCTGCAAGCCTGACATTTGTTGGGTTAAGGTATGTTAGCAGTCTTTTAGTAGCCTCAAGAAAGAAGAAATAAAAATCCTTTCAGGCTAGCAAATTACAGCGTGGACATGTGTTTCACTGAGATGATTAACAGACAAAACATCTTGCCTGCACATCCAGAGCTGAGGGGTGGACGCAGGTGTCTGAGAGTGAAAGAGTAAAGGAAGCGGGCAGTTAAGCATTACATTTTGAAGGGGACTCTGAGAAAATCTCACTTAGTTTGTCCAGATTTTCATCTAAAAATACTGTCAAGTAACACATTAACATAAAAAATAATCAGTGATAAAATGAGAGTCAAAGTGACAAAGTCCAGTCCTTGTTCATCTGTTTCTGTTTAGCAACTGAATGTCTAATGATTTGCAAGCTCATTTTAACATGTATGTTGTTTGTCATGTCTCCTGGTTTCACTCAAGAGAAATCTGTCAGACTTATCTAAAACAGAAAAAAGAAGAAAAAACTGATATGTGTTAATTCCTATAGTTAATCAATACTAAATCAACCTATTGACTAATAGTTCAGGCATAAAGCTACTCTTGCCAAGTCATGTTGACATAAGAGTCAGATTAAAGCTTCCCTCTGGAAATGAGATGACCCAATAATAACAACAGTCAGCCCTAAACGGAGCCCAGTGTTGCCCTTTTATCAGCTGTTACAAGTCCCACCTTCATTGCATGAGCAGTGTAAATGACTACTGAAACTATCTGAAGAAGTATGAAGTATGCAGATATCTACTATAATTAAAATGCATATTATCAACAAATGCTCTTAAAAAATATAAAATAAACTTTAAAAAAAAAATCTGTTTTTACTGCATGTTTCAGCTGCTAAAGTTGGAGCAGGTTTTGCTTACTTTATATGCAGTTAGAAATTTTAGTCTAGTTGAGGCCGGTCATTTCCAAATGATTACCAGATAAATGAGAGGGCCTGGGCCTGGCACTTTCCCTGCCTAATTTTTGCTCTTGTACTGGATTGAGATAATTTGATAAATAGTTAAGATAAAAACTTGAATGGACTGGTACCTATTAGAGCACTTTTCTAGTTAATTTGAACACTCAAAGTGCTTTGTAGCTACAAGTGCTTTGTAGCTTCATCCGCATAGGCACCTTTTTCTGTGCCTAAGTGCTTTTAACCTAACATTCCCACACTGTGATGGATGCATCAGAAACAACTCATGGTTCACTACCCTGCCAGGGGACATTTGAATTGGACCCTGGTCTCTTCTCAGATTCTGTATTTTGTAGCTTGTCACATGTCAAAAAAGTGTAATGTGCATTTTAGAAAACTTGTCTTAGAAATGATTGAAAGATTCCAACCTATTATGTGAAAACAGAACAGAGGTTCACAACAGATTTGTGAATCTAAAAAGTTGCTTCAGCCGTCGAATAACTATAAGTATGTTGTGTGTACTCGATTACTTAAAAAATGTATTAAAGTTGACGTACAATACTCAAATAAACGTGTACTACTTAGTTATTCCTCCCAGTGTTTTCCGTTATTGACCATTTAAGTGAATGCACTGTAGATTCATAAAGAAGAGTCATCATGCACAATGGGTGCATGATCTCCACTACTGAGCGATACATTGTACTATTTACTACAAGGTACAACATGACACCATCCCCTCTTGGGATCTGCAACAGACAGCAAAGAAAAATGTTTCTCATATGAAGCAGTTTAAGGAGCCTTGTAATGGACTCTTGTATCAGCCAATCTGCATACAGTGGGCGGGGCCACGCAGCGTCCGCGCTCATCGCAGCCAAACCGGCTGACAGCCACCTGGGATAATCCCGTGCTGGACGTCGGTAGGTGTAGTATTGACAGCACTCGGAGTCTACCCCAGCTGCTCAGCTGCTCAGTCAGTGTTTCCACTTCTCATTGTTTATCGACAACCCCTCTGCCACACAGCAGGCAGAAACTGTCTCCAGGTTGCTTTTTCTGTTTGGGCCATGGAACCTCTGCGGAAGGAGGCGAAAGATAATCCTTCGGCTTCAGCTAATCTTCTCTCCAAGATTTTCTTCTGGTAAGAAAACCGGCCTCACGCTGACAGCTTTCTGTGACATTAACCGAGTGAAGAGCTCTCCTGTCTGACAGTTTGTGACCACCCAATGAGGCCTGTCCATGGTTATTCAAGGTACATCCCTTGAATAAACCACACTGTTACCGAGTGAAGTTTGTTAGGTGTTGTTGAAAATAAGAGTTGTTCTAGAGTAAAGTGCCGTAAAGTTGAAATATCAGTGATGCAATGACAAGTAATGTGTAATAACGGAGAATTAGCATTATTTTTTTAATTAACCCATTTTATTTACATTATATATGTACTATATACGTGCAGCTATTTAAACTAGGACAATATGTGTGTATTAAAAAGCATAAATGTGGTGTGGTTAAAAAAAGTACTGTATTTACTTATGACTTTAAAATGTAAACAAAATAAAACAAAATTATGCCTAAAAAAGTTGCTTCTGTTTACTTGTCCTTTAGTTGGCTAAATCCCTTGTTCAGAATTGGATACAGAAGGAAGCTGCAAGAGGATGACATGTACAAAGTTCTCCCGGAGGATGCATCCGATCGACTTGGAGAGGAACTACAGAGGTGGTTTAAATTTATTGTGTCTGATTGTACTCGAGGTTTTTGTTTGGTGCTTCTTATAGAATCAGTCTACCAGTTTTCCCTCATTGTAATAAAGGCACCCTTTTTTTTTAAACAGTTTTTCCACTGAAAGTCAAGCTATACAAAGTACTAACTGAACAGTCTCACGTGCTAATAAATTCAAACACTGATTCAGACAACAGTTCCGACTTTTCAGCAACTCCCGCTTTCATGTCAGGTCGAGTATTACAGCACAGAACCAGGGTCATGAACAGAACTCGCATTCACATTTGCCATCATTGTTGGTTTATTCGGTACTGTATCCTGTGACATTTCATTAGATAGCACAAAAGGCTGTTCTATCATCTGAGCAACTCTTCATGGAGTGGGTTTTACAAACACTGCCGTTCCAGCTTTTGTGGCCTGCCAGTGTCAACTAGGCCCTTGTGACCTCTTTACCTTGACTGACCCACTTCCCTGCTGGTGTTCACTTCCATTTCAGAGCTTTTGAAGAGGACAGACACAATCTGTAATCAATTTGTAAATCTGAGAGTTAAGCGGTGCAGAATCCATAAGCACTGGTCTGCAGAGATAAGAAATAAAGGAATATGGCTAAATATTCTTGACAGAGGGTATGTCTGCTGTTGCCCAAAACAAATGCACTGACCTAAACGTTTTACCTTGCATTCAGGGGATCTGGGATTTTCCTGGCTTGGTTTACTTACCTGCAGAGGGAAGGGTAAATTAGTGCAAAGTTAATCTAAGTGACCGTCTTAGGCAATCCTGATGGGAATGGTCTTTTCCACAATGAGTATCCATAGTGCTCAGAGGATCAGTGAATAATTTGATGAGTATAAAAACCATTCAGAGTCAACAGATCTCAACTCAATTAAACTTATTTTAAAATGTGAAACTTTCTCTTTAGCATGTATTTTAGAAGAATGATGTTTCATCCATTCATTAGCGTCTTACAAACATCTAATAATGTCAAGGCTTTTCTGAAGACAGGGATTTTTACAATCAAGTATTTGGCTAAAGAGCAGCGTGGGTAAGGAGCTTGGTCTCATGTGGGAGATGGAGAAGTAGTGCTATCTATATATAGGTGGGCTCACCTCCAAGCACAATGTCAACCTTAATGCCAAACACTCTCACAGGGGGCAGTCCCTCCCATAAATCGGTGATGTCCAATTAAAGAGGTGTCAGGAAGTGGCAGGGACCTTCATGAGTCTCTGGTTGGCTTTTACGCAGCTGGGTATTCTGCTATTGGAAAAGAGTACACATTTGTCTGGTGCATATAGCATTTTAGAGTACTAGCAGAAAGTTGAGTGGTGAATTCAACGCTTCTCTTTACTACAAACTCCGATGTGGCATTGATGTCAAGGATGGCCTGATGACCGGCCTGGAATTAAGCATTGAGAGCAAAGTCTTAGTATGTAACAATAAGGGGTGTTGCAGTAACCACTCTAATAGAAGCACAGAGTAAGAATGACCAGAAAGAGGTTTTTGTCTAGCTTCTCGACAAAATTTGAAATGAAAGTAAACATAAGCAGGGAAGTGGGGCAGACAAGTTAAGGAGGTCATAAGAACCTTATTGGCAGGTCACCAGGGCTACATTCACATTGGTTGTGAAATAGTGAATTGTTGAACTCTGTTGGAATTGTTTGGAGAGGATAAGAATAACTGAACAGTTTTTTGTGCAATGTTAAATACATTTTGAGAGGGCCGAGGTTGATGGTGGATAAAGCCGCAGCTGGATTCACGAACCTGCTCCTGCTTTTTACCTTTGTTTATATCTCAGGTTGATATGACAGGATGTAATGGTGTAAAATCCAGACAGCTATGCAGTGTCTATCAATGTGTTTAGAAAACTGTATGCCACATACTGTTCATATTGTGTAGTATTATATTTATGGTTAATATTATGTATCAGCAGTAGTGATAGTAGCGATAATAGTGATCCATACCTGGTTAGTTACATCTATATGAGCAATATAAAGGAACAATTATAATCCTTCACTCTTCTCTTAAAATACACTAAGTAGAAATTGATTTTACTTCTTTCCTAGGGAATCACCAGCAGTGCATTGCTTTATTACTGGCTTTGAAAATTGGTTTTCTATTTTCTGACACATTTCAAAGGTACTGGAATCAAGAAATTCAACAGGCCGCCCACGATTTACGGCCGCCTAAACTTACCAAGGCCCTCATTGAGTGCTATTGGAAATCATACTTGCTCATTGGATCGTACATCTTTATAGAGGTATATCAAAGTAACAGTGAAAGTGCACAGTAAGAAGTGAGAAGCTTTACAATGTAAAATACACTGACATTTCTGTTTTACATTCCCTTTGCTATCAGGAAGTCATCAAAGTCATTCAACCAGTGCTACTTGGAAAGCTGATCGAGTACTTTGAGAGCTACGACCCAGCTAACTCACCTGCAGTCTCTGAGGCGTACATCTATGCTGCAGGCATCTCACTCTCAACCATCAGTCTGACTGTCCTTCACCATCTCTATTTCTACCACGTTCAACGAGCTGGGATGAAGATTCGCGTGGCCGTGTGCCATATGATCTATCGAAAGGCGAGTCATTATGATATGCCTGCGAATAAATGCCATCCTCTGAATTCTGCCGTGGTAAATTGAACTTACACCTTTGTTCCGCAAAGGCTCTGTGTCTTAACAGCTCAGCACTGGCCAAAACAACTACAGGACAGATTGTGAACCTCTTATCCAATGATGTCAACAAGTTTGACGAGGTGAATGAAAATATCTGCACTCAGCTTCCAGTTTAAATGCTACCTTCCTGAAAGCTATATTGCTTAATTTTTCTTGGAACTGTTTTATATATATATAGAATATAGAATATATATATATATTATATTTATATGTTGATTGATTCATTTATTTTGATTATTTTGAAGTCTATGCTGTGTGGTGCTGTTGAACTATACTGTAATATACTGACAGGTGTTTCTATTATTTTGTCCATTGTGTTTATTTGAGTGTTGGTGTTAAAAGAGAAACACGAAGTTATAGCCTTATGTAGGTTTTTCTGCAGGGATTTAGTATCTTGTATCTTTGAGTTAATGTTTTTCTTTTGACTTGCATTATAGATGACCTTACTCTCTTTGCCTTTGCAATATTTCTGCTTATGCTTTTCTTACAGGTCACATTATACTTGCACTTTCTCTGGATCGGTCCCCTGCAAGCAGTGTCTGTGATAATATTGTTGTTGTATGCGATCGGCCCGTCGTGTCTCGCGGGAATGGCTGTCTTCTTCTTTATGATGCCAGTACAGACCATGTTTGGACGTTTGTTCTCAAGACTGAGGTTTGAAGTCTTTTGTCAGATTCATTAAACATGCCATACATGTGCTGTTTTTCCTCCACGTGTTGTGTTGCATTGATTCCATAGTTTCAGTTTTTGTCTTAGGGCTGAAACAGCAGTCTTAACAGATGAGAGAATTCGCACAATGAGTGAAGTCATTTCTGGGATCCGAGTTATAAAGATGTACGGGTGGGAGAAGCCTTTTGGTGCGCTGGTGGATGAGGTCAGAAGGTACAGTTGATCTAACAATATACATATTCAGCCTCCAAATGTCTACCTGTAGAGGTTCAAGTGTGATATTGTAAAATTATTAAGTGTTCCAGATTTTTTAATATGAATATTAGAGTGAGTTAGAAGGAAGATTACTGTAAAGTGCAATAAAATAAAAGCTGTGCCAAACACTGCCATCCTATTTTGTTTTCCACAGAATGGAAATCTCTAAGATCATGAAAAGCTCTTACCTGCGTGGCCTGAACATGGCGTCTTTCTTTGCAGCCAGCAAGGTCATCATCTTCGTCACTGTCTGCGTTTATGTCCTAACAGGGAACAAGTTGTCTGCCAGCAGAGTGTTCATGGCAGTTTCCCTCTACGGGGCAGTGCGACTCACCATCACGCTCTTTTTCCCCTGTGCCATAGAGAAGGTCTCTGAGTCTCTCATCAGCATAGAAAGGATTAAAGTAAATATATTACAGTTAGAGGCTATATATTTTCCAGTAGTGTGTTCTGATTACTTTGTATAAAAACTAAAACAAATAATCTACTATTCTTGTAAGCAATTTCTTCTGCTGGATGAAGTTGCTCCTCAGCATCTAGGCCTTCCTGTGGCAGAGAAGAAGGACTGCATGGTGAAAATTCAGGACTTAATATGCTACTGGAATAAGGTAGGAAACATTTTGGGAAATGCGTCTTTCCCTCTCATCCTAAATATGTATCGCATGCAATCTTTTGAGCCCTCGAGGCATAGCTAGTATTATGCACTATGCTACACCAGCTGCGATGCTTGTGAGACAAATTTGTGGTTTTGAGCTATGCATAGTAGGTGAACCAAGAATTAAATAAATTGTTGTGTATTTACTACACACACTGATGTTCAAACTGGCTTACTTTTTCTTACAGACTCTTGAAACTCCAACCTTGCAGAACGTGTCTTTCGCAGTGAGATCAGAGCAGCTCCTGGCAGTAATTGGACCTGTTGGAGCTGGAAAGGTCAGGTCTGTTGTCAAGTCTCAGATTTAGTGAAGCACACACGACCATGAACCTGACATGGGTTAGGTAACTCTAAATACTTCTTACTAGGGATGGGTATCGTTTAGGTTTTATCCGATACCGGTGCCAAACCGGTACTTTTGAAACGGTGCCGGTGCTTAAACGGTGCCCAAACCGGTGCTTAAAGAATGGAAAACACAAAATTGGTCCAAAAACCTCTCATGTTCAGCTGTTTTTTTGTAAAAAGATAACAATGTTAGTCTTTTCTGCAGGTATAGGGCATATATGGTATCACTCTGGGCTGGAAGCAGTGCTTAAACAATGGAAAAAACACAAACTTTGTCCAAAAACCTCTCATGTTTAGCTGTTTTCCACTTTTTCTTCGGTCATTTTAGCCTTTTTGGCCAGGGTGAAGGAAGTATCTACCATCAAACAAGAAGACAGCCGCATGTAGCTATGATGGTGTTTGCTAGTTCACGTTACATGCATTAATTTAATAACGCGGTTAGCTTACTCAACGTAAATTACACACGAACAACATTAAGCTACTCACGCAGAGAAGAACGGCTGCTGCTGCCATCATCATTTCTGCTACACTGGCAGGGCTAGGTTCATCGGATTTAAAGTGTGACCTCCTTTGACAGTATCACAGTATCACCTTAAAGCACTTGTTGCAGCTGCTGAGTTTGCATCTTTTGCTGTGAAGTACAGCCAGACTTTTGACCGCTTTGCCTTGGGCATTTTTAATCTGTAGCTCTGCTCTAAAAGAACGTACGTACCTGGACCCGCCTACTATCCTCGAAACGTAAAATGATTGGCTAGAATCTAAAGTGTATCATTCCATACCAGTTGGTGGCGGTAATGCACCTTTCAGTTGTTTGCCAACCGCCAATAGAAATGTAAGGAAGAAGAAAGTGTACCACAGCTGAGGAAAAAAAAGCACCGAAATAAAGCACCGAAATGTGCGCTGCTTTTCGGTCTGGTTACTACCGTTTATGTCAGAACCGGTGCCATGATGGCACCGGATACCGGTACCCATCCCTACTTCTTACTGAAAATCTGTTGTGTTTACCACCAATTTCACAGCAGAAACCCTGCCTCTTAACATACTAAAATATCCTCCCTAATTGGGAAACAGTTTTTGTAGGTTTGCTAGGCCTCTCGACTCCAGTTCCATGCTGAGTTCTCTGAGCAAGAAAGCGATTTTAAAGGTATTTCCCAAAATGTAAAAATTGCAGTTTAAACCTAATTTTTAGTTTGTGCATTTCAGTCCTCGCTCCTCGGTGCCATACTGGGAGAACTGAGCCAGGAAAGTGGTGTCATCAAAGTCAAAGGAGAGCTTACATACACTTCTCAGCAACCCTGGATTTTACCTGGTACAATTCGAAGCAACATCCTTTTTGGCAAGGAGCTCAACCTCAAGAAGTATGATAGAGTACTGAGAGCCTGTGCCCTAAAGAGAGTGAGAATCACCTTGAAGCATGCTTGTCAATAATACAGTCTTGTAGCAAAGTTAGAGCTATTTTGTCTTGCAGTACTCTGGTGCAAATGAGAATGTTGGGAAAAGTTACTTTTGTACCCTGATCAGGACATGGACCTGCTGCCAGGTGGTGACCTGGCGATTGTCGGGGACAGAGGGGCCAATCTCAGCGGAGGACAGAAGGCAAGGGTCAGCTTAGCAAGGTGTGCTGGACAACAATACAGAAAAATGCTGGCTTATTTGGTAACAGTGACAGAGATAAAGTCTGTGTGTGTATGTCTTTTTAGAGCAGTGTACCAGGATGCAGATATCTATTTGCTTGATGACCCTCTCAGTGCTGTGGATGCTGAGGTGGGCCGGCACCTCTTTGAGGAGTAAGTCCTGTTGCCAGCATCTTACTGTTGTTTGTGAAAAGAAGTTTTTCATGTTATTTCTTCTCTGCAGGTGTATTTGTGGACTTCTGAGGAAGAAGCCTCGTATCCTGGTTACTCATCAGCTACAGTATCTGAAGGCTGCCGATCAGATCGTCGTCTTAAAGGAGGTGTGAGCTTGAGTTTTGATTTAAAATATAAAATATCAGCAACTTTATTAGGTACACTTATGTAACTTCTCATGAATGCAAACGTCTAATCATCCAGTCACATGGCAGGGTGTCAGTGCATTTAGGGTCAGGGCCAGTAAACAGGGCAAAATTGCATTTGTGTTTAGTTTTTTGGGTGATTTATAAAAGTTGGGCTGTTTTCTAACCACAGGGGGAATAAGTTCATGTCAGCATCAAGTATCAAGTATCAGCGCGATTAGGTGTAAATTGTGTGTTGCAAATTTTAGCCAATCAGTTTACACACTTGATTTAATTACTCTCCTCTATATATTTAGCAAAGGAACTTCCAGAAGAACATGCGCAACAAAGTCAGTGGCAAAAATCTCTGAGTTCGATTGGAAAAACGTTTCATAATCTGAAAAGGGATGAACTGAACTAATAATATGGTAAACAGTACAACCGCCGTTCAAGGAGTTTTAATCACAGTTTGTATTATTAGACATAGATTTTGGCCACTGCTAAAAGTTTGTTATTTTTTATAATGTATTGTATTTAAAAGCTCGCTAACACTTCAACAGTTCTATACCCCAAATTATTATGTTTCAAAACAAAGAAAAAATAATATCAACCTAAAAAAATTAACTTCTGCTCCTTTTTTTGTACTTAATATCTCCATTTAAAAATGAAATTTGCAGTTAATATAAGCTTAAGATGACTTTTTAAAAAAATCTCTTCATCATTCAAAATGCACACACACAGGACTTTAACTGTCATATCTTATAACTCATATTTTGGAGCTTTATATCTTGTCAATGGACCCTTCAATACGCAACTTAAAAAAGATGGGATATGAATTCCTGCCATCTAATTAGTATATGACCCACAGCCACCCCGACCTTTTTGCAGCCTTTCTACATGAGGTTGTCACCAACATTCAACATTTATGTAGGTTGTACAAAAATGAATAAACACATTTTGATGAAAAAAAAACGTTTTTTAAATGCTATACATGGCCATGTTCAATGTAAAATAATATTGATTAGCATTAAACTAGCATTAAAGCTAGGCAAAAGGCACGATGTACTTTTCTACTTTAACAGGAGTGTTTCGTAATAGTTTGGTTTTTTGCAATACTGTTGCCCTTTTGCAATACATTTTTTGACTCTGAGGAAAATAAGTTAAAAATAAGTTAAAATTCCAAAACTGTTAATTTCTTTGTCTACAAATTTGTTATTGGTAATATTAGCAGCAGTACATTTTCTTAAAGCCTACATTTTATGTTGCCTACATCATCTTTATGACAATATAAATCAGCTATGCCGTTATTAACTGCATTTCTTTTCTCTCCGTCAGGGCCAGATGGTGGCCCGAGGGACCTACAGTGAGTTGCAGGGCTCTGGACTAGATTTCACCTCTCTGCTCAAGGAGGATAAGGACCAGGACGAGCAGAGGCAGAATACCACTCCTCTCTCAGGCACCGTCTCCGGCCTCCCTCACGCACTCTCTGACAACTCATCTATGTCTTCCCTTTCTTCCTCTCGTTACTCTTTGATTGAGGGAACAGAGCCACTTGCAATGGTAGGTGTATGTAAAGCACTAGATTTTAATTGGAAAAAGAATCAAGTTTTTAACCAGGCATGTATAAAACTCCTCTTGTGCCTGCCTGCTGCGCATCCTTTAAGCCACTAGAGTGCAGAAGAAGCTCACTTTTCCTGCTTACCGTTCACTACAGCCTGCTTTGAAGTGTTGCTAGATGACTGGAATTGACACTAGTGTCTATTTCTAGGTAGTGCAACCAACAAAGGAGGAAAGCCGCTTTGAAGGCAACGTCGGCCTGCATATGTATGTGAAATATTTCATGGCAGGTGCTAACTTCCTGGTCCTCTTGGTCCTCATTTTATTGAATGCCCTTGCACATGTGAGTTTGCTTTTTACTTTCTATCATTATTGCAAAAATACAAAGGATTGTTAATTTTTAACATAAGATTATTTGTAGTGACATTAGAAGTTTTGTTGTTTTCTTAATCTTTGACCTAAAAACATCTATGTTTTGTTTTCTTTTTTTAGCTTACATTTGTTCTGCAAGACTGGTGGCTTGCGTGCTGGTGAGGATTTGTTTTTTTGCAAAAATAAATACATTAAGTAATTAAAAAAAATAAAATAGTGGGATTTATAAGTCAAACGGGCGCATTTACTTGGACTGAAAATGGTTTAATAGAACATAAGTGAACAAAACTGTCTTTCTTGACTTTATCTGTCACTTGTTGAAACTGATCTTGTGCTTCGAGATGGGAGGAATGTGTGTTGTGTAGTGCCTACATGTTGCAGCTTTATTCCTTTGTTGTGTTTATTTGTCCTTGTGGATTTTTGTTTCTTTTGTGACTTGACTCGACAGGGCCTCTGAACAGAAGCACATCACTGTGACCGAGCACCTCAATGGCAGCTTCCCTCGGCAGCTGGACCTTGACCTGTACCTAGGTGTTTACGCAGGTGAAGCTCACTGAGCGCATATTGCTTTTTGTGTACTCCTGAATCTCTGAATACCGCAGCCATTCAATGAACAGATCCACAGTTCTTTGGCTGTAGCCCAAGGCCTTCAAGGCCCAGTGTATGTGTACATGGGCCTCAGCTGTACAGCGAGATAGCAGTGCCTTTCTTGTTCTCTGCCGTTGGATTGCTCCGATTGCTTCCTTGTGACTCTCAGCCTCTTCACTCGCTCAGGCTTTGTGCTCACAGTGGTAAATCAGCATTCAAGTAAATGAAAAAAAAAAAAAACACAAATGAAGAGGAAAAAAATGTGTTTTTGTGTGTACAGTATGCTCAACAATGTCACTTGAAATGCATAGCTAATCACAGAACAAGCACAAGGATAAGACTATAGTGTGCTGATGTTAGTTTTTGTATTTTTGTCAGGTTTAACAGCCACTTCAGTTGTGTTTGGCTTCGTACGCAGTCTGGTCTTCTTCAATGTCCTGGTGAGCTCGGCCCAGACCCTTCACAACAACATGTTTAATGCCATCCTCCGGACGCCAATACGTTTTTTTGATATCAACCCAATTGGTAAGTGGCTCACCAGCCTTTCGCATTCACATTTTAATGACATAGCCTTTTTTATAGCATGGTCAGTGATATGAGATGTTTATATCCAGAAGGACCTGGATCCAGTCGTTGCTGGAACATCTGGCCACTAGAGAGCAGACTGCTCCTTACTTTGTCATGTTTTCATCCACCTACAAACATTCAAATACTTTTCTTTATCCTCTATAATTTGTCATGGCTATCAGGTTTCTTATGATGTAATCATTTATACATTCATGTGTTGTTTTTTATTTTTAATTAATATTTTAATCTGCTTAATTAAGATGTTTTTCCCATGTTAGGTTTTTAAACAGTCATGTTTTATTTAATGTGAATAAACAATATAAAAAACTCATAAATATTTATCTAAGATGTATAATAATAATAAAGAACTGAGATTTCGTTTAAAATGAAGTGATTGTAAAAGTCACTGCTGGCAGGTAAAGACTGTGCAAGCAAGATGTTAATTGTGTCAAAACGGTGGTGATATGACTTCATTTTTTAGCCATAATGTACTTAGAACCAGCAAAGAGACTGCTATCTATTTCATTGTGAACCTGAACAAAAACAATCACATGGAATATATGGTGTTTGCAGTAGATCTTGGACGGTGTTGCGTGTGGATTATAAAGAAGTGTAAATAGAGACATATTTGCCTTGTGCGCTGTATCAGAAATGTTGATTATTTCATTAGCTTTGTAGGCTGGAGCTGCTGGGTCACTGAAGCTGGCAGATGGACGTCATTTTAAAAGTGAGCAAACACTCCAAACGTGTCTGACTTTACTCAGGGAGGGAAGCAGTTCTTTTTTCTTTATTTTTTTTTAAATAGGCGTCAATGAATGTGAGTGGATAATTCAAGATTTGCTTAAATTAGCTGCAGTTTTTTTTCCCCTCTTCTCCATAATTTATCTCCATAATATTAGTGCATTAATTAAAGACCTGTTTTAATTAGGTGAAGTAATGTCACTACAATCTGTCATTCATATCCAAAGTCAACTGTCAAGTGGCCCACTTTGATAACTTTAATTTTTCTGGAGCATTGTTCACCCGTCAGTAGATAATTACTCTGCCTAATCTCCTCATAGTGACATGCGTGTACAACACAATCAGCTTGGGTGGGAATTCTCAACAAGAAGGGGAACTTGTATCTGTATAATGAGTCATAATAAGCTGGTAACACAAGTCTAAATATGATTTGAGGGTGTTCAGGAGCTTGTGGTTTCTGCTAGCATTAGAAGTGGGTGTAGCGACAAAGCTTTTCTTTGCAAAGCTGTGTTTGGAGCAAACACCGCGTGTCTTAATCTTTGACTTTTGTTTTTACTGCCGCCGTTGTGTTATGCATTGGACTACCTGGCAGCTTATCTGGGTGTGCCTTGCTTGGTAATCTATGCACAGGAGGAGAACAAACACTTTGAATAATGTAATAATCTGTTTAATAGCGCAGCAAAGGAGAGGCTTAACAGACACTGCTATCTGATCGCTGTTGTGCTGCTATCAGTAACCATTGTGTGACCAGTCCAGTCATTACAGCTCGGTTGCTAGTCTGGCAAACAACAGTATGTTTGACTGGATTTACACACACACACACAACTATCCCGGAGTCTGCGTTTCCTTTTTCCTCCATTCAGTCAGCAATAAATTAAGAAAATGTATATCAGTATTTTTATTTGCACTGTATAAATAAATTCAACGTACTTATATTTTATCCCCCCCTTCTTTTGTTATGTATTTTTAATTAATTTATTACCTCAAGTAAAAAAGCATCATGACAAAAGCAGCTGTTGTCAACTCCTCTTCTTCCCCTCCTAATGTTTTCTTTCTGTCTAAACACTTTTGTTCTTTAAAAAAAAAAAACACCCTGCCACTTCCATCACAGCGTTTACATTCACTACTGTCTTGTCGTAAGTGTGAGTGATTTGTAACTGTGTGCACATGTGTTGTTAAGGATTTGACAGCTGTTTACATGTGTAAGTGATAGGTGCGCTGCTGCTGCTGTTGCTGCTGCTGCTGCTGAACAGGCACGGTGTTTGATAGCCGTTCTCAGAGTTAAAGGTTACCATTTCAAGCGTCGCTGCACAAAGGTCTTATTTGTTATTCTTTGAATGTGGTTTATAACAATGGAGTACAGCTGTGGTGAATTATGATTGACGGAGAGGTATTGTGGCTCTTCTGTATCTGCCACTGAATACCACTGCGCCATTTAAATCTGTGACTTTGTTATCTTTTGTGCTGCGCAGACATAGTTGATTTCCAAGTTGGTGCTTTCAGTGATTAAAACTCTTTTTCGCGTTGTGACAGTACTCTTTGATAATTTTAGAGATGACAGAAAACAGAAGCAGCTTTTTCCTCCGTTTTATTATTTTAAATGGCTTTAAATATTCATGTTGCCCCGTTTGAGTAATGTGTACAGTCTTATTGCAGCTGTTCATCCAAATGTGATCCATTTAGAGCAGCACAGACAGCGGTGGATGTGTTGAGCTGATGTTGATCCCTGTAATTTAGTGTCATTGAGTGGGCTAATCCCCTCAGAGACTGCAGGCCAGGGCTTCAGCTCATCAGCACAGTCGAGGAGTGGAGTTTCAGTCAACACATGCACAGACACACATCCACAGCCCTGTCTCCCATCAGCATAGTGGGCCATCTCAGAGCTGGGTGTTGCTGTTGACGCAGTGAACATTAGATCTTCTGTAGTCACTGATGTGAGATTCTAATTGTGTCCACAGAGGCAATGTTTTTAATGTCTGTATTTCAGGTCTGGGATGCAAGAGTGTTAGGAGTGAAGTGAAGGAAGTACTGCAGAGAGGATGATGATATCGAAGTGTGTAAATTGAATGTGGAGATGGAGCCGTGTGTGTGTGTGCAGTATGGCTGATAGGGCTCCCCCTCGCTCTGCACTTCCACTATTTAATTGCATGAAAGGGAAGGAGAGGAGATTGCAGGAGCCTGGCGGTGTGAGCGAAGAGAATGGATTTAGAATGTATTAGTATTGGCAGCAAGGCGCCGGCGGTGGGAGGCTGCCCCAGGCCTCCGGGCCCTTCATGGAAGTGCAGGTGAGCCGTGCCACCTCCAGCCTTGGCAGCCCCCTCCCTAGTATTTCTTCATTATCACACTTGTCTCACTGAAGGGCCCCTCCAACTGCACTGGGGCCCACACATGGAGCGGCTCTGAGTCGTCTCCTTATCTTGATGTTTACAGGGAACAGCGATTTGCCACACGCCCCACTCTAGCCGGACCCCACTGTTCCACTTCTTTAAGTGTGATTGGGGGCCCTTCTCACCTAATATCTCCACCTAAGAGGCCACCTTAGTTGGGAGGGTTTGATATTTCCTGAGCCTGAAAAGTGGTGCAAATCACCCCTGGAGTCTTAAAGCATGAGAAATTGTTTGATACTAATGCTGCTGATATCCTGAAACGTCTATACCCCTCTGCACACAATAGGTGATATTGTTGACAACCACCCAGAGTGATTGAAGCCATTGTCCCACACCGATCTTACCTCATAGGCATTTCCATGCAGTGAATGTCTTTGTGTAACTGCATCACTGTAATGTATCCCCTCTATAGTCTGTACAGGATGGAGAAGGCTCTTTACTTCATCCCCTCTGAAACTCTGTGTTAACTGAGCCGCTTGTCAAACAGCTGATAGCTGACTGATGTTCTCTGCTCTAGCACCCTCTAACCATTGTATGATGTAACCCAGAGAAACCTATCCTTTTCTTATTGGCATTGTTTGTCAGATATGCATGAATTTGGGTCATCTATGGCTTAGACAGTAAAATTACGTAAAATATTATTGGAGCTTTCACAAACACAGTTTGACAAGTACTCCCCCCTTATTTCCAGACTAAAGCAGCGATATTCTGCATTGGTATAGTAAGCGCTCTACCCCCTTGCTTGAACCCTCCCTCGGGATGTCTGTATGCTAAAGGGGCACTCACACTGTGAATAAGATTAGTCTGCCTCCAAGTGTACAACATGCTTACGCCACTTGACTTTGAATCAGTGCTGATTTGGAGCATTGCTGGGTTGTTGCGGGGAATAATGCTCTGGCTGGGTTTATGCAATGGCTGTTATGGGGAGCCCGGCCTCGTCTGCATGCATGTTTTTAGGCAGGAGCGGCATTTTGGATAAAGCTGTAAGCTGCTTACGGCCGTGGAGAGAGGTGATTACAGGGCCCACCTCCGTAGGACTGACTAAGAGGCTCGGAGGCAAGTTTTAGGTCAGCCGTGCCATACCACCACATTCTGCCACCATGTTGCCCAGTGTTTCCTTTCTCTTTTCTTTTACCAAGTCACACCCTGTTCTGTGTATTCTGTGAGCCTAGATAAACTCATCTGCATGCCTGTATTGGTTTGTTTAACTCTATCAGGGGTTGCACCCTGCATTTTGTGAGTACTGCTTTATTTACATTGTCGTCAGACAGATATTACTGTGTGCATAGCCATTTGTCATAGTGGAATACAACTGCTCTCCTAAATACATTAACAAACATCATGGCCCTATTTTAAGGACACTGCAGATTGTTTGTGTCTTTTGACCTTAGAAGAGTTCAAGCTGTGGCAGCGCTGTCACTGCTCTGGTACCTGTTGTCTGCCTCTGAGAGCCAGGGGTCTTCCTTCAGGGACAGAGATAGTAAAAGCCTTTCTGTCTTGCCTGCCTTTAAGGAAGTGTGCTTTGGGGATTGGCTATCAGTGACCCTGCAGTACACAGTGTGTGAAAGCAGCTGGAGTGTAATCTTATGTGCTGTGGGATCAGAATAGTGGAGCAAAGTTACTAAAGGAGTAACAATAAGGGGCTGCCACAGCACCTGCAGAGCACTAGCCAAAATAATGAACGACCGAGCAGATTGGAGGCAACTCAATTAACGTCACTGACACTGCCAGTCAGAACATAAAGGCAGGTACGCAGCTTCTGCTGGCCTTTTGTTCCCTAACAAAAGGTTCCCTCGTGTATTCAGCCAAGAGTAGGACAGTCTTTATGAATCACTAGATGAATAATGATTCATTGTTTAATCTAGATAGGCCTGTATTTTCCATTTGATATCACACTGTATGTAACCTCTGTTCTATTAAGGGGACTCTGATAACAGTTGCTTAATAGTCTAAAGACACGAAGGTAATTGAAACTAACAAAATATTATTTTTATGAATGCAGAGTAGTTAATGGATAAAGCAGATCTGCATTTGGTTTAGATTTGTTGCTCCGAATGTCATATGCACATCTGAACCTGTAACAGTAAAAAACTTAATATGATAAATATTCAAGGAATTGCTTATTTTTTCAGCTCGCTTAAGCACACTATTATTGTTGTACAAATGGCATAACAATATTGGCAACATAAGAAAAATACTGTTTCTATTATAGAGATATTTTTTAATCTGTTCTTTTGTGTTGTGCTTTTTCTCAGGAAGAATCCTCAACAGGTTTTCGAAGGACATCGGTTACCTGGACTCTCTGCTCCCATGGACGTTTGTGGACTTTATCCAGGTGAGTCTCACCTCGGCAGGTTTGGTTGCTGGCGCAGCAGCATGGGGAGGCCATTTCATGCCTGGCTAAACCTGCTTTGTGGTCCGGGTCCCCTAATCTGGAAACAATTACTGTAGGATTACCCGCCAGCGCAGCCCAGCGCCTGCACAGATTTAATAAAAGTGTGCACATAGGCTGAGGGCGTGGCTCCCTCAGCGTGGCACAACAGAAGTGGCATCTTCAGAGAATGTGTAAGGAGAATAAGGAAGTGATTGGAAGAGAGAAAGGCACCAAAGAGGAAATAAAGCCACATGATGGGTCAGATGTGGAAGGGAAAATAGTGGAAATGTCAGGAGAGGGTGAGGTGAGGAAAGAGAAAAAGTCTGACATGAAGTGTTTACAGGAGTACACCTGGACTTTCGCCTCTTAGCCCAATTCGCTTAATGCTTAACAGGTCTTATTGACCTGCTAGCCAAGGGCCACCCTGATGCAAGCCCAGGTTAGGTTACCAAATGCCACCCTGCCACCATGACAGCCATCTCCCACGAAACCCTGCGGAGATGAGCCAGCTCATGCACCTAGCGCCACAAAGAAGGGAATGTTCGCTGCACAATTCGAGGTAGAGGAGCAGGCGTGGCTCCTTGGTTCGGGCCAAAGAATAGAACAAAGGCGCGCTGAAAATGAATCCCCCCTCCACAATGCCTGAATGATGTTTGTGGCAGATACCCATCTCACAGTAGACAAAAGCCATCTTAAATGCTGAAAGCACAAAAGAATATACGCACAAAAGCTTTTTGTCTGCTATAGTTCCCCTCATTTTGATAATAAGGTGAATAATGGTTGAAGTAAAATAATAACTTTTGTAAAGGGCCAATAGGTCCAACCAACAACAGTGAGAGTAGACCACGTCCTGACATAAAACACAGATGGGTTTCAGCTGTGCACTTTTACTTGAATTTCTCCTGCTTTCCTCATTTTTCTAACTGTGTCTTGATGTAAAAGAAATAAAATCTAGACCAGGCCATGTCAAAATCAGACTGGATATGTGCGCATTAGTCTTTTGCTGTAGCTGAAAGTGGGATGTGATTGTTAGAGTGGACAAAGGTAGCATCCTTTGGACAAAGCACTTTTGTTTGTGCTGCTTTCTGCTCTTGTTTGCAAGTGTCTTTCACGGAGCAGCCTTTAATGCTTTCAGGAAGGAAGATTTTCACTCTTTTTTTTATCAAAGTATTAGCTGTTGAGAAAAGCTGCTGATCTCCACTATTGTTGCTCATTCGTGGAGGGACGTTTCCCCATAGTTATTGTCTAAATGGTTGTCAGGAGGGAATAAAGTGAAACTTCATAAACAATGCCCTAACTGGTTTATCTCTTTCTATGGAGAGAGGCCGCTTCTGTGTGGGGATTTGTGCCTTAGCCTCTCCCCCTCCACCCCTCTCTATGGTGGAGTAAGCACTTCACAGCCCTTCAGCACTGCCCCCCAAACCTGCCTAACAAGGGGATTCCCTCAAGCTGGGGGAACCTGGTTACACCCCAGAGCCTCATTTTTCACAGGTCTCATTTAGTAGTAATTTAGTATATTGGGGAAAAAGCCTCTTTCTCTTCCATCTTTATGGTCAGGGGACAAAGACAGAAATGTCAATTAAAAACACCTCAGGCTTTGGGAACTGTCAGCTTTTGTGTGGACTTGACCTTTAAATCCTGGGTTGCCTCTATTTTCACAGAGAGGGCAGAGGAGGAGGCCAAGACAATAGGGGGTGAGTACAGGGGTCTTTCAGCGGATTTTTGTGTGAAGGCTCTTGACCAAGTCGCACCACCAACTGTTGGGACCTGCACTGCATTTATAGCCCTGCTTATCCAGTCAAAATTCAGTTTGTCCGGATGTTTTCACTAAGACACCAGCTGACTTAAGTGTGACCCAGCCTGCTCTTGCCAACGCTAATTCCTTATAAAGACGGGAATAAACAAATTACGGCAATAAATCCTTTTGTGTGCGTGTGAGAAAGAGCAAAAAAAGAAACAGAGACAAACCAAGCACTGAAGGGCTGAACACGCACACAAGCGCAGAGAAAAGATAGCTATTGTCTAAAGAAACACTGGCGGGTGGATCGTTGTGTGAGTCTCTATATTGTGGCACATTGTGTATCAGGCCTCTTTAGTGGCTTTGTGGGATATGAGAACTGCTGACGTAATCGTGGATGCTGTAGGATGGGATTTCACCCGGCTTTCTCTGCTTCTTTACCACGCTGGCGACTAAAGACTGCACTGGCTCCAGGCATTACACAGGTTAGCCTGAGAAACACAGAAGATGGTCCAGAGGAAACATATATAGGCTGTGCCATTGACCCTCTTTGAGCATTGATTTTATGACAGTTCCTTTGTGACACAGAAAGGTGAGCGGCAGCCTTAGGATCACTGACCTGTGCTTGTCTTCCTGGAAAATAAAGTGAAACAGAGGAAAACATCATCATGTGACCCTGTGTGTGTATTTGTGTGCTCTTAACTGGCCACTCAGCAATACCACACATGGTCATTTGATGGCGAGCACCGGCCAGCAAAAGCTTCCCGTGTGAGTATGTGTGGTCTCCCATGATGCTGTGGTCCAGCACCTCAGCTGGTCTGACTCAGAATGCCATCCAGACCCAGGGCTCTTTGAGCCTGGGAACTGACACAACAAAGTCCCAATCTAATCTTGAATCTCACCTCACGTCAGAATGACGAGGACAATGAATTCTAGGCTGACTTTTGTATTTCTGAATTGTTGTTTTTTGTGTGTGTGTGTTGTTTTCAGGAGGGAAAAAAAGGCTGAATGAATTTGCTGGACACTAGTGATTTATAGTAGAGAGTGAGGGGAGACCACATTTCAAAGCCTTTCTCTTATTTCCAAAATGGGGTTGGAAATCAGCAGCTTGACTGAGCCCAAATAAGTGACTTCTTTTACCTTTTCACAGCACACAAAGGCCTAATCCTAGGACTACTTGAGCCACCAATGTAGACAGCGTCTGAGACCACCACAGTATGTGTCAGACCTTCCTCACCACACACAAAACACATTGACTGCAGCTTTATGAAGTGAAAATGGCCCAGAAAGGGAAAATGTGAAGGAGGTGTCCACAGTCATTTCACCCAAAGAAAAGCCACAGCATCTGGGCATTTAATGCTAAAATAAAGCCCAAACACAGAGTAGAATGGATTGGGTCACTTGTATTGTTCCAGAGCCCAAGTGGAACGGCCCTGTTTTGTTTCAGTACCACTGACCCTTGCAACTTATTGTGCTGCTCAGTCACAGAAAAAGTGTGGAGTTTAAAAAAAAAGAAGAAAAAATTCCAACGATGACAGAGGACTTCTTTTGAGAATTTTTCTTTACCACGCTCACCCCTCATTTCCTGTTTTGTTTGCACTTCTTTCCCAGTGGCAAATATTGCACACTGTCAGTAAATAAAGGGAGGATGAAAAAGGGAGTTGTAAAAAGCATAATGATTCCGTCTGTCCGGAGGGATGTTTAATTAAAGCGAAGTGTTTATTTTCAGCTGGTGAACAACAGTCACTATCATTGCCGAACACAAATATAGCAATTAACTCCAATTTTCTACATTTATTTGGACATCAAAGAGCTGATAGAATCATTGAGAAAATAAAGCAATTAGGGTCAGCAGAGATCTGAATGGTCTTTGGACACAGCAGTGCACCCAGTTTGCCTGAATGACTGAATCGCATGCGTGCGGTAGCTTTCTTTTCTCGCTAAAGAGCTATTAGCGCTAATTCTTTATTTAAACAGTTTGTATACAAAACCTTTCATCCTTTTATCCACTTTTATGTGCAGCGGGATGTGGCTTTGGGAGTTTTCTGTTCCTGTGTGGTTTCATAGGAGATATGAATGTGGTCTGAGGGGGTGAGGTGTATACTTGTAGGCTCACTTATCAGAGTCATCTGTGTGTAGTGTGGGTGGGGGCCATGGTGTCCCCGATCCTAACACGATAAGCGCCAAACCACGCAAATGGATCACATCAAACAGGGCCTTGGCGACAGCGGGCTCTGGGGAGCAGGAGGAGGCAAGGCTTGTATCTAATGGTTCTTGTTCCTCCTACTGTCCCCTTAGATGACCCCACTGTTAGATAAAGCCAGCCTGGCTCAGACTTTTGTGGCCACCGCTGAAATGGGCCCAATTAGAATTCAGATTAACCAACCAGCAAAATGTGAATGAGCAGTGTCACTGTGTCACCAGTCATCAACTGGGTAGTGAAAGAAAAACAGTGTAGGTGATAAGACATTTGTTCAGTTAATATTTGATCCCCGCAAGGGAAGGCTGGATAACACGTGGTAATGGCCTGTGTGCCACCATCTCACTTTGCAGTCTGGTAGCCTTCCATCAAGGCTAAGATTGAAACTTATGTACTGTGAAATTCTTGGGATCAGTTGTGCTCAGTAGCTTCGACTCACTGTTTGATTGTGTGGGCTCCACTACTGCAATGGTTAGACTAGTAATTCCCTCTTATCTGAACTGCAAATGGAATTGACTGGCTTTTCATCATAAAACTACACTGAAAGTGATCATGCTTAAATGTGTGCTTAAGTAGCAGATAACATCCGTAATTAAGGTGCTAAATTAAATTTTCATCTCTCTGGGCTAGTCTGAGTCCACTGAAGGTAACAGTATGATCCTAATCTCCACGTTTTAGGATTCATCTTTTTGGATGTATCTAATTTCAGGGTGTGAGGTTTCAGTTGAACACAACGTATGCCTTTCGGTTAGGAAGTGTTCTTCCAACCCATATTAATGGCTGGAAGAAATGTTGATATACTTCAAGTAAAGGAAATTATTAAGACCACAATGGTAAACAAGAGACATTATTATCAGAAGTCCTGTGCCCTTGTTAACCAAAAAGTGCAGGATTATTTAAAAAACAAAACAAAAAAAAAGTATTATAGAAAAAAAGTACTCAGAATTAAAAGAGGAGACATTACTTCTCCTTGGTGAAAATGCTTAACAAATAAAAAGTAAGGAAACAAACCAAAAACTGTGTTTTCTTAAATCTTTAGTAATGTATTATGTTTTACTAATACATGTCTATGCTACAGTATTGTTTTGCTGTGTTTATGCTGTTGGCCACAAAATTAAATCAATACAATGCTTTTCTGGTGTCATGGTAGCCGATTGCTAGGTGGTTGCTAGGCAACCTGATGGCATATTTATATATAATGTATAAATTAAGATTTACTGATACAAATTAGAACTTGTCATTGTGAAAGAAAGATTACACCAAAAACAGTTCACTTTAACCCTTTGCTAGCTGGTTGCTAGGTAACATGAATACATCATATGCAACATAGATGAGAACCTTAAGATGTACCTGCACGGTGCCAAGTTTGGTGGCTCACTTCAAGTTTACTTGATGGTGATTGAAGAAACAATCAGACAGACAAATTTATTTTGTGTGTTGTATCAAGGTAAATATATCCCAACACTTTTAATGTAAAAAAAAAAAATCCTTTTGAAATGTAATATAATTTTCTAAATAAAGTGAACATAACAAAAATCTTAAAAATGTGAGCTGTTCTTTTTTTATGGCAGAAAAGTAGTTTATTTTTTTTCTCAACTGGTGTTTAATACGATCTTTAATAAAAGTATCAGTATTAAAGTAACTGATGGCAACGACTCTTGCTAGCTCACTTTAACTTAAATATATCAATCAGCAATTATTATGTGTTAGTATCAAAGGTAATATTATTTACATTTACATTTTCTTATTCAGATTGTTGAGTCATTGTGTGATATCAATTTTAATATCTCTATAATAAAACTTTATATGCCACCTCACATGATACTTGAGTGCCTGATAATTACCATCAATATAGGCTGAGGTAAGATTATTTTATCTTTAAGACTAATAGTCATAATGAGTCTTTATGAGATGGTTATTTCTAAACGTTATGCAGGTGTAGGTGCTTTGATAACCGTCAGACTCATTGCCTGCAATCCTGTTTAGGCAGCTCTGGTATCCTGGTCTAGATGTGTCACAGAGCCATTAACACGGGTGATGAGTCACTGTGTTGTTGAGGGCTGTGCGGTTTGAGTGTGATGTATCAGACACCCACAGTGTGGTTCCCAGAGCTCTCTGCCAGTCACTGTGGCCATGCCCGTTGGCTGGCTGCTCTGCCAGGGAGGCTTACAGGCCAGAAGTGTTGAAGGGAAAACCCTAGAGAGCCAGGGATATGAGCTGCAGTGGCCAAGTGGTAAATTCTCACCTGCTACTAAGTGAGAATTAGCGCTGCGATCGTTTTCTTTTCACACTGTGAGTCACTTAAGCTCAGTCCCACAACCTGCTGTTACCTTACTATGTGCCTGAGATGGTCTCACACAAATATAGCTGAAAGGTTTTTCTTGTTCAGCCCTAACAAATAAGCCTCACTGCCCCATCGGTGGCCCACACAACAGAAGCAGAGCTTTTGACGCTGATGCTGTTGAGTTATTACTGTGCTTACTCCTCTCCTTTTCTCCCAGGTATTTCTGCAAGTCATCGGAGTGATTGCAGTAGCTGCTGTCATCATCCCCTGGATTCTTATTCCTGTTGTTCCTCTTCTTGTTGTCTTCCTGTTTCTGCGATGCTACTTCTTGCAGACCTCCAGGGACATCAAGCGTCTAGAATCTACCAGTAATTTTTTATTTATTTTTTGTGGTGTGGGATTTGGAAGAAATAAAAGCACAGACTACAGGAATGCTAATAGGCTATTGAAAAAAGCAGTGATAATTAGCATAAAGGCTAAAGATGGCAGTGGCCTATGCCTTGGTCACACGCAGTTTCCTCAAAAGATGAGAGTTCATGACTTCACATATAATAGGAAAAAATGTCAAGTGGTCATGACTAGGCCACATCAAGCTTTAGTTCCTTTATTTCATTCAAAGCTGAGAGCCAGAATGCGCATTGACTAACAAGTGCCGTCATTTTTTAGAACAAATGCTTTGTTTGAATCATTCAAGGAGGCATTTAGGTTTTGTTAAGGAGTTTGTAAGTCTGATGAGTTGAAACAAAAGACGGCTGAATGGCGACCTTTCCTTAAATCACCTGTATTATTGTTAGTATAACAGAGTACACATTCATATTTTTCACTTCACATACTGATACGCTGCAAAATAAAACCGAACAGTTCAGACTATTAGTATTAAATGTACCCTGACACTATAATTGTATTTAGAAATCTGGTCAAAACTCTTAAAAATGTTAAATGCCTCGCTAAGCTGTGTTTTTTGCCTTGTATATTTCCTATAGCTCGGAGTCCTGTTTTCTCCCACCTTTCCTCCTCTCTTCAAGGCCTGAGCACCATCCGTGCCTTCAAGGTTCAGCAGAGGTTCCAGCAAATGTTTGATGTGTATCAAGATCTTCACTCAGGTGAGACGAAAAAGACATATTTGTGTTACATCTAATGAGCTCCATTATCAATCTCATCTAAAGCCATTCATGATATTCAGACTGTATTAAGAAGTATTTCCTCATATGCAACATGTGGAGTCTGTCTTTGTTAACAGAGGCCTGGTTCTTATTCCTGACTACCTCCCGCTGGTTTGCCGTGCGACTCGATGGAATTTGCTCAGTTTTTGTCACCATTACTGCTTTTGGCTGTTTTTACCTCAGGGATGGTACTGTATGGGTTTTGACTCTGTGCATGCTAAGAGACATTATTAGCAGAAGCAAGAGGAAGGACTCGTGCATGTGTGACTGCATGTTTACTTCTTCTTTGATAATACAGGACTGGAACCAGGTGCAGTGGGTCTGGGTCTGTCTTATGCAGTTACGCTCACAGGCATGTTCCAGTGGGGCGTCAGACAGAGTGCAGAAATTGAGAACATGGTGAGAACACGTAATGAACAAGGGTTTGATGGTTGGTTAACTTCCATTTGAGTCCAAATGTGACCATAATTTGCTAAATTAACACGATGTATTAAATTAGGCTTGAAACTAGAGACTGAGGCCATAAACTCATCAGCATAGTGTTCACTGTGGTCACAGATACAGATTTTAATTAATTTATAAATTGTATTATAGGGATTTTCTGTTACATAAAGTTATATAGGAGCAGCTTATTTATTTATTTATTCATAAAATAGTTAAAAGAGGAAAAATTATTTTAAGGAAGTGCCTACTATATGCTTTATTTTTGCAGATGACATCAGTGGAGAGAGTGGTTGAGTATGCAGAGCTGGAGAGTGAGGCATCATGGGAGTCAGACAAACAGCCACCGAGCGATTGGCCCAAAGCAGGCGGCATCACTTTTGACAGAGTCAACTTCTCTTACAGTGCCAGTGAGCCTTTGGTCCTGAAGAACCTGAGTCTTGTCTTCAAATCTAGAGAAAAGGTCCTTGTCTTTATTCCCACCTGTGCATGCTTACTGGAGTGCATAGCCCATGACTAAGGTTGATATGCAGCTAGTGTAGTAGGTGTGGTGTGATTCTTTTTTTATGTGGCATTATTCTCAAATCAATTATTAAAGGGACACCACATTGTGCTTCTGAATCTTCAGGACTATACCATTTGTGATTCATGGAATACATATCATGTAATTAAGACTGTTCAAGTGGATCCATTTGTCTCCAATTTGCATTTTGAGCTACCTGACGGTGACAACTGTTTATTCACTATAAGAGAGAGGAGAGGCCGAGGTAGAGGGGTGAAGGAAGAGCGAGAGAGGGGAAGGCTGAGGGAGATGGTTGAGGATGATTGAAATTGTGTTTAATGCAGGGGGTGTATTTTGCATGGCTACGGTTGGCCAGGGCGGCTGATTTCACAATGGATGGGTTGATAAGTGCAGAGGCCCTGGCTCTGACAGCCCATGGGAGGGATCTCTACCGCATGCCTTGGGGGTAAAAGGCTTTGTGCATCCTGACAGTTCCCCTGACACCCTTTCACCTGCACCTACCATCTACAGTATAAGATCCTTTCACTTTGTCCCATACAGCAGTCATACGCTGTATGTGTATATATATATATATATATATATATATATATATATAAAAATATATTCATTTCACAATCCTTGCATTTCAATTTGGTTCTGCTGTGGCTAAAGTGTAATGTCACATTAGATTTGCGTGTATCCTCTTGAGCAAATGCAATTACTTTTGGTGTGTATTTACATTCATGTAGTGTGGAATTCTTCTTATGTAGGTTTAAGCAGATGAATGCAGAGACACGATTTCAGATTCAGTCGCATACAAGCACTTGGTAATTTTTTAAATGTCCATGTAGGCACTTACTTTATAAGTACTGGGGGTGGGGCTTAATTGTCACATGTAGGAGGGCCTATGTGTTTTAAAAATCGGAATGTGAGTTACTCTAATAGCTCCTATGAGAGTATGGATGTAGCATGAGAGAGTAAGCATATCATTACTTCTCTATTACCTGTCAGCCTAACCACTTATCTTTCTGTATCCACATGCCCAATGGCTATGCAACAGCATATAACAAACCTAAATGGTATGACACTAGTTCAGCAGAGCAAGCGGTGCAATGCTAATAAGATTCCTGTTCATTGGATTCAGCCCACCTCATGAGTTTTTGTTCTTTGGTATCCCAAGTCTGGTAAAATACTGGAAACACGTATATTATACTGTCATTTTATGTGTTAACTACCATCACACGTATGTACAGCATTAGCAGATACCTGTGGATGATATGACCTTGTGCTTTAAAGAAAGTATCGGGTGATGACCTGCAGGTTACCATACCCTGGGGTAGTACCATAGAGCACATAAACAAGTATGAGTGAGTGGTAATTTTGACTCGGCCAATTTATTAGGTGTGTTCAATGAGATTTGATAGATTTGATACGCTGACCCTGATGGGGTGACTTTTAGAAGAGCCACAAAACTATAGAGGCCCGTTTATGTCACCTTTTACAGTTGGTTAAAATGAGTAACTAAACTTTTCTAACCCACCCACATTGGTGTTTATGAGATAAGCACACATCTAAATAAATATAGCACACTTAAAAATAGCTAAATTGAATTATAAACACGTTAATTGTCCCTAACACAAATGCTACAAATGAATTTATACGTGTCATTAAGCTGAAACACTTAAATATGATTAAGATATAAATGATTTGATTTGATTAAGGGAAATATTTTTAGCTTTAAATCTTGATTATGAGGGTTAGAGAGGCTTACAGAAGGATTTTCTCCATTGCCCACCATTTTTTTAGTATTTTGACTGTCTAGTAAAACACAAACAATTTCATACATAAATATTATAGGACAGAGAATCTTCCCTTAGTTTTTATGCCAGTATTGTACAAAGGTTAATATTGTAGTTTGCCAGGCAACTGGGTCTCTTACTGACAAAATAATAAGCACTATTTTATTTATTTATGGGTTTTTTTTGTGGGCATTTACTAAGACTTTACAGATATAACATACTAGCTCTTTCCACTGTAGGTTGGCATTGTTGGACGCACTGGTGCTGGTAAAAGCTCCCTGATCTCTGCCTTGTTCCGGCTGGCAGAACCTGAGGGAAGAATAACGATTGACGGATTTCTGACGTCTGAGATTGGTCTTCACACACTGCGACAGAAAATGTCTATCATCCCACAGGTGCGTTTTTTAAATTTCAGTATCAGCAGTTGTGTTTTGTAACTAAACACAGTAAATAATAATCATCTGCAGTGAATCTAGGTTAGAAAGATATTACTTATAATATAATATATTAATTACTACCATGTTTAACCTTTTCGTTCTAAAGCAGCTTTGCTTTGACACCTTCTGCAAGGTCCCATGATTCCTCATGATTGAGTAATGGCAGAAATGTCAGCTGCACGACGGTAACAGAAGCCTGCATGCTTTTGCCCTTGTTAGACTTGGCTTTTAAAAAAAGCTAAAACAAGTGAGGAGAATTACAGTCGTCACTCAGGGGATTTCTGAAAGTGAGACAAACGGATGCCTTGAGACAGTTTAACTTTATTTCCGCTTGTTGAAACTGATACGGCATTAAGAAAATGCCAGCCTGCGGGTGAGTGTCAGCAGAGAGGAGGGAGGGGAGAAGACTCCCACGGCCTATACTGTGAAGAGAGCAGTTCCCCATCCCTGACAGAGGATTAGCCCTCTACCCCCCAAACATGGGAAAGCTGCTTAGAAGAAGTCTCCCCCATCCTCACAGTCAGAGTCCCCTTGTACACCGTCACTTAGCTCAAGTCTTAAACATTTCTAGGGTGCAGCCAAGATGCCCAAAAACAGTTTCATTAATGCTTTTCTGTGGATTTGATAGGTTTCTGGCATTGCTACTACTTCAGATAAAGTTTCACTTCTTAGTCCAAACTAGTTTGCGATGGATTTGATGTATGTTTGATGGGATTTTGTTTACTCTTTCTGCATCTCCTAGAGGGAGAGACTGCTACAAAGTGGCAGGTTACGAGTCAAAACTTTAACTGCACGCTCATCTCATCTGTATCACATGCTGGATGGCATTTTCATTATGTAGGCAGCACTCGGGAGAGTAGAGTTTCTCTGTAGTCTGTTGTTAGTATTACAAACTTATATATGGAGCGAAGACTCTTGGATTTACACAAATTCATCTGAAAGCCTTTTTTTATTCTCCCGCTAGACGTCGATGAAATGATATGCAGTCAACCTTTCACTTGAAAAAATTTTTTTGACATAAATTGCAGGTTGTCGTACTTTTCATTTGGAATTTTGAGTTTGATATGTAAACTATACATTGCCGCTGAGGAGTTTCATTATTTGGCGCCCACAGATTTGATTATGATAAGCTTGTATTAGCATATGGCATTAAAAAGGGATCCATTTCAGTTTCTATTGAATTCTCAGGAATGACTTAGGAGAAAAAAATGAATTCTGTGGCAAACAGAGGGCTTAGAATTGGTGGAGCACATAATCGGTGTATAGAAAGCTGTGCTTGAAAGCAGTTTTTCCGACCTAACATTGAATCCTCAATTAAAGTGTGTCACAGAACTAGTTTGAATTGGGACTTCAGCTGGCTTAATGACAAGGTGGTGTTTTGGTGACAGAGGGAAAAGCTCATTGGAAGTAAAGAGGTGGAACATTTTCCAAGGCACAGGTAGCAGGGATGAGACCCTGAAAGCTTTACTTTCTCTGGATTGAAACTGAGAAGTTAGCCCTGCGCTTTCTGACCTATATGACGGCTTGTTGAGACATGACTTTTTAATTTTTGCTGTGCTTCCACACCCAAACGTATGCTTCATTTTCTTTTCTTATGAAGGTGACCTGTAAGAGAACAGATGTAAAGGTGTGGATATATTAATAGTTCTGTAACCTTTAAGCCTTTTAGGCTCATTGTGTGCTTTACTTTTGCTCCTAGTCTAATCTCACAGTTGCCAGATGAACGTATCGTATCTTGATTCGAGGTCAGATGCATATCTTGACTAAGCTGGAGTTATCGCGTTCCTCTGACTGTGATGCGGATACAATGGAAGCATCACTTTTTGTTATGGACAGTCGCTGCTCTGTGCAACCTGAAACTGTGGCAGACTCAATAGCCTTGTATTATTATTAAGTTGGTTTTTTCTTTAAACAGTCATTATAACGATTTAAGTACCTTGCTTATTTTGCTCACGGATCAAACACTGTGGACATAAATGCAATATAAAAACCTTATCTGCAGCAGCGGTGTACCGTGAGTGAGAGGGTCTTTATGCTGTCCAAGGAGAGCCCTCTACTGAGTAAATCACTTTAGCAGAGCAAGATTTATGAATACACGCTATATGTGGCCTGTCATGAGATGATGTGGGATTGTTCCTTTTTATCAGTTCATCACAAACAGAGTGGCGTGTTGGAACAGTGCCCATGGACAGGCTCTTTCCTTTACACTGTAATAAAGAGCTTTATTTACCCTCTTAAAGAGGGCTGTGTGGCTCAACCTTGATACAGGTGCATGGCTTACCATAAATACATATCTTGGACATCCTACCTGTCTGAGATGTGAGGCTGTCCTTTTATGAGGGTAGTCAACTAATGTGATAACCTAACTATTCACACATGCTTGTACATTTAGTTAGTACGGTTTCCTATTCTGTATTTTAATGTTAACTTGACAGTCCTTTTGTGTCATATTATACATTCAGACAGACATGCACGACTATTCTCCACTAGCACCAATGCGCACGTTGTGGTTTTCCAAGTAAAAAGATCAACTTACTGAAGCATAGTTGGCTAGAGCACTGAATAGAGCTCCTGAGTGGAGCAAGGCCTTTGTGAACATCTTCCCCTCACACATTGCTTAGCACTCTTCTATAAATCCTGTCTTAACCCTTTCATACATCTTCCCCTTGTCATTATCTTAACTGGCCACGGCCTTCTCTTTCCATATCCATCTATCCACAGGACCCAGTTCTCTTTACGGGCACCATGAGGAAGAATCTAGACCCTTTCAAGCAGCACACAGATGAGGACCTGTGGAATGCACTCCAAGAGGTACTCCAGCGTGGCTCTGAATGATTCCCCCTTGCCGGCCCAGGGGGGGATCCCTCTGTCCCTCTGTACAATGCTGCCATTCAGATTCCCTGCTCGCCACAAGTCATGGGGGGAAATCCCATTAGGGCCATGGGGCCCAGCTCAATGTGCGGCTTGTAACGGGTAACCATTGAAAGTGCTGGGGGAGATGTGTTTGGGCAGTCAGGCCAACCAGGATGAAGGCTTCCCCCACAGTGAAGGGCTTCAGCTCCTGGTCCTGCCTCTGAATGGGTTTGGTGGCCTGGATTAAAGCTAGAGGCTGGCCACAAGAGAGCACTGGCCAAGGTCATCAGTAGACCTGGCCCTGCATTGTGCCAGGCAGTTAATGGGTGTGTTTGGATGGCTCTTTAAAGACATCCCCACAGGAGGCCTTTATGCAGGAGTAATGAAGGGTAGGGGCTGAGCTCTCTCTCTCTGCAGGTGCAGATGAAGGCCATGGTGGACGAGCTGCCCAGCAAGCTGGAGACGGTGCTGACGGAGTCGGGCTCTAACTTCAGCGTGGGCCAGAGGCAGCTAGTGTGCCTGGCCAGGGCCATCCTCCGGAAAACCCGCATCCTCATTATTGATGAGGCCACTGCTAATGTGGACCCAAGGTCAGATTATACTTCACAAGTAAATTATTATACATCAGCGTGGAAGCGCTCTCTTCCACATGTGTCTTGTTTTTCTGTACAATGGTGCTACACAATATGGGTATTTTTAACTGCATAGAATAAAACTTTTTCTCTGTAGAGTAGGGTTAGTCAGAATTATTCTTTAAAAACTTTTTGGTAAAGCATCGGCGCAAACATGGATTTTTCTTTTTTTGTTTAACACACATAATGAAAATATATGGGTTTTTAAGTCTAAATCTCACCTGGTGAAGATCAAATCAAGTCAATTTTAAAAAAAATGTAACAAAATATACCACATACTTGTCTTTTTAAAGCTGAAGTCCTGTGGTATTCTGTATTTTTTCTATCTGTTGCTGCACATATTTCTCTGCTGATGAGCCATTGTTCTGTGTTGCGTAAAATCCCTGCCCAAGGCTGTATAGGAAGAGAGCTTTTCAGTTCTCAGGTGCTTTGTTTCCTGCTTCTTTAGAACTGATGGGCTCATCCAGCAGACTATCCGGGACAAGTTTCAAGAGTGCACAGTCCTGACCATTGCTCACAGGCTAAACACTATCATTGACTGTGACAGAATACTGGTAAGTAAGAAAGCAGTAAATTTCCATTGTAAATCACTTTAGTGAAGGTTTTAAAATAAGACTCTTCTGCTGGAGTTCATTCCAACATTGCTCTGCAAGTAGCTTTGTGATATTCCCTCCTAAACTTTGGCAACCCCTTGTACTATCTCACCAGCTACAGTAAATATTGCACTCAGTGTTTTCAGAATTTGTAGAGTAAATCTGGGGTCCCCTGCAAAACATGCACTTCACATTCATTCTCATTGTTGTATGC
Source organism: Neolamprologus multifasciatus (assembly GCF_963576455.1). Classification (NCBI taxonomy): domain Eukaryota; kingdom Metazoa; phylum Chordata; class Actinopteri; order Cichliformes; family Cichlidae; genus Neolamprologus; species Neolamprologus multifasciatus. Next base: position 18,007,814 of record NC_140454.1, on the reverse strand, counting down.
CAAACAAAAGCAGCTTTTAAACACCTCTGTCCTTTATTTTCAGTTCCGCTACCTTATTTCGCAACAGCTGGGCAGATTTCTCACTCGCAGCATCCCCTTTCATTCAACCTTCGCTTGCACCACTTGATCTTTGGCCCTTTCCTGCTACTGCCTGCAGAGGTGCCAATTAGTGCCATTTGTGGTGGCATTTGTTAAGAGTCTATGGAGGACGGGGCACGACCCGGTGGCCCCTTGGTGACTGAGAGGGTTGCTGAAATAAGGCAAATATCACAGAGAGGGGACTGTTTCACACCTACACTCGTGTTAAATGCCCACAGACTGTCACACACTCTGGGAAAATTCAATTGGGACCCGGAAGAATCGTCCAAATTGAAAGAATCGAATTGCATTTCCTGGTAGCTTGCTCCTAAACTTTTGATTATGACAGCAGCTGCAGAAGTCTCCCTTTCATACTAAACACTACCTGAAAGTGGGCTTTACTGATAACAAACTGCTCATTAACGCTGTAAGGGGATCGAGCTTGTTAAAATTTGTCTGTGATATAATTGTAGTCTTTTCCAAACTGCCTGAATTGGCACTATTCTTTGTGTGGTTTACATGGCATGTGATGACATAGAAATGATGGTAATTTTCTAGCGAGTCTTAAAGGTGTGATTGTTGGATTTGACTGAGGACCACCCCTAGGCCTCTGAAATGCTAGGATAAATACATGGATAAATCCCTGATCTCCTGTCTGTCAGAGTCAGCGCACCAGACTTTGACGCTGCTAACAGGTTACCCTCATTGTGCATGGCGTTCTCGAGCAGAAACAGGCACCCGTGTTTGTTGTTGCATGAGTCACATAAAATAGATGGTTCCTATGTGCACCGAACTACTGTTTCCCCATTCAGCTTGCACTGTCTGCTTGCATCACTCAGCAGTGAAACAGCTGAAATGTCAGTTTTCCCCAAAGTAAAGTATACAGACACAGGAACACACACGCACACACTTATACACACACACCCACCATTGTATGTGTGATTGCAGGTTCTGGATGCTGGCATGATCCAGGAGTATGATGAGCCATATGTGCTGCTCCAGAACCAGGATGGGCTCTTCTACCAGATGGTCCAACAGACAGGCAGAGCCGAGGCTGCCTCGCTCCTGCACACAGCCAAACAGGTAACCACGTCCACCTTTGTCCCAGGACAAGCCTGTCCCTAAATAAGAGCCCAGTCGTTGCACAGTAATCCCAGACTCTCCCCTTAACTCCAGGCTCTGTTGCTCACCTCCAAAATAATACAGCTAAGTAACAGAAGATGTATGTAGCCCTGACAATGCAAAGACACTTGATTACCATTTTAATTTAAAGTGTCTACTTGGAGCATTGCGACACCATAACATTAATTTCAAGAGAGAAATTGTCCCTTTGTAGATTTACATCCTCTGATATTATCGGAAAAAGTCTCTGTGTAATCTTTTTTCTCATAATGTAATTTTGAGATCATTTTAGCGATGATTCTAGAAAAGCAGCTTTCTTTGCACTGTATCTATTTTGAAATATTGGGTTTAACTTCATCGCGATTTGGGATAAACTTTCTATGGGGATTACTGTAATAGAGAATGTCCATATTTTTTCCCTGTGGAATTCATTTGTGATGTATTTCCCCTTCAGACACTGAACAGATAAGAGCCAGCTATTCATTGTTCAATTCCACTTTATGTGCATCTGTCTGGGACTACAGATACCATATTGCAACTTCAAACAGGTCTTTGTGAAATAAGAAAAAGTAGGCATCATTTCATTTTCTCTCTGTCCCTCGCACAAATTTATCAGCGGAACTGTATCTCCTCAGCCAGAGGAGTGAAATGAGTAAAATACTGATTTCAAAGACTCAGCACAGTGTGGTATTATTTGGTTTCGTCTTACCCTGCACACTGGCGGATTGGTAGTGGCATTGTTCGGGCCCTTACGTTTTCCTTTCTTTATTGTAGGATGCTCTTCTTTGATCAGATTACTGCAGCATCCATAACTGTCTAGCACCACTTATTAAATACAGAGATAGTCCGCATGTTGTGTGTCAAGTTTCTATAGTTGTCAGTCAAGGTTTAAATACATTCAATAATCTGATATCAACCTCTAGCTCCTTTGTCCGTGCTGAAAGAGAATCCCAGAGTAGACAGTACATATATCTCAAGCTATGGCCAAGCTTTCACTTCCATTGCCTCTTTTTCCACAAACTTTCTTGCTGAAATTGTTCAGCTGTCAGAGCGGCTCGGCATAAAGAAGCCATGCCTTTTGCAGGCGCAAACACTGCAATCCGGCTTTTCTAAATAGCGGCTTGCAGCTTAGGAGCCAGCGTAAGAGAAAATTAACTCCACAAATAATTCCTGTAATTATCTCCAAAAATTTCCTGCCTTTAATCTAACAGTTGTTTACTGGGCTAAATAAGCCACTTTTGTATGCTTCAGTGGGTGATAAATCCCTTCGCCGTGCTCTGACTGGATCTGTCATAAATCGCGCCTTAACAGATCGTAGCTCAGATTGGGCAGTGTGCTTGTGTTCTGTGACACTGCTTCCCTGATCCGCTTTTCAGGTTTACACGAACAAAAAGCGGCTGACTGACGTGCGCCGTGACGAGGACATCCGCGTCATCTTCGAGACGTCCCTTTGACGGTTTGGAGGGTCGCTGTGGTCCTCGTGTTAGCCATCAGTGACCAAGTATTTTAGCAGACACACCGATATTCCTAAATGTCTTCAGGCCTAGTGCAGTGTAGTGTGCGCTCCATTTGATTAGCATAGACCCGTGGTATGGAACAGAAAGGAGGCACACGCCTGAGGTGGGCTGTGCCTTCCATTGACAGCATATTACTGCATGGCTGTTTATTGATTGCAAACGGCTATATTTATGTAGGTGTGTCCTGGCTTCTGGGGTATCTACAGTGGGGAACTGGTGCTCAAAAGAGTGTCAATATTCTGTGTGCAATAAATTACCTGTGGCTTAAATTGTTCTTTTAGGGAAAACATTGTTTTATAGGAATAAAGTCTTTTCATTACTTGAAAAATGCTTGACAAGCCAAGGAGAACCTCAGAGGGGACACAGATGCTTTCTGTAATTATTGTGCCTTAATCACGCGATTGATTCCTAGTAATTGCACTGTTTGTAAATTGAATGGTTTTCCTGCACTTTGACTCTATCGGTTTTATGTCTACCTCATCTCTAGTGAGCAAAGACCAGTAACAGTTGGCAATGATACTGACTAATATCAAGGAACAAGATGTCTCTCAACTTTCTGTCCTGGCTTGTTTGATTAACGACTTTATTTGAAAATGTAACACTTTTATGCAGGTAATTATGTGGATGGAACAGAGTGAGATTATTTATATCCTGGTAATTATTCGCGCTGTTTGATTTTTTTTACATCTTTGTCTACTGCTCGTAACACAAATGGAAGGTAAGATTTCAAGCACTTTGCAGTTTCTAAGTCATAAATAAGTGCGAGGAATGCTCACTTGTAACTGACACTAGATTCGTTTCAAATTTCATTTAATAAAAGAGTATTGTTTTGAACGTTTCGCTTCATTTTGCTTCATTGTGAGACTGACTCACCAGCATTTCCTCCCCGCTGTTGCTCATTCCACACTCAGCTGTCTGAATGGTGTGTTTGCTTCAGGTCAGTGGTTACAGCTGGAGTTGAACACGATGCTACAAACTGGTAAGCGGTTAAAGGAAGCGACCGTGTGATTATCGTGCTGAGTCGAGTGATTTTCTAATTCTGTTTCAGTGGTAAAGTGGCGCGGCCTTGCACTCTATTATTTGAACATGTCAGTAGTGCAATAAGATGATTAAGTCTTAAAATGTAATTTTGTCATTAGCGGCTCTCTTAGAAAAAAGCTGTTTAATTTGGCTTCATACAGACAAGCGCAAAGCCAGTGATTACACATTCACAGATTCTTGTCAGTAAACACTTAGCTCGGTCTAAAAGGCGGTATTTAACCAGGCCTGTATTTGGGTCATGAACTGTGGGACATCAGTTCCTTTAAAAGCTGAGTGATTTACACAATTCATTAGAGCCGGTGAATCTTCAGCTGGCGTCATATTAAATGGTTACTTACTCTCAAATAGCCCCTTGGGAGCTGAATTGTTGGCTTGCGAATAGATTAAAGTTTACATTGAAAAGAAAAATTGAATTCAGAGGTAATCAATAGCATAATGGGCCAGTGAGAGGAGCCTGCTGCCTGAAATGAAATTACCATATTTTTAATCTTAATTTTCCACTCTGTTTATCTGACAGTGTGGATGTGCAATCCAAACAGATAATGAGAGAGTGGGATATTGACAGTGGGGTCCTCTGGAGTGCTTGTTTCAGTGATTAAACACTGTGATCTGTGATTACTTTGTGTCGGGTGTCAGGCTGGTGGCCAGGGCCCAGGGAGACGTAGGCACACGGCAGCTGGAGCATCACGGGTCTCTGAGGTGCTAATGCACCTGACGCAGCATTGACAGCATTCGAAACCCTATCAGGGACTGCACCACATGGCAGCTGCCACAATAGAAATACTCATGGCACTATCTACATCAGAGTCAGCATATATCCTCTCTGCTCTCCCCTTGATAAGAGCCAGCGCAAGAATGGTGACAACAAAGTTTGCACAATATGTATTATTAACCAGATACCTCCCTACGTCCCTCAATAATAGCACCATTTTAGGACATATCTGAATAGGTGTGCGAATAGCAGTGCTGTCAACATAGTGCTGATATAGCTTTAATAAACAAATGTCTGGGAAACCTGGCTGTCCACACAATGAAATTTAATCCCAAAGAAATAAAACGCAAAATAAGAGTCAGCACAATGTGGAGGCAGTGAATAAAATGATGAATTCAAACCGCAGCAGCTAGCTCATCCACACTTTTAAGAGAGAAGTGATACACTGGTGCTGATTTGAGGTTGGGGACAGCTGCCGTATTCAGTTAAAGATGTTTTATTGTCAGTTTTGGAGAAGAATAATGTAACAAGTATCTGTAACAAGTGAAAGTGCTGTAAATTGTTTAAGATTGTTTTGTCACGGGCCTATAAGTAGGCGACTGAAGGCCATTTTGGGTTTAGGAAACAATGTTGTTGGGTTTTTTTTGTTGTTTTTTTTACAGACTTTGTGTTGTGCCAGCATTTTCTTTTGTGATTGATACTGCTGTTTGACAAATGGAAACAAATTGCACGGTGAAGGCGTCTGAATGGCAGGGAGCTGGGGAGTGTCAAACCTGGTGCTGAAAGACGATGAAGCGAGAGCCTCAGGTTTTTGTGGGCGACTCAGACCTGACTGATCCCAACATAAAGTACTTGTTGAAGAGAAGGAGAAAAGGAGAACGGGATTTTCGACAGGCTGCAGTGAAATTAGGAGAATTGACTATGGCGGCTTTGTTCCTGGCTGGTGACATGGGGTGGGGGGAGATGGGGAGACTGGAGCGATTCCCCAGAGAATCACTGCTCAGGCTTTCTAAAGTGACTACAAACTGAATATCTGACAAGTTCCCAAGGCCTGACACAACCCTGTGTAGAGCTAAGAAAAACAAACAACAAATGGCACGTTTTGAAGATACGTGTGGTGACACTGGATGCACTGTGTTAGAAAATGGCTTTTTATCTTGTTAAAAATAGGCACTCAATTCGAAACATGCTATATTTTCTATATCGGCGCAACAATCTAGTTAGACCTAGTTTTCCTCATGACAGACTTTGTCAAACTACAAAAATGAGAGCCACCAAGTGTCATTTTCCAACTTATTAGAGGACTTATGACTGGCAGCGTTTCTTTCATCTAACACCATAAACAAACACAAACAGCAGCTCAAACTTTTTCCTTTCTCCGTGTACACATGTGGTTTAATAAGCCGCACTGACTCAGGGTGCCTCAGCAGTTTAGTGACCACACTGAGCAATACTGCTACAAACAATAATTATAGGTCATGCATGTAATGGATGATTATATTTTGTAAATTATCCAGGCTGTGGTGTGTTTCAAGCTCTTTAGAAACTCTTTAGAAACAAGCACTAAAAGTTGTTCAAACAATAAAAAAACAAAAAAACAACTTGGTTTTTAAGAACTACGCATTTTTGCAGTTCTCCGCTACTTTGAACTAAACTGGCTAATGTGGCCCTTTGAAAGGCTAACAAATAGGAAACTTCTTTGCATGCTTTAGCTTTAAATCCTGGACATGCTCTGCCACCTTTCAAAAGTAGCGTTTGATTCCTCAACTGCGAGAGAAAGAAGCAAAGTGGAGTGTAGACAATAGCCAGGGGCTTATCTCATCAGTAAATAAGGCTTATTGCTTAAAGACATAAAAGGCTATGCTTATTGGTGATGTCATCCCTTTGTGTAAGATTGATGAAGCTTGAGGCAGGGGGCATAATGTGAATGTATGTGTGTGAAGAGAGGCCTGGTGCACCAAACTCTGGAGTTCTGAACTTTCCCCTGGAGAGTTTGATTTAATTTAAAATGTATGACATATATTTTAACTGCTGCTGCACTAAAATTGCACTCTTTGGTGGTAAACTAGCCCAAATGTACTTCAAAGTTCCATCTGGCCAGGGGGCTTTTATCCTTAGACATGAGAGCGGTTGATGTTCTGTGCATGTAAACGTGCAGCTTTGGGTAAAGGTGGGGACAGCTTGTGTCCCCCCATTATTGTCTGGTTGCATTTACGTGGGTCCAAGGGCCCACTGTGTCTTTTCGGGTTACTTTCTCATCATTTCTCCTAATGTAGAGACCCACAGGGTTGGTGGCAAGCGCACAATGCGGCCGTTGTATGGTTACTGTCAGCTCTCTCAAATAAGGCTTCCTGTTCATTAGACTTCTTTTCACCTTCGCACAATGCGCCGGCTTTGCAGCAATAGTGAGTCGACGCCCATCTCTTCAATGCCATGTGAATAGTTCTAAATAGTGTTTATGCAAGCTATTGTTGTCTATTGTGTGTCCAGTCTTAATGCACAGTGATTTGCCTGCTTTTGTTGCCTGGGATACATTATCTTGCCTATGTGGCTTCAGATGCATGCCTGGCCTTTGAGCCAGTAAACAGTCTAAAAGTTAACTCCCTATGGACAATGCTGGAGATCTCTGATAAAGTGGGACATAGTGTTACTGCCTCATCTATGCCTCTCTACTAAGTGGTAAGATGGCTTCTCCCACTGCACGTATATCCTTTTTTCTGTCTGCACAGCCTCTCAAATTAAATGTTGAGTGCACAAAGGCTCAGACTTCTCTTTGCATTTTTTCATGTGCAGAAAAAAACCTCAACTCTAATTAAATAGTGACATTTAACCTCAAAGCTGATGTAAATCATAATCTGTGGGGATCATTAAAAAAAACATAGTAAAGTTGGTGCTGTTGCTTTCAAAGATTAGGCTGACATTATCTGTTGCACATCTGGTGAAGAATGTCTGCTCGGCGGGGAGATATATTTAAACCCTGTGTCTTTATTCTTACAACCGTCAGTGTGAAAATGAAACGGTAATGCAGTTAGACAGGCAGGTGGATAATCTGGCACACATCACAGTCAAAAGAATAAAAACTTTTATATCTCAAAGATAATGTCAAAATGATATGTCGGCTAATGGAAATTTGATGTCTCGTCGGTTGCATTAATATGGATTTCTGCTGTTGCACTGTGTTGCGTGTTTGCACCACAACTTTATTGATTACATTGATTTTTAAAAAATAAATAAATGAAATAGCATGTACATTTTGCATTGTACTAGTGTAGCTATATTTGTATTTGTGCCCCATTTATTCAGTTATAGTTGACATTACGTATTTCACGAAAACGTTCCTGTTGCTCGTAGCTAAACTGTAAACTTTTCTCAGCAAGTTCAACCGAGTTAAGCAGATTTTAAAAATGAGCTTTTACCTGTGTGTGTGTGGGGGGGGGGGGGGGGGGGGGGGGGGGGGGGGGGGGGGCATACACCTAAATTGTTTTTCCAAAAATCCAAATAAACCTGAAAAATGACAGAATAGGAATAGGCAGCATATTATAGCCTTCATCTGTTTGTAGCATTGTTCTAGAAAGTGTATACATCACCTCCAGAGAGTAACCGATAGGCCCAACCATTCACTACTTGGATAGTTGCACAAAAGCCGAAGATATCTGCGGCACAGATTACATTATACTCATTTCAAAAGCATTCACAGTCAAGTATGCAGAGTGGAAAAAAAAAGATGCTTTTAATGTGAGTCAGTGATTACAGGTGAGAGATGTAACTGATAGGCGGTCATTATTGTGCAGAGATGTGGTTTGTTTGACCCCTAAAGCAGTCTGCTGCCAAGGGAATTTAAAACAAGCTTTGGACTTGGAGGAAAGGAATGTTATGATTGCTCTCAGTGACACTGATACAACACTGTCACATCACCGTTTCCAGGCTATGGGAGACGCGACTGAGCCGAGTCCCACAACCTGAACACTTAGCGGCAGGGATTTTATTAACCTGTCAAAAAAGAGGCTAGGTGCTGCTTTGTCTTTTATTGCCACATCCCCTTACGCTCTTGCTGTTGCTTACACGTTTGACCTCCATTAGCCCACCAGGTGTGTTTCACATTTTATTTAATGAACTGTAGTCATGAGGTAATTCATTGCCTGCAACAATACTCCTTGAAGCAAGTTTTTTTTTTCTTCTTTCCTCCACACTAAAGTAGTGATGCTGACTTGCTTTGCTCCTGGGCTGATATTTTCATTAAAGGCCCTCTTATCAATTAATGAAATAAAGAATCTGTTTCTTGCCCAATGCTATTACCGCCCACAAATCAAAAGGTTTCCAGTGTAATGCCTTGCCTCCCATGCCAGTTAATTAGGTAGTGTTGTGCTACATACTAATGCTACTTTCATGAGAATAATCTGAGACAATGAACCTGTCTCTTTTGTGTCCTTCTGCAAGCCCTCTTAATTAATATCAGCAAATACAAACCAAAGTTAATTGAAATTTGAACATCCCATCTTTATAGTTTACAATAATACAATTGTTCTTGTTTTGTTGGTGTTTTTTGAATTACAATAATAGCTGGCATCATATCTCTATTTAATATTTCATTGATTTTTCTCAGGGATGCAGCAGAAATATAAAAGAAAGAAATGTCTTAACCATGAGTAAACACCGGTGGCAATATATGCAACCCCAAAATTGATTTCGACCGACACATTAATATTCAAACTGCTCCAGATAATCATAACAAGGTGTACATGATTTGTTTTCATTGATTAAGTGACATTGCTCCGGCGTCTCTCAGCATGGTTATTAATATAGTTTGCATTGATATTATTCCTGCGTTAACAACAATTTCAACCAAGTGCGGTAGATTACTGGGCTGATTCAAAGAGTAGCATCTCTGTGGCATGTGGCTTTAATCAGAAACGCTTCTGATGTAAAATCTTTACAACTTTAATCAATCTATGGATGTGCTTTTCAAACTGTATGCAAGTTTGAATAGCATAGTTTTAAAGAGGCTGTGCCCTGCTGTCAGATACCTGATATGTTTTGCAAATTACAAATCCTTCTAGGAATATGAATTAGGCTGTGCGAACTGAGTCCTGCTTCCATTTGTGGTGCGCACAGTTCAGATTTCACATGGTTTACATGAATTCTAGGAGATAACATAATCAGGCCAGGAATGCAGTAGGATTTTTTTTTATTGTTAATGCACTTCTTTTGTCAAATTGGCCCATGAACAGAAATAGCTAAACAAAATAAATAAATAGATAAACAGGGGGTTGTCATTATAGCCTTTATGCAGTGAGATTTCTGAGCCAAGAACATTTCTGAAGTTAACAGTATTTATGTTCCGGTAGCGTTGGTCACAGTCTGTCATACATTATTTGCATCTGCATGTCCGATTAGCAAATGTGACATATTCCTGAGATCAGGCTCCTAGCACTCTAACCACCCACCATGGCAATTAACTGTCTACTAAGCTAACAAGCGTAACACACATGCCTGATGCAAGCCAGTAGAATATCAAGCTACTCTCCTAGATGTATGCCTGTTTACCCTGTAGAACCACTGCGAACACACCGTACACATCCATTTTCTACATGCACTGGCTAATTTCAGATGTTGATTAACCTGCGGCGCTGGACTGAGCGGCTCTCACCATCGTCGATGTGGGTTTATGCTGGGTTGCAGCTGGCGTTGGAAATCCACGAGGGACTAGCGAGACGTTGTCGGGGAGGAAAGAAGCTCTTTGAGCTTTCACCTTCATCATGAGCACTTTAGCTGTGAGCCGAATGAAATTATCAACTATGATACCGGCCTTTTTTGTCTTAAACCCTCATGCTTAAATCACATTGCCCTTGACATTTTGAGTGTTGTTATAACTGCTTTGAAAGAGTACGGCATGAAAAAAATGCCTGAATACATACAAATAACTCAAAGAACAGTATCAAAGAAAGACAGCACATAATACGCTGAATCGTTCTTATTGTGTGTCAGGTTGAAGGGCAACTGATTTACAAGAGTACAAGCGGCCATTTATGACAGTGCATGCTGTAGGTCATCATCGGAAAAAGAAGTAATTTAAGTACCAATCCACTGATGCATTTATTCTTCGAATGGGGCCTAACCATTGTCAGCACTGCTGTAAATAGATTGACAATGTCATTTCACTATGTGTTGGAGACTTATCTAGTGTAACATCTGAATGTAAAAGAAAGCGCACACACGTGTGTATATATATATATATATATATATATATATATATATATATATATATATATATATATATATGTGTGTGTGTGTGTGTGTGTATATATATATATATATATATATATATATATATATATATATGTATATGACAACAAATGGCACCAAACGAAACTATCTGTTCTAAAAAAGCATTGACCGTCAGGGCATAGCCAATATGGAGGTTAATCCATTCTAGTGTCTATACTATGGGATGCTTGTGGAGCCATATTTGCTTAGGGCAGCCATGCAAATTATTACTTACTGCCCTGTAAGCTGATAACACAAATTAGATACCCATTAAAGTTGAACAATGTATATAGAATGAGAAAAGATTGCAAGTGATACCTGAAGGGATGCTTAAGTCATATGGCACTAAAATATGCCTCATGCTTGCAAACTTCAAAAGTGGAGAGATGTTTATCCGTGGGATTGGAAGATGCATAATAGTAATCTCATATGCACAGAGGCAGCTGCCAGGTGGAGGATAGCACACTGCATGTTTATGAATAGAAATCATTACAGGGACTGGGGAGCATACCGGCATGGACCAGTGACACAGAACTTTTTTATCGTCTACCCAGTGCACAGTGCAGCACTTAAAAGTTCATGTTCCGAAATATTTAGTACAGTAGCGCGTCACTTTATTTGTGGTCATTTGGAGCAGTGCTTGATTAGTGTTTTTAACTGAATGCTAATTACTTGAAGCCATGACCTGAGTATGAGTCGTTCGTGCCATGCCGACACCTGAGGGGCCAGCTTTAACAGCAGTGCCACTGCTTCACTCTTCCGCTCTACCTCTCAGCCTGTGCCTCTTATCAGATGAGCCACTTCCATTCATGTGTCAAACACCTCTTTGAGTGCAAATACAAATGTTCAGCAGCTTTTAAGAGGCAGAAGTGCTGTTTGTGGCTGTGTTTGACAAGGGAGGAAGTGTTTCTGGCCTGTTTGGGAACCCTAGCTAATTCTACCTTTGACTTGCCCGTTGTTGTCTTTGAGCCCCTTTCGCTCTCTGCTCCTCTGGCTGGCTGAGAGTTAGGGATTCATCTTAAAACCTCCCCTTTGTCTGACAGACCGTGGAGTCAGCAGTTATTCTTCAACTGGCGACTTTCAGTGCTTGGTGGTGAAAGAGATGAAGCTGAAACACAAAGGCAAATTAAGGGTACAAAAACACTCGCTATTGTTCCATTGTTGAGGGTCACAAATCGTCAAGTAAAAGCAACACAGCGTGGTTGAAATGTATTCGCCTTCATCCCTTTCCCCCCCTCCCTCCCATCTCCTCTCTTTATATTCATTAGATTCATTATAGGCCACAAAGGACTGCCAACAAAACAGCTTGTGATTTTAGTTGAATTCATCCCCCTCTGAGGCCTGCAGGGAAATTAAAGTAGGTGACTATCACTAGAGGGGGAGCAGGCTTGACACATCTGAAGCTTTCAGTGATGCTAATAGCCAAGCGTATCCAAAATACACAGGAGCTGACCTCAAACAGATTGTGGGGGTTTAAAATCATTAGTTTGCAAATGAAGCAAAAGTACATTGGATCTATGGAAGAATCAGCCCACTCTGAACCTTTGATTAGTGTTTGTCAACTCCCCTTTCTCTTCATACTCCCCCGCCCACTTGCAATCCAGAAATTAATAAAGGAGACATAGCGACACTTTGGAGAGAAGCGCTTGCATCTCCAGCACCTGTTAAACAAATGCACTTAAGGCAGGAATCAAATTCCAGGCAGGTTTAAATTGGTGTAAAATCTTCATTTAGATGATGTCCCCAGGGCCTGCTTATTACTTGAGATTTATATAGCATTAGTTCTGCCTCGCAAATGTGGTGCACCATTCCACCTCAGTGAAATATGAAGAGGTTTGATAAAAAGCTACAACAGCTTCTCTCATTAAAAAAACCTAAACCCTTTAAAGATTCATTAATTTAACTTGTGGCACGCAGCTCTGACATGCAGAGTTCTGTGCTTGTGCCCTTGAGCGCAGAATGTTATACAGTGTGCGAGATGCTGCTGTGGCTCATTGGCGTAGGTCTTTAAGAACAGGGCGCGCTGATAAAGTAGGCTACCTGCAACACGAAATACACCTCGCTGCATTTCAGCGGTTCATTTTGAACCGTGTTCCATTGCTGGAAGAAAGCTAAATCTAAAGAATTCCTGTAAGATTCTTTGCACCTGTTGTCTTTTGGAAATCTGCAGTTGGTCACGCTTGGTATCATGTCACGTTGCTGAGAGTGGCACACATCGTAGTGAAGCCTGGAACCTGGAAGGAAGCGACGACAAAGGCATTTTATTTGGAGCAGTACCCCTATTGAGTATGTCTGTTTCATTCAGCAATCTGTTTTGTTCTCCATCCCTTTCAATTTGTTTACATTTGGCCCCTACTGGAGAGGGACAGTCTATTGATTTATTGTCCCTGTTTCCTGAGAGTAGCGTTAAGAGTCCACAAGGCCCCCCATCCTCAGACCCTGCTCTCGCATTGTGTCGCCTCGTTGCTGGCTTCTGTTACCGAGACAGGCCAGCAAAAGGCCCTACCCAAGCATCACAAGGACCTCACAAGGAAAAAAAAAGCCTCGGCCACATGAAGGCCTGAGAGACAGCGCCGCTGCACAATGTAGCTTCGTCTGAATAGCAAGTGCTGTGGGGATGTTTGCCGCCCACAGAGGGCTTTTTGTCATCCTCGGGTTTCACTGAAACTGTTTCAGTTTTTAGGTGAGATCTCTTTTAAATAATTTTATATTTACACAATTTTATTAGCATGCAATTATTTTATGTATGTATGTATATATATATATATATATATATATATATATATATATATATATATATATATATATATATATATATATATATATTTATATATATATATATACATATATATATATATATGAAGGAGAGATATAAATGGCACTTTCCCCCCATTTTTTTCTTCTATCAGTGTGCTTCACATTCATGTCCTGTGACATCTCTCTTTTTTGTGCGCGGATGCTTTTCCATGAAAAGCACCTGTCTGAAATTCTACAGAACAATTTATATGAGTGAAAAGAATCATTCCAGATGAAAGTTGAAAACGCTTTTGTAAAAATGGCCTTTCACCGGTCTCGCTTGAAGATAAACAATTTCCCATGAATATATGGCTGGGCCCGCTATCTATCACAAAAATCAGACTGTGTCCCATACTGAGCCTATTGTAGTCTATTAAAAGGAATCCTTCCCTGTGGCAACCATTTTGCAGGTTTCAAGTAGATAAATGCCTTCCAAGAGGGATAAGAATGCATTTCTACAAAACTGCATTAAAGAGTAATGTTTGTCAACTACTCCGATAAAAACTTCACAGTCACAATTCTTTTTAGAGGCTGCAAATGCATTGGGAATGTGTAAAGCTGATTGGTCTGGGGAGGCTGCCTACAGGTTAGCAGGCCTCATTTCCAATCTCTGACAGCAATATGTGTCGCCGTGCGCTTCATCCCGATTGCTCATGTTGAACACAAACCATGGTCACTCTATATATGGAAATCTCTGTCTTCAGGGCGAAAAAAAATTAAAAAGGTGAGATTGGCACTTTAACCTCCATGCCCCCCTGAAAATATGTTTTAGTCTGATACATTATACTACTGCGAATTATTTATCAAGAAGATACAAGCTTGATATTTCAAAAAAATAATGAGATGTTGAGGTGGCAGCTGGAATGTTCTGGTCCAGTGAGCAGCATCTATGAATCGGGGGAAATGAAGTAAATATGGCAGGCTGGGACACACCATGTGCTGAATGCGAAAGAGTGGAATACGGTGTTTAGGTGGCAATGGCCCAAAACTTGAAATCTACCCTTTGTGGCTGCCTTCTCCAAGGAATAATCATAGTTAATATTATGAATTCAGTGTTTTAAAAGAAATGCTCATATGAAGAATTGCCCATTAAAGCTCACTTCACACCAAAATCAGATGTGTTAAGAAACGAAATTTGAATATCTGTTTCATGAAGGTTTTTTTCCTTTTTGTGTTTATCAGACAGCTCGAAAGACGACGAGTCTAGAATCTATCAGGCAAGAAAAAAAGAAGAAGCAAGTGTCGTGCTAAGTTGAATTGAAAGAGCTCACCTGTCGAAACGCTGCGTTCAGAGAACAAGTCATCCGATTATTGTAGTTCATAAAGCGCGATTCAAGTGAGGGGAGGGGGGGGGGGAATCCATTCATACACTTTGAATACAGTTGAAGTGTGTTTCTCCGCAGATGAATGTCATTTGACAGGACAAAACAGAGAAAGTCTGTGTGTGTTACTGCGAATCCTGACAGCCCCTTGTGCTTTGATGAACGCTGCAATCAAGGTGAACCATGACTTGACGGATTCTTTTAAGGCTCAGCAACATGTTTCTCTCAATAAGCTATTCAAGCCCAAACAATGATGTTTAAAGCTCAGGTATGAGTTTAGACAGAGCATTTTGCTCAAAAATCATTTATAAAATCATTCTCCATGATCTCCGTGGTGTAAGATTGTTAATAAAATGTGAACTAAATTAAGTTAAATTAAATTAAGATGAGATTTGATTCACGGTCAAGACACACGTCACACTTGTAACGAGTGTTTGAACTTGCTAACTAAATCAAATCAAATCACAAGAAAGAAAGTGTTTTATTTCAGCGCTCTCCCCCATCTCTTCTGCTCCCCGCCCCAAACTCTTGTCTTTGTTTTGAATTATTTCATCCTCTCAGAACATCCCGTTGCTTTTCAGGGCCCCTTTTGTTCTTGGTGAAGGGGTCTTTTATTTGGGAGAAATCTCCCATCTCAGACCAGCGCTTTGCCTTGATGCAGATCTTCATTAATCTCCAGGGCCACTGCGGGCTCTACAGCAGCCAGCCGTTTTGATGGGAATTGAATTTGATACCGTATTGTGGCTTGTATGGAAGCTAACAATGGGCTGTGTTCCTTCCTGTGCACAATCAGAGAGACCCAATTAAATAATTTGGTACAATAAAAGGGGAACAAAAGGATACCCAGGCATAAAGTGAGGGCTCCAACATTTGCATTCTACCTATTTCTGTATCATGTTAATTAATTCGCTTTGAAACCACGAAGGGAGGCACAATGGAAAAACAGTGCAGCTCATTTCAAAGTATGTCTGACGAAGCTTTATATTCAGGTGACATGCTAAATCAACATTGTACAATGGGAAAATTCACTTCTTTCTTATTCATTTATTTTCACAAAAAGGTTCTTTATTTGATCACTTGTGATATTTCGATATCGGAAAATTATGTATGTACTGCACATGTATATTTAATTTCCTACAATATATGATAAATTAGAAAAGGCTCTCCTCCGACTCAGATAAAAAACACAACTTTTGTTTAAATAGGATTATTTTGCATCTAAAATGCTCTTACCTGCTCTTAATTAACAACGTGTGAATTGTGTGATATATAACTGCTTTTGTTGATGGTAATATATCATATTCAATGAAGGGTAAATGAATTATCCACGAGTGGCCCCGTGATAAGGGGTGATGGGACCCATATGGAGCTGTCAGTGGACTGCTGGTGGGCTCTCCTAGCCCAGCCACTGTAATTGAAAGAAATGAGCCATGGAGCTGACACATTAGCAGTCTCCCCAGAGATGGACCACACAGTCCACGCACACACATGCACACACAAATGGACACACATACACTGGCTTACTTTTTATATATCATCTACACAGACTCTGCCTCCCTGGAAGTGTAACCCAGACAATGTCAGCCTAGTTGGCGCAGGGCAGTTGCCCTACTGTAACTGAGACAGGGTGTAAGATTGGGTAGGTCTCCGTCTGGGTTAAGGGGATAATGAGAAACTGCCCTGCAGTGAGTTAATCAGCTCATCGCTCTCCCAGCACTGCCATTTATTTGCTGTTTATTCCCCAGCACAGGGCCCCCAGGGGGAGGCCTGTCTGTGAGGCAGCACCTGCAGCTTCCCCGACGCTTGATTTAGTGCTGTAAATGCTGCTTGTGGGCCAGATTACGCTGGACAGTGATCAAACCCTATTTGCACTCTGATTAGACAAACTGCTCCCTGCACTGACCAGGCTGAAGCAATTCTCCTTTAGCAATTTTATATTGCTGCCCTGTGTAAAAATGATTAACACTGCCTGAATGAATGTGGCAGCACATTCACCACAGCCGTATTACTGCCCAGCCCTGATTCTGAACCGGGCATCTGCATTACTGCTAACCATCAGCCGACTGCTACAACAACATATCTGATATTTATCTGCTTAACCACACAAGTTTCACTGTTTTTTTATGATTAGGTGGGACTGGATTATTACCATCTCCTAATAGCTCTCAGATAATTACGGTATATATACATACATATCACATACTATTATAATTGTTATTAAATAGCAAACTGAGCGTGTATAATAAAATGACAGCTTTGTGAAATATACTTTATGTTTATGTTTTTTATGGCTAATAAGAGAACAACAATGGAATTCTGAGGACATCAGCACACGCAAACACAGTATGCTTTGTAAGTGGTAATGATTATCACATGTTATTAGTGTTTTATTGTTGATAAAGGATTTATTACTGGTCTGTGAGCCTGTCTTCTTTCATAGGCTGTCAAATTCTGCTCTTTCTTCAAAGTCGTCAGCATCTGAGAGACCTGCACAAGGTGTCCTTTAGTGTTATGGTGCAATGATGAGACCTGTCTCTCTCCCAGCTAGTTACATATGAACGTGTCATCAGAAACCTTTGGCCTCACGTTTTAATGCACTTCCTAAACCTAAAAAAGATAAGATCCTTTTTAGAACAAGTATTACATACAGTTTCAGCTTTGCAAAAAAAACCCCAGTCAGATATTGCTCACAGTTGATTTCAAAATCAATTATCAATGAAGGCATATTAATAATTATAATTCCATTGTTTAACTACAAAATAGCTAATGACTAAGGTTTAGTTAACTATAAATTTAGCATCTGTTATCACTCATTTTAAACTGGTACCAAACTAAAATACCAGCCTAAACCTAGAAAAAGCAGCATGTTCTGCTTTGGGTTATAAATAAACTTGTGTAGGACTAACTCCTCAAATTAAAATACAACTAATTAAAAAGAAGAAGTTGCTGTGAACCAATTGAGGCTATGCTCGTGTTGGTCATATTAGTCATTATTTATGATATTTTTTATCATTCTTCCTACCCTCAATGTGTACATATGAACACACATATGAACACATTCACATATATGTGCACTCAATTCTAAGAACAGACAATACATCCTGTAACCTTCGAAGGTATTGTATAGAGAGAAGGTCTCCTATTCCTTTCAGAATGGAAGGCACTCCACCTTGGTCATTGTACAGCATATTTTCATGCTTTAGTGCTGGACAAAGCCTGCTCTTTCCACCAAATGATCAGACCATCTTAAATGTTTACACAATGCACCTGAGACTGAATGGGAACCTGTGTAGTGCACTGGCAAGGTCTCATTCATTTCATTCTGTGCAGATGTCGTTTTCTGATCTGCTCTTTTTACCCTGATCCTCCCTCGGACCTTTTCCTCGTCGTCTTTCTTATTTATTGTATTACCATAACCCAACGCAAGACCCATTAAGGACTGTGCTTGAGCGACTGGCAAGCGCACTGAGGCAAAGGGGTATTATTGTGAAGGAAATGTACAGTAAACAGCTGAAAAGAATAGATTGCAATGCTCATAATGGAATCGGAAAGCTTTCATTTCCCCCCTCATTGTCTCTCCTTCCTTCCCTAAACAACCTTCCTCTTTCCAGCTATCGGAGCAAAGTTCTCCTCGAGAAAATGAAGTGCATTCATGCATCATGAAAGAGGCTTTTAAGGTTGAGTACAGCTCAAACAAAAAGGAACGTGAGCTACGGCTGGCCTGGGTATGACTCAATCTTTGTAACCTTGCTGTGCATAATTTAAGAATCGTGATGAAATGAAAGGAGCTGGCTATGAAGCGCATCCATCCCACAATGCTGGGAGTCTTATTGGTATTCATTAGCACTTTTTTGTCTGGGTTGCTTAGGTGACACAAGATGTTGTATGTTTTGTGGAAATTTTCTACATAATTAAACTCGAGCATTCAAAGCTGCTGATAGATTTCAACTGGCGAACAAACCGAGGTAGAACCAACGCTGTGTATGTTTTATTTCTTTTTTCCAAAGACATCTTTCTTGAAAATAATCTCATTGTGCTTTTATTGATTTGGAATGCCAAACTGATATACATCTTAAAGATTAATGTATGCTTACGATAAGATACAAAGAGCATTTTTTTTTCTTAGCTGTCAAGCTCCCTCCCATTGCTCCTGGGCCCTTTCTCTCTTCATTTTGCTAACTGGTGCCCAAAGCTTCTCCTCCGCTGACCAAGCATCAGCTTCCCCACGCTGATAAATGGGCTTCTTTGAATTGATGGCAGGCTGGAGGAAAAAGAGATAATCCTAGATAATGTGGACACAGTTTTCATTTCTTGTCACCCAATTAAACTGCAATTATCCCACTCGCAGGAGAGGAGAAAAGTGGAAAGAATGGGTAAAGAATGGGTAAGCGAGGCTCCCTGGGACACTTTCTACCAGACACATTAGCCCAGATTTGCTCCATTCTGATAAAAGAAACCCATTTCTTGCACTTGGCAGTGCGCAGTGAGTGGCAAACCAGCTGCAACCTGGGGTTTAGAAAAGAATGCCTGTACAATGTTTGTGCCATGCCTCAAAGTGGTTGAGAAGAAACAGATCAGAACATATACAGATTGTTGCCACATTAAAGCAGCGTGGCGTTTGTGTGGCGCTACATGTGTCTTTAGCTGCAGACACCAAGGTTTTATCCCTCAACAGCCCATATGGAGTTTATATATTGTTATTATGCTAATGTACGAGACACATTGTCAAAAGGGACAAAAGTGTGCATTTCGTGAAACCTTTGCCATGGCTGACCAATGCAAGAACCCTGGAGTTGACTACACAGGGGTTCAAAAACCTTCAAACAGTCTTTCAGCATATCCAAAAGTGCTTTAACCGAGAGCTTGTGTGCACCCACTGTTCCCGCAAGAATCGACCGCTGCTTTTAAAAAAGGGACGCTTCCTCTGTGAATTGTTTGCCTCCAGATGAATCGAGGCTGGGTGAAACTCTCCCCTGGCACAAAATCTAAGAAGTAAATTAATGTCTTCTGTAATTACTGTTCCTCTTAGTAATTATCACACAGGACAATTTATGGATTAACATATTGATTTCACTTGACCCTTGGCAAGGCTTAATTTGAGCAAAGAGGTTACTTTCGGTTTGTGCTGCCAAACGCAAACACCCCTGAGGGCTCCTGGTGGAGCTTTGCTCTTTAGGCATGTCACATCATCTTTAGCAAACATCCCATGGGACGATGATCTGACTCTCGCAGGGTCCCACTCTTTGGTTCTGGTATCTCACTGGGAAAGTAGCTCTGCATGGGTATTTATTTTAGCCAAACATTTAAAAGAAAAAAGAAAAAGGAAAAAAAAAGCACAAGTGAAAAACTAAGAGGAGCATTGGTAAGAGTAATTCATTAATCTTCATGCAGGCGATTAGCTGCTTTGAAGTCTTTGATTTTGAAAAGCCACGTTCCTTGCTTTACTATCCCTCCCTCACAGGCTGTTTAGATAAACATTGGAAATAAACAGATTAGTTAAAATCATTAGGCAAACATCTTAACACACTAACACAGGCTGCCTGCTTTGGATTGCTGATAAGTGGAACCCCTTCTGCAGTGGCATCGAATGATGCTGTCGCGTGCGCTGCGTGCGCTGGATCGGCGCTGTGGCGGCGGTGCGTTGCTGATTATGGAGAGGGGAGAATACTCTGTCAAAATATGATCAATATTTCCTATAAGTGCCTCCGCTGCTCTGCATGAGTAATGGCCTGATTAAGCGTGCAGCACGAGAGAGGCTAGTGTGAATGCAGCCTCTCCACTGCTGTGTCCATCAAATAATGAGATCACCTGAGACAGCCACTGTCACACACACACACACACACTGAACAGAACATGCTGACGGGACACTTACCCTCTCATTGATCATACTGTCATTCAAGCCAGTGCTTAGGAAGAACATGTGCACACAGATGACTTTTACACACACAGACACACACTCAAACATATTTGGAAACAAACAAATAAACTGCGCAGGTATCTTTCCATGTGTTTTGTGTCCGGAACAAACGGCTCTTACTGCAGTTGCTCGAATGGCCACATGACAACACCTCTACAAAGTGCTCACAGAGAGAGAAAGAGATGCGATGTTCAGCCGCAACACTGAGCCATCTGCAGGAAGTTGGTTTCACTCTTGTGAAAAGTGGGACTCCTTTTTCTCTCTCGGTGACACGGTTATTATCTTGGTCACTTAATCTCCTCAAATAAGATTGATTTCTCCTTTCAAGCTGTGTTAGAGTGCCTCTGTCAGAAGGCGCTCGGGCCATGGGAACCATAGAGTTCCAGTGCATCCTCACAATTTTCCCATTTGATGGGGGTCACAGTCACCCTGCCTGTTTCTTTGACATAACGATGAGTCAACGCACAAAGGCTCTTTCATTGTTACAAGTGATGGAGAAAGGCACAGCTATGTGCACAATACGCGACAGGAAAGGATGCAGCGCTTTGAGCGTGTCATACAAATGCAAACAGGCACTCTGAAACTGACAGCTAATTATATACATAGATAATAATCACCAACTGTCAGTAATGTGATCACAAAAGAAGGAAAAGAAAAACTTTTGCAGCTACGTATTTCTCTCACATTAATGGGTAGTTTAGGGGTAATTAAGGTGTAGATCCAAAATGGAAGTAACATTAAGAATTTAGTTAATGCTACAAATGTTTGGGTGATTGAGAATCCTCAAAAATTCTTATACATACATACATACATAATATATTTAACTCTTACATTCGCCAGAATATATATTCATTCACAGCACTGTTTGGTCTCTGTCAAGGTCAGTCTTCTGCTCAAGCTTTGTTAAGTCATCTGCTTTTGTTTTTTTCTCTCTTTGGGTTATTTTTACTTATTCTACCTTTCATAAATGACTTTTAGTGGGAATTTTCGAGTATAATGACGTATAGAAAAGGGTAAAAAAAAATAAATCACAGAAGGTCATTTTTAATAGGCGACCTGTGAATACTTTGAACAGTTTCGCAGTTTGATGTGATCACATTTAACTTTTGCTTTTCTTCTTTACAGACCCGCGTGTAAAAAAGCATTTAAAAGTATACATAAATCTTGACCTTTGACTTTTCACAGCTTTTACCTTTTGTTTATTCAGTTCAGATGAGCACAAATCAATAGATTCATTCTTTGCATCCCATTCAGAACATCAAGCAAGGTGGTTCATCAAGTCAAAGGTAATTAATAAGCTGGACTCAATAAGCTGCCAACTTTTACGCAAGTGTCTTTGACACTGTGTGCAGTGTTAAAGATGAACGAGTCACCTTTTGGATTTTTCTTTTCCTCCCTCTGAAGGACGACAGGGCACTAGAAAAGCCCAAATAGCATGATACTGCGCTGCCACGGGTTCAAGGAGATTGGATCGCTTATTGTTTGCGGAGTGGCCTCAATTCAGCTCGGACATAAAGAGCGAGAGACTAGGAGAGGACTGAGAGAGTGCAGTCTTTGTGGGGCTGAAGGAAAAGGGTGGATAAAAAATTGCCTTGGTGCATCAGTTTTCTCTGATCCCAATTGGAACTATACATGTATCTGAGAGATGAGCTATCTGTGGTGGGCTGTGCCACAAGCAGGCCTTTTCTTCCCTCTGTCTCTATGATGAGTTAGCAGGACCTGGAGTGATAAAGCTGATAGAAGGGCTGCTATCAGGTGGCAGTCTGGGTAATTACAACTCTCTATTTGGGGCTTTGCAGTGATGCTGTGGCGATAAGGGGAATATAATAAGGAAGAAAGGCCAGTGATAATGTATCCGCTAAATGGTTCAAAATAGTCTATCATTGGAAAAGTCATCTCATAGCCCCGAGGTAAGCAAGTATCTTTGGATATGAACCACGGGGCTCTGCCATAGAGAATACATGGCAGGTTTAAGCCAAACATATACCCTGAGGGCGGGTGGTAACAATCGCAGTTCAAAAATCTGACTTTTCACAAACCGTTGGATCGGCCGTTTTCTTTTTAATGATCCAGGAAGTCATTTGATTGCTGCTGCTATTTTGTTTGCCCCTCGGGGTGTGGAGATATTCTGCATTGTGAGATTACATATAATACTTTGACAAGCGGTGGTTTAAAGATGAAGGTCTTATCAGCCTGGCGGACTCCACATGCTTCTGTGTAGCCATTCTCCTTCCATAATGTGCTTTCAAAGTTTGTTGTAACTGTCAGTTGAGGTCCTCGAAGATTGAACTGACAATCACTCCCCCTTTTTCTTCCCTCTTTACCATCATTCAAGCTTTCACACACACACACACACACACACACACACACACACACACACACACACACACGCACACACACACACACACACACACGCACACACACACACACTCTCGCACAGTCCTCAGGGCCATTTTGCCTGTTCAAGTCCCCAGTCTTTAATTTGTGTTCTATCTTGTATGGCTTTTTTATTGTGAATCACAGATTCCCTCACCAGGGATCATGGCCACTATCAATAGTATTTTCACTAATGTGATTAAGTTAATACTGTGCTCTATGAGGGGATTATTTCTCAATTCCTCTTGATATGCATAATATTTAGGTTGTGGTTGAGTAAATATTTTGGTTCTTCACCAAAATAATTCCCACTGAGACAAAGACACAAAATTCTGCCCTAAGGAGCAATAAAGACTGTATAATTAGAATGATTAAAGAACTGCACAACTAATTTGGCACTTATTGAATATATTTTGAGAACACAACCTTCAAAATAGGTCACATTTTCAAACCACAAAAAAATATTAACTTTATATTCACATTAATTATGCATTTATTCAGACATTCTGCGTGTGACTCATTTGAGGTGATGCTGAAGTCGGCATTGTCTCTTTACCAATCCTGTCATTATGTTGCCTTACACTTAAGCATGTTTTCTACGTATTGTAAATGCTGTAAAGGAACCTCATTAGACAAAATGACTTCTAATCTAAACGCAATCACCTTTAAATAGTAATCAATGGGATCACTTTCAGCACTAAACTGTTTGTCATTAACACTTTATCAAAGGCTCACTTGAGATAAGACTCTGCGGCTAATGGCGTGCGATAGTGACAAATTGACTTTCAATGCTCTCCACATCACGGGGAAAACACTTTTGTCCTTCGCTGTATGTCACATTTATGCCTTACAATTTGGGATTTTGTTGTCCTGTTTTCTTTTAGAGAGTGATTAGCAAAAAATGTGCAAAAATGATGAAGTGAGTTAACTGAAAATATCCAGTAATTATGTGTGTAACAGAATTATATTTCTCCATCCTTAAAGCGCCGCTTTTATGATAGCTATCGTGCTTTTAAATAGGTTTTAGCTAAATAAATGAAATATTTAGATCCTGATTTGTGCTCTTTATCTGCACACTTAAATCCTTAATCTGAAAATCATCTGTAAAAAAAAACAACCCAAAAGTGGAGCAGTTGTCATGAGTGTGTAGGGGTAAATAAAGATCATCTCAGCACAGTCGAAATGACTACCTTTCGCTGTGGAGGTGTACGTTTCTCTCTTGGCTCGGTCTGCATGAAGCAGCCACAGCGGCAAAAAAAGGAAGGGGAAGATCCAGGCAGAGCTGTGATCAGACAAGCAGAAAGAAACCACATCAGGTACACAATCAGGAACCCTCCCTCTCCCTTTCTACAAACCTCCCCGATAATGAGCAAACTTTCATGTGACAGTAAATACTCCCCACTCTGGGGTTTGAAGTGGCAAACAGAAGATATTGTTGTTTACCCTTGCTTTTTCTCCCCCCCAGTCAAAGGAAAGCCATCAGATAGCAAGAGGTCAACTTGTGTTCCCTTGAAATCAATTTAATTTAAAGACTCGATTCCCCCTCCTTCCAGCTCCAATGGGAGAATAACAGTAAACACTTTGAAAAGTGGGAGGAGGTGAAGTGCACATCCTACAATATTCTTTATAGATAAGGGCTTTTTATGCAAACTGGGATTATCCAGGGATCCTCATCAAGTCTCTCCCCACAATTTGTTGTGCTTTCTCACAGACTTAGTGGAGTGTTGAGCAGAATAAACTGTTTGTCGCTATCGTGGAGATTCTTGCACCTCCAGGGGGTCCTATTTCAGAGTGATGGCTTTAGCACTTTAGAGTGAACTGTGCGCGATCTCCCCGGGTAGGAAAATGTCCCCATGGGCTTGTTGTTGCTGCTGTCTGCCTTCTATTTGCATGATATTTTTCTATTCACTCTTATCATCAATGTGCTGTGAGGTGGGAGTGCTGGCTCCGTCTCAGAGGCTGGACCCAGGCTTTATCGGCAGGTAATTCTCCCACTCTCACTAACTCATGTTGAATTATTTAAGTGTTCCTTCTAGGACCCAAGCAGAGGTTAAAAAAAAGAAGAAGAAGCAGGGGGGGAAACACAGACTGGAGTGTTTACTGTTGTTGTTATATTATTATTATTATTATTATTATTATTATTTTAGATATGAATTCCATTACAAATTGAATAAATTAATGTTGTATCAGTCTACAATATAATAAGCTCTTCTTTCAAACAGATAAAACAAATCCTGACATTTTTTTTCTGAGCACACAACCTCCTTGGTGGCTGTACCTGCCCCGTTAAAGCAGGCCTCAAATCCGCAATATACATCATTAAAACAGAGGCCAGAATTTATATATTTCCATGCAGTCAAATAACCCTAACAATAAAAGAGAACAGCAATGAGAAATTCATATAAATAAGTAAATAAGAAATCTCGAGGGGCCCAGTGACAGAAAGCATGTGTGCACATACTTACCTCTGCACGTCTAGAACTCCCAATAAGAACTTTCCACTCGGGCTTCTACGTACAGTTTATAGAAATGTTTGCTCTTTGGTGTCACGAGAGTTTTACGCTCCCGTGGAGTGAGCGCGTGCAGCGCTTCGTTGCGGGAACGTTATCGAGGTGAATGACACGCGAACAAAAAAAAAGGGGGCGCGCGGTGCTGAGAGATGCTGCGAGCCAGCTTATAAGCAGCAGGTTTGTCTCTCATCTGGTCCCCGTTTCCGGCGCGGATCATCTTCACCTTGTCAGGTTTCGTACCTGAAACAAAAGAGCGATGCCTCAGTGAGCGTTTTCTCTCCGCGGTAATTAAACAACGCTGATCCTTGTAAAAAGAAATGTGAATAAGAAAAAAAATATCCTCATCTTCACTTTGGGTCTTTACTGATAACTTTCAACAATTTCCCGACATAATAATAATAATAATAATAATAATAATAATAATAATAATAATAATAATAATTCCACATTCTATATTGTGTAACTGGAGATTAGGCTGAACCGTTAAAAAAGGACAACACTAAGGTGAATTGAATTAAACTTCCGTTTATATCCTCATTTAAACGCTCGACCTACAGCCTAATTCCTCATTTATAATATTGTTCGATGCCGCTCTTCTATTTCCTTTTTTTTGTACACACACATACATATATATATATAATTATGTACAACAGAGAAGGTGCCAGAACAAGCCACTTAAACCTACAATTTGCTCAACAGGTCCTGCAGATAGCTGTAATTGCTTAGTTGAATATTCGACAACCTAATTTCAGTTGTTGATTCGCTGCCCTTGGGAAAGTCCTTTGAAGTGAAAGTGAAAAGGGGGATTTCAGGAAAGTAATTAATTTTCACCAAGCGCGATTAGAAACACTTCAGACCTCCTCAACATTTGCTTATTTACCGCAAATACCGCAATATCAGAAAATTAAAGAAGACATTCTTTAGCTCTCGTGTTGTCTTGTGCTCACGCTACTTTTTTTTGTTTGAATGGCATTGCCACCCAAGGGGAAAGAGGGAAGGGAAAAGGGACAGCAGACGGAGTCACCGGTGAGGATGAAAGGTGAGAAAGTGGAGTGAGCTGGTTTGCTTTGTCAAACGCACACATGAAACTGAGAGGAAGTGTCTACTGATACATTTTAAATCAGTGAAAGCACGTGAGATTTTTAACTATCTGATTTCAGAAATTGAATACGAGGTGAGAGTAAACGTCAACGCACATCTGTCTGCAGTCGCTTTCCACCCTAAACCTGACACCTTATTAATTTTCACATGTGCTGCCATACTCAGGTATTTCAGGTACATCTCTTAAGTAGCCTACTTTTTCTTTAAAAAACTAAACACAAAGTTCTCATTAGAATAAAGCTGCTGGGACGAAAATATGAAACTACTGACCTTTAACACCGAGGACACACGGGTCTCATATAATACATAAAGATGTAAATACGAGATGCGCATAACCTTTAAAATCAGGGTGGAATAAAAAAAAGAAACGGAAAAAAACTGTCCAGCAGTCATATGCGTGATCGCTGCAAGTGCGCATGCGCTAGCAGCACTTTCACTACCTGCCGCACAACCCCTGTATTTCACATGGGGCAGGCGGGAGTTACCGTTCACTTGCGTGTATGCTGCTGCTGAGTGCTGTTGACAGTCTCAGGCGACAAGAGGAAAGCAAGACACAGTTTTTCTTTTGCTTCATCTTCTTCATCTTTACTAAAGCCGTACCACTGCTGGATGGAACCATGAAACAGGAAAAACTGGAGCACTCTTAAGGACGCTGCCGTTTGTACTTTTCGCATGATAATCACCGGGGAGATGAAGAACTGAAGTGTTAAGTAAGTAAGCAAACGTACGAGCTGCAGTCCAAGTGAATCTTCATTTTAATGTCGTCCTGCTGACGCTGTCTGAATAAGCTACTCTTTATAAAGTGCGTTTTGTTTTTCCTGTACTTAACTTGGAAGTTATCTATACTTTGTTTGATTTTTGTGCAATATTTTGCTTTCAGAGACAGTTTGTGCCAATATGTCTAAGCCGATGGATCACGTTAAACGTCCGATGAATGCTTTCATGGTTTGGTCCAGAGCCCAGCGCAGAAAAATGGCTCAAGAGAACCCTAAAATGCACAACTCCGAGATCAGCAAGAGACTGGGAGCGGAGTGGAAACTTCTCACCGAGTCTGAGAAAAGGCCATTCATCGACGAAGCCAAACGGCTGAGAGCGATGCACATGAAGGAACACCCAGACTATAAATACAGACCGAGGCGGAAGCCCAAGACTCTGATGAAAAAAGACAAGTTTTCTTTCCCCGTGCCCTACAACCTCGGGGAGCACGACGCACTCAAAGTTAACGGGCTTTCCACTGGAGCACTTTCCGAGTCTATCATTGGGAACCCCGATAAGGCAGCAGCAGCTGCTGCGGCTGCGGCGGCCAGGGTATTCTTCAACCCCTCCATGTCCACGAACCCCTACTCATTTTTCGACCTGGGATCCAAGATGACCGAGCTTTCCCCACCTTCGTTTCCGTACGCTTCTCCTTTGGGTTACCCGCCGGGAGGCGCTACGGCTTTCACCGGGACTGGCAGTGTAGGTGGCGGGACGCACACCCACACTCACTCACATCCGTCCCCGGGAAACCCAGGCTACATGATCCCGTGTAACTGTACGGCCTGGCCCTCAGCAGGACTCCAACCACCCTTAGCATACATTCTGCTCCCCGGGATGGGAAAACCTCAACTTGAACCGTACCCTGCATATGCTGCGGCATTATGATAGGCCCACTTTGGACATCTGAGAAAATGAAATGTGAAATCAAAACAAACAGAAAAAAAGCTATTCACGCAAGAGTTTTATTGTGCATGCACAAACCTGTACATGTGATGAAGTGCTCGTCGTCTCAGATATCACATGTGTATGTATATTGATTAATGCCTTTATCTAAGGTAATGCTTATTTAGAGAACTCTCTAATCTATTATTACCAAGCCATTACTTCACACAGCCACAAGGAAAATGACTAAAAAGATGGCACACACACACACAGTTTAGAGAGAGAGAGAGGTATAAAAGCAGTTTCCCCTTGTGAAAACTCATTTTTAAGGGTGTCCTGATCGATTTCTATCTTTTGCACCTGCCTGACTAACCAGTTTGAATCAAGGGCAGCATATACAATGACCATGTTAAGCATCAAGGCATTTCCTCGCAAATAAGTTGCCGGAGGTTATAATTCATGGGTCAAGGGGAGTTGTTACAGCACTGTAAATGTGTACAGATAAAAATGACTTTAGTTTATTTGCCGTTATAGGCTTAGTGTTTGAGATAGGGCCAGGAAGCTACGTATTTCACTAGAAACCCGGTGTATATTTTGAGTTTTTAAACCGTTTTATAGATGTCTGTACTATTTATTGTTTAGTGGAATCTATGGTGAACCAGACGATTTTTTTAAAAAAAAAAAGTGAATGAGGCTAGTTCTGTATTATTTGCACATGAAACGTAGAGGATGTAATTTATTTTGAAGGTGATATTCAGTTTTAATGCTTTATAACTTTCGGGGTTTGATTCACCAAACCCCATTTTCTTTCTCTTGAAAAAAAGTTCAGATTTGAAGATGCAGAAGAAGAAGAAGATTAAAAAAAAGTTGCAGATGGAAGTTTATTTAGTGGGTTTATAATTTCCTGGATTCACCATTCCCCCACTCCTCGTATCATGTGCAGAAAAAAAAAGACGTTTTTAACTAACTCTTATGGAATTTGTATGTTTTGTGTTTTCTTTAACCTCCGTTATGTACTTCAAACTATTGATACTGTTCACTTGTTCAGCAAAGGACTACAATAAAGCGTATTCGGATTAAACGGAAGGGAATCGCGACTGTAGTTCTTGATGAGATGAACAAGATTGTTATCTTTTCTTTTTCCTGCTCTTGCTCCTCAGTCCAGGTGAAGTGTAAGGTATCCTCCAAAGGCCGCTTTTGTCCGCGCATTGAATGGCATTACTAGGGGGGGGAATCTAAATCAGCCCATTGTTATCAAGAGCCAAAACCTTATTTATCACAATTTTAATCGTGAATAGGAAGGAAGATAAAACTGTGTGGTGCTCTGAGCTTTCTTTTTCCCAAGGAGAAAGAAAAAAAAGGAGAGAGCTGCTTTAAGGCTGCAGAACAAACACGTCTTTTATGCTCTAAATCAGCCTGAGCTGCGCGCTCTAAGGTAAAAAAAAAAAAAAAAAAAAAAAATCCAAACAGCTATAGTAATTAATACAAATTAAAAGAACAATAATTTAAATTTTAAAGACAAATAAATGCTTATCACCCGATTTAAGGAGTGTGCAGTCACGTGTGCGCGTGCACGTGCGTGCGTAAAACAGGTGTGTATGTGCATTACCGCGCAGTTTTGTTTTTTTTTTGTAAAATGCGTAATTTAAGCAAAGCGCTTCTACCAGACTACACTAAGAGATTAATTCATAAGGATCAGAGCGATTATGCAAAACTAATTTGGACAGTCCAGGGATAATTATCTCCGTCACGGTTAATTAAACCCTTTCACCGCTATGTTCTCCATTGTAACACCTCGATCTCTTCTTTTTACGGAACTTCCTTCTTGGCCTCGAAAACAGCGCGTTGTGTTTAGTTCACAGTAGAAAAGCGCAGAGCGGAAAAAAACGTGTACTTTTTGACACCGGAATTTGACGCTTTCCTCCAGGTTAGGCCTCTTTTTTTAAAGAAGAAAAAAAGAACTCCTCGTTCTTTTTCATTTTGTAATGAGATATTTCTGAATGACGTGTCACGAACGACAAAGCGTATTTTTTGGAGGTGTCATAAAAGGGCAAAACTGTCGGATCAAAACAGAGATCGTCCCGGAGGCTGTGAAAGAATCCGCATTGCGAGTTCAGCGACCATTTCTTTCTCTTTCTTTGACCCCTTTTTATTTTATTTTTTTTTTCTTGAGCAAAAGAGGAAGAAAGCTGAAAGAACTTTTTTCCAACTCTGGGAGCGTTTAGACGGTCGAGGAGGTTTTGTCTGGGAACAAAACGTGGGTTGGGAGGTTTTGTGAGAGTGTTGTTTGTTGAAGTGGAGCTCAGCAAAAGCGGCTGCTTTCCCTCATTGTGATGAAAGCAATCAGTGGTATTTGGAAAACTGTTAGCATTGTGCACTTCTTCTGTGTCCATTGTGGAGGATTTCTTTTCACAAGGTTTTTTTTCAGTCGATCCAGCTGGCCGGAGTGAATAGCAGTGCAATGTGTACACGCTTTGTCCCTCCAAGCCCTTCAAGTAGCCCACATTGAATAGAGTGAGTTGACACTGCATGACAGTGAAACAACATAATAAAAAATACATGAGCGCATGAATAGAAGCAGGCGCATAAATAAATAAAATGGGTGGCCAAAACTGGATAAACTGAATGACAAAACGGTGAAAGGGGAACAAAAAGATATTTAACACGCTAGATTAGCATTAGAATGCAATCTACAAGCCAGAACAATTGATGAATAGGTTTACCGGTCAAGAAAGAAATGGACTAAATGCCTTTTGAATAGATAGCCTATGTTTTTTCTGACTAAGAGGGGAACTCAATGGGAAAGGTGGAGATATAACTATGGAACAAAAGTGGGAGAAAACTTTTTTTCTCCCCCTATAAAATGTTGATTCTCTTGCAGGAAAACCAGGAGAAATAAAATCAGATTCTGGCGATATAATATATAGTTGGAATAATTTGGGGATGATTAAAAGTCTAAATACTTGGATATATAACCAAGCTAAACTGACAGACTTATTAGGGGTAATTCTTCCAGGTTCTCGTGACTTTTGATCCTTATCCTTAGTTTTGCAATTGCAATTAAGAGAGATCATTTTTTTCAGTAGGTGAACTTTTCTCATTACACTTTTTCTCTGTCTGAAAAAAGTTAAATCTGGCCACAGAAAGAGCTGCATGATAAGCATATGATGTAATCAAAATGTAAAAAAATAACAATTTTTTGAAGGTGCTAATCATTGCGAGCAACTATTAAAAAACACTGGGGGAATTCAAAGGGTTGTTCAGATTAAATAAAGATTAAATAACTCTTTTATCTAAACCGAAAGTAGTGCAAGTAGCAGCCCTCCGTCAGGTACAGTGCCTTTTGTTGGCATCAAGGGAGTGAGGTATGGAAAGCATTTATGTCTATTTGATTTATCTGAAGTGTGTACATGAGATAAGGACTTCTCTTTCTAAAGAGCAGGTTGTAAATTAATTTTAGACTTTATTGATGTCTGTTAAACTCTGAGCAAAACTGGCAGTGGGGATCTGACATGAGAAGTGCTTTTAGCTAAAGTGTTATTTATAGAAATTATTAATAGTCTAATATTCAGAGAACACTCAAAAAAAAATAATAAAATATTTTAAATTCAACCAAATTAAAGAGACTTCTTTTTTTTAAATTTAAACTGTAACTAGTTAAATAATATTTTTTAATAGGAAAAAAATGGCAAAGACAGAAATTAATGTTTTCATTGAAAAAAAAAATATCCAGACAATACATGCCTTGGTATTTTACTCTAAATATTGACAGTCAATACAAAGGTTTCTACATAAGATTTAAAGCCATGGCTGCCTTGTGTTTTCATAAGCCCCCGCCTGATGCCCTGATATCATTATGTCTTAGTGTTAAACCCTTTATGTGCCTGTAAGACATTTGTAGAAGTGAGATTAGGCAAATTAACATACATATGTATCACCAGTTCAGCCATGTTGACCTTAGAGGGATCTACAATGGTTTCCTCATCTCTAATTCGCCAAGGGCTGCCCCACAAGCAAGTGGATTATCACCTGGCTTCAATGGCCTGAGATGGATCATTTTAGTATTTCTTCTGACATGAATAATACATCAATATCATCTGTTTGAGGATATTTTCTCAATTTGTTTGCAGGAGTGTGCTTCTTGCTCACCTGGTTGTCATAGCATGTGTGTAATGCTGGGAGATATAGAGCCAGTGCTGGCTTCTCCACGAGGAACCTCAAAGAGTCTGATCACTGAGTTCTCCATCTCATTTTAGGCAAATCAAAGTGTGAAAAGTCTCTCCTGAAGCAATATCTCCATCATCAGGCTGGGTCAAGAATGTTTATGGAGGCTGTGTGCCATATTACCTGTAATCTCCAGAGTATGAACTGCTGTATTTCTTACTTCTCTATGCTCCCAGGAGGGGGAAAAAATGCCAAAATTATCTTGCATTGCACCTTTTCCGCAACACTTCAACATGGCAAATCAAAGCCTCAAAACCATACATGTCACTGTGCCCAAGGTCACCAAGAGAAATGAGAAATCTCTGTGTACTGTACAGTCCATCCCTATAAACATGGCACACAGCCTCTGAAGTCTGACTCTGCCTTTAAGAAGTCCAAGTTTGTTTAATAGTACATAATGCAATAAGTAGATGGACCCATGCTGGAGTGCAGAGAGGGGATGCTTGAATTAGGTTGGGGGCAAATGGGTGCATGCGGGAGGGGTGCTGGTTGAGGTGATCGTGAGTTTTGCAGGTGAGATGAGTAACCTGCACTTACAGTCCGTACAGTCTTTAGCAGCAAAATTGTAACCCCACTTTATTTATTTTGGTTTGTTGGCATACATTTTAGTGCATCTTTTACATCGGTAAATTTTTATAATTGGAGAATCTTGAAAATAAAATTTGAACGCTTTTCTGTATGAAAACATTCCCGCCTCATATTGACAGGAAAAAATAAAAAATTGTGATCCTGCAGATTATTTAACTGTAATATTTCGAGGCTTTGTAACAGCTCAAACAAATTCATTTGCTTAATGCACAAATTTTATATTTGAAGAATTTATTTCAGGAAATAAAAAGTTAGTTGTATTCAGGGTCCTCAAATAACTCAAATAGTATTGTTTATTGTAAAGGGTTTCCATATGTTCCGTATCGGCTCTCCTTTTGCACCACTACTCTTCTCAAACCTTAAATGTGTGTAAACACACAAAAATAGTCCGCGTTATATTTTAATCTTGATTGTATAAGGAGTCTGCCACTGAGTCAAGCATGAGAATATAATAAATGAATTAGATTAGTAAGTAGATGACTATAGAGGAGCACACTTTTAACAATAAATTGTCAAAACTGTACAAAATTAAAGAAATATTTTAGATGTATTATATCACACAAAGGTAAAAATGTTGCATTGACATTTATTTCTTCATGGCCCATACAACATGTGAATCATTTTACATTTTTTTGTGTAAAACATGTGCTTTAACACCAATTCTTATTCTGCTGCCTTCATGAAATATGCAGTTTGTGGTACAAGGAAAGGAAAGGAAATGTGAAAGGAAAGGGAAACATATATAAGGAAAAATTAGATTTTGTCATTTTTTAAAAATATAATATAAAATATAAAGGATCCAGCATCAAAAAAAAAAAAACAACATCAGCTAAACACAAAGAATATCGTG
This sequence comes from Neolamprologus multifasciatus, assembly GCF_963576455.1. NCBI lineage: Eukaryota > Metazoa > Chordata > Actinopteri > Cichliformes > Cichlidae > Neolamprologus > Neolamprologus multifasciatus. The sequence goes on along the minus strand of NC_140454.1, from coordinate 17,973,755 downwards.
TCTTTTCAGACTGTAAATACAAGAATAAAATAAATGCACAATGAATAGATATTTCCCTCATCCCCTCTACTCCCACCCAGCTACCCAAATCCCTTAATAATTATTAGGTGAAACCTTCATTTTCAAATAGTCTGTAGACAGAGAACTGTGTTGTGCACGAGCTTGTAAAGGCAAACAAGAGTGTCCACTTTATCCGGGGTTAAGTCCAAAACAGAGAGAAACATTCAAAGCGAAACAGACCCTCCTCTTAGCATTTTGTCTGACTCTAAAGCTCCCACTGCTGACTAAAGGAACTCATTGCACTAATGACTTTTTAACCATGCTGAGCATGAGGAGGAACATTATTTCAGAAATCATGTTCAAGCGTTACATTGGGTGGTATGCAAACATAAAATCTGAGAATACTGTACACAGGTATAAAATTGAGAGAGAGAAAAAAAGAATTGCATATGTTTTTGTCGATAAAGTCACAATTTCGAGAAGATTTAACTTTATATAAAGATCGTATAGCTTCAAGGTAGTCACTGAAATCATTAAGTTAATAGCCCAAAACATGAGGCATAGGATTATTCTATGAATCCATCAATAAATTAGAATAATGTCAGCGAGCAGCCTTAACAAATGTTCTTTAAACTGACATGACATTTTTTGTTCCATTTCCAAATGACCGCTGGCTGAGATTGCTGGGTCTCGTATTAATTCTCAGGTTTTCAAGGAAAAATATATCTATCTTAAGTAGAAATAATGAAGTTGAAGAGCTGATGCCCCGAGGAGCAGTCACAAAGAATTATATCTTTCTATAACACAGGACACAGGCAAAAGATAAGTACCTGTCAGTTGGCATACTCTCTTCTACATGTGCCTATCAATAAAAGAGATTATTTTTCCCAGTTATTACAACAAAGATCTGGGGGGCTCGAAGATTGCACCTTTAATGAGAAGGAATGATTTCCTCCTGCACACTCACAACCACTCTTGAAGTGAGTGAGCTGTAATGCCATCACCCCCCCCCCCCCCTCGATTTTACAAGAACTTATTAAAATGAAATATTGCCAACATTAATGCACAGGGATTATTTATTACATTTTAACAGGATTATGGTGTGCAAAGCTTGATTTGGGATTCATACCCTGCATTGTGATATCATGGTTTAGCAGTCAAATTGTGCAGACTTGTTGTAATTAACAGTGGCAAAATAGATCATTGCCAAATGATATGTCGCTCCATGAACTAATCTTTGTGTACTGAAATGTCGGGAACCTGAAGAATGCATTCGCTGGACGGGAACTGGGATTTTGTCTTTTGGCTTATGCTACTTTTCCCCTACTTTTCTCTCAGAAAGACATTGTCCTGAACTCCATTACTCTCATAGCTGTTTATTTTTTTTTATTGAATTTTATAGAGTCAGGTGCAGCGCTTTATTTAATAGACTTGACACTGATCTCATGACTGTGGCTGTCAGATTGTTTTTTCCGCACTCAGTTTCACAGCGAGCCATGGTGTAATGCGCTGGAACAACTTTATGGATGCCTTAGTAATGACGATATAAAGAACGCTAGTGTACGCACCTTGATGACAGTAAAGCAATAATTTGTTTGGGCACCTTATCATATTCGGCAGAAAATCCAACACATGCAAAACGCGTCTTTAATCTCGAAAACATGGCCGGTTCATGAAATGTGCTATTAGTTATGCTGATGAAGGAGCATGACTTCATACCTTAATTGTGAAGTAATGTGAAGGTCCTCAGAACAAATCTATTATGTATGGTCCTACCAGACATCACATGCAGGGGTCCTTCAGACATCCCATACTCTTTAGCCACACCATCACGCTGTGCCTAGTCAAATTGTGTTGTGGAAATTTTCCATGTTCTTTGTTACAGCAAAAGGGTTACATTGAAGGTAATGGCTTTTGAACATAGTATTTATACCGGCTTTGTTTGCTTGTGTGTGGGAAGAAAAGGGATCTATAAAAGGATGTGAATGGGAAAAGCAATCAAAAGTCTGGCCTTGACTTTCGCTGTGCTGCTAACAAAGATGATACAAGGGTAGGAGCTGCTGAAGTACCTGCATATAGAGGGACATCTCTCTCTCTCCTTTGAGCCACTGAGAGTTGCTCCTCTCTAAAGGTTTCTCAGTTTTTTTAATCCATATGTAAGATGTATAGTTTTATTCAAAGTAAATAGCTCCCTGCCCCACTAATAGCCATTAAAATCGTGGAGTAAATACACAGCCAGTCCCACAACATCCATGCAACTCTGCAACTTCCAGCATGCTAATTCAAGCACACTAAAGTTATTTGTATGAAAAATAAAATGGGTCAAGTGGAACAGTGCCCTTTGACAGTCCTTTTCAACACAGAAAGAAACCTTGGAATTATTCCCTTCCACATATAAACTGTCACAGGAGACCGAATGAACTTGAATGTCTAAAACCAAACCTCTTCTTTGATATTGATGCAGACAGGTGTAAAAATATACATAGCGAACACAGAGCAATAATAAGAGATTTATGTATGTAGGGCGCAAAAGAAATGCCGAGCCGATGCCTGGTGCTGTCAGGTTCATTTTCCTGTTGCGTCATTCACCATGCCGGTGCACAGTGAAGCCAAATATGGCAGAATCCTCCACTCCTCGTACCACGTGCCTCAGGATCTCTTGTCAGGCAAACAGATGTCTGAGAAATATGAATTGTTGGATGTTTGTGTGCGCATGTAAGAAATGAGTAAACAAGTTGAAATATTTCCCCCTTAATTTGATGCACAATGCTTCCTGACAGCTAATTCATTTCATGCAGATTCAAGACCCAGTGTCATATGTCAGGTCCTTTCTGCTCAGATAAATATGTGAGCTTGTAGCAAGTAGCTACTAATGCAAAATAACAAAATGAGGCAGGCATTGCTGTTTAACCTGTAATATTATCAGTTCATTCTGACCCTATCTAACCTTTTACCTATACAGTCAATACACAGAGAGGTGATAAAAGACCATGGGTGAATGGAGTGTGTGTAATGTTGCAGCCAGCAGCGATTACAGAGGTAACACGAAGACTTGGAAGCAACACTAAGACAAGGCTTTCTACGCGTACTAAATTGCTGGACAGCTCCAGGGCTGACATTTAAAACATAACATCACCAAACAAAAACACATTAAAAGAGAAAAGCTGAGCAGGGGGCTTTGAGGAAAACCTGAAATTCAAGTTTTGGCGAAGGCAACTGACCCAAATTTCCTGGCCCTTCTTTTCCTTAACATGCTTCTGCAAGCCTGGGCCCTGGGGTGACGTATCCCTTATACAGGGATTGCCAGTGCATTTACATAGCATGGTTAATGAGAGATCAACACCAGGAAAGCGCCTTGAATATAAAGCTTTCTTGTAAAAATAATGAGCGAGCGATTGATCCATACTCAAACAAGCCGGTTTGCTGAGTTAATACCAAAGGCAGATTATAGCCAGTGCCAAAAGTGCCCTGGCGTGCGACGCCTTTTGCTTAGAGGGTCCCCAAACTTGTCATCACATTAGCACATGGTCAAGGAGTACATCCTACCACTCTCATAATCTGCTTTCCTGCACAATTAGCCTTCTATAATAAGGCGGCTGTCTGACAGCCAGTAGGGAGAAAAGAGGGAAATCACTGAGTTTTACATAGGATGGATGGATCATTTACAGCCACTGAAATATAGACTCTGAGGTGATTCTCTTTCTAAGTCATCAGTGGTCCTCACACCGAGTCTAAACATTATGGAAACATGGAGGTTTGCTCTTCTTTATTGTGCCAAGCATCTATTACACTTTGATGAAGCCAAACAAAGGAGGGCAAGGGAGGGGGTTGAGAGAAATAAAGAGGGAGTAAGTGAAAGAGAGAGAGCACCCGTGGCCAGGGCAGATGTGTTTTAGCCCAAATTCTGAGAGAATCAGATGCTGAAGAGGGTGGAATGGTAGGGAATGGCAAGTTTTCTGAATAAAATAATAGATAATTTCAGTCTGACAAAGGCGAGGAAACTATGGGCAAAAGAACAAAATAGCAGGAAGGGATGGAGAAGGGAAGGGGCTTGAAAAGAATAAGAAGAATTCAGTGCTGCTGCTTGCAAGGGAAAAGAAAAAAAAACATTGATGACACCCGGTTCCATTCTTCCGCTCTCCCCTTTCTCTGCTCCTCGCCTCGCAGCACGGCGGGCTAAGCTGGGAGCTGTAATGTCATTAAATTGCAAATGCTTTTTTTTCATTTCCGACACACACTGTTTACTTATCTGGCAAAAACATATGTTGGAAGGAATCCGTTAAATTCTGCCCATTGCCTTGGGTGAAAGTGCAATAGAAACGGGCCCACTGAGCTCCTTCTGTCGTCTCCTTTTAGCACTTTGCCTTATCTACAAGGCTGCTTAGCAGCAAACTGGCGAGTTCAATGAAAAATGAAGATACAGAGCAAGATTAGGGAAGAACAGTGAGGGGAGAAATGCTTGGAGAGAGGGTCATCCCATTGCAAATGATTTCACTCCTCTCCATCTGCATAAATGACTATTTTTAAGGCATCTCCAGCGTCTGTATATTTTTCTCACTCTGCCACACATTTAATTTCACGCCCCGTGTTCTGAATATGCTTAAATGCATATCTCTGATGCACCTTTAAGCCAGAGGAAAGAGGATGGGGGGGTGAGTGGGGAGGGTACGAAAGCAAAATTAAAGATAAAATGGTGTGATTTGCACTACAAGTCTATTACTTTATGGCATTTACATATAGTTTACCTCTGCAATTCCAAGATTTTTTTTTCTACCACCTTCCTATCAGTATTTGGGCATGTATAAATATGTATAAATCTTTGTTGAGAAAAAATAGAATTCCTAGAACTGCACTGGAAAGTTTGAAGGGTGCACTTTTTTGCTTTAACTTCTTCTCTTGCTCCCATGAGCCTGTCAGCATATCTGCTGGGGGTGTTCTCTACCGGCTTGCCCCAACAAAGGCGCAGGCTTCAAGCACTTTGTGCCCCATGATCCCCAGATACTCCTCCCCTCGGTGAAATGAGTGGGGAGAGTGAGGTTCCAGGGTCAGGACTTGGCCATGGCTTTAGAGCTCGGGCCTGGCAGAGCCGGATGATGTGAGGAGCTGCATCCTTGTCAAACAAGTGGCTGAACAGCTTGGTTAAAGCACAACATCAACTCCCAGTATGTCATGTAGATTGTCATAGATGATATTTCCACACAGTTGCAGACTCCCACACAGGTCTCACATAATGACACAATGAATAGTACCTACATGTGTGCCACTGTTGTGCTATCAAGTGGATGTGTTGTTCTACCACTAGGGCTAGGAAGTTTGAGCTGTGAGTAGAAAGCCCACCACTGACAGCAGAGAAGACGAAGGCTGTGGATTGGCCTGGGAATGAAAAGGAGAGAGAGAGAGGCTATTCAGAGCACGATTCCTTTCCCTCATTGTCTGCCCGCTTAGATTTGAATACGCTCACTCAAAGAAGATGAGAAAAATGCTTCAGCCTCTTGCATTGTTGGCTTTCTCTCTCGTCTTTCTATTTGCAATTAAATGCATTTCAAATGGAACAACTGTACAGAAAGCATTTCTGATAAAAAAGGAATTCCATTGCCTTTTACCTCCTTTGTAATGGCTTTGCAATTTTTTAGTACTCTTATTATGAGAATTGCACAATCAAAAACATATCTTTGAATAGAAAACGCCACACAAGTAGGAAGTATTGCTTCATTGAAAATTAAATTGCATTTAAAAATCATTTTCAGTCTTCTGTGTTCCTCAGTTCTTAAGCCAATCTTAGTGTTTCTGTTTTGCTGCTTTGTGTGTAACATTGTGCCTTGACAGGACCCTTGTGTCCTGTGCAGTATCATACATAGTGGTCCTAAGCATGGGATGAGATCAGTCAATTAGAATTAATGTCATCTGGTCATTTACAGCTAAACACCCTCCGTGTGCATTGTGTTTGCTTTGTGTGCAAAGCATCAACTGCAAAACCAATCTCATCCTCCAGACATGAATTTTTGAAGGATTTGAACGCTGTAAATAACTCCAAACCCTCTCTTACGAGGTTTACCCCTGGAGCACTTTGTAACTTATCAGGGCTGCCTTGTGCCTCCTCTAATGCTTGCATTATGCTCAAATGTAAATCGGTAAGCTGCCAGAGAGGTGGGCGGGAATCACTGAAGAAAGAATCACTGAAGGGTCTAGCCAATATTCTGATTGGGGCATAGCAAAATAAACAGTATAGTTTTGTTTTTTTAGAAGCTATTTGAACAAAAATATATCACACTACTCTCTTATGTTCACAAACAATTGCTCCTCAGTGTTACACACCACCAGAGATTTTAGCTTAAGTAATAAAACGTGAGAGTTGTGTCTTTGACACCACATTGAGCAAAGTTTGGAGAGTTGTAGGCTTTCTTCTGCACAATGCCAACTCCAGGATAAAAGAAAACTCTAATATATTCTGAGTGAATGATGCCCAGGGGTCTGTTTTGTATTTCTAATTTCCATCTCTAATGGTACAAGAGGCTGATTAGTAATTAGGACAGACCCATTTAAATGCATGTAATGAGCATTATATATTTCCCATATACTATGCACTTGCTACTGATGAAAATTGGATAGTATCTTCATCAATTTGAACGCATGTTGACCTTTAACGGCAATTAATCTACGACACAGCTCTTCATGCTGCTTGCCCTTGAATTGGCTTTATAATGTAATGAGTATATCACTGGAATCTCCCAAATAATGGACCTGAAGCATGCTTTGCAGCCTAACTATTAATCTTATTTTCCAGTGAATCATTTGATCAGTTTGCTAGAGAAGTGGGTTATACAAGTACAAACTAATGCAGAGGGGTATGTGGCCCCTAGATATTAATTTGGAGATGGATAGCGGTCTTAAAGAGGATTAAAACTCTATACAGGCTACTCATTTCACATGACTGCATACCTCCCAATCCACTGTATATACTGTCAGTCACTGCTTGGCATGGTTGAGATTTGAAATGGTGACAGTTAAAGTACAAAGATGTCCAATCCTAGACTATTTCATGGCATATTTGGTGGAGCATCCCGAAGAAATGCAAACTGTTAGGACCAGTCGTTCCAGTGATCCAAGGCCACCACATACAGCAACACTGCCCCCATGCTATTGTCTACAGACACTGCATCCACCTCATCTTTTTTTTCCCTCATTCTTATATGCACTGTCGGTATGGACATAAAGATGAAATACCACCAAATGCCAGATACCACAAGGGCTGATATTTGCACTGCATCTTTGCAATTTTTAGGCATTTGTGATCAATCGCAGACAAAAAACAAAAACATTGTACTAGAGATAGTAGAAAAGAAATATTATGTGTTGATGATATTCTTTAAGAATGTGAAGATGAAGCTCATAGAAATGTAAAAACAAGATTTTATTTAAAGCAAACATATGTGATTCAGTCAGAGGGTGCATTTTTGCCAAATTCTTAAGAACTAAACTAAACATAACAGTACTAAAATGTTATCACAAAAGATAGGAGTTTTATCTCAAAATAAGAAAAAAAGAGATATGAGTAAAGATTTAACTTGAAATGAACCTCAGAGAGCATTTCATTTCACAAGTGACCATAATTTAATTTAGTTCAATTTTTGTTTTCATAAGAATTAAATTTGCATATGTGAAAGAGATGCCTGAGCCACATCAAGAGTTACATGATTGTTTCTTTTCTGCTCTCTTTGAGTTTTCATGTTTGTGTGCATTTCTACAGAGTGTGGGCTCATTTAAAAGACCGATATGAATATGGAGGAGCAAGGGCGTAGATTTGGCATGGACGGAAGGGACATGTCCCCACCAATATCCAGCGATTATTGAATTGTCCCCACCAATAATTTGATCTCTTCGAGTAAAGAAAAACAACCCCGATAGAAAGAAAAAAAAAAAACATCTGTCGACGTCTCATTCACCTAGCGGTGCAGAAAGAGTTAAATTACGTTCTCTACTCGATTCCTACGTCATGTGACAAATATGGCCAATGTGATTGGCTGTGCCTTTCAAGGAGCTCTGTTTAGTTTTAGCAGCTGCAAGCCTGCGCTGCCAGGAGGAGAGGAGGATGGCAGCAAAAAGGAAGAACCTGGATATAAGAACGTATTTTTCAAAGAAACCTGTAAGTCACTTAAACCAAGTTCACGCATAAAATGTGTCCGTAATAATAACGTTACAGGCTATGCTAGGCTTTGGCCCACATCAGTCTAAAATTGTATGTAACCGTGAATAACGTGTTTTGGAAACTAACTGCACAACAGGCGGCACTATTAGTTCTCTCAGTCTCAGAGTAGCATTTCTAATTTTGATTGAAACTGTCAGAGAAAACGGCAGCCTCGAGCAAGCCAGGATATTAGTTTACAGAGGCTGTTAAAATCATATGTCTAACGTTAAATGTTGGTGACACAAAAATTTCATCCTAATGGCACTGACATATTCATAGGGTTAATTTTTGAGACAAAATATCATGAGCTAGTCATGATTTTGCAAATATTCCAACCAACACAAAGCTCACGGAGTAATGGTGATACAAGATCACAGGTGAAATTGGATGATGACTTGATGGTTCATTACTGTATTTGAAGCACATGTGTGACTGCATGTATTTGGAATGTCTCATTGTTATTTATCAGGTGACAGGCAGCTCTGCCATGTTGTAGCTCAGACAGAGGTGAAGATGCGAGGTCACAGGTGACTGACTGATGATTTGATGCTGTAGATTAACTAGTATTTATTATCATGACAATTGTTAGGCTGCTGATGTAAATTGATTCATTAGTGTATATTTGACAAAGAATCTGAATTGACATATCTCACTTTTTATATGGCACGAATCAATGTGTTATTTTATCAGGTGGCAATATGTCCTAGTGCAGTCAGAGAGGAAGAGCCAGGGCCAAAGGTGAGGCACATCAAGCACAGAATAATAATTTTAATCTGAGGATAAAACGCATGTACTGAGGCTGAAAGAAGCTTCAGTGCTCTCAGAAGACTAAAAAGATGGGTAAGGTTAACAGTGACTCGAATGAGATTAAACAATGCTGCTGTATGCCATGTCCACCAGGGGAGACTGGACAATATAGATGTAAAACAAATATGCCAGCAGTTTATCTCAGTTAACGAGAGGAGCAGGCATGTGTGTGGCCCCTTCACATAGTGGACACTGAGTTGTTGTGTGGGACACCAGTAGTCCATGTCTGTTGCTGTAACAGTAGTTCATGTTTAGAGTAAAAAAATCCCAGTTCACTGATTTGATAGGAGCAACAGTGTGCCTAAAATGTTGCATAATTTTGCTGAGAGATCTTTTACTTTGTGGTCATCTTAGATGAGTAGTTTTATGGACAAAACCCACCAGGTCATTCAGTGTTCCCTTAGTGCTAATGTGTAAGAGATGTTGGTGTACTATAACTGAAGTAATGTTGTTAAGTCCTTAAAGTCATATTTTTTTATTGTCATGATTGTATTTGAAGCTATTTTTATTTTTGTATGATATCTGATTTATATGGATTATGGCTGAAGTAAACTAAACTCTAAAATACTTAGTCATTTGTTTAATAGTAATTTAAAATTATATAATTCAAATGTAAAACTATGAATTGTAATTTTAAATGGTTTAAAAGCATGTAGAATAGCATATGTAGGCAAGTATATTTCTCCTTTTTTATCAAGACGCAAAGACAAAAAGGGGAAAAAAAAGAAACAGGGCAGGGTTCGGTGGTTGAATGATCCATCCCCACCAATGCCAAAACCAAATCTACGCCCTTGTGGAGGAGAAATCCAAAAAGACTGTAGAAAGGGTTGTTGAGAGGCACCTCACGTTGCGGACATAAAACAATGAAACACTTTTGAATGAGTTGCTTTTCACCAGTTTCTGTGATCCTGAGCCGTCCTCGCTAAATCTAACTGAAGAGGCCTCAATGTAACATCTAATAGGCTTTCTATTGTGTAGTCAGCCCATATTCCTGTGATGCACGTCCAAAGTGGCATGGTGATAAGAAAATGGTGCTGGATTTCTGCATCCACATGCTAATAATTAGTTAGTTTCAGCTCCATGTGTAATTATATTGGTACTTGACAGAATGGATACATTTGTCCTGGTGTGCTTTGAAGATGCATCATGGAATATTAAGCAGATGTTGAGCCAGTTGAAACCTGCGTAGGAAAAGACAATTGAGAGTCATGAGATGCAAATCATTGTTTCTGTCTTGTCACGTTCTCCTCAAAATCTTCTTCTCACAGGATGAATATATCTTGTTGGAGAGCTGATACCTGCTGTTGAAGTATCTGAAAACACTGATCAAAGGTTGAGTTTTCTTTTGTAAATTATTAAGCTCTACTGTAATTTGATATAAAATAATTAAAAAAAAAATCTTTAAAAGATTTTGAGCTGAATGTGATTATATGCACTGCCTTGTTTTTTCCATGGCTCTCTGGCACCCTCCTGTGTTTCAGCAGGAATAATGTATTCCTGTTGATGTACACATTTTTAAGAAGATAAATGATTTCAAAGTAATAACTTGGTCAAAAAACAGGAATATAATATTAAGTTTGCTATAAGAACTCATCACTTTATACATAATTGGGTATCAGAGTTCATTTTAAATTAGGGTTAGTCTGATGGTTGGTTCAGATCAGTATTACTGGACTTTTTCTCATTATGTTATTTTAAATATGTGACTGAAATGAAATTATACTATGATGATCATAGCGCATGTAAGTATCTATGTTCCCTATCACGTTGGCATCTCTGTGCAGGGAGGTTTGCTAGTATATATAAATATAATAAATGTGCTAAAAATTAAACAAAAAAAATCATATTTTGTTTTTCAAAAATAATTTACTTATGTAATTTATATCTTCGTATAATTTTATCTTGGCTGCATAGCCTATTTTTGAACTTGCTGGCTGCTGCTTTCTATGCACAGTCTGCATCTTGTCTATAAGCTTGTATGAGCGCTCTCTGGGCACTCCAGCTTTTTCACACTATTCAAAGACATGTATATTAGGTTGACTGGTTATCCTAAATTTTCTGTATGTTAGTATGACTGACTGTCTGTCTGTGTTAGCTTCGTGTTTGACTTGCGACATAATCAGGGTGTACCCCACGTCTTGTTCCTATGACAGCTGGGTATTACTAAGTATTTCTTTAAGTTTTCTTTCTATTATTTTGTGATCTTCATTCCACTATTCATTTTATAATAATAATGTGCCTCATTGTTAGCTTTCATATGAAGTTTTTCCCATCATGTGAATTCAGATTCCGATTCAGAAGACTTTATTCATCCCCAAGGGGCAATTGAGAGACTGACCTTGCCAACCATACATACAATACACAACATCACATTGGGGAGACAGGTCAGGCTAGGTAGCTGGCCGGTCAGCCACACGAGCAGCGACCCCTCTTAATCTCTCAATTAAGAGGGGAGAACAGACTCTTCTTAACCTTAATTATTACATGGACTTTATCTGCCAGCTGTCACATGAAAGGCCACAGCTATAGTGCATTAGGAGTGTGGGTCAGATTTATTTTATATGTTGGTTTCACTCAATATACAGCAGCAGATCTCTGCCTCTAGATGAAGGTACTTTAAAGAAGTTTGGGGGTAGAACACATTAATATGATGTGCGATAATATTCTGTATTGTGGGAGCATGGTGGTTATCACTGTTGCCCAAGGGCATAGATTTGGCATGGACGGAAGGGACATGTCCCCACCAATATCCAGCGATTATTGAATTGTCCCCACCAATAATTTGATCTCTTTGAGTAAAGAAAAACTAACCCGATAGAAAAAAACCAAACAAAACAAACATCTGTCGACGTCTCATTCACCTAGCGGTGCAGAAAGAATTAAATTACGTTCTCTACTCGATTTCTACATCATGTGACAAATATGGCCAATGTGATTGGCTGTGCCTTTCAGGGAGCTCTGTTTAGTTTTAGCAGCGGCAAGCCTGCGCTGCCAGGAGGAGAGGAGGATGGCAGCAAAAAGGAAGAACCTGGATATAAGAAAGTATTTTTTTAAAGAAACCTGTAAGTCACTTAAAGCCAAGTTCACGTATAAAATGTGTCCGTCATAATAACGTTACAGGCTATGCTAGGCTTTGGCCCACATCAGTCTAAAATTGTATGTGACCATGAATAATGTGTTTTGCTGTTGCCCCACAGCAAAAGGTTGCTGCATTCAAATCCACTTTTTGGCTGAAGCAGACTGGGTTGTTTGTGGATTACTTGTACTCCAGATACTCGGGCTTCCTCCCACAGTCCAAAGACATATGGTTGTAGAGTTGGGTCAAATGATGATTGTAAATTGCTCATGAGTGTGAATGTGAGTGCAAATGATTGTCAGTCTTTCCTTGTTTGCTGTGTAACGTCTGGCAACCAGTCCGTGGTGTACGCTACCTCTGACCCTATGGCAGCTGCGACAGGCTCCAGAACTCCCAACAAACTTGAATCAGATATTATTATCATACACTTAAAGCTTTATTTCAGAATTTGAAAAAATGAAGAATGTGATTTGATTGGCTGGCTGAAAGAAGATATGACGATGATATAGATGGTACTATGACCTGTATTAACTTAAAATGAACCCTAGACAGTTTCTTTTATCTGTAAAACAGTGAGTATAATTTTAATTGATTTATAGAAATTTCATATTTTTTAGGTTTCACGTCTGAGCCACAGCAAGGGTTACATGATCGTTTCTTTTCTGCTCTCTTTGAGTTTTCATGTTTGTGTGCATTTGTACAGTGTGGGCTCATTTAAAAGACCGATATGAATATGGAGGAGAAATCCAAAAAGACTGTAGAAAGGGTTGTTGAGAGGCGCCTCCCGTTGCGGACATAAAACAATGAAACACTTTTGAATGAGTTGCTTTTCACCAGTTTCTGTGATCCTGAGCCGTCCTCGCTAAATCTAACTGAAGAGGCCTCAATGTAACATCTAATAGGCTTTCTATTGTGTAGTCAGCCCATATTCCTATGATGCATGTCCAAAGTGGCATGGTGATAAGAAAATAGTGCTGGATTTCTGCATCCACATGCTAATAATTAGTTAGTTTCAGCTCCATGTGTAATTATATTGGTACTTGACAGAATGGATACATTTGTCCTGGTGTGCTTTGAAGATGCATCATGGAATATTAAGCAGATGTTGAGCCTGAGAGAACAGTTGAAACCTGCATAGGAAAAGACAATTGAGAGTCATGAGATGCAAATCATTGTTTCTGTCTTGTCACGTTCTCCTCAAAATCTTCTTCTCACAGGATGAATATATCTTGTTGGAGAGCTGATACCTGCTGTTGAAGTATCTGAAAACACTGATCAAAGGTTGAGTTTTCTTTTGTAAATATCAATTATTAAGCTCCACTCTCATTTGAAATAAAATGTCCATTCATTCTCAAAATTAGTGCTAGAGTGCAATATAGTCACTTGCTTGTTTTTCTCTCTGGCCCCATCCTGTTTTTGCTGTGGGACTAATGTATTTTGTTGATATACACATTTTGAAGAAGGTAAATTATTTTAAATCAAGTAACCAGAAATATAATAATAAGTTTGTTATAAGAACTCAACACTTTGCAAATAATTGGGTATCAGATCAGGGTCAGTCTGACAGCTGGTTCAAATCAGTATTACTGGAATTGGTCTCATCATGTCATCTTAAATAAGTTGCTGAAATGAAATTACACCCTAATGCTGGTAGTGTATGTATGAATATAATGCATGTTCCCTATCTCCCACCTTAGCTCAAGCAAACTCTACACACAGCCTTTCTGTATAGAGTTTGCATGTTCTCCCCATGCCTATGAAGGCTCTTTCTGACTACTCTGGCTTCGTCTTATGGTCCAAAGACATGCAGTTTGTGAGGCTAGGCTAAATGGTGATTCCAAATTGCCCATAGAGAGAACAATTCAGAATCAGTGAGTACGAATGGCTTTCTGTCTTTCTGTGTTTGCTCTGCAATGGACTGCTGACCTGTCCAGGATGTACCCGGCCTCTCACCCTTTGGCAGCTGGGATGGGCTTCAGGCCTCCCACAACATATGATTGGATAAACAGAAGTAGATGCAACACTCTATATTACAAAAATATTATATCACATATAAATCTCCAATTCTGTCAATGGAAAATTGTACTTAGTAGTCAGTATAATCTTTAATGATATAATGTTTAGAAAAACAACAAGCCAGAGCAGGACTAATCCAAAAGAAAGGGAGAGGAATGCATAGTGGAAGAGCAAGAGGTAGAGGCAGAGCTACACACACACCAAACAGTGGCTTTAGCACTACATGCTGGAGGTGTGGAAAAGAGGGACATTTTGTACGTGACTGTAAGAAACAAAGAAGACAGTAACTCAGAATAGGATAGCAGCTCAGGTGAAGAGAGCAGTTCAGACTAGGAAGAACGTAATAATCCCTCACCAAGTGAAAATTAGAGATCAAAGTAGTTTAAAGTAGTTTAAAAAGGGTTGGAAACAGACCCGACTGAAGAGATATAAATACAAGAGGAATAAAGTAAAATAAACAAAAGGCTAAATTACAACTTATCTTTAATGTATTCATACTAATAATAGCAAGGATAACAACCTGTAAACTGGTGTTAATGATGAAATAATATTAATATGAAGAGGCACCTCAGTCAGTTATGATGTGAGGTGGATAATTGTTGAAAGTAATCTGCATTAAGCTTAGGGTTGCTCAAATTCAGTACAATGACATATGAAGTAAAATAGGTAAATATTTTAACTAATTACGTGTATAGAGGCACTTGACCTGTTTGAAAAACTGTCATCCTAATATGAGCCATTGTTGAGATATAGAGCACACCTATGAAAACAACTAATATGCTGAACCCTGTATGAAGCAGCTGAAAACTACATGATGGAGAAGCTGAATTGAATATGAAAGTGCAAGTCTTTGCCACTGTGGGGCAAAGCACGCAACCACTGTGTGAGGTTGCGTTGTGGTCTCTTCTGAGCTGATGAGCAAGCTACACATTATCAGATCAGGAGCTGGCTGAGAACTCTTCAAAGAGAGGGAAACAGAACTATGATAACTGTGATAACTGGAGTGTGCAGCGTTTCCGTGAGCAGTTTTCCTGCATCTTGACTCATATGTGTAGAGTGTTCATAGCATCAGCATCATGTTTTTGTTTATTTGTTTTGTTGGGTTGAAAATAATTAAATAAACTTGTGATCATATTTATGGATCACCATGGCACATGCCATTGGCCAAATGATTTATTTACGCAGATGAAAAAAGTGAGTGGTAATGTGTCTGACGTCAGTGTTTTTGTGCGCTGTGTAAAAGTAATTGCTTCTGATTGTGAGAGCGGTGATTCTGGTCACCAGCTATTGTAAAGAAGAAGAAAAAAGAGTGAAGAAGAGACATAATTTACATTGTAGATGAAAAATAATCATAGGAAAAAGGTTTTGTGTTGATCAGCCAGGAACAACTACAATCTCATTTTCTGCTTTTCAGAAAGGGCTGTTCACAAAAACAGAGAGAGATAGATGTGTGTGGTTAAGCAGTGATAATAATAATGACAATGTCTTAGTTTGTCACTTTCAGGTGAAAAGCAGACCTGAATCAATTTTCCACATGCAGCGGTCGGAAGAAAGTTATAGTTTAACATCATTGGAAACATTCAGGCCAAGTTTCTGGCTAACTTATTTACAGCTCCATGTGTCCCTCAATCTCACAAGCGAGCTCTCACTCCTCCCTGAAGACAAGGAATGCAGCTCCAAAGAGCAATAACATGGCAGATAAAGAGACAGCAGCAAAGTCCTGAGAAAAGAGTCCCAGCAAGCAGCAGCAGTGTGGACAAACAGCATCAGAGAAGAAGAGCAAACCCATCATCCTGCCTGATTGGATGAATGGCACTGTGTTTCCAACAAGCTGCAAATTCACTGTGCATGTGAAAAGAACGTTTGAGGAGAACTGAGGAGACTGTTGGAGTTTGACATTTGCCACCTTTGGAGAAAATGGCAAGAAGAGACAGTGAAACACAGGACAAAGCTGAAAGAGAACTGCCTGCTATTGGACTGTTGAAGTGGGAGAGGACAACAGTGAGAGTAAGTGAGTGTATAGGAATTTCTTTTACCTAGGTATTAATCACTATCACTTCTACCTCTTCTTAAAGTCAATAAAGAGTTCTTTTACTGATGGCATGAAGTTGGCTTTAATGTTAGTTGTAAGGTCTTGGGGTTGTTACAGCTTCACCTTGATCACAAACTACGCCACTGTCGAACTAAAACATAACATAAATTTCAATGAAATAGTAAGACGAGTGAAATAAAGACATAAAATGATCTATATAACATACAAACATACCTCGCTGGCTGACCCATGCTTTGAGGCAGAAATGAGCACTTTACAGATACTTTTAAGAAACAACTTTCTCTGAATTAAATTGGCTTCTCTTGCTTCAACTTGCCATGGGCGTGCAAATCAACATGGGCGTGCATCTCAACAAGTGCACCAGTGGAACCAACATGCAGTACAATAGTTCCTACATGAGAATTTTCACAATAAATGACCTAATGGCATATAAAATATGCATAATGCAAAACAAAATACATTAACTGAAAGTAAGGCAGTAAAACTCCCGCCAAATCACAAAACTATTGTGATTTCTACTTAAACACATTATAATAGGAACATGTTTACATTTTAGCATTTATTCTGCTTCTAGCAATAACACAGTTTTGTGTACTGGCCTATCAAGGTACACTGGTTTGACAGTCCTTTTCCCATCCTTATCCAAGGTTGAATCACTGAGGAAAAGCTTAACCTTTCTAATTCTTCCATCTGCACTTGGATATACCTCTGTTACTCTTGCCAATTTCCACTTGTTCTTTGGAGAATTGTCCTCTTGGAGAATAACAATGTCATTCACCTTTGCATTCCTTTTATCTCTTTGCCAGATTTGTCTCTGTTGAAGATTGAGAAGGTATTCCTTTTTCCACCTTGTCCAGAATTCATTGGCCAAAAACTGAACTTGGCGCCATCTCCTTCTTAGGTACAGGTCCTGGCTCACAAATTCACCAGGAGGAGGTAGAATAACACTGGACTTCATCATGAGAATATGATTCGGTGTAAGAGGCTCTAAATTTGGATAATTTAGGTTCTCTACTGTTAATGGCCTGCTATTCACAATAGCCATGACTTCATAAAGAAATGTTCTGAGTGAGGAACTGTCAAGTCTCTTAGAAGTGTGATCCAAAATAGAAGTTAAAACACTTCTAATAGTTCTAATTTGCCTCTCCCAAACACCTCCCATGTGACTTGAAGAACGGGTGTTTAGAACAAACTCACATCCATATTGTTTCAACTGTTCTTTGTCAAAATCCTTTAGTGCATTCAAAAACTCTCCCTTAGCACTGACAAAATTAGTACCTTGGTCACACCTAATTTGTCTTACATGTCCACGAATAGAAATAAAACAACGTAATGCATTCATAAAGGCATCAGTGGTAAGGTCATCCAACATTTCAATATGTATTGCCCTAGAACACATACATGTAAAAAGAAGACCATACCTTTTAAGTTCTTTTTGACCCTCTTTTACATAAAAAGGTCCAAAACAGTCAATGCCACAGTAGGAGAATGGGGGTGTTGCCTCCATTCTATCCTCTGGTAGATCGGACATCCGTTGCTCTTGAGTATGTCTCCTGTACTTTCTGCAGGTTGTGCACTTGTAGATGTGAGAAGCAACTGCATTGCTGCATCCTGTGATCCATAGTCCATTGGAGCGCAGCTCGTTGACAGTTATTCCTCTTCCTTGATGCTGCACCTTTTCGTGGTAGTGTTTAATAAGTAAAGACGACACATGACTTGATTTGGGAATAATGGCAGGATGTTTGATATATGGGTGCAGAGTTGCTCTTGTTAAACGTCCTCCCACCCTGAGCACTCCCTGCTCATCAACAAATGGACTTAGGCTGTACAGCTTGTGTGTCTTATCCTTCAGTTGAATGTCCTTTCCTCTAGTTAAGTCCTTGATTTCTTTGCTGAATGTGTTTTCTTGTGCAAGTTTTATTATGAACAGTTCCGCCTTTTGTCTGTCCTCAACACTTGTGTTTTCACCTTTTGTTTGGGTGAGTCCTTTAAAATCCTTCACAAATTTCTGTAGACGAGCAATAGCTTTAACCGCTCTTCTCCAGTCTGAGAATTTGGTGAGACGGTCTAGTATTGTTCTCCTTTCTTCTACTTTGGTGTTGAACACGTGTACTGTTTTTAGCTCTGGATCATTGGGCTTGACTTCCGTAAACTTGCCATTTTCAACGGGTAGCTCGCTTTGCCACAAAAACTCTGGACCTTTAAACCAGTTAGAGTTGAGTAGCTGTTGGACACTGAGTCCTCTTGATGCATGGTCTGCGTAGTACCTTTGGTCCCTTTTGAATCTGCGTTCGAGACTACTTAAGCGTTGCATTGCACCTGGCATGTTATTGGGAAGATTTGGTCTGTCGCTTTTGAAAGGCAGTGGCATTTCATAGTGTCCATCTAGCTTTTGCTTTATTCCTTCTTGTAGCTTTGTAATAAAGCGAACATCTTCTTGCGAAATGCTTGTCTCTTCCACTGCTCTCTCTGTAAAGTCTGATTCAAGTGCTTTGATTACATCTGGAAATGTTACTTCCTTTATTTGTGTCTTGCAGATGTAATTAACCTTATTCTTTAGTTTTGTGGGTGACTCAGTCTCTGGTATAACTTGTTTTACAATGATGCGGTGACTTACTCCAATTACATCATTACCCGTATCACATGAATCACAGTAGCTGATGATGCTCCAACCCAAATCTGTTCTCTGAGCGTACGGCTGGTTTTCTTCACCACATACGACCTCTCTGGGCATTAAGGCTTGTGTGCAGTTGTACCCTAACAGGAGTCCTATTTCACAGTCCAAAGGGGGGGCAATATGTTCAGCGAGATGCTCCAAATGTGACCATGCCCTTGCAGTGTCTGGAGTAGGAATATGACTACGATTAGCGGGTATAAAGTCCCGTGTGTAAACAACTGGTACAGTGAGTTTCTTCTTGGAAAACAGTCCTCTTATTTGCAGAGCTTCAAGTTTTGTGCATGGTACAGTGGTTTTCTTGGATGACATTGTAGATAGATTGAGCTTAACTTGAGTTTTGGTTGTGTCCAAGTTGTTTGCTACTTCATTAAGAATAAATGAAGAATCACTCTGTGTGTCCAGCAGAGCGTAGATCAGTACTTCTTTACTGGGCTCATTTTGTGTGGATACGTAGACTGGGACTATTGCAGATGTCTGTGTGTTTTTACTTTCATGAGTCACTCTATTAGATGTGGTCTCATTGACTGTGTCTTGTGACTGTGTTACCTGATGCTGGGTTTCCTTCAGTTCACTCACTTGTTGCTCTTTAGGTGGTTCTTTCTTTGTCTCTTGTCTTTGTCTTTCTTCATGCAGGCATGTAGGATGCCGTTTTGAGCATGTGTTGCATGTCATCTTGTTGCTGCAGTTCTTGGAGAGATGGCCACTGTTTAAACAGCCAAAACATAATTTTTCACCTTGAATGAATTTGACTCTCTCAGCGACAGGTTTCTCAGTGAACTTACGACACTTGTGTAAGCTGTGTCCTGCTCTTTTACAAAACACACAAGAGACCATGCTTCTTTCAGTAGAGTTAGTTGTGAAGATTTTCACTGTATCTTGTCTCTTAGGAATGGGTATAGGTTGAGGTTTTGTCTTTGGTTGGTCAAAGTCACTTTGTCTTATGGCTTGGTATGATGTAATGGGATTACATGCAATACTTGCCTCCATTGACAGGAATGTTACAAAGTAACTGAAACGTGGGAATCTTTTGTGCTCCAGCTGGTACACTGTAGCCTTTCGGTTCCACCTGTTACTTAACCAATCTGGTAGTTTAGCAGCAAGTCTTTGATTCTCAATGCCATCATTGAGAATGTTCAGATTCTCATTATTAGTCATTGCAGATTGGCAGCTTTGTAAAAAGTCCACAAACTTTCTTAGCTCTGCACTATCCTTTCCTGTGACCTTTGGCCAGGTGTGTAACTTGTCTCTAAAGGCCTTAGCAATGGCAAAAGGCTCTCCATAACGTTCATTGAGCATATTCCATGCTGCCTCATATGAGTCTTCAGAGCCAATTAGAAAATAGCCATCTAAGGCTTCCTTAACACAGCCACCAACATACTTCTGTAGAAAAAATATCTTTTCGGCAGTGGGAATGTTCTTTCTCTCTATTAGAGTCTGAAAGGATGCCTTCCAATGCTTAAACTTAAGTGGATCCCCACTAAATACCGAGGGCTCTGGAATAGGCAGTCTATTAGCTGACATAGCTTCTGCCAAAACCTTTACAAGCTCACCTGTGCTCTCATAAGTGACATTTAACTTTCTTCGTGGTTGTAAGGGTTGATTAGCAGTATTCTTGGACTCTGTTACCTGTAAGTTTGCAGGGTTTAGAGTGACTCTTTCTTGCTTTACTGAAACGTAGTCTTCGTCATAAACTTGTAGTTTTGCCTGTGCTGCCTTGAGTCCTTTCAGATTTTCCAATCTTTCAATTTCTCTTCTTAAGTCCTCAACTGACCTTCTCCTTGCAGCACTTTCCTCTTGTTGTCTCTTTATCACGGCCACTTTCGCCTTTTCTCTTTGTAACTTACGCTCAGTTTCCTCCTTTTCCTCTGGGAGACGTTGTGACATTGCAGCAGCTGCTTGCTCTGCGGATATGCGTTTGTCTTCTTCTTCAAGCATTTGCATTCTTTCTCTGTACTTCTGTTGTTCTGTCATTATCTGAAGCACAGCCTTTGTGGCTTCATACTCTGCTGCAGCTTCTTGTCTTTTGGAGGAGGAACCATTAGAAAGAACTGTATTGGCTTTAAATGGACTATGAACTGAGACACTAACAGAGCTAGAGGATGTAAATATAGAGCCTGCATCAGGCCATACAATCTCCTCTTGAGTTTCTCCTTTAATATGACATTTGATCTTCTGCAAAACTGCTGTAGTCACTGATGTGCATTTGTCTAGCTTGGAACGCATATCATGAGGTGGTCCATCCATTGCTCTGTATTCATCATAAATATCATTAAGCTCGGTTGCTTCTCTTTGTACAACGTTCATGTGACCTTCAAGAATGTCAGGTGGATCTCCTTTTATAACAGATTTTTTTGCCACTTTGATTAATGCTTTCCATCTGTCATAAATACTGTCAAAGTGACGTTGCAGCCCTTGTAACCTTTCTTTATGGAATTCTTTTCCTTTTTCTGTGAGCATGCGAGGCCTTTCACTTCTACGTTGCTCTATTTGCACTGTTTGCTCTAAAGAGGTTTCATCCACTTGCCTTGCAGCTTGTTCTGCACTGGGAGCTTCAATTTCTGTCTCATTTGTGTCTGACATTTTGATTTTCTTGTAATGCACTTATTTGTTAATGCAAAATCTCCTTTTAACTTGACTTGAGTAAGGAATTGTGAACTTGGGTGCATTAATTCCCTTCTTGCTAACTTGTGATGCTGTTGTTGTCAGGCTTAACACAGTTCCTTATTGTTTCTTCCTCCTTGTGTCATCTTTCCAAACATGAACTTTAATGTCTGGCTTCTAGACATCTTTATGAAGAAGCAACTGTGAACTTGTGTGTCCATTAACATTTGCAGCAGCTTGGTCCTTGGTGCATTGGCACAATGTCACCACCAGGGGGCCGGGAATCATGCAGGTCCGAGTTCGACTATCACTTCTACCTCTTCTTAAAGTCAATAAAGAGTTCTTTTACTGATGGCATGAAGTTGGCTTTAATGTTAGTTGTAAGGTCTTGGGGTTGTTACAGCTTCACCTTGATCACAAACTACGCCACCGTCGAACTAAAACATAACATAAATTTCAATGAAATAGTAAGACGAGTGAAATAAAGACATAAAATGATCTATATAACATACAAACATACCTCGCTGGCTGACCCATGCTTTGAGGCAGAAATGAGCACTTTACAGATACTTTTAAGAAACAACTTTCTCTGAATTAAATTGGCTTCTCTTGCTTCAACTTGCCATGGGCGTGCAAATCAACATGGGCGTGCATCTCAACAAGTGCACCAGTGGAACCAACATGCAGTACAATAGTTCCTACATGAGAATTTTCACAATAAATGACCTAATGGCATATAAAATATGCATAATGCAAAACAAAATACATTAACTGAAAGTAAGGCAGTAAAAATCACATTATGCTATTGTATTAACATGTCTGACACTCATACTTAAGACAAATGGTAGGGGGTGTAGTAAGGATGTTGGGGGAAACAGGAACTCCAGAGGACCAGTCTTTTGTCTCTTTGAGGACTCTGGGAAGTAGCAAGGGAGTGTGAACCTTAAGGTGTGAAACAGCTGTGTACTGCCTTTGTTCCTGGAGAAGGTATTTAACTGAGAGCCATGCTAGGCTCAAGGAGACTCTGCTGACCGTCTGTCCCGCGGCCATGCAGGGGCTCCACAAGCTTGTTTGTATGTTGTCTTTGTGTGCTTGGATTAAAGAATGTTAGCTACTGCTCACCGCTCGTCTGCAGGCTTTATTTAAGTGGAAAACTTCCACAACAGTGAGAATGCTGGTGTTTAAAGTGGGAAATCAAAATTTGGGTTAGCAAACCAGGGGAAAAGAAAACTGACTGCTTAAGTGGAAAATTGTGAAGGAGTCTGAAACACTGCTAAAAAGAAACATACAAAATCACACACACAAGCAGAACATGCATTAACCCTACTAACACAAACACAAGAGAGCTCATGAAGATTAGACAACATCTTAAGCATGTGAGTCTGTTTACCATCTTGTCCAAGTCACTTAGTGTGATGAGAAGTAATGCAAAGATCAGTGGACTCATAGCACATCAGTTACAAAATGATTAAATAATAGCAGAGAAATGTGTAGGAAAGGCAGCTTTAAGAACATGCTCTGCAGGATATGCAGTTCCACAGACATGCATTAAACCTGCCTAATAACACAAACACACATGCAATGAAAATTAGCTTGTTATCTCTCATCAGTGTTAAAATAGGGTAAATTTAGCAGACACTTGTTATCAAATGCTGAATTTATCCAATGCAAAAAATTGACTCTCTAGGTTGAAGGACAACAGTTTAACTTTTGTGGGAAAAAAAGATTCTGGTTTGACCAACCAGTGATCAGACAATAAATTTAGTTGTTAATATGGTAAATTGGGAGATGCTTTCTGCTTGATTGATGCAGCACAAGTAATTTACTGTATGAGGGAAATCCTATTTTTGTGATAACATTTTGAACATGCATTTCTGTTG
Organism: Neolamprologus multifasciatus; assembly: GCF_963576455.1. Taxonomy (NCBI): domain Eukaryota; kingdom Metazoa; phylum Chordata; class Actinopteri; order Cichliformes; family Cichlidae; genus Neolamprologus; species Neolamprologus multifasciatus. Next base: position 17,950,460 of record NC_140454.1, on the reverse strand, counting down.
TCCTGTCATCTTAGTGGGTTAATAGCTGATATGCAAATTAGTTGATCGTTCTTAGATTAATGAAAGGTGATTGAATTCTAGCACGAGTGAATGGGATGTGTTGGAGTTTGTTGTGTGTTGAGTGGAGACTCTAAAACACTGAGTTTCCTGTTTTTGATGTGCGAGTGAATCCTGCACCCAGATACACAACTCTGAATACGTCAGAACAAACTTCTTTTGTGAAAGAGCTGATGACATGTCACACGTTTTATGATGACGGGAAAAAAGAAAAACTGGATAAAATAGATCTGTGGCCTAAATGAGTGAAAAGCACAGACCTGGGGATTAAACTCATATCTAATAACATATTAGGGTCATGTTGTGCGTTGTGTGGCTGATGGTTGGTTTGGAGTGAATCTAGCTGATGATTTTTCTTTTGTTGTGAAGTTGAGCCTGCCAATTAGTATGATGGTATGATAAACCATGCTAATGGTATGATTTACTCTCCTGAGATGAGGAGCGAGCTTGTGTCATGACTTAACAAGGCCTTTTTATTTTGATACTTTCACAGTGCGCTGAAAGTTTTGTTCGATAATCTCAGTTTGAGCAGATCTGCACGATTAGAACAGAAAGCGCTGTACGACACGTCGTCAAGAAAATTGTTACAAGTGAGTTTCTCCACATTAAAATGGGCTCAGGAGAAAGCCACTTATTTGGGATACTTAGAAAATGAGAGTCCCTGCCCAAAAAGGATTCAGCGAGGTAATCCGATTTAAAGTTCTTCTTTTTCTTTTGAAATGACGTCATTTTTTTTTTTTTTTTTTTTTTTTTTTTTTTTTTTTTTTCGCCTGTCCCATTTGGTTCTTTAGCCGTCAGAATTGTTGTCTGAAGACCAACAAGGATACCCAATGGATTTATTTTGCCAAATGGATCATCATGGCATTGCCGTATTGGTCCATTTGATCGACCTTTGTTATTTTTATTTATTTTATTTTCAGTTGTTACAGACGGGACAGACATGAGTGAGGGATAGGAAAGGGAGAAAGAAAGAGGAAGGAAAAGAAAAACAGAAGGGGAGAGGGACAGTGAGAAAGGGGGGAAGAAAAAATATCTCCGGGATCACCTGTTGAGAGAAAAAGAATAGAAAACAAGCAAAAAAAAAAAACAAAACAATGCAACATACTATACACAACACCATCGCATTAATCTAGCTAAGTGTAAACAGCAGTAAATACTAAATATTGAATGTTGTTGTGCAGCACGCAGGACAGACAGCGCACAATGTGCTTTGAAGTAGCAGCCAAGAAAGGTGTGATTTAAGTCTACGAATAGTGAACACCCATGTGCACACCTGTGTGGATCGGCGCGCTTGTATTCAAATGGTTTCCCCATGTAATGGTCTGCTAGAGGATGTAGAGAGCCATAGCCCCGTCCCCCAGGGCATGAAGCAGGCATGGAGGAGATCCAGGCCCCAGACATCCAGAGGCCCCAGAGTGCAAGAGCCCAAGGAGGACCACCGGAGGGGCATCCGTGCCACCTTCATGGGAAGGGCTGAGGATCCCCAGATGAGGGGTCACCCAGTAGCCACCGGGCAGAAGCTAGAGGGGGCTGCACCGGCGTGCCCGCCGGCTCTGCCGGCAGCCAGCTGTGCCAGAGTGAACCGAGCCACAGGCACAGAGGCCGGAGGCCCGAGGGCCCCCCCGCGCCCCGGAAGAGGCCTGACCGAGCAGCAGGCGCCAGGCCCCGCCAAGTAGTCACCGGGAGTGAGCTGGTACATACCTGAGCGCCCAGCCCCGGACACCAAGAACCACCAACGCACCGACCCCTGAGGGCATCAGTCACCGGCAGGGAGTGTGGTGAGGGGAGATAGGCCTCCACACTTTGGAGGGCCTTGGAGTTCCCAGAGAGGTGAAGTCTAAGACCCGACCTGACATATAGACACAGACAAACAGGCACACACAGACACAGACATGCATTCCCACCCTCATGCACACATATACAAACACTCAGCACTCACCCAACGCAGGAATAAACGTAAATGGACATGTACACACAATCACACTCCCCAAACATACTCTATACCCCGGGTCCAGGTATCCTCACCCCCAGAGATGGAAACGGCACCCAGACCCAAGAGATGTTACCCTTCCCTCCGGGGTGGAGGCAAGCAGACCGCCCCAGGCTCCGCAGCAGCAGGGAGGCCAATCGGACAGCCAGCATCTCTTCCCAGCCCCCCCGCCCCGATGGCTAGCAGAGAACAGGGGTGTGTTAAGACCCCATACCTCCCTCCTCCCGCTCAAGTGTAGTGTTGCTGCGTGTTGCTCTAAAGTGTATTTAAAACAAGGGAGAGCATGGTGCTGCTGCCAGAGAGCAGCAGGTGTTAGCACGGCCCCTCCCGAGAACCCTCAATGTCTACATGGATTTAAAATTGAGAGGTGGGCACCGGCGCCAGAGGCAGGTTTGAATACACAGACCGTCTACTGGACGCCGTTAACGTGCCCACCCTCAAGGCCCTATATATATATATATGTGTGTGTTATGAGAGTGTAAGTAATGTGGATGTCTAAGTTGTGAGATAAAATTGAGGCACAGGTGGCCAGAAGAGGACAGAGGGGGGGGGGGAATGTCTCCCCTGCACCCTGGTGACACACCCGCACCCCAAAGCCCTACCTGTGTGGGTGGGTGTGGTGGAGCGTGAAGAGGGAGGCAGCCGGGGATGGGGAGGAAAAGAAGGGAGGGGAGGGTGTCCCTCCCTAGGGCCAGCTCCCCCGCTGACCCCAATATGCACCCCCGTCCTCTGGTATCCACCAAGGCAAGGGAGCCCAGGCCCATCCAGACCGGGGCCTACGGCAGCAACACCGCCAAGCCCCACAGGACCCGGGGCAGCCCACTCTACCCCACCGCAGAGGAAACTGTACCCACCCCAACATTCAATCATCTCCCAGACTACACAAGACACAGACACCCAGGTTAAGTTTATTCTCCACCTCTCCTATGTCTCTCCCCCACCTGCAGAGTGGACTCCTGCAAAGATGGAACAACCTCCCTGCCAGTTCAAGAGCCCCCCGGTTAGGCCGATGCACAAGAGGCCCCCTGCGCCAGGGCTGAGCCCCCGTGCACCCACCCGCCCACAACCTCGGCGACACACCGACGAGGACCGAAGCCCCCAAGGCCCAGCCAGAGCCCCAGCACGGAGGCGAAGCACCCCCGAACCCCAAACCCCCACGCCCGCCCCGGATCCACTCAGGGGCAGCCAGGCCACCAGGCCAGTAACCTACGTCCGCCAGCACAGACCATCCTCCAGCCCCGCTGCACGCGGCCACGAGGAGAACAACCTCTGAGAGCGACCAGAGCCACTAACCAGGTTATGAACACAACCCCCGGGTTAAGCCCTCCAGGGATAACGTCTCTAGGGGTCCTCCAGGTGCCCTAAGCCCATCCCAACCTCCACATCAACCACAATAGCCAAGGCGGGACCAAACCACGACCCCCCACCCCCGCTAGGTGATGGAGCCGATCAAAGGAGCCCAGAGGGATTGATCTAATGTGGTGGCAGAGGCTATATCGAGACTAATGTGATCTATTAGATAGTTTCTGTATTGGCTAGAATTAAGATTATTTTTATTTTTCCAGTTCATGAGGACCGTTTTCTTGGCGATGCATAGGGCAATAAAAACCATGTGGACTGTATTAATTTCTGTAGTGACATCATCCAAATTTCCCAACAAGCATACTAAAGGGGAGGTTGGAATTTTACATTTCAGACACTTTGATAAGTCCTCACATATCTCGTGCCAAAACTTCTGCACTGGTGGACAGAACCAAAGAGCGTGGATGTAACTGTCTGGTGTATTGCCTTGACAGTGTGAGCAGTTGTTGGCGGATGTAAAGCCCATCTTAAACATTCGATGACCTGTATAGTGCACTCTATGCAGTATTTTGTATTGTATTAATTGCAGATTGGGATTTTTAATAAATTTAAAGGTTTTTAAGCAAATCTGAGACCAGACGTTTTGGTCTAAGCTGACTGATAAATCTGCTTCCCACTTTGCAATAGGAAGGGATATTGATTCATCTATTTTAGAAAGTGTTCTGTATATTTTAGATAATAGTTTGGGGGATTTAAGAGTAAGAAATTGAACCACACTTGGTGGTGTTTGTAATTCAACTTGACTGAGGTTAAATTTATTTTTTACTATGGATTTAATTTGTTGATATTCTAAAAATCTTTTCTTGTTGATCCCATATTGTGTAACTAGTCTGTCAAATGGAATAAATTCTGTTCCCTCTAATATATGTTCTAAGTATTTAATTCCTTTACAACTCCATTCTGGGAAATTAATCATATTTTTGTTTTGTAATATGTCAGGGTTATTCCAGATAGGTGTACGTTTGCATGGGAATGACGTCATTTTGCTGAGAGTGAAAACTAAATGCGACGATGGTTTCCACTATCAGCAAAGAAAGAAAGAATGAATGAAAAATGAGTGAGAGAAAATAAAACTGACTGACTGGTAAAAGCTGACAAAAGCTGACAAGACTTTACTGATGTAACATGACTGTGCAAAGTTAACCCCCATCTGATAAGGGTGGATGAATTTATGTGTTTCTTTTTACAGGAGCAGAAAGATGACAGCAACATCCGAGGTTGCATGACGATTTAACCTTTTAAATGCCACTTTCTGTGTCTGTGCATCTACCAGGGGTGTTATTCACTACCTTGTGTTGCTCACAGAGGAAACTGTGAGAAAGTGTGTATACACCTGCGCAGCGCAAACATTTGCATTTTCTTTTCTACAGCATTACAGTTCTTCATGTGACTTGATCGTGTGATCTATACCAGGACTGGTTAATGTTTTTCTTCTAGAGGATTTCTGGGTTTATGTGTGAATAAAACTGTGTTTACAGGTTATGAGTTGGTGATGCTGTTGTACTGTGTTGTTGGGAAAATGTGAAGGTTATTTTGACAATGTGAATAACATGTAAGACATTTCCTGTGTGAAACCAGTGTCATTTCTTTTCACAGTTGCGGATGGTTAACTTTATGGTCTTTTTATAGCACCTCTGGAACCTGTCGACCTGCGCCTGACCACCGGGATGGTCAATGTGTGTTGCTAATGTTTGTTTTTTCTAAGAATACATGTAGAGGATTCAGCAGAAGCGGACAAGTGACATGAGAAAAACAAATAAGAGATGCAATGTTTATGGAATAATTTAATATGGAGCTCATTAGCTGACCACCATTGAGCTCATAGTGATTGATGAGTTGAGTGACTTTGCTTAAAGAGAAGTCACCGATTACATTAATGTTGACTGAGTACATGGGATGATCCATGTCTGAGGCAAATTATGGAAATAATTGTAGTTTACTGATTTGAGAAAACCTGCACATGATACTTGTCTTGCTGGTGCTGAATACTTTATTACTTTAAGTGTGAAGTTTGATTTCACTTCCAGATCTTGTTTTTCAGGCCATGATGGTGTGTATTCAGGCTCTTCAATTGGCTATTCAAGCCAATTTTTAAGCAAACTTAATATGCAAAACACACTAACATCTTTTATTGCAGGATTATAGGTCCGGGGTGGTGCTGCTCCAGAGGAGGAGATGCCCTGATGTTGCCTGGGACGTGATCTAGCTAACCTTTTTCTTTAAGACAGGAATCTGGTTTTGATGAGTTGACTCATGGGAGTGTCCATGCGTCAAGAGGAGGGGTCCAGGATTAACATGAAACAATGAATTAACATTAAATTATGTTTTATATGATTTTTGCAGCGATTTGTGTGATTAACAGTTCATTTACGGGTATTAAGCCTATGCAAGTGGTGCATCCATGTTCAGATGAGGCTTTGATGGCCTATAAGTGATGTTCACTGAACTAAGGAATGTGGTTTGATGATTGTTGACATGCTCTCCAAATAGAAGTTTTTCCTCCTAGCAAGGAAATACAGGTGCAGCAGTCATCTCCTGAGAAATCTTCAGAGGCCCAGTGAGAAGCGAGAACCATTCCAGACATAGCTGACAACCCAGGCAGTGGTTGAGGTCAAAGGTCGAGCTGGTTGGGGCCCATCATGAGATCAGACTTTGGAGCCACAGCAAGGACCACGAAACTGCGTTGGAATGAGAGCTGTGCCAAGGGGGATTTCCAGAGGCCAACAGAGGAGATTGTGGACAACACACGGGCACCTGAAGGATGAGGGGAGCGTGCCAAGCTCCATCGACATCGCAGAGGGAGTTCGAGGATGACATCATGATTCTGTGAAAAGCACATGAACCAGAAGCTATGGTGGTGATGACAGCAGTTTCCTATGAACATCACCCAATGCTGTGTCACTGTACTGTGCATATGATGACACTCTGAAGACTGCTGGGATCATAACAGCAGTAAGATAACTGGACCCAGCACCCTTTCCACAGAGGGGTTTTCTGCAGAGGGTGGACAGTAGAAGAGCCATAAGTATTCCCATCGCAGGACAAAGACAGAATCGGCAAATACAGACTATTATGTCTGTTCCCATATGCCCAGCACGTCAACACACCCCACACTATATGTGTTCCTGGACCAACTCCCAGGGAAGAACTACTCCATGATACTAGCAGAGAAAGGGGGACTTTGTGTCCTCTTCAACAACACATGCTGCACTTACATAGAGACTATGTACACTCATCAAACATGACTGACGCCCTGAATGCTTTGAGACAAATCCAGCAGGCCCAAAATCAGGACTATGTAAGTGATACAACTGACTGGTTTTCTTGGCTTTACACTGGCTCCTGGTTACAGGTGTTAAAAGGACTACTCATCGGAGTTGGGATATTTTTACTTTTATTTTGTGTCTTTGTAACATGTATACTGCCATGTCTAAAACTTATGATTAACCGCATAATATTTTCCACTGTTGCTGCATATATAGCCATGACAAATGATGATGATGACCCCGACCTGTTTGAATATGGTAGAATACTGCATGTAATCATTTGTGTTTAAAGGCATATAGTTGGTGGCATATTTGAAAGAATGTCTCATCCTAGGAGGTCTGTAACATTCCAGGGTGTTCTGGCATTTCACCCCCACATCCTAGGAGCATGGGAGAAGTCGTACCTTGTCTTATTGTTTTATGGTAGGATAAACGTAGCTATATCTGTTTTAGGCTAAGTGCTTTTGGTTTGATGAACTGCTGGACTTCGAGACCAGCAGGTGTAGGGAAGTCATTTATGGGGTCACACTCTGACCCCACACTCTGACACACACACACACACACACACACACACACGTACACCTCCACATTTCAATGTATGGAGCAAACGCTCACTGAAGTGTATAAATAAAAGACCAGGGCAGTCCTCAGGGCCACTCTCTCTGAGACTCACTCTTGGGGTGTGAGTTCTGAGAGATGCCCTTGCTAGCAAGTAAATCTGTGTGTTTCTCCTCTCTGATTCTCTGCTGAAGAAGTGTTTTAGAATATATCTCTTAACAAATTCAGTATTTGAAAACTGAAAACATTGCAATTTGTTTGTCACTAGACTTGATAACTGTAATAACATTTCATAAGACGTGGAGTTCATAGATGATACTATGGCCTGTATTATATGAACTTCACCCCCAACTGATCGCTGCAGATAGCTGCCCCTCCATGAGCCTGCTTCTGGAGGAGGTTTCTACCTTTTAAAAGCGAGCTTTCCTTCCAACTGTCGCCAAAGGGCTTGCTCATAGGGGGTCATATGACTGTTGGAGTTTTCTGTTTTCTTTGTATTATTGTAGGGTCTTTACCTTATAATGTAAAGTTCCTCAAGGCAGCTGTTGTCATGATTTCCCACTATATAAATAAAATTGAATTCAACTGAACTTAAAATGAACCTCAGACAGTTTTTTATCTGTAAAACAGTGAGTATAATTTTAATTGATTTATAGAAATTTCATATTTTTTAGGTTTCACGTCTGAGCCACAGCAAGGGTTACATGATCGTTTCTTTTCTGCTCTCTTTGAGTTTTCATGTTTGTGTGCATTTGTACAGAGTGTGGGCTCATTTAAAAGACCAATATGAATATGGAGGAGAAATCCAAAAAGACTGTAGAAAGGGTTGTTGAGAGGCCTCAATGTAACATCTAATAGGCTTTCTATTGTGTGGTCAGCACATATTCCTAGGACACACGTCCAAAGTGGCATGGTGATAAGAAAATGGTGCTGGATTTCTGCATCCACATGCTAACAATTAGTTAGTTTCAGCTCCATGTGTAATTATCTTGGTACTTGACAGAATGGATACATTTGTCCTGGTGGGTTTTGAAGATGCATCATGGAATATTAAGCAGATGTTGAGCCTGAGAGTTGAAACCTGCGTAGGAAAAGACAATAGAGGGTCATTAGATGCAAATCACTGTTTCTGTCTTCTCACGTTCTCCTCCTATTAAGCTCCACTCTCATTTGAAATAAAAGGTCCATTCATTCTCAAAATTAGTGCTAGAGTGCAATATAGTCACTTGCTTGTTTTTCTCTCTGGCCCATCCTGTTTTTGCTGTGTATTACTCTTTGGCTCTTGATGAAGGCGGTCGCACTTTTCTCCTCTCCTTTCGTCCTCTCCCATATCTTCCTTGCTTAGCCTCTTGTGTCCTTGTCTAGTCTCGTATTTTTATTACTTTTCCCTGGAACACTCTCTCACAGTCTGTTCTCTAAAACCTAAAAGAAGAATTATGGATTTGATCAACTGGTCCCTGAATGCTATTGACACCCTTCTCTCAATGAGAAGTCTGGGCTCGGGTGAGCCTGCCGGATACATGATGGACGGGTGGCATAACTGGAGGGTTTTGCGCCTGGTGGGACTGTCGATTGAAGACGCTGAAGATATCTACCTATTCGGAACAGGGTTCTTGCTGATCGGAGCTGGCTTGGCCCTGGTTTATCGAAGAATTAAGAAAGCGATATTGGCTGATCAACCCCCCACAAGGCTGCCCGCTGGGATTGAAACGATGGAACGAGGCTTGAGTTCTCAAAATGTGCTCATTGAGTGCAGCACAGATAAGACCTTGGAGAAGATTGCGTCTGCTGTGAACACTCAGAATAACACCACTGAGCGCAAACTCCTGATCTTGGAGAAGCACACTGCGGTCGTTACTATCTCAGAATCTGCTCTTTGAGCACAATAACGACAACATCACGGAGCGTAAGGTTGATAACATCATGGAGAAATTTACACCTCTACAACGGGAGATTGAGAGACCAGTGTCGGACTATTAGAACAGCTTTGAAATTCATATGAGTTGTTCCCACTAAAGTAAAAACCACCATCACTTCATGCGGCTACCACTTCGGCGCCAGCTCTGGTCTCAAGGCTGGAGCTGGAGCCACCTGGGTTGGCTGGAAGACTGTTTACTTAGCCTGGCAGGGCAAAGGACACTGTCTCAGCTGAACTCTGGACACACACAGACACACACACAGACACACACACACAGACATATATATATACACATGCAGATATACACTCATCCACCTCCCCCTCCAAACGCCTTCGACGCTTATTTCCTTCCGATGCAGACGGTGGATCAAGGAGACCAGTGCATATGCTGCAGGCCTGGATGCACTGTCTACACTGGCTGTCTCTCACCCTTTACCCATCCCTGTTCCTTGTCATGTGTTTCTATGGTGTATTAAGAGTTTTTCATGTGCTATGTGCAGAGGTGTTTTTTTTCTGTTCTCAAACTGATCTCCCTTTTGGAGCTCAGTCTGGGGGGAGTTATTTTTTTCTCCTTGTCTTTCCTCATGTTGTGCATTTTCCATTGTTATACCTCTCTGACCCGTCTTGCCCATGTGATGTTTTGTGTAATGTATGTATGGTCAGAGGGTAAGATGGTGCTGGCCAGGCAATGGACGGCAGCCTTAACATGAAATTTCCCACTCGTGGGACTAATAAAGGTATGTTAATCTTAATCTTAATAAGTTTACTATAAGAACTCAACACTTTGCAGATAATTGGGTATCAGAGTTCATTTTAAATCAGGGTCAGTTTGATGGCTGGTTTAAATCAATAATGTTTTCTATAAACTCTGCACCACACAGATCTTTGTTTGTCTTAAGTTTAAATCAGAATAAAATAAATGAAATAAAATGTCTTAGGACTAGACCAGGGGTCGGCAACCCGCGGCTCCGGAGCCAAATGCGGCTCTTTAGTCTTTATTTTGCGGCTCTGGGTGGTTTGGGAAAATAAATTAGAAGTAATTAGCTGAAGTGTATTTTATTTGTGTTTAGTTCTTTTTTCAACTTGTAATTCTAAATTGGAAGATTATTGTGATTTTGAAATATAAAAATAAAATTATATCTTATTTTTTCATCGCTCAAAATAAGCGTCATACTCGCAGAAGCCGGTATACCTGCCGAAACGCCGTGCATTTATCGAGTCTTTCAACCCCAGGTAGGCCAATTATGGATCTTCGGATCCACATTATGTCGGCAGCTGTTCTCCACCGTGAACTATGTTAAAAACAAACACTGCTCACGCCTCACAGATGGCAGCTTACAGTCCTGCGTAAAGATGAAAGCCCCGATTTGCAGACGCTGTGCGCAGAGGTTCGGGACCATAAGTCTTATTGTAAACCTATCACGACAGACCCGACGGTGTTTGCATGAACATGCTTTTCAGCATCTCTTTAAAAAAAAAGTCAGGTCAAGGCTCCAAAAGCCCAAAGGCGATATGAGGGTGGTGGCTCACAACAGTTTTTGTTTGCTACATGGATCATTTTAGTTCAGCTGGGTGTCTTTCCTTTTGTTATATTTCTTTAAGAGTTCAAAATGTGTTATTTACATGAATAAAATGTAATTTTCTCTGTAGCACTTCATGGATTTCATAAGCAACACACCTTAGTTACTCTGTGGATTCTTTTAAAAAGCAGTTAAAAACTATTCTGTTCAAACAAGCCTTTTGTTAATCTACGTGTTTTATATTCTTTACATTATTTACATTTGATCTTTTACATTGTGTATAATGTCTATTGATTGTATTGTTTATTTTAATATTTGTGTACAGCGCTTTGTGACTGCCTGTCTGTGAAAAGCGCTTAATAAATAAACTTTACTTACTTAATTTAGTTGTTCACACAAAACATAAAAGTAAAAAACAATATATACAGAGTTATCTTCATTTTAGATTTCAAAAAGTATTTGCGGCTCCCAGTGTTTTCTTTTGCGTGGAAACCGGGTCCAAGTGGCTCTTTGGGTGTTAAAGGTTACAGACCCCTGGACTAGACAATTCACTCATGTCTTTTCAGGTTAACAGGTAACTGTAAATTTGGGTAGAACTGTCACTGATCTCACAAAAACACATATTCCTGAATCAAACCAGAGCTGAAGTTTGTCACATTTCAACATTGATGTAATTTTATGGCTCAAACAAGCTGATGAAGAGGAGGTTAAGAAAGGACAGATGGGAATAGACTATGAATAACTGTCTTTATCTCTGTGTTTTATGTAACCTATTGTGGGAGTGCACCCTGCCTGTCATCCAATGACAGACGGAATAGGCTCCAGCCTCACTGCCACCCTGATTAAATGGTTTAAAAAAGGATTGATGGATGAATGTAATTCATAAAATTCAGTTGGCAGACATTGTAATGTTAATAAGCCACCATTATCTGCTTTTAACTTAGGCCTAAAGCTATTTTCTATAACATATCAGTGTGCATAAATGAATAACTCAAATTACTAATTTTACTATTAATTTTAAACGAATGTTTGAGGGTTTGTGAGTCACCCACTGACAGGGTCCACCCAGACCAAGTTAAGTGGATGCTCACCAGCTTTGACAGAAAGGGGGATTTGGTTTAGGTCACTCTGCTTTTCCATTTTTTAACAAGACAAAGAACCTAAAAACCATCTACCAAATACAAATATTTGTAGGTGATCTTGTTACCAGAAATTAAGCAGGGTCATGCTTTTAAAACTAACTGCACAAGCTGATGAATACGGAGCCCCGCAAGGGACATGGGAGAAAAAAAATTAAGATGAACTTTTGCGATATTATCTGGATATTAAACAGACTTTAACCTGTAAGATTTCTAGTACACAGTCATTTATGAGAATATCTTATATAGAAATATTTATTGTTGTGTTCCAGGAGGGTCAGTGAACTAAAGTATAAAGGGGAGTCTCTGCCTGTTAATGATATTCTGAGTGTTCTTTAGCACAAAAACAGTGTAATGTTCTGTCAAATGTTATCAAGTTCTATGTCTATGTGTATTACTTCAAATTACTTTAACTGTCTATTTGGCTTGATACATGGATCAAAACACAAGACACAAGTCTTAATTTAATGTGTTAGGAGTTTTAATGTACAGTGTTTACTCAGATAATGGTGGTTTACGTTGAGTATTTTGTAATAATTTTTAAATGGTGAGTTGGCATTTATTTACACCATCTGTATTTGTTAATGACGGGAATATTTAGTTGTTGATGTTGGCTAGAATAGTTTAAAATCAAAGAGATATTCTATTATGCCTTGTTGCTTTATATATATTATAATGCCAACTGTCACACTGGAAGGCTACACAAAATGGTACTAAGGGGCATCATAATCTGAGGGGGGGGGGGACACCTTGCATTTTTCTAAACTCAAGTTTCTCAGTCTAAAAATATAATTATTTCATGTCATTTTTGCTATTTTTTAAAAATATTTATTCTGATTCCAGACGAGCTTTCCTTTTTTAATGTTGGTTAAACAAAACTGAAAAAATAAAGAACTAAATAAAGACCTTTTGAACTCTTAGAATTTCAAATAGACATAAACATTCTTTTTTGGTCACTGAATTTATCTGAAGCTTATTTTATCAGCATAATAAATTCTTTGCACCCACCTGTTGATGAACAGCAATTTCATTCGAATGCTATTTTGGCAAAACTCACCACTTCTGAAAGGATGATATGTGTTGTTGAACTTGTTGTTGACAAATAAACTGAAATATAATCAATTTCTAATTTTTTTTTTTAATGTAGTACAGACAACTAAAAAAATTGCAAATGACAAAAGCATAATGACAACATCTGTGTATGGACCTCCTGTGTTCCCAGGCACTTTAATTTCAGAGAAGGGTAGACAGAAGTGCATAATCTGTCAAATATGTGGCAATATTTTATAATTAATCATATATACTATTTAATCCAATTTGAAATCCTGGCCTACAATCTTGATTATTCAAGAAATCTGTTAAATCTGATAATCATGAGCCTGCTTCTGGAGGAGGTTTCTACCTTTTAAAAGCAAGTTTTCCTTCCAACTGTCGCCAAAGGGCTTGCTCATAGGGGGTCATATGACTGTTGGAGTTTTCTGTTTTCTTTGTATTATTGTAGGGTCTTTACCTTATAATGTAAAGTTCCTCAAGGCAGCTGTTGTCATGATTTCCCACTATATAAATAAAATTGAATTATACTGAACTTAAAATGAACCCCAGACAGTTTTTTCACTTTCATTCACTTTGCTTTCTGCCAAAAAGTGCTCTTTATTCACAAAACAAAATCCAAAATAACATTGTAGTACAATCTTCTGTTTTTAACAAAAAATTTAATGTTATGCAAAACAAATATGAACAAAGGAAATCATAGCAAAAAATTAATAAAATATAAACAGCAGTAATGGCGTCTTTGAACAAATACAACGTAACATTCACTTTGCTCTCTGCAAAAAAAGTGCTCTTCGTTAACAAAATATCCATTTTGCTGCCTTCTCTCCTATTTCTGTGTGTGTGTGTGTTCAATCACGTTGTTAAGAGATATATTCTAAAACACTTCTTCAGCAGAGAATCAGAGAGGAGAAACACACAGATTTACTTGCTAGCAAGGGCATCCTGCCCTGGTCCTTTATTTATACACTTCAGTGAGCGTTTGTTCCATACATTGAAAAGTGTGTGTGTGTGTGTCAGAGTGTGACCCCATAAAGACTTCCCTAAACCTGCTGGACTCAAAGTCCAGCAGTTCATCTAAACAAAAGCACTTAGACTGGAAACAGATATAACTACGTTAATCCTACTGTAAAACAATAAAACAAGGTACGAACTTTCCCATGCTCCTAGGATGTGGGGGTGAATGCCAGAACACCCTGGAATGTTACAGACTTCCTAGGATGAGACCAACTACATACTTCTAAACACAAATGATTACATGCAGTATTCTACCATATTCAAACTTATATCATTAAAAGATTATACTGACTACTAAGTACAATTTTCCACTGACACACGTTCATCACATGAAGTAGTTATGCATTGGAGTGGAGAAATGTTAGCATTTCTACATGCTCATCAGTCAGGCTTGCCCTTTTTTTGGTGACAATGTTTCCAGCAACTGAAAAAAGCCTTTCAGATGGTGTTAATGTGGCAGGTACAGCCAGATATGATTTGGCTAAATTAGCCAGTGTGGGGAATCTTGTTGCATTATTCTTCCACCATGTAAGGGGGTCATTATCCCTTGGAATAGGGGCTTCCCCAAAATACAGCAGTGCTTCTTTCCTCACCGCCTCATTTTCTCCATCCCCACCCTGGTCAGTGTTTTCATTACAATCTTCCTCCTCAGAATCTGTACCCAACAAAGTGTCCAACACAGACCTCTTCTTTGTTGGGGGACTTGCTGAGGCTTCCTGTCCCACATGTTCCTGCTGTAACTGTGATCTCTGCTCCCTTTTGAGATCAAGTGCCTCCCTCTGTACTGTTACTTGCAGTTTCAGAGCATCTTCTGGAGAAAGGAATTTCAGTTTACGAAAACGTGGATCGAGGGCAGCAGCAATGAGTGACACGTTTTTTCCATCTGCTTGAAATGCAGATACCTCTGGCTGCCACCTATACAAGATTTCCTCTTTTGCACAGTTCTGGAAAGAGTTCACTGCAGCAGAATCAAATGATTTGTTTTGGGTGGATTTCAGGAGACCTTTCAGCAGGGGGGGAAGAACAGAGACTGTGACATAAGACTGTCCACTAAGAACATTAGTGGCTTGCTCATAAGGCTTGAGCACCTCCTTCAATTCATCCAGAAGAATCCACTGATCACTTTTCAGATCTAGGTACTGTTTCCCACGCTGTGTGACTTTTGGATCTGAAAGCATCTCAAGCACTGGCCATCTCTGTTCCAACAGACGTTCAATCATGTAGTATGAACTGTTCCATCTGACAGCGACATCCTGGATTAGTTTATGCTCAGCTGTACCCATCTGCTTTTGCTTCTGCTTAAGTTTGGTGCTAGCTGGCTCACTTTTCCTGATGTGCTTTACAAGGCCCCGTGCAGCTGATAGTGCCTTATCAATCTTGGGGTCTTTCACTGCATGGTTTACAACCAGTTGCAGTGTATGCCCGGCACACCGATAGGACACCACTCCAAACTTCTCTTTCAGGATGTGGAGAGCTGCAACTATGTTACTTGCATTATCATGCACAACGGCAAGGACATTATACAAGGAAATGTGGAATTTTTCTGCCACCTTCTTCACCCAGGAGGCAAGGTTTCCTGCAGTGTGGCACTCTTCAACTGGCAGTTTTGCTAAATTGAAGGAGAGAAGATCCCAATTGTCATTAATGAAATGACAAGTTACCCCTAAGTAGGACTCTGTGACCAGACTTGTCCAAGCATCAATGGTAAGGGAGATTTTGGATGTGGCCTTTTTTAGTTCATTCCTTAGTTTCTCAACTGAAGTTTCATACTTTCTCTTCATCATGCTTGTAAAATGACGCCTAGACGGCAGAGTGTATCCTGGTTGGAAAGTGGTCAGCATTTCTTTGAACCCCCCCCCCCCCCCCCCCCACCACAGCAAGTGGTCTCATGTCTTTTAAAATCATAGATAAGACGCTCTCGGTAAGTACAGCCGCCTCCTGGGGGGTGCATGGTGTACTACTTCTCTGACAGTAGTCCTCCAGACTTTTCCGTTTGTTCCTGAAATCATAAATCACACACAGATGAATTCGAATAATTACAAAATAATTATATGGAAAGCATAATATCAAAAATAATTAGATAAGGATCTGGTTGTTTTATATATATATATATATATATATATATATATATATATATATATATATACACACACCATGTATGTGCCTTACTGTTATGCCATGTGCTTTCATAGCATAACAGTAAGAGATTAATGATAATCACCAATGTTGAACATATGATATGGCTGCAAAAAATAGCGTTCAAACAGCCATAGCTGATGGCACCTTTACTGGTGCACTGCTTTCTAGCCATTAGATGGCATAACTTTGACCTATAAGATCAAGCTGGAGAAGCATTACGTATAAAAACAGCGTTCAAATAGGATGAAAGACATTAAACTTGACAAATCAAGAGTTCGTTGTCATTTTGCTTTTGCAAGCACTTTAACAATGTTGTAATAGTGTCCACGACGGCTACGTTTAGCAGGTGGTGCATTATCCTTGTTAACATTTCTCCTGCGGCCAATTCGATGTCTCACATTTTCGTCTTTCGCCGATTCTGATAATCAGCCTGCGCGCATTCCGACTCATTTTGCCAGCATGGGCCACAAATTTAAAAAAAACAACAACTAAACAGCAGCTGCTATATGTTACTGCTAAGCAGCTTAAATTAGTTTTGTATTTACGGAGGTTGGGTGTTTATCTCTGTCTATGAGTGAGTGTATGTCTAGGGGAGAGGGTGTGTGTGTGGATGAATTAACGGGTAAAAACCAGCGTTAGTTAAAAAAAAAAGTTGAAAACTTACGGTGGTTTGTCCTTTTCAGAAGCTGCTCCTGGATGTCGTCGTTTGAGGTGCTGGTGCATAGCCGTCGTGCTTTTATGATAGGCCATTTCCACCTTACAAAGTCGGCAAACGACTGAATCACTTCCTTTTCGGTTAAAATATCCCTATACTGTAGAAGTGCGTGTTCGGATGGAGTGGTTTAAGTCGAGTCTAAGCCAGTGTAGTGATGGGTCGTTCGCGAACGAAATGGCTCTTAGAGCCGCCTCTTTGAAGTGAACGACGCGAGCCGGCTCCTTATTGGGAGCCGTGAGGTTTTTTTTCTTTCTCTCACCCTCTCTCTCGCCCTTTTTTCCGCTAAACTCCGCATGCGCGGCCTGTACTTTGCGCTGGGCAGAGGGGGGAGGGGCGTTAGTTACACTCGCAGCAGCACAGGAACAGAGCCAGAGAGAAAGAGAGCGAGGGACAACAAAGTCACATTAGAAAGGGATAGTAATCATCCACTATTTTCAGTTGCAGATGATAAAGGATTCAGAAATCATGCAGGCCCATATGACAGAGAATGTGCATCTTCTTTTTGTTTTAATATTTTAATTTATATTTAATTGTGTTGTGGTTTGCAGTGTTTTGTGTTGTTTCACGTTAAATTTGGTTAAAAGGTAAAAGCTGAAAATTTAAATAGTTAAAAGTTTAAAATGTAAATAGTTGTTCTTTGTATTATATGATTTATTTATTACATTTTATGTGGAGTAAATAAATAAAGTATATTTATGGTGGCCCTTAGAGACAAAGCACGTACAAACTCCAAAACACGTAAAAACTCCAAAACGCGTAAAAACTCAGACGCACTTACAAACCCCGAAGCATGTACAAACTCCAAAACACGTAAAAACTCAGAAGCACGTACAAACTCCAAAACACGTAAAAACTCAGAAGCACGTACAAGCTCCAAAACACATAAAAACTCAGAAGCACGTACAAACTCCAAAAACACGTAAAAACTCAGAATTACGTACAAAAAAGACAACAGAAGTACTCCAGGATGCTAGGGTGCAGTGTTGAGCTTTTGTTACCTAGTGGCTACACAAGCCAGCAAGTATCAACAACCGGATTTGGTGTGTGGTAGTAACAGGTAAATGAATTTTTTTTATTTTTTATTATTTGAATAAACATGAGTGCTTGTCTATAGATACACAAACAATACGCACATGCTTTCAATTGTGTAATTTAAGTGATCTGGGTAGCTCTGTTTTGGAAGTTCAGTTAACGCTAGAAATGTGTTTTGGAGTTTGTACGTGCTTTTTGGAGTTTGTATATGCTTTAGAGTTTGTACGTGCTTTGTCTCTAGGGGCCATATATAAACATATATAAATAAAACCACTTTTTTTTACATTAGTAATTCCTTTTCTGCATAATTTTATATTATTGTTAATGATTAAATAATTAAAGCAACAAAACAACCTGAAGAGCCGGTTCGGAGCCGAAAGAGCCGGCTCTTTTTAGTGAGCCGAGCCGAAAGAGCCGGATCTAAAAAGAGCCGGAAATCCCATCACTAAGCCAGTGCAAAGTCTATGCTGATTGTCGTTTTTATTGGCCCGGAGTCTACGGTGAGCGTAGACACTGTAGACTCAGGCCAATAGGAGCGCCGAATCCCACTGTAGACGACCAATCGTCTGCTCGACGGAAGTTGCGTCACCAAAACAACAACAACACGAAGCGGAAGGGCGAAGAAGCCGGCAACTCCGCAATTTTTAGGGCCCGAGCACTAGTGATGTGCGATACCACTGATTTTCTTTCCGATCTGATACCAAGTAATATTCAGGGTGGTATCGACGATACTGATCCGATACCAATACTTTGTACAAAAACTTATTTTATTTATTGTATCTCAAATTATAGCATCATAATGATTACAGGACATCAGATTTCTTGTTCTTATCACTTAATAATGCAGAGTTCATCATATAGAAATAAAAAAACAGTTGTGGCTATTTGAACACCTTGCCTGCCTGCAGCACTAAAGGACTCGTGAGAGACGTCTGTCTCGCCCTAGCAGCACCTGTCCCTCTCCTCCTCTTCAGTTCGCCTCAACATACGCTCGTCATATTCTGTGATATAATTTACTGTTTTAATTTACTGAGGTGTTTGACAGTGATGTTGCCACAACCATACATGCCAAGACTCCCGATTTTTCCGGGAGAATAAATTTCAGTGCCCCTCCCGAAAATCACCATTCTCCCGAATTTCTCCCGATTTTCCACCCGGACAACAAATTGAAAAACCATATTGTAGAATTCATAGCGCGGCCCAGCCAATTCCAGTTTCCAACAATGGCGGCAGCTACTTAGTTTTAATATTAGTCTTATTTCTCTTTCTGGGTCGCAAAAAAACTTTTAACATATTTTCAGGTAAGAATGTAGCTGTGTAAACTTCAAATATCTGAGCCTACCGACACATCGTTTTCAAACCCCCGCGGTCTTTCGCTACTCGGGTTAAACATGATATATAAGTCACATTGATAACTTAAAAATGTTATTGTTTGGCTTTTTCAGTGTTTTATTTGTTCATGAGTAAATCGGTTTGGCTGAGATTAAAGTTATTAGATTAGATTAAATTAAATTTAACTTTATTAATCCCTCGGGAGGTTTTCACACAGCTGAATAAACGTCAAACAGAAAACTGATTAAACAGAAGTGTGAGACGGTCGAGAGTTTACGTCAGTGCCCGGTTATATTTTAGATAGCAAGGAGCAGACGGCAGAGTTTCCCTCCACCGAGGGAGCTCGTGACGTACTACCCGGCTTTCTTTAGACCGCGAAGGCCGGGTCCTCAGGTGGAAGCAGCCTCTGAATTAACGTATTTTATCCGATAAATAAACCCTGTAAAATTTATTTATCCCCTCCCCAACAGCCCTTTTGAATGTCTCCCTAGTATGGCCACAACACCACACTCTTGGAGCACTTTTTTGCCACATGTATCGCAAACCACGTCTCAGCTGTTTGTGGAGGTAAAATATGTCCGCCATGACTCCAATTACGCTCAGCTATTGTTGTGACTGCGCACGCCAAGGGGCTGCGAGACATTTATACAGCCGTATTTCGCACACGACTATGAAAGGCGGAAGAGGAAGTAGTTCCTTTGAATGTAGACAATCCGAATGTTATAGTTTCTTTCCACTGTGTTCCTGTTAATGATAAAATACAAATTTACTCTAAATTACTAAAATATCGATATTTTAATGTGAGAATCGATTCTAGAACATAAATGATTGGTATCGGAGGAATCGATATTTCAGGATCGATCCGCACATCACTACCGAGCACTGAGAGTGCGAAGGCCCTATTGTATCTGCTCCGTTTATTATTATTATTATTATTAGGGCCCGAGCACTGAGAGTGCGAAGGCCCTATTGTATCTGCTCTGTTTATTATTATTATTATTATTATTATTATTATTATTATTATTATTATTATTATTATTGTTCACCGAAATGAATTGCCTTTTTGAGGGCTTTAACATGCTCAAAAACTCATGAAATTTTGCACACATGCCAGGTCTGGTGAAAAATTTTGTATTTTAATGGTTTTACATATGAGCACTGGGAAATGGCTCTAGAGCGCCACCTATGCCTTGTGAAATGCAGCCCTATGACCACATCGTTTGAGCGACATATATGAAATCTGGCACACATATGTATCATGCTAAGACAAACAAAAAGGTCTGTGGGCCCATTGACGCAAACCCAACAGGAAGTCCGCAATTTAGACGTGAAGGTGACATTTTGGCTTTAATTTTGCCATTTCCATGCCTCGAACTTTTTCGAACTCCTCCTTGGGATTTGGTCGTGTAACCTTCATCTTTGGTCAGTGTCAACTACACACCTGGGCCATGTTAAATTGCGGAGCTTTTGAGTTTTCGTGATACGGTGAGGCCGTGGCGCCACGGCGAATTTCGATGACTCGCCATGAAAATCTTATTGCCTCTCATTCTGTCATACATTCTGTCATCAGGACCAGGACAGAGCACACATATGATAAGGCTCCAGCCCTGAAAAAATTTCAACGGCCATATTTGACATCAAGGACAGCGCCACCTAGTGGGAACAGGAAATGTCATGTTTTACACTTTGGGGTACAGTATTGTGATGGATGACATCTGCAGCCTCAAATTTCTCCAGGAAAGCCTTAAGGAGTTGGTCTTGGGTTACAGTGAAAACTGTGAGTTTTCGCAAAAGGGTGTAACCCCAGCAGCATTGATATCTCGCCATGAAGAAACAAATTAGTGTAACTCTATGAAATCCAATCTGGTCAGTACCAGACTTTACAGGCATGATGTCAGACCGGCCCTGAACAGATTGATGTGCCCATTGTCAGGAATACCCAGAGCGCCACCTAGTGGGAACAGGAAATGTCATGTCTTACACTTTGTTGTACTGATTTTCACAGCTTCATCCTGGAAACCTCAAAAGCGGTGAATATCACCATCAATCCCTCATGATGCTTCAGTGCGAAAATTGTGACTTTAAACTGAACGGCGAACCCTGGTGGCAATGCAGTTCACCATGAAAGATGGAATGGCTTTTCAGGGACTTGGAAAGTATAAAAAGTCTTGAAATTTGGCGCACACCTCCAATGTTATGAGTGGTATCCTTTTATGTGATCATTTTAATTGAATAGCGCAAAATGGCTCCACAGCGCCCCCTACAAAATTTCAAAACATCAGCCCCTGCTATGTGTTTTATCTATGAGTCTCAAACCTGGTAAGCTTATGGAACATATCAAGATGTACAAAAAAGTCTCTTGGAGCAATATCCCAAATCCAACAGGAAGTCAGACATTTTAAAATTAATGTGTAATTTTGGCGACATTTTCTCCTCTTTTTAGGCACCGTACTTTGACGAACTCCTCCAAGGGATTTCATAAGATTGACGTGATCTCCAGTGCGTGGAATCTAAAGTCCATTGTGATATTAAATTGTGAAGCTTTTTACGTTCAGGGAAACGGGGTGGTCATGGCGGCACGTGGAGTTTCAATCACTCGCCAAATAGCAGTAATCTGCTGTCACTCAAAAACACAATGTCCAATCTCTCCAGAAGGTTGCAGGTATGATGAGACTCAAACAAGGAAATGTTTGTTATGCCATTTGTCAGTAATGGTTAGAGCGCCACTTAGTGGGACGAATATAATCATGATTGAATGAGATGAAATTTTAGCTGGTGGTTAAATGCATGAATTCCATCAATGTGACATCAGATCGGACGTGCTGGTTGCAGGTGTTGGGCGTGGCTCGACGGGCCGGGGTGCGAGGGCCCTCATAACGCTGCTTGCAGCTTTAATTATTATTATTATTATTATTATTATTATTATTATTATTATTATTATTATTCGATTTCGATGACTCGCCATGAAAATCTTATTGCCTCTCATTCTGTCATACATTGTCCGATCTGGACCAAAGAGCACACATATGATAAGGCTCCACCCTTGAACATTTTTCAACTGCCATATTTGACATCCTGGAGAGCGCCACCTAGTGGGAACAGGAAATGTCATGTTTTACACTTTGGGGTACAGTATAGTGATGGGTTACATCTGCAGCCTCAAATTTCTCCAGGAAAGCCTTAAGGAGTTGGTCCTGGGTTACAGTGAAAACTGTGACTTTTCGCGAAAGGGTGTGACCCCAGCAGAATGGTGAACTTTGATGTCTCGCCATGGAGAAACAAATAAGTATAACTCTAAGACTCCAGTCTGATCAGAACCAGACTTTACAGGCATGATGTCAGACCCGCCCTGAACAGATTGATGTGCCCATTTTCAGGAATACGCAGAACGCCACCTAGTGGCAACAGGAAATGTCATGTCTTTCACTTTGTTGTACTGATTTTCACAGGTTCATCGTGGCCACCTCAAAACCGGTGAATATCACCATCAGTCCCTCATGATGCTTCAGTGAGAAAATTGTGACTTTAAACTGAACGGCGCACCCTGGTGGCAGCGCAGTTCACAATGAAAGATGAAGTGGCTTTTGAGGGGCTTGGAAAGTTTATAGAGGCTTTAAATTTGGCACACACCTCCAATGTGATGAAGGCTTTGTTATTATGTGACCATTTGCTTTGAATAGCCAAAATGGCTCCGCAGCGCCCCCTACAATATTTCAAAACATCAGCCCCTGCTCTGTGTTTTATCTATGAATCTGAAACCTGGTAAGCTTATAGAAGATACCAAGATGTACAAAAAAGTCTCTTGGAGCAATATCCCAAATCCAACAGGAAGTCAGCCATTTTAAAATTAATGTGTAATTTTGGCGACATTTTCCCCTCTTTTCAGGCACCGTTCTTTGACGAACTCCCCCAAGGGATTTCATCAGATTGACGCAATCTCCAGTGTATGGATTTTAAAGACCTCTGTGATGTTAAATTGCGAAGCTTTTTACGTTCAGGGAAACGGGGTGGTCATGGCGACACGTGGAATTTCAATCACTCGCCAAAAAGCAGTAATCTGCTGTCACTCATAAACACAATGTTCGATCGCTCTCAAAGGTCGCAGGCATGATGAGACTCGAGCTCGGAAATATTTGTTATGCCATTTGTCAGTAATGGTTAAAGTGCCACCTAGTGGGAGGACTTTAACCATGAGTGAATGAGATGAAATGTTAGCTGGTGGTTAAATGCATGAATTCCATCAATGTGACATCAGATCGGACGGCTGGTTGCAGGTGTTGGGCATGGCTCGACGCGCCAGGGTGCGAGGGCCCTCATAACGCTGCTTGCAGCTTTAATTTTTAATGGAAACTGGCATTTCTTCTGTGTTTACGTTAAGTTACAGAGTCTGGATTTAGCGGAAATTACACGACGCTGAATAACGCGTTTAACCCTTTTTCTTTGTGGTAAATGTTAGCCGCGCGCTAGCAGACATCTAATGCATTACGCCCATTTCTAGTCTTTTCAGTGGCTACAACTGCTTTCCGTGGTTCGTTACAAACGATCTGAGATATATGAAGTAGTAAGTGTATTTAATATCATACTAGGCAGATTTACCGCACTGCCATTTACTACCCGTGTTTGGCTATTGTCAGTACATCTCGCTCGTTGTAAACTTTCTTTAAGTATGTGTAACATTCGCAATTATATTGTTGATGGTAACGTGTATGATTCCAGCCTACCTGATGGGCACTTTTGACTTTTTGTAGTTCAGTTCACTGATTGACTATCCTGCAGTGCTGTTTTCCTGTATTCATCCCCTTTAATAAAGTGTCCTGTGTTACAGTAACAGTGAGTTGTGGATTTACTTAATGAATGCCTAAGTTGGGCTTTAACATGCCTTAGACATGTGTTTTGTATTTTTTTTATTGTTAAGTTATTCTCTGCCAATAGGTTTAGAAGACACAACTATGTAGAAACACATAACAGACCTGAACCAAAGAAGCAATGTGTACATGCAGGCAAAGACAAGTTTTGGAAGTATTTGTACAACACATGCCTCTGCAACAACTTCAGTGTTTCCTAGAATTGATTAGGAAACATTAACAGAGCTATTATCTGTTATGTGAGTCAAATTTCCCCAGATAGTCTTGGTTGACATCAGGTGACTGTGAAAGCCATGGTGTATGATCACGCCATTTTCATAATCAACTACTCAGTCTATTTGTCACAGGACAAACATAATCTCTCATAGCAACTTTGTAATGATTTTACAACTCTTTTACCTTTGACAAGTGAACCCTAAGATGGCAGCAAAGTGCAACAATGTCTCTCTGTGTAGGGGTCAAGAGTTCAGGGCATGCCTTTAATTTCTTGCCTGTCTGTAAATGACAGTGTCATGGCATGAATAATCCTTCAGATTTTACCAGTAGAAAAGTAAAACAATTACATTGTCTCATCAGGAGAACCTAAAAGACTCCTCTTATGGCTAGTCATTGCACATAATAATCACAGAAGAAAAGAAAGGAATTGATTTTTAATTGCGCTTAATTTCAGGAGACTTTCCAACCTGTTGGTTCAAAAGAGCCAAAAGAAAATCCTCATCGATGTTGGAGTAAAAACTAGATGCTTTTATTGGAATATACACTGATAATGCTTACTGTCCTGTCATTGTAAACCAGTCAAAATACATAAATAACACATTGTGATCATGCTGAAGATCACAGACGACAGTCCAGGCGTCAGGTGGAATAAAGGAGCTGGAAACATCACCTGATAAAGAGAAAAACAGACAACAGACTGAATGAATAAAAGAAGACTTCTTCATTGCACATTTTCCACCAATCACAAGCCTCTCCTTTCACTCTAGACTTTTGACCAATCACCGATCAGGATGAACTGCAATTAAACCAACAGGTTGGAAAGTCTCCTGAAATTAAGCGCAATTAAAAATCCATTCCTTTCTTTTCTTCTGAAAAAAAGAAATAGATGATGAATGATGCTCCGTAGATGAATGACCTTCTTTTAGATTCAAAATATGACCTGCACAGACCTACTCACTCAGCGTCTCACTTATTCGTGCTGTTTGTTGCCCAATGAAGTAATTATTCTAAAACATTGTCTTTATTGTGACTCTCTTTAGCAAACTTCTGTTTTCCTTTATTTGACTTTCTGTGCTTCCAACTCAATCAGCTGACCCAGGTTGTTCATGCTTACAGATAAACCAAACACATTTTGCTACAGCCTCTTCGAGCCATTCATTTCATTGGTGTCAAACTTCAAAACCGTTTCTTTCTCTGTTGCTCTCTGATCGCTGCAAACCAAATCCACGTCTCCACCTCTTTCCCTGAATTGTTATCAGAAGCAGGATGCTTCAACTATGACTCATGAGAAGTCCTGCACCACATCAAATCAATCTGCAGCTATCGCTCTGCATTCTTTACCAACACCCCCACTACCACCACCGAGGGATGTAAAGTCCTTCTAGAGCTCCACTCCTTATAACATTTATCTTTATACCCCATTATATGGATGATGCCATGTTAGGATTTACTTGCAAAAGACTCCTCCCATAAGTTTTCCTAATTTGCACACTATGTTTAACAAATTAATTAAATACATTTAACTTACTTACTTTTTAACGATGTTTTATTTTAGTCTTTTCTAACTCAAAATGACTTGTTTGTGTTCACTTCTGTTTTCCCCCCACATCTCTAATTTTGCTTGCTTAACCATTAAAACATGTTTTTCTTGTTAGTGTTTGATTGATCGTATCTTGTCTGTGATGCGATTTACACTTCTTTATTGGTTTGCGTGAGCTATCACGCCATTCAGTGGCAACAGATCTCATTTAGTACACATGGCAAGCCATGACTGTGATGAACCACAATCAAACGGCCTGTGAGTCTGCATCTGCATAAGTAGGTACACTTATTTACTGAAACTGACGTGAAATAATTTAAACAGAGAAATTCCAGGGAGTTCTGCTTCTTAATCCTTTTGAGTGCAGTGAACCTCACATGGCCTGTTGCATAAAGAAAGCAATGGTCACACATGACTTTTCTCATGGAGCCGCGATTACATTTGCTTTATAAATCTTGTGTTTATTTTTACTTCTGTTAAGCTATTTTCAATTCAGTTTTCAGTTCATTTTAGCACTGAATCATAACAACAGCTAAAGTTGTTAAGTTAAATATACTTTGACTTGGATACTTACTGACTTTTCTTTATGAATGCCTTCCCATTATGAAAAGGGGGGAATTGTATGACTGAGCTGCACTTAAAACTGGTTTTCTTCGTGTTCAAATTATGGCTATTTAAAATTTTGTCTTGGTTAATGGGTTTTGAGCACAGTCTATTATGTTATGATGAAAAATGCTAATGAAATAAAAGCATAGTTCCACATGTTATTCTTGTTGCATGTAACACAACCATGGGCTACCACTGGTACAGACCGTGGGCCTAACATTAAAAAGCCCTGTGTTATAGCACACAGTTTTTATCAATTTAATTTACATTTACTATTAATGATATCAGTAAAGGAAGTCTTCCCCAGTAGGGGAAAACTGCCTATTCATGACATTAATTAGTACATGTACATAGGCTCTCATCAGCCACATGGAAGGCCACTGCTGGAAGTAATAGTATGGGTCTGTTAAATTTAAGGATTAGTGGTTTCACTCAGAAAGTACTTCTAGTTGTTCTGCCTCTGAAACAGGCTGGGTAAAACAGATTTATTTCTTAAGGGCAGTGAGAAACAAACTATATCAAAACTCAAACCTACAAAGAGAAAGAACTCATACTTTTCAGTCACAAGTACAACCGTGTGTGTGGTTAGTGACTAATTCAATCTTCTTTAAGTGTTGAAAATAAACAAAGTTTATTAGTTTACTATTATTTGTTTTTCATTTGTATCCCAGAAGACGGTGCAACCCATTCTTAAAACTCCAGGAGTTTCGTTGCACAATAACAATAAAGGGCTATTCTGTTCTATTTTATTCAGCACTGATTGCTAATAATACAATTTGTCACATGGAATCCAGTGAAATCTAAACAGCATCATTAACACCACTCTTTAAAAGTCTTTTGGACACAGTAGAGTTATTCAGCTATTATTAGAACAAGTTGTTCTGTCTTCAGATAGGACTTTCAAGGAACTATTGAAAAAAAACTGACCGCTACTGTTATGATAATATCTTGATCAGATTACCATCCCTTCTGACACAGTACACATCATGTAACTTCGCAAAAAAAAGTGTGCCACCGATTAAATACAGATATGATGATGATGGTGTGATGGTCTGGGGCTGCTTTAGTGCTTCAGGACTTGGAGGATTTGACTGAATCTTGAAGTTTGCTCTATATCAGACTATAATGAAGGAGAATGCTTGACCATGCCCCAAAGCTTGGGTTGGCCAGCAGAACAATGATCCAAAAGACACCAGCAAGTCCACCTCTGAATGGCTAAAAAAACAACAACCCCAAAATGAATGCTTCGGAGTGGCCTAGTCAAAGTCTGGACTTGAATCAGAATGTGATGTTTTGGCATGGCCTTAAACAGACCGCTCATACCCAAAAGTCTGCAGTGTGCCTGAATTAAAACAATTTGGGGAAAAAGAGGGGGACAAAAGTCGTCCACAGCGATGTGAAATATGCATTGCCAGTTATCACAAATGCTTGATTGCAGTTGTTACTACTAAGGGTGGCACAACCAAGTATTACGTTTAGGCAGCAATTAATGTCCCTGCATTTTGATTGTAGGGTTTTCTGCCGTGTGTATTTAAAATATCATAGTTCTTCTGCCACTGGTTATGTGACTGATATCAAATATGCAACCCTGCAAAAGGATAAGTGGAAGTGAATGGATGGATATCAAACCTTTTCCAGTAGTTTCATGCTGTCATGTGCCATTATGCTCTTTATTTGTTAGGAATCACACAGACAGTGACACTGTATGGATAGTGTGTGAAAGATAAAAGAGTTCTTTGAAACAACATCGTAATACTTCTGCTGCTGTTCTTCCCGCAGATCACATGGATAACAAAAGACGTCAGCTGAGACCTCGGGTGAAAATGTGGAGGGCAAAAAGTTCAAAACCAACCTGTACTAACAAGCTCCAAAACTTTCAGAAAACGTCTGGCAGGATTAAAGTGATTAGTCTCTTATTTAGATTTACTAGGCATGCAGTCGGGGAACTGATTTGAAAACTATTTTTGTTCTATTTGGATAGCTGAATATGACTCAACCACAGCTAACAAATCAAAATCACAATGGAGTCCTTTGGTACAAAGTCTCTATACATTTTCTTAATAGTTCCTTCAGGCAGTTCCTTGGTTAATTCATCCGGATCTTAGTGTGGCTCACAGCTCTGCTGTCAGGTGATCATCACAAGACCAGTGGCTTAATCCTCCTCTACAAAAGCAAGAACAGAAATCAGAGGCTTTCTTAATGTGCATGAAGGCAACTGGAACACAATATGATTTAGCTGCAGGAGTTGTTTCTGTAGATATTAAACCTATCACTGAATCTAATTCAAAGATACACAGCAAGGAACCGTAGCAGAGTGAGATTCCACACTCTTCTGGGGTAACTAATTGAGCGTATTACAGCTGAGATTTGATCTACAAACTGATTTGTCACTGCTGACTGAAAGAAACAGGTGATATATCATGATTGCTCTGGGTCTTGGTCTTCTTTGTTTACTCTTTGGCCCTGACCTGTCAGAGGCTCAGTTTCCTCGCGTGTGCTGCACAGTGGAGGGGATTTTGTCCAAGCAGTGCTGCCCTGCTCTCAGCTCAGACCCTGCCAATGTGTGTGGCTCACTATTGGGAAGAGGAAGCTGCACTGCTGTTCGAGTTGACACCAAACCCTGGGGAGGACCGTACAGACTAAGGAATGTTGATGACAGAGAGAGGTGGCCGACCAAATTCTTTAATCAGACTTGCAGATGTACTGGTGGGTGCTGACCAGCTTATTTAGTTAAATAAGAAAAGTTAAATCCGTAAATGATTGAAGTAGACTTAGATTTAACTAGGTAAAGGGTTGTGTTAAACCTTGTCTGTTGTCTGCTTTTTATTTAATGAGGCCTTCTGCTGAGATTCTTAGCAGTAGTAACAGTTTTTATCTTTTGCATTTAAACTGCATTTTTAGGTTTTATTATTTTGTTGTACAGTGTTTTGTGACTACATGTTTGTGCACAATTTGACAATTAATTTGCTCTTTATGTTGCAGGTAACTTTGCGGGTTATGATTGCGGCCAGTGCAAGTTTGGCTGGACCGGACCAAACTGTGACCAGAGGAAAGCTCCCATTGTGCGGAAGGATATCCACTCCTTGACCCCTGAAGAGCTCCAAGAGTTCCTGGACGCTCTGGAACTGGCCAAGAGCAGCATCCACCCAGACTACGTCATCGCCACTCAGCACTGGCTCGGACTCCTCGGACCAAATGGAACCGAGCCACAGATTGCCAACATCTCCGTTTATGACTTCTTTGTCTGGCAGCATTACTACTCTGTTAGAGACACTCTTCTTGGTAAACCATCATGGTCATATTTACACAAAACCACTACAACCATTAAATGTGTGGTTTTTTTTTTTTCAGGAATATAACAATAATAGAAATATGTGTTAGAATTGATCAATTCCAAATATAGACCTTTTTTACTGTAACTACAAAAATTCTGTAACATATAAACTGATAAGAGGAATGCTTTTACTTAACTTTTTGTTTTACGTTGTCATATGTTTGTTATCAAATTCATATTTTTAGGCATTAGATATAGGGTTTATTAAGCTCAGAACTGTTGTGATACTAAAGAGGAGCTAATGAAACAATTCATTTTCCTCCAGGTCCAGGTCGTCCCTTCAAAGCCATTGATTTCTCACACAAAGGGCCAGCATTCATTACTTGGCACAGGTATCACCTCCTGAGTTTGGAAAGGGAACTCCAGGTATTTGGAATTTTGTATTATTTTTGTATTTTTTAAACATCTCTTAAAATATTATATTTTCATTTTTTGTGGTGGAGAGTAGAGGAGTGTATCCTTTGCACAACAATTTGCATTTTTTTTTTTAAATTTGGGCTCATCAGATTTTTAAATTGCGTGCACAATTCTTGTTTAAATTCACTGATGAAACATAAATGACCTGTCAAAGGAACATCTGTTTAAAGCTCAGATTAATGCATGTTATATTCAATAAGCTTACTGATGACTAACATTTTGGTGAAAAATTGACAGACAAATCATTCTTGCAATATTTCCCAAAGACATTTTAAACTTCTTATGCATTAAAAAAAAGACAGACTTAAACAATAAAAAAAATGGTATACCTAAAAATTATATATATAAAATATAAACGAGAGAGAGTTGGCCCTATAAAACATTCATAAAGAGCCATGTTGCTGATTTAGCAATACTTTTTCATAGACACACAGAGTGTTTCTTTTTCTTCTGCAGAGACTTACTGGCAATGAGAATTTTGCAATCCCATATTGGAACTTTGCCACAGGGCAGAGTGAGTGTGATGTGTGTACTGACACTCTGCTGGGAGGCAGAAACCCAGACAACCCCTTCCTCATCAGTAACCAGTCCAGGTTCTCCAGATGGGGGGTGGTGTGTAACAGGTCAGCAGAAAATACTGATTGGAGGGAAACAATTGTCAGTAATTGTATTAAAAATGTGTAACACTTAACGAATGTTCATGGTACATGTTGGTGAAACATTTAAATTCTTAACGTGCATCTAATTTATTTCCAGTCTCGACGACTACAATCGTCTCGTGACCCTTTGTAATGGAACCAGTGAAGGTTTCATACAGAGAGGAATGATCCGGCAAGGCAACAGGACTCTGCCTACAATGACTGACGTCAGAAGCTGTCTTGGAATTCGGGACTTTGACAGCCCTCCCTATTTCACCAACTCCTCCTTTAGCTTTAGGTAAAAGTGGAGTGTTCACCATTGTTAATGATGTTAAATATATACCACCTTTTTCACAGAACAAATGAATTAATGCTGTTGTTTGTACCTCACAGAAATGCTCTCGAAGGGTACGACAAACCAGATGGAGAACTGGACGAAACCGTTGACAACCTTCACAATCTTGTCCACTCACTGCTCAATGGAACCAGCTCGTTGGCTCACTCTGCAGCCAATGACCCCATCTTTCTGGTGAAAACCTAATTCAATGGTTTCCTCTGATAAAAAAATCTCTGACACACTTTGTTTTAATTTTAATAAAAATGAAATTTGTCATTTGTACCTTGCAGGTGCTCCATGCTTTCACTGATGCCATTTTTGATGAATGGATGAGAAGGTTTGTTCCATCCAACGCCACTTTCCCAGATGAGATGGCCCCCATTGGACACAACAGAGACTACAACATGGTTCCCTTCTTCCCTTCCATTACCAATGAGGACGTGTATCTTCCATCTGAACAGCTGGGATATTCTTATGCCATTTCCCTGGATGGTGAGCAAATAGTGAAAGAATAACTTTGATCGGTGGGACAGGTGGACATTTTTGGAAAATTGATGTAATTTTTTACTGGTGAGAGTAAAGATTGATTTCACTCAAGTGTGTACAGTGTGCATGAAGCAAAGAGTTAGCCTGGGTTTGCATGAAGAGTAGACATACCTAACCCATACAATTATTAAAGAAAAAAAATAAACAGAATTTTCTAAATTAGACTGCCAACATAATCTGTTCAAGACCAAAGTCTGAAAATGACAGATTATGGTTTTAATGGATAGTTTTTTGGCAAAATTTCTCAATTATATATACGCCACAGACACGTGTGGCCTTTCAGTGAATACTAATAAAACAGGGCAACATTGCATGTTTCAAAACAAATATCAACTCACTGCCGACCACTTTAAAATCCATGGCGCTGGCTCATCAACATAAAAAAACCCCTCTTTTTGCTATGTTGGAATAAATATCTTCTTATTTACAGATTTCATTCATATTCAATGAACCTGCAACTGCAAAGGTTTCAGCAATCCATCTCCTGTTTCATCTATACAGATGCAGATGAAGGACCGGCTGTTTTTGTGCTGGGCTCCACTCTCGGAGGAATCTTCATCGGTCTCCTGGTACTTCTCCTTATCTTTGTGCTCTACCTGCGTCAGCGGAGAAACAGAGGCTTTGAACCTTTGATAAAAGCAGATTTCACAAATAGAAAGTACACAGAAGAAGCCTAGATTTCACCTGTTGTTCTGAAATGCGCTTGAGTGCTCATACATACCTCATAGTAATGGAGCACCCTGTCTGCTGTCACGACTGTGAAGAAGAGCAGAATAATAATCTTGTCTTTGAATAGCATGCTGTGTTTTAGCTGTTGCATCTAATTTCATGTTAGCAAATGAATCACACGATTGTTCTACCAAGTACCTCGCACTCTTAAATCAGTCTTTAATTAAATGCATTTCTACTTTAACCAGTTTTAACCTGATTTACCATCTCAATCATTAATATATATAAAACATATATGATTACAAATTGTTTTTGGGTTTTTTTTAAATAAGAATTTATTCTCAAGAACAGCAATAAAACAAAAATGCAATCATCTTAATTGCACCAAAAACAGTAAGGCATATTTGCTCAACTAGTTCTTCAAACCTCAGTTTGAAATTATTTTAAAACCCCATAGAAAACCTTTCCTCATTAGTTTTGAAATCAAACAGCAATGCATTAATTCTGAAAAAAACAACAAAGAGATAACAAAAAACCCAAACTGAGCATTTTTGTGAGTCATAATTTGTCTGACCATACATCCATTTTCAATATTTTATTGCAAAAATATTAACAATTCAGTGATACAAAACAATAAAAAGGGCATCTTATGAGATCAAAATTTAGAGTAATGGGTCATTTTAAATGAAACTTTGACATATTTCCTCTGTATTCTTGAAATAAATGTGGGTTAAAAAAAGTGACTCGTATGAAATAAAGAAAAAGCTAAACAAATATTCAGTGATACGCCGCAAAGGACTTAATACAGGCTAATTCCTTGGAAATGTAAGCTTAGCAGGCCTGTTGGTTATGAACCTGTCGGGCTCTCAGAGAACAGTGGACGTACATACAGGCTGGTTTTGTCCGCCCCCCTCAGCACGGCCAGGCCTCTCACATTCTCCGTAAGTACGCTCTAGTGAGGAGCTTCACTGAAGCATTCAGCTCTGTCCAGTCTCCACAGATTCTCATTTCACAGGTGACTGTGGCCGGCTTCAAGCCCGTCTGTGCTGCAGACGCAACCATTCAAGCTTTCCAGATAAATTTAGAGACCCTTTCTTTACATTTCCAGTAACCACTATGTGCTGTTGCTGCTTCTTCTCCTAATATTTCCATAACCTTTTGCAACTATTATATATAGATGAATATATATATATATATATAATTTTCTTTCTTTTTTTAAATTTGTAATTTCAACTTGTTAATACTGTCAAAAAGTATTTTAGTTTTGGTCCTACAGTGTTCATTTACACACAGAATATGCTTTGGTTATTGAACCTTAAAAATAGGAGGAAAAACAACATTTACAGTATTAATGAATCATCTCAAAATCCTGTCAATATTTCTAGAGTATTTTTTAAAAATGCTAAAAGCCCCAGTTACTGTAAATTAACATCGAGGTTACAGCAGCCCAAGAACTGATAGTAATCGTCTTCGAGTGCAAAATTTACACAGTTAAAGAAGATAATCCTGCTTCTCAGTGACTTCACATGACCTCCTCTGTGCTGTGAGAAGAACACTGTATGCAGCACTTAAACACCTCTTTGTATTTGATTAGTTTTAGGCACTATTCCTTTACTGACAAGTTTGCATTTTTACATTTTAGTGGTTGCATGAGACCCATTGTGCAACCCTTAACTTACTAATTATATTATCAATCACAATATTTGACACGGTATAAATATATTTTATACCAGGACATGCACACCACAACGCTGCAGAGGCAGCATCTACCTTGACAGCATAACCCATATATTAGCGGCACTTCCTCTAAATGTGAGTAACTGCTCCATAATAAATCTTCCAGGCTATCTACTCTTGAAGCCTAAGGATCCAGTTTGATATGAGAATATTTTTGCACATAATGAATTTGCTGCAAGGCAAATTAGTATATAAAATGTCAATCGTAACCCTAACAGTGACTTTAAGCACAATGCAGCTGCTGAAAGGTTTTTTAAGAGAATAGCTAAAAGCTATGCAGATGCATAACCAACCCATGACATAGTTTAACTACAATCTTGCCATATGGACACAGTAAAATGATTGTGAAACACAATTTAGAAGCTGCATTTGATCTAAAAATAAACATGACAGCATTACGCTTCTCATCAGAAATGAATAATTGGCACATAAGTTCATGACAATGGAATAAGGTGTCAGTTAAAACCACATGTTCCATTCAGATCAAATCAAAGGATCCTTTGCTTTAAAAAAAATAACACGTGTATAAAATGACCACATTCTCAACATTTTTTTCCAACACACAATAACTATTTTTTTTGCAATAAAAAAAAAATCAAAACAATCAAAGTGGTGTTATATTTTTCCACATTAAGACCTACAATAATACCTTTACTAAAATCTCAGAAGCAGAGTTAGTAGGGGTGGCATCGCTGTTAGATGGTGAAGTGATGCCAAAACATATCAAGTCTAAGGTGGCACTGCACAATCTTTGGGAAAGTGGGAACTCATGATGCTTGACTGCTCTCTTTTTCAGAGCAGACTCTTCTTGCCTTGAAGCTGGCAGTCTGAATGCTGTCTGCTCCAATCTGCCTGAATACAAAAAAACTGCAAAAAAAAGGGAAAAAAAGGAAAAAAAAAAACCCCTGCTGTCCATGTTTAGCCTGTTCCTCTAGCATTATCTCCACTGTCGCTGAAGTGCCAAGGCTGAAAGGGCCAGCATGGTTGGCAGTGCTACAGACGGTGCACAGAGCGGGGCAGAGTTATCCACAGGCCCGCTCCGGTCAGCTCTCACCACGGGGATTTCAGTCGCAGCCGTACCGTCCATGTATGTGGGGCAGACCTCTGTGCAGCCGCTGCCACTGCCCGAGCCACTGCCTTCATCGCCTGCAATACCGTAACACAAGCCAGAATGAGCACAGCACTGCAATAGCAGTGTAACATTGCTCAAACTCTCCAGCAGACACTGTGGAACTTTCTCATGTATAAATTAAAGGGTTTAAATATCACATGATTATCACCCACCTGGTGGGAAATGTGTCATTCTCTGTTTTCCTTTAGTCTCTTAAATTGTCTTAATTTTACGGTCAGCACATTGTATCATAAACTCAGTGTTGTTCAGATATGCTAATATATACACACTACAAACATGCTCAACGGTAAATAATAAATAGACACTGCCTGGTTAGCACA
Organism: Neolamprologus multifasciatus; assembly: GCF_963576455.1. NCBI lineage: Eukaryota > Metazoa > Chordata > Actinopteri > Cichliformes > Cichlidae > Neolamprologus > Neolamprologus multifasciatus. The sequence goes on along the minus strand of NC_140454.1, from coordinate 17,915,008 downwards.
GTCAAGCATTCAGCTTCAAATATATTTCTCATCAACTTATGGGAGACTTAAAACAATTCTTAAATTAGACTCAATGCTAAACTTTTATTCATCAAGTAGACATTAAGTAAAAATCTGCAAAGATGTTTAAAAAATGTGTCTCCCTATTTCTACTGCCCCCAAGTGGCTAAAATGAACTTAACAGTGAGTATTTATTTGTGTCTCAAAATTTCATAAACCTGGCAGAAGATACGTTTTTTTGTTTTTGTTTATTATTATTATTATCATTATTATTATTATTATGCAATTTTTGTTATTTGCACCTTTAGTTCTGCTTGCAGTGTTACTGACGTTGATCACCTTTTCCTTAGGGTTAGGCAGACAGCTTATTAGTAGTGAGTTGTTCTATTTGTGTGTATGACAGAAGTGGCAAAGGGCTTACTTGAGTCTTGAAAGTAGATATCATTGCCATTGTAGGCATTTTTCAGCTTGTTAGTCATCACCCTCAGAGCCATGATCTGCTGACGGATGAGTGTGTCTGGGCGTGTGATGTCAACACCCACTTCAGGGTTATTCACCTGGTTGGTAAGGCCATCCTTTTGGACCTCAGGAAAGTACCTTGATGGAAAAAGAAAAGAAAAAACAACAGCTTTCATTGATACTGTTTTGTTGCTAAACAAAGAAAACCTTTACTTTGTTTAGTTGTTATAGACTGCTTTCTCTGAAATCTCATCAGAAGCATTCACTCAACAAAAACAGAGACAGGCTAAACATGGTCAAATTCCATAAATGTTTTGAGTCATGGGTCCAGTACAGCACTTGGGAATTGCTCTTTGAGGTAACAACAATGTTGGAAAAATGAACATTTGACCCAGTCGTGTAGGGTAACGTTCTGACATTCTTTTGACATATTTCTCTCGGGAAAACGTGTCAGCTGAATGCACTCCTGCTCGATAAATAAGCGGCAGGTCGTCATGTGATGAAATTCCACAGATCATCTGACACAGCAGCAATTGTTCTCCATAAGTCCAGATCACTCTGGAAAATACACACGTCTGAAATTTTTGCTGAGGTGAAAGAGGCAAAATTTCACTTCTTTAATTGATGTTGTTTTTTCTACCACTGAAAATAGCATTGAATATCAATTAAAACAATTAAAGAAGTTTAAAATATTCAAAATCATATAGTTGATATAATGATTAAAAGCAAAAATTTATTTCTCAGTTAGATCAGTAATGGCCGGGGAATCTGGAGCCCTAATGCAAATGTTAGCTTTTTAAAATGAAACCAAAATAACAGATGGATCTAGATGCTGGTTGAACATTTAAAAACAAAAGAAGAAGAAAAAGAAAAATACAATTTCACAAATATGCCACCAAATTTAAAACGCATGAAGCAGATGATATTTTACACGAGATGAATTAAAACCACATAGAAAAGTTTTTTTTATAATGTATAAGACAACAGCTTACTTTTAGTTCAAATCAAAACGCATGCTAAGCTCTTGCAGAGCAGGTGAAAGCACATAATCTGATTCTTAATTCTAGGCTTAGACTTCTTAATATGAAGCAGGTTGAACAGACTTTGGACTTCTACCCTTTTGTGTTAGCTGGCATTAGCTTCGGGCTCTGTTGCCCTTACCTGCCCTTGGTGTGTCCGTTCCAGCACTCCTCTTCGCTGGCATTTCCAGCGGTCACTCTGTCTTCTACACACATCGCCTCAGGCAGGTTGGACCAAAATTTCTTGAAGTCCTTTAGTTTCTCTTTTATGTCAACCACCTACACAAGGACAGGGGTCATTGTGAGATAGGAATAAAGCCTCCTGTATAAGTACATGAAGTCTGACTTCCAATCAAGAATGATACATATCATAAATACAGTTTCAGGGATGTTATTGATGTTTTTATATGCTTACAATGTAACATTAATACAAAAAAATCAGTATCAGTTCAGTTCCTCACATCACAGCCCCAAATATTAAACAAAATACGAGTCCAGCAGTACCTACAAGAATAGATGGTCATAAATATTTACTGAATTACATTTTTATTGCACATTAATATGGCGTTTATTAGCAGCTATAAGCTATTCATTATGTTTCAAAACAGTCTTTTTGTATCTAAAAACTCTGCACAGTTAATGTAATAAAAAAATAGAAGCTAAAGAGAAAATGTCTACAAAGTCAAACTGATTGAAGTAATTACACAAATTGAAGTCAATAAGGCATTATGTCTCCTAATATATGTATGACATATGAAAAAGACAATGTGCTGTTTTTCTAAAAAGTACATGACAGTCCTCTCAAATGCTCCTATTTCTTATTTCTATAGCATCAAATCAGAACATCAATTGCCTCAAGGTGGTTTATATTGTAAGGTAAAGCTCCTATAATATTACCATTACTGACAGTCATGATTAGTCATTAAAAAAACAAATCCCACAGTGTTACTAACAACAGTATGTGGCTGTAAAATCATTTGAGAGAAAATACAACCACTAAATTAAACTAAGACATTTCTGACACACAGTGGATGAGAAATGGCAAGTTGAAAACTTGCATATGAGTGAGATGAATAAAGCTTACTGTTACTCTGGATGCATCTCGTGTGAAAAAGGTAGAGAAGCATTTCACTTTGCTCACTAACACACCTTAACAAGCTGATTATAAACCTCAGGAAGACATCTTCGCACTTGAACTCGTACCAAACGATTTGGGTTTAATTTTTCCTTCTCTGTTGACTATCAAATGTTTGCATCATGGAAAGTAAGACTATGCAGGCTTGCAGCAATCATTTCAAACTGAATGCCAGACATAAATGCTCCTTTGCATCCCAGCCATGTGACAAAGTCAGATATCGTTTCCTGACTTGAGCCTGTTGAACTCCAATCTTTCATCAAACACACAGAATTTGACATATTTCACTGAAGCTGAGGGAAAGCCTGATAGCAGCAGGTTGGCCCCATTATCTTTTTCCGTCTGACTTGCTGTTGGCTTACGTGAAATTGTAGAGAACCTGAGCAGAACATGAAAGGTGCTGTACTGACTGTGTGACGCTGCTGTAGGCCTTGACACTGCTTTTGATGTGTTAATCCTGTCACACTGATGCCAAAGCACTTGAGCAGCTCTGATACTGCCCAGAGGGTCGAGGCTACACTCAATACAAGAGATTGACTGGCAATGTTTGACTAAACCTCATACATTAAGTTAAGTCTAACAAGTGAGATTCACAGTTTTCCTCAGGATCTGCTGGCAAAAAACAGAACCTGTGGAAAAAGTGGGAAATGAACTAGGAATGACACATTTTTGATATGAAAATATTCGATTAATACCTCTATCAAGTATTGCGTGGCCATTATTTCACGTGGATGCAAGTGAAAAGGTATTGCAAGCAGCAGCTAATTTATTATCCCATTTGAAACAGAATTTTAAAAATCTGAAAAAAAGAACTGAACTGAAAAAAAAAAACCCTAAAAAGTCTGTGTTAAGTTTGCAAAAGCGAAAGGTTTTGCAAACTTAACACAATTATAAACAAGCCTCTGAGAAAAGTCTGCCTCTCATCTAACTGGACGTTGCTTATGAACAAATACTACCACTCCAACAAATAACCCTCAAATGCAACCAGGCCACTAGATGGCAGTATGTCTTTGAGATCTGGTGAGATGAAAGTGAGTAGACGAAAAATCGAGGGAGGAAATGAAAGTGACAAAATAACCTAGCAAATTGAAACTAATTATGTTTGCTAATGAAGCTTCTTTAACATCAAAGTTCAGCTCCATGCGGCCAAACATAGATGGAAGACATGACATCCAAACAGATGTCAGCAGAAAGCCTAATGGAAGACAAAATTACACACACAAAAAAACGCACACACGCAGACACATACACACAAAAGACGTCTACGGTGTAGAAGAAACGCATGTCCCCATGGTATGTGAGGAAGCAGAGCAGAGATATGTGATTCTTTTTATAATCTGCTACCTATTACTGACAGCACTGACATTCTCATTAAAATCAAAATGAAGATCACAGACACAGAACCTCCCCGGCGCCTCACATCAGGATATTACATAGCATTTGTTTTCAGTGACATCCTAACAAATAACTATTATCATGCTATGTGATAGCTGCTCCAATTCCTAATGACACTAAAGGTGGCATTAGTGTGAGATATCTACAATCTATAATAAGGGCTGATGAGGGAGTTGATAGAAGCATTTACTCAATAGAAGTGCAAGCTGTATTCATTTTTAGATTATTATTCAGTCCCAGGACTTCAATAACTTCTAAATTTAAGGACCATATAAAACACCGACAACACAAGGACCTTAAGATATTAGAAGTGCTGCTAAAAAGACTTATCTTCAAACGCTGCTAACTGTACAGATGTTTTCCACTGAATGATGTCTTCTGAATAATTTCTAAATGGTTTAAATATAACAGATCAGCGCAGAAACGTAGCTTTTGATTTTCATTAAAAATATTTTAAATAATTATTTAAATAAAAAGAGCTAAATGAGCCATTTGAAAACCCATTAAACCATCTTCTCCTGCAATGATATATATTTGCTATGTATTCTATAATTTTAAATATACAGTGTATACACTGTCTGCACTGAAATAAAAAGTGGTATATATAGATATATAGGCATATATTTCCTATTCTTTATATGCACTATAAAGGTCTTTGAGGCTAATCCTGCAGGGATGTATGTAGCCTTGCTCTTGTCCTGTTTTATGCATCATATCATCTATATTATAGATTACTTACAGGAACAGTGCTGTATCTTTATTCACTGATCTACCAGTGATACAGTGTGCAAATGCATGTCTTTAAATGTTTCTTTAACAACTGTAAAAATTTATTCATTCCAATATTGAATTAAGATAAATCCTTTAACTTTGGCAAAAAAATAAATAAATGTGAACTATACAGCAGTGTTATTATTAATGTAGTAAACTTATTATTATATACCGGTAACAGCTGACATGACAGCTTATATATCTGGAATATATAAACACGTGCATAATAAATGCATAATACATTTAATGCATATTGTTTCTTGTTAATGAATTCCATGAACCAAACAGGTGCTACTTAGTCCCTCACTCTCCGAGTACTTCCCAACTTCCCAGCTGTGCATGTGGCATTTATCCTCTCCCCTGCTGGTTACTCAGGAGACGTAAATGCATGTAGTTTAACTTTTAAAAGAGGCTTATGAATTTCTTACAGCAACTGGGCATTGGGAAGTTACAAATGTTTCCCAAGCAGGAGTTTATTTGCTGAGCACAATTTAAAGTGGCTGATTAATCCACGTTTGGTGCACGAACGGGTACTTGCGCCCGCGGGATGCAGTATATATACATCCACAACAAATGGGCCCTGTTTATTGCTCTTAAGATACATGTTGCCCAGTGCAATTGTATGGTGAGGTAATATGTCTTAATTAAAATAGAAACAAACAAACAAACAAAAAATACAATGGAGCTACATTGCACAAGTGAATAAGCTAAATCAGGATTTGGCTTCAAGATCAATATTCATAACCTTTTTGTAGGTTTTATGAATTTGATGACAATAATAAAGTAAAGAGCATCAGCAGGTTTATCTTTTAAACATCTTCTCCTTAGCTTAAACAAAAAATATATATAATTATATTTATCTTGAAGCTTAATCATGTATGCAGCACCACTGCCAACTCTCCACTACCCTCCTCAGACATATTTTTTTCTTCTTTTACCCCATTGCCCTGTTTCCTGTCATGAACCATATATTTCTTCACTGCGCTGTTCTCTCTCTCTGCCTACTCGCTGTGACTCTGCAAGGTCCCCACTCTTTTTGGTTTTTTTCTGTCTTGCTTTAGTTCTAAATGTAAGTGAAAGTTTCATGGCTAGCTGACCCGTGATCTTACAACAGAGCTCCCATTCAAAGGAGATTTGTGGGTAAAGCCTCTGGTGTCTTCCGACTGATATACAGAATAAGCCCAGTCTTCTCTATCCTTTCTGTATTGAATCATTTTATCCAAGCTTTCATTTTAATTATTTTAACGAGCACTATGTGTGTGTGTGTGTGTGTGTGTGTGTGTGTGTGTGTGCAATGCAGTTAATCATGCATTTATTTAATTGTCCAGTTCTTTTTTGTCTCTTTATGGCTCTTATTTCCACAAGAAAAGATAAGCAGAGTTTTTTTTTAACAGCACCAAACCACAGAAAATAAATTCAGCAACAGCAATGGAAAGTAGCCTGTAATGTATTACAGCTCACACAGCGTGCTATGATCCAAACATAACCTCACCTTTAAACTTGCCTTTTTCACCTCAAATGAAATCTGCCCAAACAGCCCAGATATGCGATACAGTGTTTACTCGCTGTAAAAAGCTGTTGGCAAGTTCATGTGGACAAACATGAGGAAATGTTTACTGAGAGTAATTATTTCCAAAAATCAGCCATATGAGCATATGAGATTCCGGTGTTAACAGGCTTGAAGTCTTTGTGTTTGCACACACTTCAAGTGTTTCTTACAATATTTATCACCCATGCTGTTTTTCTGTGCACACAGCTGTGTGCCCTCTTTCAGCTCAGAACAGAAATGTGAGTGAACTATACTTTGACCAGTGGTTTTCAGACGCCCTTGCCTATTCTCAGATCAAAAGCTGACGTGTCGCTGGCTTTGAAGTTGCAGTCACACTCCTAGTGACGGCACAATGTCAGGGCCCTAAGCTCTTATCTGGCCGTGGAATGATGTCTGTACATGCTATGTGCCTTTCGGTAAAAAAGAAATATGCGGCCAGACTACATAACTTTTGCTCTCAGCACACACACTGCACTTGCAGTGCTCCCCAAGCTGACCTGTGCAGAGTGTGTCCCCTGGCTTTTCAGTCAGCTGGTACATCTCCTTTTCTCTCTCTCGCTCTCTCTGTAACAAGCACCTATCTTGCTTAATTAACAACCAGTCCTTTTTATAAGCACATATCTGGGGTTGTCGTCACTGTTTGACACGGCACACATCCATCTGCTGCAAGTCTGTACTAAATTAGTGCACGTTCAATCTAATCATAGACTCGACAGCAGGTCTTCCCACTAAACCACAAGGGGCAGACAACTCCTCGATCAACTTATTTTCCCTGGCAACTGCTCCTCCTGTCTGCGTTAAAATAGTTTTTCATTTGATACGAATGCAGTATTCTTCCTGCATCTCAATTACAGGGGTCAGGGAGTCGGTTCTGCTCATACCAAGTCCTTGGCCATGCCACAAGTCTCTTTCCCTGACCAGTGACCAATTTGAGGACAGACCAAATAGTTTCTCACAAGGAGGAAGGCCACAGTAAGAATAACTTTGCATGTTCATCACTACTGTGATCAAGTTAGATTTTTTACCCAGTCACACTGAGGAACTAATGCAGTCTCTTGCGGTAAGGCTGTTGAGAAATCAGTCGTCATGGTGTCAAGTCACAGGGGACTGAATCCCTGTGGGTATAAGTCCCTAGACATGACTATTAATTCTGGTGTCCAACATGTCATAAAATCCTCCTCATCAGTTCAAGTCAACTCATAAACAGCAGATTCTTTCAACCAAGGCTTGCCATCTGGCTTTAAAGTACTTTTAGCATATTATTAAAATGATTCAGTAGAAATAACATTAGGTTAGCCTAAAGCACATCAAGCAAATGACCTCTGCGATGATGTTTCGAGTAGCAGTTGTCTCCACATTGTTGTGTCTGCTTTGTCCTTGTCTGGAAACATTTGCCTCAAAGGTGACTGGCAGTGTTGCTTGGAGCAGGTAACTACCAGACTGCATATAGATGTGGGCTGTTTTCATCCAATCAATATCCATCAACAGAGGGCAAAAGCAAACAATGTTTCCCCTTTGTGACTTCACAATAGATGAGACCAGAAAGACATCACTCCGCTGTTTATCTTGCAGTGCTAACACAAATGAAAATAGTACACCAAAAGCAAATCATGGTTAGAAAACATCACAACCACTTACAAGCTATGTGGCTTGATATGACATTGGAGTGATGTCATATCATCACCCCACCCCACAGACTGCTGGGCTACATGCCACGTGCTCATGATAAATCCATTTTTTTAGAATCATTCTGCGGGCTGCAGCACTTTCTTTAACTTCCTCCTCGTTTAACTTGATTACAAT